>NC_060176.1:17215957-17873457 GCF_021184085.1 Oncorhynchus gorbuscha
TCTGTAAGTCTTCACAAGGTTTTCACACACTGTTGCTGGTATCTCCTCTAGAGCAGTGATGTTTTGGGGCTGCTGCTGGGCAACAAGGACTTTCAACTTCCTCCAAAGATTTTCTATGGGGTTGAGATCTGGAGACTGGCTAGGCCACTCCAGGACCTTGAAATGCTTCTTACGAAGCCACTCCTTCGTTGCCCGGGCGGTGTGTTTGGGATCATTGTCATGCTGAAAGACCCAGCCACGTTTCATCTTCAATGCCCTTACTGATGGAAGGTGGTTTTCACTCAAAATCTCACGATACATGGCCCCATTCATTCTTTCCTTTACACTGATCAGTCGTCCTGGTCCCTTTGCAGAAAAACAGCCCCAAAGCATGATTTTTCCACCCCCATGCTTCACAGTAGGTATAGTGTTCTTTGGATGCAACTCAGCATTCTTTGTCCTCCAAACACGATGAGTTGAGTTTTTACCAAAAAGGTATACTTTGGTTTCATCTGACCATATGACATTCTCCCAATCTTCTTCTGGATCATCCAAATGCTCTCTGGCAAACTTCAGACGGGCCTGGACATGTACTGGCTTAAGCAGGGGGACACGTCTGGCACTGCAGGAATTGAGTCCCTGGCGGCGTAGTGTGTTACTGATGGTAGGCTTTGTTACTTTGGTCCCAGCTCTCTGCAGGCCATTCACTAGGTCCCGCCGTGTGGTTCTGGGATTTCTGCTCATCGTTCTTGTGATCATTTTGACCCCACGGGGTGAGATCTTGCGTGGAGCCCCAGATCGAGGGAGATTATCAGTGGTCTTGTATATGTCTTCCATTTCCTAATAATTGCTCCCACAGTTGATTTCTTCAAACCAAGCTGCTTACCGATTGCAGATTCAGTCTTCCCAGCCTGGTGCAGGTCTACAATTTTCTTTCTGGTGTCCTTTGACAGCTCTTTGGTCTTGGCCATAGTGGAGTTTGGAGTGTGACTGTTTGAGGTTGTGGACAGATGTCTTTTATACTGATAACAAGTTCAAACAGGTGCCATTAATGCAGGTAACGAGTGGAGGACAGAGGAGCCTCTTAAAGAAGAAGTTACAGGTCTGTGAGAGCCAGAAATATTGCTTGTTTGTAGGTGACCAAATACTTTTTTTTTCATCATAATTTGCAAATAAATTCATTAAAAATCCTACAATGTGATTTTCTGGATGTTTTTCCCTCATTTTGTCTGTCATAGTTGAAGTGTTCCTATGATGAAAATTACAGGCCTCTCTCATCTTTTTAAGTGGGAGAACTTGCAAAATTGGTGGCTGACTAAATACTTTTTTGCCCCACTGTACATACATACATACATACATACATACATACATACATACAAACACATACATACATACAAACACATACACACGCATACACACAAACATACACAAACACACACATTCTCCCTACACACTCCCTCACTGACACTCCCTTCTGTCTCCAGCGGGACAACCAGCAGGGGGCAGTGTGTGTTCTGCGCGGGGAGCTGCAGCGGTGGCAGGCGGAGGTCTGGTCTCAACAGGAGAGCAGTGAGGAGGTGTCGGGCCTGAGGGCTGATTTACAGGAGACCCAGTGCAGGCTGCAGCAGTGTAGAGCAACCATGAAGCACCTCCGCTCTGACCTGGAGCACGCCCAGAGACAGACCAGGCAGGCAGAGGAGGAGGTGGGTGGGAGGAGTGAGAGGAGTACAGTACACAGAAAGACAGGAACATGGATTTCTCTTCACTTTAATAAGCAGTGAAGTACCCTCAGTACTGTCCTGTTGCATGTGTATGTAAGCCATTGTACAGGCATATTGAAGTAGACTACAGTGTTCTGAGAATGTGTTGTCTAGGCTGAGGGCTGTGCTGCAGGAGGCTGAGAGCAGAGCAGTGGACACAGAGACAAGGCTGCAGCCCCTGACCAGGTCCCTGGAGCTGTACAGGGTCAAGTACCAAGCCTTCCTCACCAAGATCTCCCAGCAGGACAGCACTCTACAGGCCCAGGACGAGGACCTGAAGGAAGCCAGGGCTCAGGTCAGCTCCACGCCATCCTCACCCTGCAGGAAAACTAAGAGCTGATACTGGAGCTTTTTCTAGTTTTTCCAGAGCTTCTATTTGCTAGAGGTTCTGTCTACTAGAGGTTCTATCTGCTAGAGGTTCTGTCTGCTAGAGCTTCTAGCAGACAGATTATTTTTTTGTTACACAACAACATGAATTGGGGTATTTAGAGTAGTATATACAGTGGGGCAAAAAAGTATTTAGTCAGCCACCAATTGTGCAAGTTCTCCCACTTAAAACGATGAGAGAGGCCTGTAATTTTCATCATAGGTACACTTCAACTATGACAAACAAACTATGACAAACAAAATGAGAAAAACAATCCAGAAAATCACATTGTAGGATTTTTAATGAATTTATTTGCAAATTATGGTGGAAAATAAGTATTTGGTCAATAACAAAAGTTTATCTCAATACTTTGTTATATACCCTTTGTTGGCAATGACAGAGGTCAAACGTTTTCTGTAAGTCTTCACAAGGTTTTCACACACTGTTGCTAGTATCTCCTCTAGAGCAGTGATGTTTTGGGGCTGCTGCTGGGCAACAAGGACTTTCAACTTCCTCCAAAGATTTTCTATGGGGTTGAGATCTGGAGACTGGCTAGGCCACTCCAGGACCTTGAAATGCTTCTTACGAAGCCACTCCTTCGTTGCCCGGGCGGTGTGTTTGGGATCATTGTCATGCTGAAAGACCCAGCCACGTTTCATCTTCAATGCCCTTACTGATGGAAGGTGGTTTTCACTCAAAATCTCACGATACATGGCCCCATTCATTCTTTCCTTTACACTGATCAGTCGTCCTGGTCCCTTTGCAGAAAAACAGCCCCAAAGCATGATTTTTCCACCCCCATGCTTCACAGTAGGTATAGTGTTCTTTGGATGCAACTCAGCATTCTTTGTCCTCCAAACACGATGAGTTGAGTTTTTACCAAAAAGGTATACTTTGGTTTCATCTGACCATATGACATTCTCCCAATCTTCTTCTGGATCATCCAAATGCTCTCTGGCAAACTTCAGACGGGCCTGGACATGTACTGGCTTAAGCAGGGGGACACGTCTGGCACTGCAGGAATTGAGTCCCTGGCGGCGTAGTGTGTTACTGATGGTAGGCTTTGTTACTTTGGTCCCAGCTCTCTGCAGGCCATTCACTAGGTCCCGCCGTGTGGTTCTGGGATTTCTGCTCATCGTTCTTGTGATCATTTTGACCCCACGGGGTGAGATCTTGCGTGGAGCCCCAGATCGAGGGAGATTATCAGTGGTCTTGTATATGTCTTCCATTTCCTAATAATTGCTCCCACAGTTGATTTCTTCAAACCAAGCTGCTTACCGATTGCAGATTCAGTCTTCCCAGCCTGGTGCAGGTCTACAATTTTCTTTCTGGTGTCCTTTGACAGCTCTTTGGTCTTGGCCATAGTGGAGTTTGGAGTGTGACTGTTTGAGGTTGTGGACAGATGTCTTTTATACTGATAACAAGTTCAAACAGGTGCCATTAATGCAGGTAACGAGTAGAGGACAGAGGAGCCTCTTAAAGAAGAAGTTACAGGTCTGTGAAAGCCAGAAATCTTGCTTGTTTGTAGGTGACCAAATATTTATTTTCCACCATAATTTGCAAATAAATTCATTAAAAATCCTACAATGTGATTTTCTGGATTTTTTTCCCTCATTTTGTCTGTCATAGTTGAAGTGTACCTATGATGAAAATTACAGGCCTCTCTCATCTTTTTAAGTGGGAGAACTTGCACAATGGGTGGCTGACTAAATACTTTTTTCCCCCACTGTAGGTAGAGAACATTGAACAGAACAAGGCTGTCATTAACTCCATTTAGACTAAAATGCAGATAGAACCTTCTAGCTCTCCAATTGTTGTGTTTTTCATCTCTGCTGCTTATACCCTTGCTGCCAGGAGTTGTTCTTGCATACATCACTAGGCCTGATTTATGAGTGTTAATAGCATGCCTTTTTATGTTTGTGTGCCTGCCTGCGTGTCCCTGTGTGTTTGTGTCCCAGGTGGTGGAGCGGGACGAGCATGTGCTGCGTCTGTGTGCTCAGGCGGTGGTGTTGCAGGGGGGAGCTGAAGGCCCACAGTGCCCAGCTGGAGAGCGGGGATGGTGCCCTAAGCCAGCACCTCCGAGACACCCAGAGAGACCTGGAGTCCAGCCGCAAACACAGCCATGAGTGTGAGATGGTCATCAGCACTATGAGAGACAGCACCGCCGCACTGAGACGACAGGTCGGACAGTCAGTCAGTCAGACCAGTTAGGTCAGTCAGGCCGATCCTCATCTACAGGGATGTAGCTTCCCAATGACAGACTCGTCCAAAGACACAGACAAACCCGCTCACGCTGTGCTAATGACTCCCTTTCCACTACAAACATAGATAAACATACTAGTCCACTCAGTGGTTTCCCTCTACACAGTCAGGCCCACTCGTCCTGCTCACTACCCCTGCTACCTAGAACAGTGCCAGTCATGCGGTGAAGTCAAAGCCAGTCAAGTAGTACTAGCACTGTAGTATACCCAACTGGCCTCTCAGGTGAGTGAAGCTACATGCAGGTCAGTTGTCGTGCCACACCTCTGTAGGTAAGGCTCCATCTCTGCTGCTGATCTGTAAACGGGTGGAGTCAGACAGGGTACAACACACTGGGAGTCGGAGGCCTGGGGACCTCTGGAAGTGTTTTCACTGATTCCTATTGATCGGCTTCATGGCCCCCATACAGGAGGAAACACAATGAGAAAACACAGGCAGTGTGAGCTCCCTGGACAGCACAGAGCACAGCACACAGCACAGAGCACCACCGTTAATGGCTGGCAGGAGGAAGCAGAGAGGAGGGGAAGACTGGATTACATGGGCAGAGCAGTGGAGAGGAAGGATTGATGTTTGGACTTGTTTGGGTGTGTGTGGTTGTGTGCATGCATGTGTGTGTGAGACACGGGGTGGTTGACAGCTCCATGCACGGAAGAAGCAAAGTGGAAAATCATGCTGGGGATGCGATATGTGGCTGAAATAATAGCGGCCGTGCCCAGTGGAGCTCAGCGTTTATGTGGTGTGGGGGTGGCTTGAGATGCAGTTGGGCATTTACCTCCTTCTGTGAGCCCACAATGGAGGCGCCGTTCCCATCACCTTCAGCTCTTACCCCCACACCCCACCACCTGGGTCCCTAACAACACCCCCTCCCACACAGCAGAGCTCCATTGGTAACACAGAGGCTCTCAATCACACACACAGTATTGATCTCTCCCATCCTCAGCTGTGTCCTTAGTGCACACAGCGCGACACACCACCCGCTCGGTTCAGACTTTTAAGTGATCACTTCCTGCCAAGTTATTTTTTTCACACCAGTGTTTCTTTACCTCTTTCCTAAGTTTACATTCGTTGTCTGGAAACTGGGGTATGTGTATGTCTGTGTGAGAGAGGGAGGTAGAGAGAGGGAGAGAGAGTCTGATTTCATTTAATGAGCCGATCGCTCTGAGTCTGCTGTGAGACATCAATACAACCAGCTGATTTCACCCCCTCTCACTCCATCTTCATCTTGCCTGTAACGGGCCCTGGCTTTATGAACACTACAGACAGGAGGTAGTGAAGGCTGTCTGGAAAACATAGACAACAAATAACAACAGTGGGTAATGAGAGGAACACCATATTCAGATAGATATATTAGCCTCATAAACTTAGAGGCCATTTGGTAGTGTTTTATAAGTGCAGCAACACAAAGTAATCCTGACAAACCACCGACACCCAATCGGACATTTTGACTGTGTGTGTGTGCATGCATGTGTGTGTGTGTGTGTGCCCCTCAGACAGGCCAACTCATCTGTGAGAAGCAGAATGTGCTCCAGTCACGAGCCATCAGGCCCAGCACATCGTGCAGACGGGGGAGACTGAGGGGAAACGTTCTGTTTGCCTGTCTCTGTTTCATTAGTGTGAACTTACCCAGCACCTCAGCCCCAAACTTAGTCTCATAGTGACCCCCGGCCTGCCTCACCCACAGTCAGACAGGAGGACCCCATGCAGTCTGCCCTTCAACCATAGTCTCACAGAGCTCCAGCCAGTCCTTCTGTCTCTACCTCGCAACACTCAACTACACAACACAGGAAGGAAATGGGAGGAGAGACCTACTAAAGTCAACCGCATGACAGTGGTTCTGTACCGGTCTGTCAACAGATATATCTGTGTACTATGTTTGTTCCTGTGTGCCTCTCTCAGGTGGAGGAACAGGAGGTGAGTGTGGTGAAGAGCCAAGCTGATTTCTCTGTCTACAGAGCCAGTCACATCCACTCTGACTCAGACTACGACTCCCAGCTCTGCCGCATCCAGGAACTACAACAGGTACAGTAGGGGCATAACACTTCACCTCTTCATTCTGGAGTCCTGCTAACACAACCTGTCACTGTAGCCAGTGAAATCACAGTGACCAGAGAAAGTCATTGTCTTTAAAACTTCACTCTTCAACTATAGTTAGCAGTTTGGTCCTACTGTATGCTCAGTAAATTCACTGTAGTTCTGTGTATTCCAACCCTGGCTTTAAACTGACCCTAGACAGGAAGTCAGAGCAGCCATCGCCAGACAGACGCCGACCCGCACCAACCAAGGTCCATAACGGCCACGGTGACTAATTGTTTGTTATGTCAGCGTGCGTGTGCCCGTTTGCCATTAATGGAGTGTAGTGGGGCGATCCATCAGGCTGTCAAACAGGCCCAGTGTCAGCTGGAGTGGCTGGCGTGTCAGAGGAGCGCCCGCGCTGCGCTGACGTGATTTACTGCCCTGCTCCGAACGCACGCGGCCACCGCTCCCCGCTCCACTCCGACTCAGCCCAGATTGATTACCCAGCCCGGCTGGCCCACGATGCCCGCCATCTTCTGGCAACCTTTTAGCTGCGTTTTATAGATGGTTAGAGCACCTCGTTTGACTATTTATACATCTGTAAGTGGCCATGAAATCTAGATTTGTCTTGACGGGTGTCAGCGTCAGGGGGTAGTGAAAGCAGAGCCTGGTGACAACTCGTTATTTTAATGGTCTGAGATGAAGGGGGGAGATGGCAGGATCTTCCCTCCTCAACATGGCTGAATTATACTTTTATTATTTTCACTTAATGTTTACGTACATATTTCACTCAAAGCTGTTGGCTTGTATTTTCTCCACCACGTTTGATAGGGTCTGAGAGCAGTGGGGAGATGGCTGACACACATACACACACACTCTACCGGAGGAAGAGTGACAGTGACATGTTGACCTGTCAGCTGCCTGCGCACACACACACACACACACACACACAACTTATCTTAGGTAAATATGTCATGGCAACCACACAGTGCAGTTGGCTGGTTAATTGAATAGTTAAAACATCAGTAGGTCTGTGCAGATTGGATGTGACACCTGTCAGATAGGTGCTCCCCTAACACAGGATGCTTCCTCCACACACTCATACTCATGCCATCATGGTGGAAATGCCAAATTAGGGGCAGGCGCTTCAATGAACGCGCTAGAGCAGGTGTGGAGATGTCCTGGGGGGTGGAGGAGGGGGGAGGCATTGCTATGCTGGGTCTCTCAGGTGAGGATGTGGAAAGCCTTGAGCTTCGGTCCTCCCCTTCCCCTCAGGCATAGTCATAGGTGTGTGACAGGTGTGTGTGTGTGTCCGTGTGTGTGTGTCTAGGCATTCTCCCAGACCGTGGAGCAGTGTTCCCAGGGTAGCCAGGACCTCAGTGTGTGCCAGTCAGAGGTTCCTCAGCTGAGAGAGGAGGTGTCCAGACTCACCCAGCTCAAGGACAACACTGTGGCAGGTGTGGTGGGCATGACACAACTCAACCAATAACTTTGTGTTTATGATAGAGTACATAAAGGGTTAATTTTTTACTGCATAGTGTGGGTGTATTTGTGTGTGCCTCCTTGTGTGTGTGTGCATCCATGTGTGTGTGCTGCAGAGATGCTGTGACTGCAAGAGGCTGGGAGGCAGCTCCAGGCAGAGGCCATGATGGAGGGCCAGCGCAGGCTAAAGGAGGTGGGAGCTCAAGAGCAGAGGGCTGCCAGGCTGGAGCAGGAACTGCAGGCCGCCCACAGACAGTGTGCCAAGAGACAGCAGGTACACACTGCGGCACGATGCCAGGCCAGGCCCCATCACCTCCAACATGCCTGGAGGATAGGATAGAAAGACCTTACATACACCTACTCACTCAGAACTTCAGGAAGTGTAAAACATGCACACACACATAAATGGAACTCTCTGGATAAGAAGATACACACACAGGAGTATGCACTACCTTTCAAAAGTTTGGGGTCACTTAGAAATGTCCTTGTTTTTTTTTTAAAGAAAGGCTGCTTTTTTGTCCATTAAAATAACATCAAATTGATCAGAAAAACAGTGTAGTCCTGGTTAATGTTGTAAATGACTACTGTAGCTGGAAATGGCACATTTTTTTAATGGAATATCTACATAGGCGTACTGAGGCCCATTATCAGCAACCATCACTCCTGTGTTCCAATGGCACGTTGTGTTCCCTAATCCAAGTTTTTAATTTTAAAAGGCTAATTGATCATTAGAAAACCCTTTTGCAATTATGTTAGCACAGCTGAAAATGTTGTCCTGATTAAAGAAGCAATAAAACTGGCCTTCTTTAGACTAGTTGAGTATCTGGAGCATCAGCATTTGTGGGTTCGATTACAGGCTCAAAATGGCCAGAAACAAAGGACTTTCTTCTGAAACTCGTCAGCCCATTCTTGTTCTGAGAAATGAAGGTTATTCCATGCAAGAAATTTCCAAGAAACTGAAGATCTCGTACAATGCTGTGTACTACAGAACAGGGCAAACTGGCTCTAACCATAATAGAAAGAGGAGTGTGAGGCCCCGGTGCACAACTGAGAAAGAGCACAAGTACATTAGAGTGTCTAGTTTGAGAAACAGATGCCTCACAAGTCCTCAACTGGCAGCTTCATTAAATAGTACCCGCAAAACACCAGTCTCAACGTCAACAGTGAAGAGGCGACCCCGGAATGCTGGCCTTCTACTGGCCAATAAAAAAAAAAGATGGGCCAAAGAACACAGACACCTGACAGAGATATGGCTTTTTCTTTACAACTCTGTCTAGAAGGCCAGCATTCCGGGGTCGCCTCTTCACTGTTGATGTTGAGACTGGTGTTTCTAAGTGGCCCCAAACTTTTTAACGGTAGTGTATGTTCACACACACGTACACTCACACTTTGACTGAGCCTTCCCTCTTTTCCCTCCCAGGCAGTGCAGATGCGGGATAACCTCCTGAGGCGTTCGAAGGCTGACCTGCTGGAGGCCCGGGAGACTCTGAGGAGTCGGGCTGTGGAGGTGGAGCGGCAGGCAGCTGCAGTCAGGGGCCTGGAGGCTAACGTCCAGAGGAGCAGGAGGGAAGGACAGCAGAGAGAGGCTGAGTGTGGCTCTCTCAGGACCCAGCTGATGACCCTCAGGGAGGAACTAAAGGAGGCCCAAGGATGCTGCAGGGACACGGGTAGGAGGATTACACAGTCCTTGGGGGTGGGCTGGGAGACTGGTGTCTATAAAGCTAGACTCGTGTGTAGTCAGGTACCTTTGTAGCTCTCTCTCTCTCTCTCTATTTCTCTGTCTTGCTCTGTCTCTCTTTGTCTGACTGTTTGTCTCTCTCCCTCTCCTTCCCCCTTCCTTGATGGAGAAGAGGTTCTAAAAAACAGTTAAAAGCAGTAGATGCATGAGGAAGAAGGAATGAGAGTAATGCTGATGGAAGGAGGGAAGGGGAGAAAGAGGAGAGTGACATGGTTGTAGTGGCAGCAGCAGCAGTGCAGCCTCTAGGGCTGACTTTAATGATCAGTATGAGGCAGTCACCTGTTTACGTCCTGCCTGCCCCAGAAGCCTCAGCAGCTAGCCAGCAATGAAACAGACCATCAATTCACAGCCTGGGGCCTTTTGTCTGACACACACACTCACACATGCATACTAACATATGCATATGTACTCAGAGGGACCATCAAAAAAAGAGACAACAGAACATGCATGAATGCAGAAGGAGGGCAAATCAGCACACAAGATAACAGATAAGATATGTAATATAATAGTGTTGTTGATAGTAAATTATCAAAATATGTGTGGGGGGGGGCAGCATCGGGCACAGGAACACCTGGCAGAGCGGGTGGCAGAGGTGGTGAGGGCAGAGCAGGCCCAGAGGAAGCTACAGGCAGAGCTACGCACCTTAAAGGAGAGACTCCGCACCACAGAACATGACCTGCATGGCTACAGATACTCTACAGGGCTTTGGGTTCCCTAAAGCCCTCTGACTGTCTGCCTCTATCTGGCTCCAAGTAGAGGTCTGCGCATGACTGATTTATTCATGCCATTCCCACCTGCACCCGCAGCTTTTCATACCACACCTACTAGCTCCCGCTGGCTTTCTGTCTAACTCCCACCAGCTCCCGCAGCTTTTCATACCACACCTACTAGCTCCCGCTGGCTTTCTGTCTAACTCCCACCAGCTCCCGCAGCTTTTCATACCACACCTACTCGCTCCCGCTGGCTTTCTGTCTAACTCCCACCAGCTCCCGTAGCTTTTCATACCACACCTACTAGCTCCCGCTGGCTTTCTGTCTAACTCCCACCTGCTCCCGCAGCTTTTCATACCACACCTACTCGCTCCCGCTGGCTTTCTGTCTAACTCCCACCCGCTCCCGCAGCTTTTCATACCACACCTACTAGCTCCCGCTGGCTTTCTGTCTAACTCCCACCTGCTCCCGCAGCCAGCTCCCGCTGGCTTTCTGTCTAACTCCCACCCGCTCCCGCTTTTCATACCACACCTACTAGCTCCCGCTGGCTTTCTGTCTAACTCCCACCCGCTCCCGCAGCTTTTCATACCACACCTACTAGCTCCCGCTGGCTTTCTGTCTAACTCCCACCCGGCTTTCTGTCTAACTCCCACCAGCTCCCGCAGCTTTTCATACCACACCTACTAGCTCCCGCTGGCTTTCTGTCTAACTCCCACCAGCTCCCGCAGTCTAACTCCCACCCGCTCCCGCAGCTTCATACCACACCTACTAGCTCCCGCTGGCTTTCTGTCTAACTCCCACCAGCTCCCGCAGCTTTTCATACCACACCTACTCGCTCCCGCTGGCTTTCTGTCTAACTCCCACCTGCTCCCGCAAGAACTGGTCCTGAACCGCGGCCCCGCAATGTTATTTTAGGCGTATGTGATGCAGCTAGCTTGCTATTTTGTGCTCTATTGTCAATATCATAATGCCCAAAAATAAACTACGAAATAAGTAACATTTCCAGAGAGTCTCACATTCTCCATTATATTAGGCTATCTATATTACTGGGCTATATCAGCCAATAGGCTAGACTTAGTTTGGAGAGAGAGCGGACACTTGCATTTTCTCTTGAGCTACGTTTAATAGCCTACCTTTTAGGAGCGGGGCGATTTTCAGACGGTGACAAAATAATATGGGTGATTCATATTTATTACTAGGCAGTGTAGTAAACTATAACCTAATTATATTTATGAAGCTAATTTCCTTGGAAAGAGAAGTGCCCCGTGCTTCTCCACCTATGCATAGGCTACAGCCTACTCTATTAAATTGAGACCAAACGCGCACCTGATCTCACACTTCCAACTAGGAAAGGTATGGCTACTGAACTTGAAGCAGCAAGAATGATGACAGCTGACACTTGCTCTTTCTCTTGAGCTACGTTTTGCATATAGGATATAGCTATACCTTTTAGGAGCAGTACTATTTGTAGGCAGATACAAATAAACGAGTAATCAATATTTATTGAAAAAGAAAAGGGCAGAATACTCACCATGGTATTTGCCCGTTTGCCTTTTCCTTTTCAATGATGATCACATTTTTGGATTGCACCTCGACTCACTTTGGTTGAGCTCCCTCTTTATTTACAGACACATGTAGTAAACTACAGCCTAATCATATTTAAGTTAATTTCCTTGGAAAGATTTGGCCACAGGATGAAAAATGCCGGACCGTGACTCAATGATCTCTGTCGGGACATGCAGCCCTCCACCGCCAAGCACACAGCATGACTTCATGTCATGAACCCTGTCTTTAACCACAATCCTTCACTTTTCACTGAGCCATTAGTTCAACAGTGACTTGAGTATTTGCTGATTGCCATGAGTCTGTAAGACTGTCTTATTCCCATTTAGATCCAAACTGAACCTTTTGGCCAGTAAGGCCACAGTGTCTTTATGACTCAGACAAGCCTCTCAAACAATCACTCTAAATAATGCCTGTGAAGAAAATGTGATCTGATGAAAATCTGATGTTAAATGTGTTTAGAAACCCACTGTGCCTCACACACACTCTCAACCTTGTCTGTATCTTAGTGGCTGAGAGAAAGAGAGAAAAGTGTTTTGGCTTTGTGACCCTTGGCACGCTGCCCCCCCCCGCTCTCCTCCTCCTCCCCCCTGTCCATCTGGGCTGTGTGTGCTCCGGCCGCTCGATAGACAGATCATTCCAGGTCGGGGCCCTCTTGTGAAATCAGATGTTTAACTGGCCAGGAGAAGCGAGATGGGAGCGTCTTAACCAACACCTTGCCAAAGGTCTCCTGTTCAGTCAGCCGTCCCGCCGCTTGGAGTGCGCCCGCCGCCTGCCAATAGGCATTAGGGAGGATTTAGTAATTAAGTGATAGGCTGAGGACTAAATTGGGTGTTTGTGGGCTGGCGAGCCACCCAGAGGTCCCCACAGCCATGCAGATAGGGGATTCTAATTGCCAGGGATATTGATCAGCCTGGCGAGGGGGGGATGCAGGGGATTCACAAGCCATCGATTTGCTGTTACTGCGGCCGCCTTGTCAATGGGAGAGGGAGGTGAGCACTGAGAAGCCCCCCCCACACACACACTCTCAAACACTCACTCCCTTCTGGAAGGGCTTTACCCCTCAACCCCCGCCCACCTCCTCTCTATATCTCTCGTTCTCTCTTTGTCTTAGACTGTCTAAAGGTGTTGCTTATCGGATGGGTATTGGCAGAGAGGAGGGGCAGCTCTTTGGTAGAACATGTCCCTAGGGAACGCCTTCTTCACACTCTGCTCTACATACAGTATAAGTTTCTCCTTCACACTCTGCTCTACGTACAGTATAGTTCTCCTTCACACTCTGCTCTACGTACAGTATAGTTCTCCTTCACACTCTGCTCTACGTACAGTATAGGTTTCTCCTTCACACTCTGCTCTACGTACAGTATAAGTTTCTCCTTCACACTCTGCTCTATGTACAGTATAAGTTTCTCCTTCACACTCTGCTCTATGTACAGTATAAGTTTCTCCTTCACACTCTGCTCTACGTACAGTATAAGTTTCCCCTTCACACTCTGCTCTACGTACAGTATAAGTTTCCCCTTCACACTCTGCTCTACGTACAGTATAAGTTTCTCCTTCACACTCTGCTCTACGTACAGTATAAGTTTCTCCTTCACACTCTGCTCTATGTACAGTATAAGTTTCTCCTTCACACTCTGCTCTACGTACAGTATAAGTTTCTCCTTCACACTCTGCTCTACGTACAGTATAGGTTTCTCCTTCACACTCTGCTCTACGTACAGTATAGGTTTCTCCTTCACACTCTGCTCTACGTACAGTATAAGTTTCTCCTTCACACTCTGCTCTACGTACAGTATAAGTTTCTCCTTCACACTCTGCTCTACGTACAGTATAAGTTTCTCCTTCACACTCTGCTCTACGTACAGTATAAGTTTCTCCTTCACACTCTGCTCTACGTACAGTATAAGTTTCTCCTTCACACTCTGCTCTACGTACAGTATAAGTTTCTCCTTCACACTCTGCTCTACGTACAGTATAAGTTTCTCCTTCACACTCTGCTCTACGTACAGTATAAGTTTCTCCTTCACACTCTGCTCTACGTACAGTATAAGTTTCTCCTTCACACTCTGCTCTACGTACAGTATAAGTTTCTCCTTCACACTCTGCTCTACGTACAGTATAAGTTTCTCCTTCACACTCTGCTCTACGTACAGTATAAGTTTCTCCTTCACACTTTGCTGGTGTGTCCCTTGTCCCCCTCCCTAACTCGGGGTATGTCCCTCCCTGGGCAGGCGAGGGCTTTGACGCTTTACTGTGGTCTGGGTTAATGTCTCAGGGAAAGAGGGCGCAAACTGGGATTTGATTAGCTGCTTAACCTGACGGTAAACAGGCCATGGCCACCCCTCACACACTCAGCTCTGATCCCATCACTCAAGCCCCAGCGCCCCATCAGCCCAACGCTCACCCCACTACACCATGCCACACCGCAAAGCACCGCACAGCCAGAATTAGTGCAACGGCCTCTCATTAAATGTTCAGGCTTGCCTGCTCAGATTAAATCTGGCAGACACAAACACACACGCATTACTCTCAAATGAGCACATTTTTTCCATCAAGATAAATGAAATTCCCTTTGATTTTGAAAATGTAGACAAGAGGGAAAACAAAGTTTACAGCATGTGGGGAGTAGCGTTGGCAGAGAGAGGTATCAAACATGCCAGTTTGAAAGTAGTGGTCGTTTAAAGACTGGGAGCCCCTGACTGATGGTGTGTCTGTGGCCGTGTGCATGCATTAGGACCCAGGTGGAGAGTCTGAAGAAGGAGGCAGGGGAGAGCAGGCAGGCCCAGCTCAGTGCTCAGCAGGAGGCCAACACACACCAGCAGAGGGCTCAGCAGCTGGAGGCAGAGCTGACCAACACCAATGACACACTCAGGACTCTACGGAAACAGGTAAGACCTAACATTAACACATACAGCAAACCAACCAACAAGTTCCCCGTCGTGGGGTACACCCCCCCAAAAAAAAACAGTCCATTTTTATTTTACAACGGGGCTATACATTTGGGTGAGGTGTTTTTCTCGCCAAAAATACAATTAAACCATCTAGTGTTCAGCGAAATAACAACACAATGTCAAA
This sequence comes from Oncorhynchus gorbuscha, assembly GCF_021184085.1. Taxonomy (NCBI): domain Eukaryota; kingdom Metazoa; phylum Chordata; class Actinopteri; order Salmoniformes; family Salmonidae; genus Oncorhynchus; species Oncorhynchus gorbuscha. The sequence goes on from NC_060176.1 coordinate 17,230,907, forward strand.
TACAGGTAACCTCGTCAAATAATTAACATCCAATCACATTAACTCTTACTCTCTTGTGGGAATTTCACTAACTGTCCGTATGTAGCCAAACGTAGCTGCTGCGCATGTTAGTCTCTGTACTGATGGAGCAAAAAACATGACAGGGAGACATAGTGGAGTGGTAATGCGCGTGCAAGCAATTGCTCCCGACACCACTTGGGTACACTGCAGCATCCACCGAGAGGCTCTTGCTGCCAAGGGAATGCCTGACAACTTGAAAGATGTTTTGGACACTACAGTGAAAATGGTTAACTTTATTAAAGCAAGGCCCCTGAACTCTCGTGTATTTTCTGCACTGTGCAATGATCTGGGCAGCGACCATGTAACACTTTTACAACATACAGAAGTGCGCTGGATATCAAAGGGCAAAGTATTGACAAGTTTTTTTGACCTGAGAGACAAGCTTAAAGTGTTCTTTATTGACCATCATTTTCACTTCTCTGACCGCTTGATGACGTTTCTCACACGACTGACCTATCAGGGTGATGTTTTTTCTTGCCTGAATGATCTGAATCTAGGATTACAGGGACTCTCCGCAACTATCACCTCATCTGCTCATTTATCACTCCAGTGTTAATCTGCTAAATTGTAATTATTCGCTACTATGGCCTATTTATTGCCTACCTCCTCATGCCTTTTGCACACACTGTATATAGACTTTCTTTTTTCTACTGTGTCATTGACTTGTTTATTGTTTTATTGGCTTGTTTATTGTTTACTCCATGTGTAACTCTGTGTTGTTGTCTGTGTCACACTGCTTTGCTTTATCTTGGCCAGGTCGCAGTTGCAAATGAGAACTTGTTCTCAACTAGCTTAAAGGTGAAATACATTTTTTATTAAAAAACTATATTCAATGTGCAGGACAAAATTGAGGCTATGATTAAGAAGTTGGAGCTCTTATCTGTCTGCATAACAAGGACAACACACAGGTCTTTCTATCATTGTATGAGTTTTTTTGTGTGGAAATGAACTCAAGCTTACTGACAATGTCAAATGTGATATAGCAAAGCACCTGAGTGAGTTTGGTGCGCAATTACGCAGGTACTTTCCCAAAACGGGTGACACAAACAACTGGATTCGTTATCCCTTCCATGCCCTGCCTCCAGTCCACTTACCGATATCTGAACAAGAGAGCCTCATCGGAATTGCAACAAGAGGTTCTGTGAAGATTTTATTTAATCAGAAGCCACTGCCAGCTTTCTGGATTGAGCTGCGCTCAGAGTATCCTGCCTTGGCAAATCGCACTGTTAAGACACTGATGCCCTTTGCAACCACGTACCTATGTGAGAGTGGATTCTCGGCCCTCACTAGCATGAAAACTAAATGCAAAATGCAAAATTTACACCCCATTACGAAATGTGTAGAATTGAATGAAATAAGCTTTGTCACACCCTGATCTGTTACACCTGTCCTCGTTATTGTCTCCACCCCCTCCAGGTGTCGCTTGTTTTCCCCAGTGTATTTATCCCTGTGTTTCCTGTCTCTCTGGGCCAGTGTATTTATCCCTGTGTTTCTTGTCTCTCTGTGCCAGTTTGTCTTGTATGTCCAAGCCTACCAGCGGTTTTCCCAGTTTCCTGCTTGGCCTTTTTCACCTTTTGCTAGTCCTCCCGGTTCTGACCCTTGCTTGTTTTCTGGACTCCATACGCGCCTGCTTGACCATTCTGCCTGCCCTGACCTCGAGCTTGCCTGCCCTTCGGAACATCCTGAACACTGAACTGGTTTTGCCTGTCCACGACCATTCTCTTGCCTAAACCCTTTGGATTTATTAAACATCTTAAACTCCAACCATCTGCCTCCTGTTTCTGCATCTGTGTCTCGCCTTTACACCTGCAAAGTTCTCTCCACCAACAAGAGGGGTGTGAATCGTTTGTCATGAACAGTGCTTGTGCCCATAGAAATAGACGTTGCACATGCGCAGGTGGGGAGCGGGATGTTCAACCAAAGCTGGAAGGGGGGCCCCCGAGTGAAAACTTTTGGGAACCCCTGTGCTAAATGACTAAAAATGTAAATGTAGCCTAACCTCAGAATATTGCCTGTAAACGTGTGGTCGGTTGGTTGACTGGTTGTCTCTGTGTTCTAGCTGCAGGAGCAGGCTGATGCCAGCCAGGCATTGCGGGCAGAGCTGTCCCAGGAGCAGGCCAGGCAGCAGTAGCTGCAGAAGAGGAACCAGGGGGCCAGGGAGAGAGAGGGTCGACTGGAGTCAGAGAGAAACCAGCTCAGAACCAGAATGGAATTAGCTCACAGCCAGGTAGAGTCAAACACTATAATTAATCATTAAGGCACCTCGGGAGTTTGTGGAATATGGCCAATATACCACGGCTAAGCCGTGGTATATTGGCCATAAACCACAAACCCCAAAGGTGCCTCATTGCTATTATAAACTGGTTACCAATGTAATTAAATGTTTTGCTATACCCGTGGTATACGGTCTGATATACCGCTGCTGTCAGACAATCTCCATTCAGGCTTGAACCAACCAGTTTATAATGTATATAAAACTAGCACTCAACTAGACATGTGCAGTCAACAACTCAGCACTCAACCAGGTGCTTTCACACACATACTAATGTATCCAAAAGCTAGCGCTCAACTACAAATATGCGGTCAATAAATTCACACATATTGCAAATGCATGTCACACTCACACAACCAACAAATGTTAATTATACTGTAGTGTTTGTCTGTTGATTTATGACTAAAGGCAATATTCCAACACAAATAATTTAGTGTCAGTGAACGTCATGAATTTAACCTGTGCTTGCTGACAGTTAAAAGTTTCAAGAGGCATTTTTTGGCTTTGCGTGTTTTTCCATTCATCAGGAGTGCGTCTTCTCCTCACATAGTGTCTGACTGAAGCCTGGCTACACATCTACAATCCACTCAGATTCCCCCTCCAGCCATGCTCGCAAATTGAATTAGTTTCCGTCTCTGAATTTGTGTTTCAAAAATAGTAATTATTTTTTAACCCCAAAGGAAGCAAGAGAAACGAGTCAGATCTACACACGTCATGAATTTTTTGAAATAATAGTTTTCCACCAGCCAAAGGGATACAAGCCTGAAGCGCGGCAATTTGCTGCTAATTTGTTCAGCTGCTAGGAAATTAAATTGAAGCACATAATTCATATCTTTAGAAAGTTAAATCAATCTGATCAAAAAGTTTCCCACTCAATTACGGCCTGAAATGAATCTCCTTAATCCCAATTTTAAATCTGTCATGCATATAAGTGCAGATCTCTCATCTATTTGCCCATCCATGTGACTTAATCCTGGAACAGAGAGCTAAAATGGCGCTGCGATTGTCAGATTTAGTCCCATCTATCTTTGAGCCTGATATACACACAGTGACACACACACCTGATGGGAGCTCTGATAGGGGTGTGTCTGCTGTCTGTCCTACAGCTGAAGGAGCGGGAGAGGACTGTGGGGTGCCTGCAGGAGCGTGTGGTAGAGCTGCAGAGCACCACCCAGAGGCTGCAGGAGGAACAGACAGCCTGCCAGGCTCAGCTGCAGCAGTGAAGGAGGGAGCTGGAGAGCAGGGAGGGCCTAGAGACACAGCCAAGAGGTCAGAGGTCACAATCACATACTGTCCATATTTTGAGTGTATTATGTGTGTAGTTTGGGGCCCATGTTCCGTGTGTGTTCTCTCCAGATGAGCGTCTTTCAGGAGACAGTGTCCAGGCTGAGGGAGTGTGTAGAGAAGGCCCAGGCCAGCAGCAGGCAGGGGACCAGGGACACAGCAGCAGCACAACACAGCCTCAGAGAGCTGAGACTGGAGCTGGCCTTCACCCAGGCTTCCCATAGAGAGAGCCTGGAGCTGGTGCGTGCCCTGCTTACACACAGGTACTCTGTCAGGCATGTATTGAAAATACTGACGTTAAAACAATGACATTAACTCTCAACTTGTTTTAGGTTAATGACTGTGGAGGAAATAATGTGTAGTGGGACTAACAATGTATATTTTGTGTGGATGTTTGTTTTGTGGTGTGCGGCTGTGCGTGTGGTGGTACTGTTCAGCTGGCTGAGCAGAGTGGTGAGGCTGCAGGTCTACGTAGTGAACTGTCCCGCCTGCAGCAGAGGAGCTCCCAGCTGTCAGAGGAGAGAGGGGGCCAGGAGGAGAGGACCAGGCAGCTGGCTGCAGAGCTCCACAGACTACGCCCTGCCAGCAGACACTGGACGAGGTGAGAGAGAAGGATCTACACATCAACATTTCCATTCATCCTCATGGCAATTAACCAATAACCATTCATTTCATTGTCAATATCCAATAACCACTGATCTGGTTCTAGATCTGACACTGCCAACTGCCAACCATTAGGTCATGGACCAGATAGCCTCACATTAAATCCCAGACTGTTACAGCCTGTAGCCAACCACTTACACCATCACATGATTACAAGTGTGATGGCTCAATCTTTCAACCTTATGTGTTGTATAATAGCAAAGGGGGTTATCTAGTGTAATATATACCCAGGGCTGGAAATGAACACTGTGCCTGGTCATTAGTGTGGAGCACACAGCCCCTCTGAAGTAGAGACTTAACCTCCACAGGTTGCGCTGTACACTAATTGACCACTACAGGAGAGAGCAGGTTCTGTTGTAGACAAAAGAGGTGTGACTTGTAGCAGTGCCCTTTCTGTGTGTGCGGGGCTATATTCCTAAAGCTGATTGGATAATGAGAGCTCTCTCTCAGACCCCCATAGATTCTGCATGTACAACACACACACACACACAGTTGAAGTCGGAAGTTTACATACACCTTAGCCAAATACATTTAAACTCAGTTTTTCACAATTCCTGACATTTAATCCAAGTACAAATTCCCTGTTTTAGGTCAGTTAGGATCACCACTTTATTTTCAGAATGTGAAATGTCAGAATAATAGTAGAGAATGACGTATTTCAGCTTTGATTTCTTTCATCACATTCCCAGTGGGAATTAGTATTTGGTAGCATTGCCTTTAAATGATTTAACTTGGGTCAAACATTTCGGGTAGCCTTCCACAATAAGTTGGGTGAATTTTTGCCCATTCCTCCTAACAGAGTTGGTGTAACTGAGTCAGGTTTGTAGACCTTGCTCGTACACACTTTTTCTGTTCTGTAAGATTGAGGTCAGGGCTTTGTGATGGCCACTCCAATACCTTGACTTTGTTGTCCTTAAGCCATTTTGCCACAACTTTGGAAGTATGCTTGGGGTCATTTGGAAGAACCAAGCTTTAACTTCTTGACTGATGTCTTTAGCAGTTGCTTCAATATACCCACATCATTTTCCTTCCTCAAGATGCCATCTATTTTGTGAAGTGCACCAGTCCGTCCTGCAGCAAAGCACCCCCACAACATGATGCTGCCACCCCCGCGCTTCATGGTTGGGATGGTGTTCTTCGGCTTGCAAGAATCCCCCTTATTCCTCCAAACATAACGATGGTCATTATGGCCAAACAGTTCTATTTTTGTTTCATCAGACCAGAGGACATTTCTCCAAAAAGTATGATCTTTGTCCCCATGTGCAGTTGCAGAACGTAGTCTGTTTTTTTAATGGCGGTTTTGGAGCAGTTTTCTTCCTCCTTTTCTTCCTTGCTGAGCAGCCTTTCAGTTTATGTTGATATAGGACTCGTGTTACTGTGGATATAGATACTTTTGTACCTGTTTCCTCCAGCATCTTCACAAGGCCATTTGCTGTTGTTCTGGGATTGATTTGCACTTTTCGCACCAAAGTACGTTCATCTTCATGAGACAGAACGCGTACTATTGATTTGTATGACGGCTGCGTGGTCCCATGGTGTTTATACTTGCGTACTATTGTTAGTACAGATGAACTTGGTACCTTCAGGAGTTTGGAAATTGCTCCCAAGGATGAACCAGACTTGTGGAGGTCTAAAATAGAAAAATCTGAGGTCTTTGCTGATTTCTTTTGATTTTCCCATGATGTCAAGCAAAGAGGCACTGAGTTTGAAGGTAGGCCTTGAAATACATACACAGGTACACCTCCAATTGACTCAAATTATGTCAATTAGCCTATCAGAAACCTTTTATTTATTTATTTATTTTACCTTTATTTAACTAGGCAAGTCAGTTAAGAACAAATTCTTCTTTTCAATGACGGCCTAGGAACAGTGGGTTAACTGCCTGTTCAGGGGCAGAACGACAGATTTGTACCTTGTCAGCTCGGGGATTTGAACTTGTAACCTTCCAGTTACTAGTTCAACGCTCTAACCACTAGGCTACCCTGCCGCCCCTATCAGAAGCCTCTAAAGCCATGTCATGATTTTCTGGAATTTTCCAAGCTGTTGAAAGGCAGTCAACTTAGTGTATGTAAACTTCTGACCCACTGGAATTGTGATCTAGTGAATTATTATTGAAATAATCTGTAAACAATTGTTGGAAAAATGACTTGTGTCATGCACAAAGTAGATGTCCTTACCGACTTGCCAGAACTATAGTTTGTTTACAAGAAATTTGTGGAGTGACTCCAACCTAAGTGTATGTAAACTTCTGATTTCAACTGTACATACAGAAAGAGTTTGCAAAGACGCAGATATTTAAACACACAGTTTTGCTTAGAGGAACTGCCTCACATAATAGTCAGTTTAACAGTTTAACTGAGATACTCATACAGTGCAGAAATGTAGTAACAGGTTTTCAAGTGAAAATGTCTGAGGTGTTATGGTTCAAATAGTCTAAGCATTGTGTTTGTATTGTGACAAATCCGAAGCACTTTGTTTGTGTACACAGGCACATAAGAGCTGTGTGTGCTTGCTCTGCAGTGCCAAACCTCTACAATGTGTTTGTATGTGTGTTTAGCCGAGGGCACATCTCTGTGGCTCATCGCTGTGGTCTCACGTCATCCTTCTTAAGTGCTGTCAATGTTGCATGGTAACAGCGGCGCTCTGCCCTCTTAATTGGTTTAGGAAGAGCATCCTTGTCATTTTGCGGTCAGCAAACTCCGCCAGAGAAAATGATGTGTGAGTTGCACCCTCCCCACACAACCCATCCCACAAAATGAATATGTGCAGCTGTGTGTGTGTGTTTGTCAGTTTTTACTTTCCACTTTTAGAAATAATTGCTGGTTGCTCGATGGGATCAGAGGAAGGGTATAATGATTGTCTCTGGCTGTGTGGTATGGCTGGGTTCTGGGGAGGGCTGGGGGAGAGCAACTTATTTCACACACCTAAATGTGAGTGTGTGTGTGTGTGAATGTGTTAACATTAGTGTGTTTGTACAGCATGTAACCTGTTTGGTGTATGTGCTTGATGTGTATCTACATACTCTATGCGTGTGTGTGCACGGCTGTCCTTTTGCACGGATTAGCAGGTGAACGCAGCAAGAGGATGACCAGACTGGGGTTGCCATACTGTCACACAGGGGTTAGGGGGAATACAGAGCTGCAGTACTGCAGTTTGGAGCCTCCAGTCCCCACACACACACACCACTTTAATTGCCTTTGCTTCTTTCATTACATGTATTGCCTCTCCTCTGCATTGCGTGTTCCCTGGGCTTGTGGAAAGGTCATTGTAGTGGGGATGTGAACACTGCACGGCCTCAGTGTGTCCCAGCCAAGCAGGCAGAGTATAGAGCGGGGGATGTGGCTAGGGAGGACTGGTTACTGCTGTCCTTCACATTGTTCCTATAAAGAAAAACATGTATTTTTATGGTGACCAGTTCTTTGATGTAGTGGCTCAACATGTACATGCATGTTAGCATACGCAAGCATTGTTCAGAGTGATTTAGAGTCAAATGAATGTGACTGACAGGACAATGTTACTAGAAGGAGATGTTTATGGAGGAGTTCACTACAATGTAATGAACTATCGTTTCCCAGTTTCCTACATGGGCAGGGTTATAGGAAACCCTCATGAATATGTTGCTGTTCACCATTCATTTAAAAGGTTCATCAGTTTTCAGAAATGAGAACAAAAATGATATTAGGAAATGCCAATGACAGGTATCATCCCTCTCCCACCTAGACTCGATCCTGTGAGGGCAGGCTGGCAGAGCTGAGTGCCCAGATGGGGAGGTCTCGGTGCTGGGGCCAGGAGCAGCTGGTAGCCCTGGAGAAGGAGGTGGTGCTGATTAAGGTGGAGATGGCTTCTCTCAGGGAGAACTAGCATGCCAAGGTGGCCCAGGTCAGACACACACTTACACAATGGGTTCTGGGGACATTCTGGTAGGGTTTATGACTAAGGATAGGAGGTTTTGCTGACCATGTGACCTGATCAGGAAAAACTCTGGGCCGTTATAATACCCGGAAGCCTTACTGCCTAACTGTGTAACTAGGCCCAAAGTTTTCCTGGTCAATTGATGTGCTCATGAAAACCTCTTGGCTCTAGTTATGACACATATCCTCACACTTTGCACTGGCACAGAAAGGCCAAACAGCATAGTTAGTAATCACCTCTCAATGAAAAATGAGCTGTATAGCCATTAGGATGTGCAGCAGGGGTTTGTTCATGTGTCTCTGTTCAGGTGGAGGCCTTACACTCACAGCACGATTCCATGGAGCACAAGTACAGCACAGCAGCTAATGAGGTAGTGAACCCTTAAACCTCCAGGTATGTCAGATAGACACTGTTAGAGTTGTAGACTCTCATTACCTCCCTTCTCTCTTCCCCCCCCCCCATCTCGTGTTGCGCCAGTCTCTGGGTAATGCTCATTCAGACAGTTCTCTTCTACACAGGGAGAGTGAGCTGGTGATAACCACCGTCAACCAGTGGGTGAAGGAGCAGAAGTAAGAGCATACCTAACTCCACACACACACTGATTCCCAGTCACATTCTACTCTACATTCACTACGCAGCATTAACCCCGTCTTCACCCTGTCGACAGGCAAGGGTCTGCAGGAGGAGATGAAGAGGTTGAAGGCTGAGCTGGAAGAGAGCAGGATGGAAGCCGAGAGGTTCAGAGTACGTACCATACACAGTTACACACACTGGATAACACTGTTAGACCTCCACACATTTACAACCCTGATATACTATAAAAAACAACACCAATTGAAGAGCATTGTTCCTTTCTATTGAGTAATGTCACTTGTTTTTGTATCAGGCCTCAAGTCAGTATGAGTGGCCAGCGCAGTGCCCTGACCAGACCTCCCGTCCAGCTGCTCCACACAGAGTGAGTACTGTACTACTGGCACTGACCTGAGACACTGGATCTGTGGGCTTGGCAACTTCCCAGTTCTCCAGGAACAAGCTGCAGCAGGTCCATACGAGGCAAATGACTACATGTCCTCTAACTCTTCACTAGTTTCTTTGCTGGGGCTCTAGAGACAGCATCAGTGACAAAGCAGTGACTTCCCGGACTGAGTGAATTCCTCTCTGTGTGTTTCTAGAGTAGAGCTGAGACATGGGTCAATAGCAACAATCACCAACACATCTCAGACAGTATTGGTTAAGAGCAGGAGCCCGTCTAACTCATAAGAGCTATTGGCAGCCATGTTGATTTCTGTTGTTCTGGGATTAGCATCTGTGTTTCTGGGGGCTAATGGTCCGTGTCGTCCGGCTGTGAAATCAGTGGCCTGAGAGCCTCTGAGAAGCCTGCAGATTGGTGTTTCAAATCCCCACACCCCTCTAATGCAGCACAGCCTGTCTCAGCCACTCCCCATCTCCCAGAGTAGAACAGTTTCGCTTTTCCCGAGTTCCCCCTCCTCACCCTGGGTGACCCCCCCCCCCCCCCCACTGCAGTCTCCCCACGCCTGGGCCCAGACGCCACCAGCCCTTCCTGCCCCACAGGACCACTGCAGCTTGTTAACACCGAAGATACATTTGTGCAGTCAGGCAGGAAATCCTAGAGGTGGCTATGGACGGTGGTAATCAAAGGCCAGGTGCTCTGACACTGAGGACTGGAGGAGGGCTTAGAGATGACCTCTAGTCTGGCCTCCTATCATGGCCGATCATCCCAACAGACGGACGGACAGACAGAGCCATCCAAGGACACGGTCTCCTCTCCTCTGGGCCAGACATGTCCTAGTCGTATCCGTTTTCAGACACTCAGACAGACATCACCCACACATTGCCATGGGACCGACTATATCTTTTTAAAATTGAACTTGCATTTTATATGTGATGCTGAGAAAAGATGATTTATTGGTGAAATTGTGTTCCATATGGTTGTTTGACAGTTGAAGCCGTCTCATTTCACCCTGCCTATACCTCCTCGCTTTAAAGTAAGCCAGTCCTGTGCTCACTGGCATTTCCCTGTAATGCGTTCCCGTCTGATTTCCTCCTAAATTGCAATGCGGTAAAGTTAGGACTGATTGGAGGGATTACTTTTGGTGAGTGTGAGATAGGAGGGAGAGAGAAAGAGACTAGACTGGTTGTGAACCCAATCAGAGCCCTGTGTTGACTGTGCTGATTAGAGGCTTGTAGTGAGTGGGATCCATTCTATCCCATCATTCCCTGTTTGCTCTGATAACGGAACCTCAACACTCATCATGTCCCTAACCTCATCCTGTCACTTACAGCACACCACACTGATCTCTCTCAAATGTCTTATGCAAGGTGGGTAATGTACCAAAAGGCCCTTTAGAACTTTAAACCTGTTTTGAAAGAATAGTTGGCATGCTTTGGAAAAAATTCACTGGTTGGCTGAGTGTTAAAAAACATTTAAAAAGTTGCAATATGTAGTTGAGGAGCACTGAGGCATTGAGGATGGACATTGCTCTGGAGAGAGTACCGTACCCTAATAAGTGTGTGCGTGCGTTGTGCGTGTTGCCTTGCCTGATACCAATGGAGGGCAGATGCCAACTCAGCCCATAAAGGCCCACTGGATGACTGCGACTTCACTCAGCTAATGTTCCAGGACATCCAGGAAGCCTGTAGGGAGCTGGGAGAACACAGAGGAGCTCTAAAAGCAGCCAGAGAGAGTAAATACAAATAAATAGATAAATAAGTGAATGGCATGAGAGGAGCCGAGGGAACAGTCGTCCATTCTCGTGTACGCACCGCCTTTGTTTATTTATGGTGTCTGAGGGCCTGAGCAGGGCTGGTGGGGGGAGGAGGAGGGTGCTGGGGGAGGACACTGGGCCTCTCCTTCCTTACGCATGCCTGGCTCTGCTCCCCAGCTTTCATTAAGTGTCATTACCAGGGCTCTCAGCGCTAGAGCCAAGCTGAGACCTGACATCCACTCCATAGATATGTGTGCATATGGATGGACTGCTGATCCTTCTTATCCGCCACTGAGGAGGGAGAATTAGGCCAGGGAGAGGAGAGGAGAGGAGAGGAGAGGAGAGGAGAGGAGAGGAGAGGAGAGGAGAGGAGAGGAGAGGAGAGGAGAGGAGAGGAGAGGAGAGGAGAGGAGAGGAGAGGAAAGGGGGATGCAGCCGTATCTGACTTTAATGGCCAGAATATAGCTATTACTTAAATGGAGGACAGTATTCATGCCTGATTGGTTGTCATGAATATGCCATACGGGTCAGGTTATCCACATTTAAAGTGTTTGTACACTGGTGATTGTACGGGCTATGTACACTGCAGTGTGTTGTAGATCAGGATGACTAGGATGCATATCGATACAGTTACATATCAGGATATTCTAGTTGACTGTACCTGCACCAAAACGCAGTTTATTTCCTTCATCTTTTTAATGTGGGAGCCAAGACAAATTCAGCACTTTTTATTTCCATGAATGATCAAACTTCATTTTCTCGTGACTCTTGTCACTGCAGCAGACATATGGTGAGCAATATGATTGGAACATCAAATCACAATAAAATCACAAATACCGAATCACAACACATATAGAATCGCAGTATATATCGTAATCGGCACCTAAGTATCACAATAATATTGTGTTGTGAGATGCCGGGCCATTCCCAGCCCTAATGGCCAGTAGCAGAAATAAAGGCATGCAGCTGATGTGAGATGTGCATTTCCTTCTACGCAAGGTGTTCATTATCAATGTCCCTTTCCAGTTCACTTCCTGTTAGAAGGCCGGCTGATTGATGGCTTGTGCTGTTTATTTGGATATCAGCGAATGAAATATTCATGTCGTACGCTTTCCCAAGCAGAAGTTATCTAGATGCAGCGTAAATGGTACTTGGGATTAGATTTTCACAGCAGATTGCAGTTATTACAGGAGAAAAAGGTGAAAAGAGACTGTGTGAGCAGTCGTCTTCCTGGGAGGCAATCTATTTCTCTTCCACTCAGAGCACCGGAGCGCTGGACCAGGCGCTTAATGCGCGGGAGAGAAAGTGCTTTGGTCTGCAACCTTTCACACCTTCACCTCCCCTTCATGTGATTGAATAGTTAATAACTTTGACTTTCCTTTGAAAGCCTGTGACGTGGCTCCTACTGAACAGCCTGTTGTCTGGCTGACACACCTGCCTATTGCTCTGTCTGTCTGACTGACTGACTGCCTGCCTACATGTCTACTTGGCCCAGATGCCAGATTGTCTGATAGCCCACCTCTCTCTTCTACAAGCCCTCTCACTTTCAAGCCTGTCCCTCGCCTGAATTACCACCTAGCTTATCTGTCTTTCTTAAAGGAGCCTGTACATTATCAGAATTTTGATGGAAAGGGGTTTGGATTGCTTACTCTTCCTTCCTCCCTAAAGACACACACACACACACCACACACACACACACACACACACACACACACACACACACACACACACACACACACACACAGAGAGGGAGCTCATTAGCGCACCCCGTGCTCACAGCTCCAGCAGAATGTGACCTTGCCTAATTGTGCGCCATGCTCATTTGTTCTCCCTGCATGATGTGGCGATTGCTTATTTATTCTCCTCAGGGCTCCTCTCTCACATTAAAATTATTGACTTATTTCATTCACTGCACATTTGCCAAGCTTTATTTGATAAGCTCATTTCCCTTGGTGCCCAAAATCCCCCCCTGTTCCCATGTTTTAAAAGTTCTAATGTTCCCAATGCAGATTATTATTCATACTTGTGATTGTTTCTTCGTCTAATTATCTGTGTTGGAATAATTTAGCATCTGTGAGCCTCTTTATCCCAGAGGACTGAAACGGCACAAAAGGGCACACATTAACGATGCGACTGGAATATCTGAGGAGCCAGTTGTGTACACAAAGCTGGCAGACGCGGTCAACAAGAAGCTTAACAGGGATTGGGACATCGTGGAAGGTTTACCAAAATAAGCAGACTGAATTTGCATTTGGTTAGAGGGCTGTTGACGAACAGAGCCATCAACATTTGGTCCATCAGGTAATGAGACAGGATGTGGATATATGCAGCGAGATGGAGCTAAACTATTTGTAGTCAATAGAGGTCATGGTTAAGGTGGGTAGTGCAGATCCTCTCCACTCTGACCCATTGACCACCATCAGCCCTCTCCTCCCCTACAGTGGGGAGACCCTCCCTGCCCCACACCAAGAGGAGAGTTCTAGAGAGACCCAGCAGTTTAGAGAACAGAGCCAGTATCAGAGCAGAGACAAGCTAGCAGCAGGAGAGCTGTTCAGTAGTGTACCAACTCACCAACAGAGGACACAGTGGGATAGTATTAGGTAGGGGAATGATTGGCAGTATTTCTGCAGCGGGAGGTGAATGATACCTCATGAGTCATTTATTAACAGTAATTATATGGATAATATTCATGATGACAAATATGCAAACTTAAGGTCCATGGTGATGCCAACATACCAATAGTAACACTGAGCTCTGAGGCTGACTATCGTAGGTATCTTATTTGAATAATCTGTTTCTGTCTGCCTCTGCTCTGTCTCAGATCTGCTCTGACTGCAACAGGAGCCTTGAGTGGCCAGAGAGACAACCTGTGGAGGAGGAGCTCTGGCTGCCAACCTGCATCTGCGCTAGCCCCAGACTCAGCCTGTGTCTGCCTGGCAGGGAGGGGGGCCACGTTTGCTGCTGAGGTGGCCCTTAGGACCCTGGAGCGCAGACCCCTGCCATGTGGCCACCACCACTGGAGCAGACCCGCTCTCTCAGCTGGGACAGGCCATGCCCTACACATCTCAGGGAGGGACACTGGTGGGGGCTAGTATGAACCAGTGAGAAGGGAAGTACAGGTAGTTATGACTCAAGAGAATACAGCACACAAATATTTATGATTTTGTAGCTTGATAGATATGAATAAATTATTGTATTATATTTAAGATTATTTAATGACAATACTAAACTTGAATAATTTTATTTCTTTGGTATTTTCAGTATAAATTTTTTCAAAATCGAATCGTTGTGGCACAATATTGTAATCTCTTACCATTACTCCTTCAGACCAGTTCTACATTATGATTGTCTACTTATTTACAACAGGTTCTGTTGAACACAGATTCTGTGTTGTGAATCAGTAGACAATTACAATCTTACCTCTACAGTATCTGGGTCCTTCCACCAGTTCGGTGCCTTTTTAGAAGTGTAACTTGTGATTTCACAAAATGTTGACATTCTGTCCTAAAGAGCACATGTTCAACTTCATAAAAAACACATGTTGCCATTCCAATAGGTTACATTTTTAAAAATTCTATAGTTAGTGCCTATTAAATGCCAAATAAAGTATCAGGGTTGACGGTATCAGGGTTGACGGTCATTTTTAAATCAGCCATAAATCCTCTCGTGACAGGGGGAATGGAAGCTTGTGTGCAACAGGGAGTGGCAATTGAAACCCGTTCGTTTTCTATCACAAAACAGAAAACGGCCCAACAAGTTTTTACACTATTATTTGATGTTCAATGTTTCTTTTGAAAAATACATTTTAAATGAATAGTTTCACCATATTAAAACTAGAGGGTTGACCTTAAAATGAGGGACAGATGTGAATGAATCACTAATCAAATGAAATAAATATAATCTTCAGAACTGACGTAAAATAACTAGGTATGTACAATGGAGAAATGTTTGGATTACATGGGTTGAAGTCTTCCTAGAAGTGACACAGGGTTGGCAGAGGGACATGTCAAAATGATGAATTTAGCAAGCCTTTATTCATATTAAAAATCTGATTCATTGAATTCTCCATGCCGTCTATATTAAAGGGCACTTCATTGAGTAGAACGGGCTTTTAAAATTAATAATTGCTACTTAATATCAAAAGGCACTCTTCGTGGAACGACCCATCTGACAAATATTTGTATCTACCCATTCAGGTTTTTGATATACATTTTTATAGAAACCTAGAAAGAATTAGAAAAAAAAGTGTCCAGCCTTTTATTGTGGTTTGAGAAATAGTCCTGCTTATTCCTGAGGTTGTCAAATTATTAATTGATGTCTAGATCAAAGTACTAAAAATTTATTGGGGGGGCGGGGGTTTCATGGTTTCAGTCACCTAGAGCAAAACATCCTTGAGTTCATGTAAGTCCTAATGAATTGTGTAGGCAGAGAAGTCTTTGTGGCCAAATAAAAGTCTGGTAAAGGCATCTAAACCCATAACAAGTGTCCCTTTGTTCTAGCACTACTCTATTCATCATGAGTCGGCTGTGTGAATCCAGGCATTGCTGCAGCTTTGAGAGCAACTCTGAGTTCCATGCCCACCAGCTTTCAATAACTGGGGATGTCGGAGCTTGACAGTAGAAAGTATTTTTTCTGACTAGAAGAAAATAAGAGCCCTAAGCAATAGTAGATGAGCTGTTAGTAAGCACACAGTCCACTGGGAGAGAGACATGGCAGCATACTATACATAGTGCAGTGGTGAAGGCGAAACAAAGCGAAATGTAATACTATTGTTTGCCGATATTAAAGATATCCAAACTATAGTGCCCCCCAATTACAGTAATAAACCATGACCATCATTGTAATGATCCACACCAGCATGCAGGGCGAACTTTAGAGGTGTGTTCACAGGGAAGGTATGTGTCCTAAAGAGGCCCTAGTCAGCCAATGGAATCGAGCAGTGGCTGTTGTTCACTGGCAGCCTGCTAGGATTAATCCCAGCCTTTACAGGAAGACACCATCTTTTTCTGCCTTGGTCAGATCAATAGGCAACATTCTCTCCAGCACAGCAGTCAATACCCAACACTTAAGGTGTCTGTGGAAACTAAAGAATGCCAATAATTGTTATTAATGCCTAGGATTTCCCCAAGTACTGCATTTATAGGGTAATTCCAGTGTAACAGACATTCAACCAACATCACACACACACAACACCAATGCCCTCCGGAGACGTAGTGTATACATTAAGAAACCTATACACAAATACAAAGATGGGGAAAAAAATCTACAAAATGTAAGTGCATCCTTTTTTCAAATAAGTATTGTGTTTGTAACCTGATTTAGAAATGGTATTGCTCTTTTGAGTCCGATACTATAATGGTACTGAGTAGTGAGCTACTGCACCATGCTCTGGGTAAAACCTTGGCCCATTCAGGCCTTATGGAGAAATTGGTCACACTGAAATCCAATAATTTGTCCACGGTGCTAGTTTATTCAGTATGCCTGATGTGCCTTTGGTATATTAATCAATATGGCTTGAGGTGTGATATATAAGGCACAAGTGGGTGTGGTATATGGCCAATATACCATGGCTAAGAGATATTCTTAGACACAATGCAATGTGGAGTGCCTGGATACAGCCCTGGGTGGTTCGAGCCCTGAATGCTGATTGGCTGACAGCGGTGGTATATCAGACCGTATACTACGGGAAGGACAAAACATTTATTTTTACTGCTCTAATTACATTGGTAACCAGTTTATAATAGCAATAAGGCACCTCGGGGGTTTGTAGTATATGGCCGATATACCATGACAAAAGGCTGTATCCAGGCACTCCGCAATGCATTGTGCGTTAGAACAGCCCTTAGCCATTGTATATTGTCCATATACCACAAACCCAGAGATTCTTTATTGCTGTTATAAACCAGTTAACAACATAAATATAACAGTTAACAAGTAGTTTTGCGTTATACCTGTGGTATGTCTGATATATGCACGGATGGAATGCTGTTTCAGCCAATCAGCATCCAGGACCCAAACTGCCCGGATTATAATGGCATTTAATAAAATGTTGAACATTGTGTGTGTGTGTGTGTGTGTGTCTTTAATAGCAGGTGTTATTCCGGCCACGTGCTGAGGAATGGATTTGTGTTGATTGTGGAGTGTTATGAAACATGATGACAGACATTAAAGAAATAGCACATTGTAATGCCTTTCTCCTTGCCTCTAAGATCAAGAGGATTTTTTCTGAGAGCCAAAGAAAGGCCTTGATTATTTTGTCTGATTGCTCAAGGATCATAATTATACCTCTGCCACTTTGAAGCTGCTCTGTCAGGAAGATAAAAAAAATAGAATTCTAGGCATTGCCTGCCATATGAATAAGATCGCATTACATACATTGAAATATGTCAATTTGACCTTTCTCCCATCAACCCTATCTCCTGAAGTCCTTTTTTCATCTACTGCCTGTTAAGATTCCAGGAAGTAACAAAGAATACAACTTCAGAATTGACTTTGCCATGAGTATCTACTCCAGCATGGACGTGGGCTGTCCTGTATTGATTCTGGAATTCCATCCAATTGTGTGTTAATTCATTCTGAAAGCACAGGGTCAGAGTTCACAGGTTTTAAATGTAAGCCATTGTCATTTCACAAGGCCTAAATACATACTGTACATAGGTGTTACAAGGACAAGATCTCCCATTGGGTGGGCTGCAGCAGAAAGAGTAGGACTGCTTCAGGGAGAGGGGCCCTCGGAATTGCTTTTATTTCACTCAAGCACCACCACTCCACACGACACAACAACTGCTCTAGTAGTGGAAAGTGAAGGACAGTAAACTCCAAGCATACATTCCCTACCTCCTCTTTCCATTGAAAACCACAAGTGAGGGGGGGGGTTCTAAATTCAGTCATGCGAAGGCCGTCCCCGGCAGGCAGGGACACAGAGAGAGCGAGGGGACGGTAGAGGGAGATGAGGGAAAACTCAACTTAAGTTTCCACTGGGCCTGCTGGGCTCCTAATGCGGCCTTGGATGTAATTGGGTCCCAGAAGGCTGTTCATTATCGTGGCTGTTCATTATTGAGGCAACAAAACAGGGGTGGAAAGGAAATAAATGCCTCGCTCCACTCTGTGCCCTCCGCTCTGTCCCAGCGCCATTGTGGGATTGGAGTTAATTAAAAGACCATTTGATGCCACTGTTTTCCTCATCAATCTCACTTGTGCTCATATTACGTTTGTAATGACAATGGGGCTTGTCCTGGTCTGCCACACAGCAGGGGAGAGGGGGAAGAGAGTGGGTACGAGGTATGAGGGACAGATATTTCAACAAATCTCTCAGCGGTCAACAACATCTGTTGAGGATGTAGGTGGGGGGTGGGTGTAGATACTGCAGCGCTGTGAGAGGACGACAGACCTCTTCTTCATTCAGAGGTGTTGAGGTTGAGGACCAGTCTTTACCCCCTAATCCTGCAACTCCCTTGAAGACCATTTTAATTCCTTTCATCATTACACAGACTTTCCCTTGAAACTTCTGGCAATCTCTGGTAAATAATGATGGAAATATCTGTGGCATGGTGTTTCTGGACCTCCAGAAAGCCTTAGATACAGTAGACCACCCTATTCTACTCTACAAGCTAATGGCCCTAGGTTTTAACAGCATGGCAGTAGACTGGCTCAGATCACATCTTTCAGGAAGTTATCAGAGGGTTGATGTCAATAGCACTTTTGTCTATTGCCAGGTTAATCAGCTGTGGAGTTCCACAAGGGAGTGTTTTAGAGCCCCTCTTCCTGTTATATATCAACTATATGAAATCATCTTGTTCCTGTCAGCTTTTTTGTATGCAAACAATTTAGCTATTTTGGTCTCACACAAAGACAAGAGTATGGTAGCAACTAGGGAGCCAGCTTTTGCAGAACTGGAGGGTATCAGTAACTAGCTGTCAGATAACAAATTGCCTATCAATTTGGGGGAAACTGAGTCAATGTTATTGTCTCTAGATTAGGCTAGGTAGATCACCACGCTTCAGAGTCATGGTTGGTGACAGCTAAGAACTGTGTTAGGTACTTAGGCTGTGAACTTGACAGGTTTTTGACCAAGGAGGGCAGTGGACAGAACGTTATTGCCAAGGTGAACCAGAAAGTCACATTTCTTGCCAGAAAAGCCACATTTCTGGATAAGGGTACCATGAAAGTACTTTCAACAGCATTAGTGCAGCCTCACTATGATTATGCTTGTACTACTGGTACAGTAGCTCACCAAAGGTTTTAAAAACAAATTGCAAACGGCACAGAATAAAGTGGTACGGGTGATACTGAATCTTAGCTCTCGTTCTCAGGTTGGCCCTTCTCAACTCAGAGAACTCCAGTGTCTAACAGTTGATAAAAGGGAATTGTTGGGATTGACTCACAAAATCCTGTATGGCACAGTCCCCGGTATCTAAAAAGCTATTTTACTTCAGTGAGGGACTCACACTCTTATGCCATGAGGCAGTGCCACAGACTTTGTGCCATATTTTTTACTTTTGTTTATTTAGTAAATATTTTCTTAACTCTATTTCTTGAACTGCATTGTTGGTTAAGGGCTTGAAGTAAGCATTTCACAGAAAGGTCTACACCTGTTGTATTTGGCTCATGTGACAAATAAAATGTGATGTTATTTTAAGAGCTGTACTGGGGAAAACATGTTTTTATATATATATATATATATATGGCATTGGTAGTGTGGAACAAAATCCCGGCTTCGATGAAAACAGTTCCTGACAGTCATAGGTTCAATCACCCCTGCAGGGCTTGGTTAATAATGTAAACCACCCTGCTCTATTGGAGGGATTCTCTATGCGTGTATATTTGACTTTTTGTCTACAATGAGTGTACAAAACATTAGGAATTCATGCTCTTTCCAGGACATAGACTGACCAGGTGAATCCAGGTGAAAGCTATGATCCCTTATTGATGTCACTTGTTAAATCCACTTCAATCAGTGTAGATGAAGGAGAGGAGACGGGTTAAAGAAGGATTTTTAAGCCTTGAGACAATTGAGAAATTGATTGTATTTAAGTGCCTTTGAACAGGGGAATGGTAGTAGTAGTTGTGATTGAATAGAATGTTGGGGTGTACAGTATGTCTTTTGCTGGGTGTTAATTGTTTGTATTTTAAATTGGCAAATCAATTTTTTTTAAGCGGTGACTGCTGACACTAACACACAAGGACTATTTCAAAATGTCAGTCTATAGTCTCATTAAAATTGGTGGAGTCCATTATAGCCTCCCTCTCCTTCATTAGCCTACTCTCAATCAAGCAGACTTGGGGAATTGAGAGGTTGAAGGAAATGTTCACAATTATCTGCATTTGCATAAGGGTTACTGGGAGAGAGAACTAAATTGACCCAAGTAGAAATTAAAATTCAAGAGGGAGGCTGCCTCCACACAGCACAGGGGAACAGGCAGCAAGTTGTTGCACACCACTCAAGAAGGAATAATTCACAACAAAGCATCTATTTTTCATCTAGTCCTCCAAATGGTTGCCAAGGAGAATATAAGGTTTCAACTAGAAAACAAGGACATCAAGACATGTCACCAGAAACACGATGATGACACTGGCACATCATTAAGGCTGTTTGTTTCATACTGGGTATGACCTCAGAGGATTTACATATGAGATGCGAGACACATCGACTTAGCTCCTCTCTTTACACTCAACATCTCACAGCTGAGAAAATCCAAAGCACTGGAATCATTCATGTAGAGCTGTTGCTGCATTATGGGAGGAATTCAGACCTGAGTTACGTGCACGTAAATGGAACTTATTTCCCTTTTTATACACTCTCTCTCGAGACACATATTCTGACCTTGGGGAAACGCATGTGCCAGACAGGTATTTGTTTGGGGTGTCAGAGGTGTGTCTACTCTAACAGTAGTGGCGTGTGGGTAAAATCACCAGGGGGAAAAAAGGCATATTTTAACCTGTGTTGTGATAATTGGGTCGTTTGCTCTATAACCTAGTTCATATGCCTTGACACCGTGATATATAGGCCTATGGCAGAGACAATAAGAAGACACAGTGGCAGGATAAATTCAACCACACCTTTGTTTCATCACAAAACCCGAGAGCAACATCTGTCCGGTGAAGTCCACAGAACATATTGCATGCAACAAACAGTTACATGACCTACAGCACGGTCAAGC
Organism: Oncorhynchus gorbuscha; assembly: GCF_021184085.1. Lineage (NCBI taxonomy): Eukaryota > Metazoa > Chordata > Actinopteri > Salmoniformes > Salmonidae > Oncorhynchus > Oncorhynchus gorbuscha. The sequence goes on from NC_060176.1 coordinate 17,251,984, forward strand.
AAGTTAATGTTTCCAACATTTTTGGACTACTGAACAACTATTGATTTAGAACCATGGAGAGCTGCCTCCACTATTATTCCAGCACCATTTCAACAGCAAATCAAATCAAACATGGTTAGCAGGTGTTATTGCGAGTGTAGCTAAATGCTTATGCTTCTATATCCAACAGTGCAGCAGTATCTAACAGGTAATATCTAACAATTCCACAACAAAACCTAATACACACAATCTAGTAAATAATAATAATAATATATGCCATTTAGCAGACGCTTTTATCCAAAGCGACTTACAGTCATGTGTGCATACATTCTACGTATGGGTGGTCCCGGGGATCGAACCCACTACCCTGGCGTTACAAGCGCCATGCTCTACCAACTGAGCTACAGAAGGACCTCAAGAAATTAGATGAGAATATATAAGTATCAAATATATAGATTATCAGTGACAGTGGCTATGATACAATAGACAGTAAATAGATAGTGAAGGATACAGTAGATATATATGAGATGAGTAATGCGAGATATGTAAACATTCTTAAAGTGGCATTATTAAAGTGACTAGTGTTCCATTTATTAAAGTGGCCAATTATATCAAGTCTGTAGGTAGGCAGCCGCCTCTCTGTGGCTGTTTAACAATCATCTATGCTTAGTCTAATACAATGAAAACTAAAAGATACCAAAAATGATTTAGTCCAATTAACGTAAGCTGAATATGATGTGGCTGTCCATGGTACTGATGTGTGTGTGTGTGTGTGTGTAAGTACATTATATATTTTTTTACTCACCCTACTTAGAGAAATGCCAATGCCATCCTCCTCTTTCAGGTTGCCTAAGCGGTCTATGACTGTCATATACACTTTTAGTTTTGTTGTTCTACCTAGGCTACCTGGCTAAAATGCTTGCTCGCTAGCTTAGATTCCTTTCATGGGCAACGATGAGCCGCGTCCAGCTCGTGAACATTAGCCTAACGTTACTACATCTAGCTGCATGTTTAACTTCCATCCTCTCAGGCCAGGAGCAAGTGTATGAATTTATGGTTGGATCAGAATCACCGTTATAATCATTGGCCAGTACAGAGAATTCAGTTTTATAAAAGTCCAAATCCCTATCTCCATCCATGGCTAATTTAGAAAAAAGGAACAAAAGGGAACAATTTTAGCTAGCTAGCTAGCCACTGGAGGTCAATGACACAAGGAGATGGAACAATTCAAATCTTGTTTGACGTTTGGCTTCTAATGTGATGTGATTGGTGTGAAGAAAAATCAAAACTGGCTTCCCTTAAGACTTCTTTGGGGGCACCAGGACCATTCACAGCTGAGCTCACTCTGTTTAGCTCAAATATGATTTAATTTACAAAAATATCAAAGAGGCCAAATGCTCGCTGGCTTCCCTTGTATTCAATGCTACAAGTGGCAACAATGTCATACTCTTTTTTTAAAAACTTTTACCCCTTTTTCTCCCCAATTTCATGGTATCCAATTGGTAGTTACAGTCTTGTCTCATCACTGCAACACCCGTATGGACTCGGGAGAGGCGAAGGTCGAGAGCCATGCGTCCCCCAAAACACTCAAACAACCCGTACTGCTTCTTGACACTTAACCCGGATGTGTCAGAGGAAACACTGTACACCTGGCGACCGTGTCAACGTGCATGCACCCGGCCAGCCACAGGAATCGCTAGAGCACGGCCAAACCCTCCCCATGGGTCTCCCGGCCGAACCAGGATCTCTAGTGGCACAGCTAGCAACTGCAATGCAGTGCTTTAGATCACTGTGCCACTCGGGAGGCCCTGTCATACTCTTTTTGACCAGACAGCATAGATGGGATACACATGCAGAGATAGAGGAGAGCTGTTTCGTTTGCTTGGATGCTTTCTCCAGTGAGATACATTCAGCCTCATGTGAATTGAAGGAATTTTATGAAACACAGAGACAAAATAAATATTATTTGGTATATATTTTTTCCTTAGTAATTTTCTTTGCATGGCTTCCCTTGGTATCTATGAATACACACCACTGAGTGTCTACAGATATGCCGTATTCTGACCTTGACTTAATTCTCTCACAATACCACCACTTTTACGCACAAGGAAACCATGAATAAGGTCGGGCAAACCTCTCGGTTTGAAGAAATAACACCTTTCTCCATGCACTGTCATTTATAAATCGATAAGAGCTATTAATAAGCGCTAATTAAATGAGTCATCCGTTTGGAGAAAGGGATTTTAAATACAATTAGCAGTTGTTTTAGATAATTTAATTCATTCTGATCGCTGGAGATGAATGTCATGGACACAAAGTGACAAGCATTCCCGCCCCTTTCCACAGTGAAGTATAAAATGAAGTGACCTTATGCATCATTTTTATTGTATGACATTTGAAGAAACTTGGAGATGCAAGCCAAATGGGTAGGCCTGGAGCATGTGATGATGATGCAAGCCAAATGGGTAGGCCTGGAGCATGTGATGATGATGCAAGCCAAATGGGTAGGCCTGGAGCATGTGATGATGATGCAAGCCAAATGGGTAGGCCTGGAGCATGTGATGATGATGCAAGCCAAATGGGTAGGCCTGGAGCATGTGATGATGATGCAAGCCAAATGGGTAGGCCTGGAGCATGTGATGATGATGCAAGCCAAATGGGTAGGCCTGGAGCATGTGATGATGATGCAAGCCAAATGGGTAGGCCTGGAGCATGTGATGATGATGCAAGCCAAATGGGTAGGCCTGGAGCATGTGATGATGATGCAAGCCAAATGGGTATGCCTGGAGCATGTGATGATGATGCAAGCCAAATGGGTAGGCCTGGAGCATGTGATGATGATGCAAGCCAAATGGGTAGGCCTGGAGCATGTGATGATGATGCAAGCCAAATGGGTAGGCCTGGAGCATGTGATGATGATGCAAGCCAAATGGGTAGGCCTGGAGCATGTGATGATGATGCAAGCCAAATGGGTAGGCCTGGAGCATGTGATGATGATTGCAAGCCAAATGGGTAGGCCTGGAGCATGTGATGATGATGCAAGCCAAATGGGTAGGCCTGGAGCATGTGATGATGATGCAAGCATTGTGCAATGACAGTCACACCATATTTAACCTTTGGGCACTGTCAAATGTTTTAATTATATGCCCTGACTTTCTCTGTGTCCTACTATTTATTCATGTCAAATATTAGCCTCTATCAGTATTGACTGTCAGTAATAACCACACATATTTAACTGCCAATTTGGTTGGAATAATACTGTGAAATTGTAGAAATGATCATAATGCCCTTTTAGTGTTAGTTGAAAAGGCCGCCTGAAATTTCTGCATGTTTTGGCTTACCTGGTGACATCACCAGGCGATGAATTAGTTAATAGACTAATAAAAAGAGTTACAAACCTCTCCCAATAACAGCTAGTTCCACCCTCCCCACTCAGACCACTCCCAGACAGTCCTAGCAAAGTTCTTACTTGAGAAAGTGCTCTTTGCTAAGAAGCTATTTTTATTTTTATTTAAAACCATTTCAGTAAGGTACTTAATTGTTACCCAGAAATATTTGACACTGAGATAAAAAATGCTGCATTGAAACTGATGCATGGTGCAAAACTTGGTGTGTCATCACACTGTTCCATGGTCAGTGTGGGCAATAGGCCAGGGTATACTGTTCTCCCTATTATAATTATATGTACATTCATATTCCAACATTACCATGGGTTGAAGAACTGAATGTGGCCATTTTCAGAATGATTTTTTTTGTGCTCCATAGGCTACATTATACTGTTGTGCTGATCAAATTCAAATTAAAAAGGTACACAATATTTAAAGGGATTGCTTTAGATAAATGAAGAGAAAAACAAATTGAAGAACAACTCCCTGACCAAATTGGTAGGCCACCCAGTGGGTGTGTTTTCTGGGATTTAATACAAATGTATTCAGTGCGTGGAAGGGAGCCACACCTGCAAACCTTGTTACACACATGCATAGGGTAAGTCTGAAAACCAAATACTGGAGTTCTTAAATCAAAATGCATAAAAAGGCATACATTTCTTATGTCTGAATTGGACCCTATGTGCTGGGGTTTAAATGGGAATTCAGAGGTTGGGGAGTTATGCCAAGATTAGGGGTAGGACTCGATTCAATCCGTATTGCGGAAGTTCAGCACTATAGGGCACTTGAAATTTAAAGGCAATGTTCCTACATTTTCGCAGACTGCATTCACGGTATACGCTGCGCATATGTCAGCTCAATTGTAAATTACCTTTACATTTGACCTTTAAATTGAGCTAAAGCACTGAACTTCCGGAATACGGATTGAATTGAAGCTAAGGTTAGGGTTGTGGTTGTGGCTAGGGTTAGGCTTGAACCTGCATGTGGACATAAAACTATGGTTAGGGTCACGGTTGGAGCTAGGGTTAGGGTTAAGCTAACATTCAAAGATAAGGCTTGGGACAACACTAGCCCAATCCCTATTCCTAGCTCAACACAACCCTAACCCTAGCTTCAAGTACACATCACGGTTCAACCCTAACCCTAGCTTCAAGTCCACATCACGGTTCAACCCTAGCTTCAACCACAACCCTAACCCTAGCTTCAAGTCGACATCACGTTTCAACCCTAAACCTAGCCTCAAAAAAATCTTGAAATGTCCATCCCTAACTATAACATTTTCCGACAAGATAAAACTGCCAAAGGGGGCGGAGTTGCAATCTACTGCAGAGATAGCCTGCAGAGTTCTGTCATACTATTCAGGTCTGTGCCCAAACAATTCAAGCATCTATTTTTTTTTATCCACCTTTCCAGAAACAAGTCTCTCACCGTTGACGCTTGTTACAGACCCCATTCAGCCCCAAGATGTGAATTGATTGCCCCCCATCTATCTTCAAAGTTCATACTGTTAGGTGACCTAAACTGGGACATGCTTAACACCCCGGATGTCCTACAATCTAAGCTAGATGTCCTCAATCTCACACAAATTATCAAGGAACCTATTAGGTACAATATACTTCTGGCGCCGACTGAGATGGCCGCCTCGCTTCGCGTTCCTAGGAAACTATGCAGTTTTTAGTTTTTTTACGTGTTATTTCTTACATTAGTACCCCAGGTCATCTTAGGTTTCATTACATACAGTCGAGAAGAACTACTGAATATAAGATCAGCGTCAACTCACCATCAGTACGACCAAGAATATGTTTTCCGTGATGCGGATCCTGTGTTCTGCCTTACAAACAGGACAACGGAATGGATCGCATGCAGCGACCCAAGGAAACGACTCCGAAAAAGAGGGAAACGAGGCGGTGTTCTGGTCAGACTCCGAAAAAGAGCACATCGCGCACCACTTCCCAGCATTCTTCTTGCCAATGTCCAGTCTCTCGACAACAAGGTTGACGAAATCCGAGCAAGGGTGGCATTCCAGAGGGACTTCAGAGACTGCAACGTTCTCTGCTTCACGGAAACATGGCTTACTGGGAAGACGCTATCCAGGGCGGTGCAGCCAACGGGTTTCTCCACGCATCGCGCCGACAGAAACATACATCTCTCTGGTAAGAAGAGTGGCGGGGGCGTATGCCTCATGACTAACGGGACATGGTGTGATGAAGGAAACATACAGGAACTCAAATCCTTCTGTTCACCTGATTTAGAATTCCTCACAATCAAATGTAGACCGCATTATCTTCCAAGAGAATTCTCTTCGATTATAATCACAGCCGTATATATCCCCCCCAAGCAGACACATCGATGGCTCTGAACGAACTTTATTTAACTCTTTGCAAACTGGAAACCATTTATCCGGAGGCTGCATTCATTGTAGCTGGGGATTTTAACAAAGCTAATCTGAAAACAAGACTCCCTAAATTTTATCAGCATATCGATTGCGCAACCAGGGGTGGTAAAACCTTGGATCATTGTTACTCTAACTTCCGCGACGCATATAAGGCCCTGCCCCGCCCCCCTTTCGGGAAAGCTGACCACGACTCCATTTTGCTGATCCCTGCCTACAGGCAGAAGCTAAAACAAGAGGCCCCCACGCTGAGGTCTGTCCAACGCTGGTCAGACCAAGCTGACTCTACACTCCAAGACTGCTTCCATCACGTGGACTGGGACATGTTTCGTATTGCGTCAGATGGAAATATTGACGAATACGCTGATTCGGTGTGCGAGATCATTAGAACGTGCGTCGAATATGTCGTTCCCATAGCAACGATAAAAACATTCCCAAACCAGAAACCGTGGATTGATGGCAGCATTCGCGTGAAACTGAAAGCGCGAACCACTGCTTTTAATCAGGGCAAGGTGACTGGTAACATGTCCAAATATAAACAATGCAGCTATTCCCTACGCAAGGCTATTAAACAAGCTAAGCGTCAGTACAGAGACAAAGTGGAATCTCAATTCAATGGCTCAGACACAAGAGGCATGTGGCAGGGTCTACAGTCAATCACGGACTACAAGAAGGAACCCAGCCCAGTCACGGACCAGGATGTCTTGCTCCCAGGCAGACAAAATAACTTTTTGCCCGCTTTGAGGACAATACAGTGCCACTGACACGGCCTGCAACGAAAACATGCGGTCTCTCCTTCACTGCAGCCGAGGTGAGTAAGACATTTAAACGTGTTAACCCTCGCAAGGCTGCAGGCCCAGACGGCATCCCCAGCCGCGCCCTCAAGAGCATGCGCAGACCAGCTGGCCGGTGTGTTTACGGACATATTCAATCAATACCAGTCTGCTGTTCCCACATGCTTCAAGAGGGCCACCATTGTTCCTGTTCCCAAGAAAGCTAAGGTAACTGAGCTAAACGACTACCGCCCCGTAGCACTCACTTCCGTCATCATGAAGTGCTTTGAGAGACTAGTCAAGGACCATATCACCTCCACCCTACCTGACACCCTAGACCCACTCCAATTTGCTTACCGCCCAAATAGGTCCACAGACGATGCAATCTCAACCACACTGCACACTGCCCTAACCCACCTGGACAAGAGGAATACCTATGTGAGAATGCTGTTCATCGACTACAGCTCGGCATTCAACACCATAGTACCCTCCAAGCTCGTCATCAAGCTCGAGACCCTGGGTCTCGACCCCGCCCTATGCAACTGGGTACTGGACTTCCTGACGGGCCGCCCCCAGGTGGTGAGGGTAGGCAACAACATCTCCTCCCCGCTGATCCTCAACACGGGGGCCCCACAAGGGTGCGTTCTGAGCCCTCTCCTGTACTCCCTGTTCACCCACGACTGCGTGGCCACGCACGCCTCCAACTCAATCATCAAGTTTGCGGACGACACAGCAGTGGTAGGCTTGATTACCAACAACGAAGAGACGGCCTACAGGGAGGAGGTGAGGGCCCTCGGAGTGTGGTGTCAGGAAAATAACCTCACACTCAACCTCAACAAAAGTAAGGAGATGATTGTGGACTTCAGGAAACAGCAGAGGGAACACCCCCCTATCCACATCGATGGAACAGTAGTGGAGAGGGTAGCAAGTTTTAAGTTCCTCTGCATACACATCACAGACAAACTGAATTGGTCCACTCACACAGACAGCATCGTGAAGAAGGCGCAGCAGCGCCTCTTCAACCTCAGGAGGCTGAAGAAATTCGACTTGTCAGCAAAAGCACTCACAAACTTCTACAGATGCACAATCGAGAGCATCCTGGCGGGCTGTATCACCGCCTGGTATGGCAACTGCTCCGCCCTCAACCGTAAGGCTCTCCAGAGGGTAGTGAGGACTGCACAACGCATCACCGGGGGCAAACTACCTGCCCTCCAGGACACCTACACCACCCGATGTTACAGGAAGGCCATAAAGATCATCAAGGACATCAACCACCTGAACCACTGCCTGTTCACCCCGCTATCATCCAGAAGGCGAGGTCAGTACAGGTGCATCAAAGCTGGGACCGAGAGACTGAAAAACAGCTTCTATCTCAAGGCCATCAGACTGTTAAACAGCCACCACTAACATTGAGTGGCTGCTGCCAACACACTGTCATTGACACTGACCCAACTCCAGCCACTTTAATAATGGGAATTGATGGGAAATGATGTAAATATATCACTAGCCACTTTAAACAATGCTACCTTATATAATGTTACTTACCCTACATTATTCATCTCATATGCATATGTATATACTGTACTCTACATCATCGACTGCATCCTTATGTAATACATGTATCACTAGCCACTTTAACTATGCCACTTTGTTTACTTTGTCTACACACTCATCTCATATGTATATACTGTACTCGATACCATCTACTGTATGCTGCTCTGTACCATCACTCATTCATATATCCTTATGTACATATTCCTTATCCCCTTACACTGTGTATAAGACAGTAGTTTTGGAATTGTTAGTTAGATTACTTGTTGGTTATCACTGCATTGTCGGAACTAGAAGCACAAGCATTTCGCTACACTCGCATTAACATCTGCTAACCATGTGTATGTGACAAATAAAATTTGATCTCTAAATCCATAACCACGGGCACCCTCTTAGATATCATCTTGACCAACTTGCCCTCTTAATACACCTCTACTGTCTTCAACCAGGATCTCAGCGACCACTGCGTAATTGCCTGCGTGCGTAATGGGTCCGCGGTCAAACAACCACCCCTCATCAATGTCAAACGTTCCCTAAAACACTTCAGAGAGCAGGCCTTTCTAATCGACCTGGCCCGGGTATCCTGGAAGGATATTGACCTCATCCCGTCAGTAGAGGATGCCTGGTTGCACTTTAAAAGTGCTTTCCTCACCAACTTAAATAAGCATGCCCCATTCAAAAAATGTAGAACTAAGAACAGATATATCCCTTGGTTCACCCCAGACTTGACTGCCTTTGACCAGCACAAAAACATCCTGTGGCGTTCTGTGTTAACATCGAATAGCCCCCGCGACTTTTCAGGGAAGTCAGGAACCAATATACTCGGTCAGTTAGGAAAGCTAAGGCTAGCTTTTTCAAACAGAACTGTGCATCCTGTAGCACTAATTCCTAATGTTTTGGGACACTGTGAAGTCCATGGAGATTAAGAGCACCTCCTCCCAGCTGCCCACAGCACTGAGGCCAGGAAACACTGTCACCACCGATAAATCTACGATAATCATTTCAATAAGCATTTTTCTACGGCTGGCCATGCTTTCCACCTGACTACCCTTACCCCGTCCAACATCTCAGCACCCCCTGCAACAACTCTTGCAGCTGGTGATTCACTGATCCAACTCTACGCAGACGACACCATGCTGTATACATCTGGCCCTTCTTTGGACACTGTGCTACCAAACCTCCAAACGAGCTTCAATGCCATACAACACTCCTTCCGTGGCCTCCAACTGCTTTTAAATGCAAGTAAAACTAAGTGCATGCTCTTCGACCAATAGCAGCCCGTACCCTCCCGCCCAACTAGCATCACTACTCTGTACGGTTCTGACTTAGAATATGTGGACATCTACAAATACCTAGGTGTCTGGTTAGACTGTAAACTCTCCTTCCAGACTCACATTAAGCATCTCCAATCCTAAATGAAATCTAGAATCGGCTTCCTATTTCGCAACAAAGCCTCCTTCACTCATGCTGCCAAACATACCCTCATAAAACTGACTATCCTACCGATCCTTGACTTCGGCGATGTCATTTACAAAATAGCCTCAGCAAACTGGATGTAGTCGATCACAGTGCCATCCGTTTTGTTACCAAAGCCCCATATACTAAACACCACTGTGACCTGTATGCTCTCGTTGGCTGGCCCGCACTACATATTCATCACCAAACCCACTGGCTCCAGGTCATCTATAAGTCTTTGCTATGTAAAGCCCCGCCTTATCTCAGCTCACTGGTCACCATAGCAACAACCACTGTAGCATGTGCTCCAGCAGGTATATTTCATTAGTCATCCCCAAAGCCAACACTTCCTTTGGTCGCCTTTCTTCCAGTTCTCTACTGCCAATGACTAGAACGAATTGCAAAAATCACTGAAGCTGGAGTCTCCCTCTCTAATTTTAAGCATCAGCTGTCAAAGCAGCTTACTGATCACTGTACCTGTACACAGCACACCCAACTACCTCATCCCCATACTGTTACTTATCCGCTTGCTGTTTTGCACACCAGTATCTCTACGTGCACATCATCATCTGCACATCTTTCACTCCAGTGTTAATGCTAAATTGTAATTATTTGGCCTCTATAGCCTATTTATTAACTTACTCCCCTACTCTTCTACATTTGCACACGATGTACATAGATTTTTCTATTGTGTTATTGACTGTATGTTTGTTTATGTGTAATTGTGTTGATTTACACACTGTATCTAGGCTATTTTTTCTACTGTGTCATTGACTTGTTTATTGTGTTATTGGCTTGTTTATTGTTTACTCCATGTGTAACTCTGTGTTGTTGTCTGTGTCACACTGCTTTGCTTTATCTTAGCCAGGTCGCAGTTGTAAATGAGAACTTGTTCTCAACTGGCCTACCTGGTTAAATAAAGGTGAAATGAAAAGTAATAATAACTAACCCCAAACCCTAGCTTCAAGTCCCAATCACGGTTCATCTCTTACCCTAGCCTCAACCACAACCCTATTTATCCTAACCCTAGTTGCCTGCAACTCTAATTTTGGCTTAACCATAACCGTGGTTTATCATACTTTTATCCTACTTTTCTTTTTGGACCCATAAGGTGCTGAAGCTCAGCATGGCACGCTCTCTAACAAGGTGCAGGAGTCTGGCTCTGCATAGTCCAGCTCAATTTAACCACTGCATATCTGAAGGGAAAGGGGATAGCTAGTCAGTTGCACAACTGAATGCATTTAACCCAACCCCTCTGAATCAGAGAGGTGCGGTGGGCTGCCTTAAATCGATGTCCACAGAGCAGTTGTTGTTGTCTGGGGTTAATTACTTTGCTCAAGGGCAGAACAGCAGATTTTTCCACCGTGCCAGCTTGGGGATTCTAACCAGCAACCTTACGGTTACTGGCCCAACACGGTTAACCGACAGGCTACCTACCCGTGTTTGTGTGAGGGGGATGCACTGATTTATTTGGTTTTATCTGACAGGTTTACTCATCTAAACTCAAGTTGTGTTCACTCTCTCCTATATCAATAGAACGTCACCGCAATTTGATCTTGTCAGAACTAGGTGTTGAGCCATTTCTACTCTACTACACAGTGACATCAGTCATCATGACCTTTGCACTCCACCCCTATGGTCAAACATACGAGAAAAAAAAGTACAAAATACCACAAATCCATGCTAGCTGGCTGGGAGAAACAGAGAGTAAAAAAGACACTGCTTTGTTTGGCCAAGGAGGGTCATCCATCATAATTAGAATTAGAAAGTGTCACCTCACCTTTCTGCCAGATCAGCGGCTGATTAAATATTCTCTGGCTGCGGCCAATAATTGAATTGTGTGTGTGTATGTGCGAGCATGTGTGTAAAACCCAAGGGCTGCTGGGAAAAGCAAAATTAATTACGGACAGGTCTGCCGCCGCTAATGAGCGAGCCATGATTAGCTGCATATTTATTCACATTGGGTTGTTGGGCAAGGTTCACCATTCTCTGGCAGAAAAGCTGTTGGAACTGTAGTCACTCGTCAGACATTAGCAGGTTATATACATTAAAATTTATCCACCTGTCAATCATTAGCAGGTGATTACATACAGGTAAAAGACTGGACTACATAAACATGGACTATGGGCTGGATAAAATCTGTATCACAGAAGATCCGTGATGAAATGTAAGGGTTATTTCCAATTGAGCCGACATGGCTTATGCAGTGTTTACCGTGAATGCAGTCTCTGCGAACAGGGCCTTTAAAATGTCATTTGGGCTATAAAACGCAGATCTTCCGTGATACGGATTGAATCCAGCCCTTCAAGCATTGATCATTAGCTCAGACATGAGGTTTAGGAGATGGATTCAATCCGTAATCGCTGAAGAGTCCGCGGTATAGCATTGAAATGTAGGGCTGGATTCAATCCGTAGCACTGAAGATTGGCGTTGTAGCGCGGTAGAAATGGTAAAATCATTTGATTTAGACATGCAGTCTGCGGATACATTGCCTTCAAATTTCCAATCACGCCATAATGCGGATCTTCGGCAGTACAGATTGATTACAGCCCTTAAAGGCAATGCTCCCACGTTCACGAGACTGCATTCACAGTAAACGCTGCATGTCGGCTCAATCAGAAATGACCTTTACATTTCAATTGCGCTTTACTACAGCACTTCCGCAATGCAAATTCAATCGAGCCCTTAGGCTCTGACTGAGATGGTGTTTACTTTGTTTTACCTGTGGTGAGGGAATCAAGGACACATAAACCAACAGAGTAAAAAATAAGACCATTTATTTTCAGTTCCCAAACTGTAGTCAAGTTAAAAATTATATTCGCAAACCATGGGCTGGTGTTACCAGAGCCTAATTTCACATCACAAAACAGAATCACTGACCACCACAAGACAAGATACTGGTCTGTACAAAACTATACAAAGTCAATCTAGTACACAGAATGAATGACTTCAGAATCAAGTCCACCGCTTGGAACTTGCTGAAACACCTTGCTAAATCTGACTACTCAAGTGCAGGACATATCAGTCTGGTGAAGAGACATGATGTAAGACAGGGTCTCCGAAACTCAGTCCTGGGGCCCCCCAGGTGCACGTTTTGGTTTTTGCCCTAGGACTACACAGCTGAATCAAATAACCAACTAATCATTATGCTTTGATTATTTGAATCAGCTGTGTAGTGCAAGGACCAAAACATGCCCCTGGGACTGAGTTTGGGAAACCCTGATCTAAGAGACGTGCCACAGTTACACACACATATCAACTCCAACCATGGGCCCTGCAAAATACATTTCTGGGATCATTCACCCACTTGACTTGGAGGGGAATCTCAAGATAAAATTGGTGGCCATTTTCAACACAAGGACCATGAGAGGCTGAGGCCATCATGAGTTTCATCCAGGTTCTGACATTCATGTGTAAACGGAGAGAAGCTGAGGAATATTACAGTGCTGTGGAGGGCTAATGGGGTTAGGAAAAGCTCAATTGCTAAAGCTTGTCCTCCAAACAGTTTGCATGAAGGGTGTTGTTAAGATAGCTCCAGATATAAGGTCTGAGACACTCATGCCACAAGCACAGTTTGGATAATGCTTCAGTCAGTGAAGGGGCACTTCACCATGGCACAGGCCATTTGCTACACACGACATACAAAAGGATACAGAGGTCAGCCAGTTGTACAAGGTGAAAATGATCTCTTGAAGGAGATTTGAGAGGGACATGATGAAATTGAAAAATAAATCAGGCAGAATTCATGGACACACGACAGTACTACTTCTGCCTCCTCTCTCTACTCACACTGAATGTCATACAGCCCAATGAACACACTACGGGATCAGACTAGTTTGGACCAGCCGCCCACTTATGACTGACAGCACAATGCAGCACTACTTAAACACTAGTAGGGGGGGGGGGGGGGTCTATACAGTTACATATCGGGATATTATTTGACGATATTTCATTGTTTTGACAATATCACAATATTATTTTTGCGCTAGTTGCCTGTACCAAAACGCCAGTATTTTCCTTCCATTGCTTGTTCTCCATCTTTTGTATTCAGAACTTTTATTTCCATGACTGATCAAAACTCGTTTCTCATGGAGCTCTCTCTTGTCCCTCTGCAGCAGATACATGGTGAGCAATATGTTCGGGAACATCGACTCACAATAAAATCACAGTATCGAATTGCAATACATATCGTATCAGCACCAAAGTATCATGCTAATATGGTGAGGTCCCTGGCAATTCCCAGCCTTATTGAACATAGTTTATATTGATCGGGAGAGACTACCATCAAGAAAACAGCCCCTTGTAGGGTACAGCATGAGATGGAACAACTAAAGGTTTCCTGCTTGGACACTGTAGCCTGTGAAGGATTATGATAAAGGCTTTGGCAGATTTTCAAAGTATATGAAATACCCTTTAAAGACTATACCTTTTCAATTATGTTTCATCATTGTTTTTTTTGTTCGTTTTTTTACTATCACAGAAATAGAAAATACTGCATTCTAACAGCCGTATACTGCATCTCTCTGCACGTAAAAATGGAGGGACACTATGTGGATTTGCTGACAGAAAAGGTCTGTTACGGGAGCCTCATGTCTTATACAAGTTCTACCTCTGCTGGCCTCTGTCTGAACTGCAGCTAGTACCAAACAATAGGAGGGACAGTTATCCAAGCCCTCTCAGCAAAGCTCATCCAGTGATGGTATGGTACACATACAGGTGATATTTAGTGGTGAGTTCAAGTGTTTAAGTCTTAACAGAAGATCTAGAGCCCAAAACGAGCTGGGGTGCGCTTTGGGGTCATGGGTGCCTCTTCCTTCCTTCCCGGGGTGCAGATTTTCACAGCCCTATCGAGACAAAAGAATAGACAATTGGCAATAACAGAAGGCACTTTTTTTTTTACACTTGCCATGTCAGACATAATGGGACAGGCTAGCAGGGGGGAGACAGGCTAGCAGGTGGGAGACAGGCTAACAGGGGGGGGGCAGGCTAACGGGAGAGACAGACAGGCTAGCAGGTGGGTGGACAGGACAGGCTAACAGGTGGGGGGCAGGCTAACGGGAGGGAGACAGGCTAACGGGGGGGGGGGACAGGCTAACAGGGGGATAAGCGGACGCTGCTGACAGCAAATCTATCATCTTTAATTACAGCAGCGTGACACTCTGACACTACCCAGCATTCCCTCCCTCCTCAGTCCTCACACACACCAGCAGTTACAGCCATCAGGTCATAACCCAGTCCTTCCCTCCATCCCTCAGTTCTGTCCACCCCACCTCACCCCCAGCTAAAGTCACAACAATGTCCTCAGGCCTTCAAAATGTATTTATTTATTAAATTAAACTTTAATTTAACAAGGTGATTTCTAGAGGCCAAGAAAGTCTTTCACCTTTATTTTCCAATGTCTCACACACACACACACACACACACACACACACACACACACACACACACACACACACACACACACACACACACACACACACACACACACACACACACACACACACACACACACACACACACACACACACACACACACACACGTCCTGAGAGGCCTGCTGGTAGGAGGATATGGAGAAGTGAGGAGGATAGCCTGGCTGAGATTAAAGCCAAATCCTAACTAATGTGCCTCCCTTTACATAATCCTCAGTAAAAGCAGAGTTTGGAAGCAGGATGGATCATTCTAGGTCTAGTAGACAGATATATTGTTGTCAAGTGCTTTAAGAGCTCTCTGTCTGAGGGCCACTCTTCTTTCCACACACAGGTGTTTGGTGAACACAGCAGAGGGAAGACGGCACCCTCATTCCTACCACCACTTTCACATACAACGACAGAACACTTCTCATTGCCCTGCATTTACATTGAATAAAAGCTCCCATAAAATCACTGACTTAAAGCTTTGAGCCCACTTATCTGAGTAAGGGTGGGGGTTGCTGAATGACAGACAGGAACCAGATCAAAATGTGTCGTAGAAGTGTTTCATGGGGCCCCGGCACGGTGAAGGGATGCTTGTGTTCACAGGCAGAGGCGGACAAAAGCAGCTGACAGCCCACGAGAGCCAGCCATGTTTATTATCATAATTCTGAGGCGCTCGTTCTCTAATCTATTCCTTAATCCTCTGCGTTTTAATGTGATCATTTTGGAGACTGACAGACACACACTCTTATTGTTAATTAATCAGCAGATTTATTGCTATATCAAAGTGTTATTTTTTACCCTCCCAAACACATCTCTTTTGTGAGCCTTATGGAACAGGTGCAAACTAAAAAGGTGTCCCTTCTAATTTGAAAATAAACGCTGTCTTCTTTCTCCCCTCTGCTGTGGCACCATTTAAATTGCAGCAGTAATGGGGGTCAGCCAGGAGTCAATATTATTTATTTTTGTCTCGTCTGGAAGGACTGGAGGTGAGAAAAGCTCATCATGGAAAATGAGAGAGGTAGAGAAGACAAAGAGGATAAGGGAGAAAGGAGAGGACAAAGATAATTAGAGAGAGAGATGGTAGAGAAGACAAAGAGGATAAGAGAGAAGGAGAGACAAAGATAATTAGAGAGAGAGATGGTAGAGAAGACAAAGAGGATAAGAGAGAAGGAGAGACAAAGATAATTAGAGAGAGAGATGGTAGAGAAGACAAAGAGGATAAGAGAGAAGGAGAGACAAAGATAATTAGAGAGAGAGATGGTAGAGAAGACAAAGAGGATAAGAGAGAAGGAGAGACAAAGATAATTAGAGAGAGAGATGGTAGAGAAGACAAAGAGGATAAGAGAGAAGGAGAGACAAAGATAATTAGAGAGAGAGATGGTAGAGAAGACAAAGAGGATAAGAGAGAAGGAGAGACAAAGATAATTAGAGAGAGAGATGGTAGAGAAGACAAAGAGGATAAGAGAGAAGGAGAGGCAGAGATAATTAGAGAGAGATGGGTAGAGAAGCAGCAAAATTAACCAGTTTCTACGACTCGGAAGGGGCCCATTCTGGAAAACGAACATTTCCCATTGACCCCCATTGTAAAAGAGCAAACTTTGCGTCAATTTTTCTGTTATACAGAAATAACAAAACATACAGAAAAGCTGCAATGTTGTTCGATGTACATTTAACCAGGTCAAAAATCCCGACCTAGGGTTCACAATGTTCCCACGTAGGGAAATGGAGCCTGTGAGAAGAGCCCTGTGGCTTCAGGCTATTCGGTGTGGGACAGTGGGAAATGTGGGGACGTGGTGTCCAAGTAGGCTACACGTAGCAATGTGTGTAAAAAACATTTAATCACATGTAAGACATTTAACTTGTTAAGTACAGTCTGGTTGTAATTCCACTCACTACTTGTAGCTTTATAGTGTGTTGTTGGTCTTGGCTAGCTTAATGTTCTGGTTGGTAGCTAGCTAGCACTCACATGGCTTAAGTTAGCGGCGTCATGAAAAGGGGCATGAGGGAAGCCTTTCAATATTACATTTTTCTAGGTAGCGGGAACGCTCGGCAATGTGGAAAAGTAATCTTTAGACATGTACTTTTCTTAAATGTAGCTTTGTAAGAAACTTGCGTTTGAAAAAGGTAAAGATGTTGCTGTGAGCCAATTGGGTAACCAAGGTAACCACAGGCGGGTGAGGCCGCGGCGGTCTATTTGATAGCGACTGGGACTATTGTCAGAGTGAAACCTCTCTGAAGAATAGATGAAGGTAGATGAGTGTATACCTGACGCTGCCCACGTTACTCTTCCTGTCCTGATCCTCTCTCCTGCTCCTCAGTTGCTGCTCCGCCAGAGACATCTCCTCCTCCATGTTAGTGATCTCCTCCTTGGCCCGCCGCCGGTTCTCCTGCACAGAGAGAGAGAGAGGAACAGAGGGGTGAGAGGAGAGAAAAGGACAGAGGGAGGAGGAACTAACCATGAGACGTAGGGAGGGAGGAAGTAGGGCCGAAGAGCTTACCATCCTGCTCTTCCCTGCCTGTTTAACGCTGTAGAACATGGGCCCCAGCTCAGCCAGCCACTCCCCATCCACCGCAGTCACACACTGCATGTACTCCTACAGGAGGGACATCAAACAACACAGGTTACAACACATTAGAACACAGTAACAGAGCTAAAAGGCTGATATATATGACAGCTCTTTCTGGTGTAGTCAAGGTGTAGAACATCATCTCTGAACAGTCCAGATCATAGCGTAGCTGTGTGGAGGCTGGGTCTGTTACCTTGGTGGTCATGACCAGCTCGTGGTAGGTGATGTAGTCTGGGGTGTAGCCCATGCCAAACAGAGAGCTGGTGGGGTGGAGGTGGCAGGGCATGCCTGTCCTCACATTCACATACTCCCCTATGCCTTTCAGCTTGGCTGCCTGGTGGAAGTAGGCAGCACAGATACACTTCCTGATGATGTCCCAGTCTGAGCCACAGGACACCAGGTTCATCCTCTGCTGCACCATGATGTCTTTGAGCTGCGAGCGCACCTCGCGCACCTGAAACACCCACCACACACAGAGACACGTTAGCTACCGGAGAACCAACACAAGAGGACATTCAATACACATTGCTCAGTGTGTGACTATTGTGATGCAAAGTGGTAATCAAGTGCATTTCGATCCTAAACCAGGGAGACTGGTCAGAGAGGGTAAAGGACAAGGGCGTGGTCTGACCTTTCGCATGGCCTTGGTGTGGATGAAGTGTTCGTTGCACCAGATGCTGGAATAGTTGTTGTTCTTCCACTGCAGGTAGACGTTCAGGTAGGTCAGGTGGTCACTCTCTGGGACAGAGAACTTCTCCCTCACCTGGTCACTCTCCTCCTCACGACCCTGGAAAGGTCGGGACACAGAGGAAATACAGGGGTCATTTTTCTTAACAGTAAGATAAACAAACATTAGCAACACATTAAGACATGAATCCGTTGGTGATCTCAATGACATCTACCTTAGGCCTGTAGAAGATGGCCGGTACAGACAGCATGGAGACGATGATGAGGATGTCAGCACTGCAGCCCATGTCACATGATACGATCAGCATCTTGGACAGAGCCGGGTCCAGAGGGAACTCCACCATCAGCCTCCCAGTGGGCGTCAGGGAACCTGAGGGGGACACAAATATTAACACTTCCTGTCTACAGACAGAGGAGAGGGGGAACACAATACAGGTGACACCTTCCTGTCTATAGCCCTGAGAGAGAGAGAGTGCTGACATAGGATGATGGTTACAAAATCATATTTAAATCTAACTTTGGCAGCTCTGATTTAAATGATTACATGACAGACTATAAAGGAGCTTAGAGGGAAAGTTCAGAGGCAGAACAGGCTGTATTGGCCAGGTAAACCTTAAATCAGAGATAATCTGCTGTTAACACACCACACAGGCAAACGTCAAAAGTCCTCCACAGACACCAAATCCCCTAATCCCCAGGGATCTGGCTCAGATGAGACAGAGATGAGACTCAGCCAGTCAAATCTAACAGAGGATAAAGCACTATGCAATTACTCCACTACCTACACCACAGTGCTACCTAGCTCTATACATTACGGTGTGCAGTGCATGTACATACCATTACAGCAACCTATTGACTAGTTCCATCATCCAAATCTCTCCTCGCACATGTAGTTATTGTTAATCTGTAGTTATTGTTAATCTGTTGGCTGTATTGCTGGTGGGGAACACATACTTATCCCACCCTATTTTAACCTTGTTTTCTGAGATCAAATATTATATTTGATCAATTTGTACATTTAGTGGCCTAATCTTGAGTGATGTGGTCCAGGCCAGGCCAGAGACCCACCTGTGTTGTCCAGGGCCCCCAGGATCCACAGCTGGTACATGGAGTTCAGCATGTTGTCCTCAGGCGGGGGGTCCATGAAGTGGAAGAGCAGCAGGTCCTGGACCCCCAGGGATTTGAGCAGCAGCACCACGTTGGCCAGGTTGGTCCGCTGAATCTCTGGGATGGTGGTGGTCAACATCTCATTCTTGAAGGCGCTCTGGGTGTACAGCCTGGATGGACAGAGGAGAGGAGGAGAAGGAAAGATGGAGTGAGAGCGACACCAACGGGGGAGGTTATTGAATAATCTAGCAGACACATTTTTTTGTAAATGCACAAATGCTCCATGGAGTGACAGGTCTGGAGATGCTGTCTTCACCATCTGGTTAAACCCGCTCGGCATGGCACTGATGACTTCACACCGTGCTCTAACCCTGTAACAACGGCACCGTGCTCTAACCCTGTAACAACGGCACCGTGCTCTAACCCTGTAACAACGGCACCGTGCTCTAACCCTGTAACAACGGCACCGTGCTCTAACCCTGTAACAACGGCACCGTGCTCTAACCCTGTAACAACGGCACCGTGCTCTAACCCTGTAACAACGGCACAGTGCTCTAACCCTGTAACAACGGCACCGTGCTCTAACCCTGTAACAACGGCACCGTGCTCTAACCCTGTAACAACGGCACCGTGCTCTAACCCTGTAACAACGGCACCGTGCTCTAACCCTGTAACAACGGCACCGTGCTCTAACCCTGTAACAACGGCACCGTGCTCTAACCCTGTAACAACGGCACCGTGCTCTAACCCTGTAACAACGGCACCGTGCTCTAACCCTGTAACAACGGCACCGTGCTCTAACCCTGTAACAACGGCACCGTGCTCTAACCCTGTAACACCGGCACCGTGCTCTAACCCTGTAACAACGGCACCGTGCTCTAACCCTGTAACAACGGCACCGTGCTCTAACCCTGTAACAACGGCACCGTGCTCTAACCCTGTAACAACGGCACCGTGCTCTAACCCTGTAACAACGGCACCGTGCTCTAACCCTGTAACAACGGCACCGTGCTCTAACCCTGTAACAACGGCACAGTGCTCTAACCCTGTAACAATGGCACTGTGATTGAGAAGCCTCCGTTTCCATGAAAGCTGAACGCTCCCCAACTGACATTTAGAGAAGGGCAAAGAGACAGGCCTACTGCACATTATAAACATTTAACCAAGCTACTTATGAGGTATTTACTAACCAAACTATTTAGAGCAGCTCCCATCGCTGCTTCAGACTGATAGGTCTGGCCTAACAAAGCATCTCTCAACCATTTCAGATAGTGGCTAATCCCTCTGAAGTGTGTGCATTATGAGGGAATGATCTGTGGTTTTTTATGCCGGGTTATGTGAATGTCCTCAGGGCTGGAGATGTACTGTGTGTGTGTGTTGGGTGCAGTCACAGCTAAGAGGTGCTTTGAGTAGCAGATTCGCCACACAAGTCGAGTCACCCAGCATGGCACACACACGTCACCTCCCGCCCCTCCAAACGCCTAGGCCCCACCCACTCTAAAGCTCAACTCCCAAATTGATTATTCACAGGGTGTAATCTTGGGGGGGGCTTTTATAAAATTCCAAGCTCATTTACAAGGCAAAACAATCTTTTGTCTAGTGTGCGTGTCACCATCTCCCTCAACTTGGTGTAGTATGACAGATAGGTGAAAGGTCATGCGAAATCTCAGAGAGAACAGGCTTTTGTGTCACATTCTCCCTGCTGTAAACAGAGTTAAACTGCATGAAATCCTGTGGAGATTAGGATTCTCCCTCCTTCTCTCCCTCCCAGCCTCTGATGGCTTTGAAAGCAGCCCGTCCGCCTTGCAGATCCGAGGCCTGGACAGCCCATCTGAGGGGAGCTCTGATGTGCATCAGCCAGAGGATGAAACACCGGCGGCGGCATTACACACAACAACAACACACACACAATCGCGCTTCAGATAGACACCCGTTTCAGCACGGCTCACCATACAAATGGATGCTAATGTTGTTAGCTGGTGTTCTACCTTTTTGGTGGATAGGAGCGGTTGGAATGAGATAGCAGGCAGAGTGAGGAGAATTGTGTAATTCAGCCTGTTTATTCCTGTATCTAGGCCCAGATAGACATGAAAAGGGGAAGATATGGCTGATCTAATATTTTAGTTCCAGACTGCTTCAGTCAGATGTAGAGGAGTATTGAAGTATCTTTCTAGAAGCCAGGACAGTCTTGACATGTGAATACTCCCTTCCTGCTAGCCCTGACTGGAACTCTCAAACATCACATACTTCTCTACCACAACTGGAGGACAAGGGCAGCCCTCTGGAAACTGAGGAAGGTGGGAGGACTGCACATTGGAGTGTGAGACTACGTGAGTGTGAGTAAGTGTGTGTAGACAGTGACTTACCTGTAACACTGGCCCGGCCCTGTACGTCCTGCTCTGCCCGCACGCTGATTGGCGTTAGCCTGGCTGATGGGGTACACCTGCAGGGCATCCATACCAATGCGAGGGTTGAACACCTGTCAAAGAGAACACATCAGCATCAAAACACAGAGAAATACTATCCTAACATGGCTTGTCTATATCATTTGATAGTCTGGGGAAGATAGTGAGGGTGACAGGGTACCTTGAGTTTGCAGTATCCAGCATCCACAACAAACATGATACCATCCACAGTCAGGGAGGTCTCGGCAATGTTGGTGGCAACGATGCACTTCCTCACACCATCTGGAGCCTGGCGGTTAGAGAACATAACAAAGACATTAGCTACACGTCACTTTACCAGTAAGAAGGACGTGTTCCTTTTTGTGTAATATACAGTGCCTTCGGAAAGTATTCAAACCCCTTGACTTTCACGTTACAGCCTAATTCTAAAATGGAATAAATGGCTGTTTCCCCCTCATCAATCTACACACAATACCCCATAATGACAAAAATAAATAATGTTTTACATAAGTATTCAGACCCTTTACTCAGTACTTTGTTGAAGCACCACGAGCTCAGTACTTTGTTGAAGCGATTACAGCCTCTAGTCTTCTTGGGTATGAAGATACAAGCTTGGCACACCTGTATTTGGGGATTTTCTCCCATTCTTCTCTGCAGATCCTCTCAAACTGTCAAGTTGGATGGGGATGGTCACTGTATAGCTATTTTCAGGCCTCTCCAGATATGTTAGAGATCGGTTTCAAGTCCAGGCTTTGTCTGGGCCACTCAAGGACATTTGTAAACTTCTCCCGAAGCCACTACTGCATTGTCTTGGCTGTGTGCTTAGGATCGTTTTCCTGTTTGACGGTGAACCTTCACCCCAGTCAGGTCCTGAGTGCTCTGGAGGAGGTTTTCATCAAGGATCTCTCTGTACTTTGCTCCGTTCATCTTTCCCTCGATCCTGACTAGTCTCCCAGTCCCTGCCGCTGAAAAACATCCCCACAGCATGATGCTGCCACCACCATGCTTCAACGTAGGGATGGTGCCAGGTTTCCTCCAGACGTGACGCTTGGCATTCCGGCCAAAGAGTTCAATCTTGGTTTCATCAGACCAAATAATTGTTTAAATATTTTTTTTTACTGGTTTTGCTTTGTCATTATGGGGTATTATGTGTAGATTGATGACGAAATGTTTTATTTCATCTTAGAATAAAGCTGTAACCTAACAAAATGTGGAAAAAGTCAAGGGATCTGAATACTTTCCGAATGCACTGTATATGCATTCCGACTACCTAACAGCAAGTATGCTTGTGTACAAAGGATACTGCAGTATGTTAAGAGTTCCAACTGTACATGTTAGTGTAACAGTAACTGGGTGTTATTGGTTACCTTCTGGAAGATCTTGGCCTGGAGGTCAGAGGGCAGCTGGGAGTAGATGGGCAGTACAGTCAGAGGAGGGGCGCTCTCCAGATCCTCCAGACGCTCCACAATCTGGTCTGACGTCACCTCGATGTCCTCCTGGCCAGGCATGAAGATGAGGATGTCTCCCCCCATACCACTAAGGTGGATCTGTAGGGCCTGCTTCACTGCTGCCTCCACATAGTCTTCCTGGGGAGTCTGCCCAAACACACAACACTGTTAGAATACACAGCAACCACACACTACCTTGGTACAAATAACAGTAGTCTTACTCCATGACTTAACCGGTCCCCGTGGCTGAGTCCATTGTGCGCGTGATCATTTTCTCTATCCCCACCTGGCGCGACCATTACACGCAGGTTAAAATACCAAACCCAACTGTGAATCAATTCTATTCATTTCAGGAAAGGTGGAAACACATGAAACGTTCATGGACATTCAGCTAGATAGCTGTTGCTCGCAGTTTCTCCAGGGATGTTATTTTACCAGACATGTAAATGGTCCTCTTTTTAGCTGGTTCTTTGTCAATTTGACAAATGTGTGCATTTCTCTACTATGATGATTAACCCACAGACAAAAGTGAAACCAAGTTAGTTCTTAGTTATCTTTGATTCATCTCTCCTTGTTAGTCTTTAAAAGCACCCACATGGGTTTGTATCTTCGTGAAAACCAATAAGGAGATGGAAGAGGCGGGACTTGCATTGCATCGAGCATCTGAAATACAACCAAGTAGTGTGGATGAAATGATTGAAAAACATGCATGTGTACATTTATTTTGCAACCCTCGCGCACAAAATGTGGCCGGTCTAGTCAGGGTATAAGTCATTATGCAAATTAAATGGCTGTGTTGACTCCCTGTAAAAACATATCTGTAATAAGGAAGAGATGTTGAATGGAGAGTTGGACACAATACCTTGCTGAATAAGATGTCTACAGGGAATGTTCTTCCTGGAATGTGGAATATGGGAACGTTGCCGAAAAATGCAGCAAATTTGTCAGAGTCCATGGTGGCTGAGGTGACTATCAGCTTGAGGTCAGAACGCCTCGATACAACCTGGAAGAAAAGGACAGAGAGTTCTACTACTGCTTACAAAACAAACAAAGCCTCAGAATAAAACATATGCAAAAGATTCACAATTGAATAACATCCAGGGAGTTGTAAAAGTGTCTCCCTGGACTGGCAGTCTAAGCCGGCCCACTGCTCTTTCAGCACTCTCGATCCCACCTGCACCTCTATACCACTCTATCCACTAAACATACAAACGACCTGGAGAAAAAGAAAGAAAAGGTGTCTCCCTCACCTCTCGTAGCAGGCCGAACAGCACGTCTGTGTTGAGGGAGCGTTCGTGGGCCTCGTCCATGATGACAGCACTGTAGTGGTCCAGATCGGACTCTCTGAGAGACTCTCTCAGCAGGATACCGTCTGTCATGTACTTTATCACAGTCTTCTCCGACGTACAGTCCTCAAAACGGATCGCATAACCCACCTGCAAAGCAACAAAAATGTAAATGAATGGTTTAGTAGTGAACTACGTACATTTACATTCCACGTATGAATTACGGCCTTCAAACGACAGTGCTACGGGTCAACCAAAGAAACGAGCTGGCGAGGAGAGTTCCATGACAAGTTGTAGAATGGAAGTGGTGTACAATCTCTGAATCACCACTAGATGGCAGTGTTGCACAACATATGAATAAAAGCGTCAAATCCATAAGGAAAACCAAGACAGCACCATGACTCAACATCAATTAACAGATGACCTCTACACACAGTGAACATTGATATCTGGTGGGACACACACACACTTATTCTGTTCTGGGGTAGTTCCGTTTCTCTATAAACAAGTTCATTGCAGTTCCTAAACTCTTGCCAGGTCTGTTACACTGGGTTAACTGATAAGACTAGTTATCTACTGCTTTGACTGATCCATAGATCACTGTTTCTAAGATCTAGTTAATGTTTGTCTAGTGGCTCCTCCATAAGCCAGCTGAATGCTCACCTCCTCTCCCAGGTTGCTGCCCAGCTCCTCGCTGACTCTCTTGGCCACGCTCATGGCTGCCACTCTGCGGGGCTGGGTGCAGCCCACCATGCCGTAACTGGTGTAGCCGTCCTCGTGAAGGTACTGGGTCAGCTGGGTGGTCTTCCCACTGCCCGTCTCCCCCACCACGATCACAATGCTGTTGTCCCTGGACAGAATCACATCACAACCAATAACATTACAATCCTGATGGGACTTTCAACCTTACGAAACTGTGGAAACTTGAATAACGGCTTACAAAAACAGATCTGGAAGTGTATTTGTCAATGATTTACAAACGCTGTTTAACATTACCTAAGTCACCTTTGATGTGGTCATTCTCTAACCAAAGGTAAATCACATATGAACATTCTGACTTCACAGCCCCCAACTCCCCCCTTCATTGCCATACATGTCTTTATCATACATCCTGAATGAAAGCCTGCATCTGGGGTAAGACCGGGGGTGATACGTGGTCCCAGGATAACCAGGCCGGGTCCAGTAGAGTAGCTACCTGATGATGTTGAGCAGCTGCTGCCTCACAGCGAAGATGGGCAGATACTGCCTCTGCTCCAGCAGGGTCTTCTTCTTAGCAAACTCACTGCTGGCCTCACTCTTATCTTTCATGTGGTCTGCAAACTTCTGATCCGTTCTGGAGGGAGGAAGGAGAGGAGAGGGAGGCAATTAATGAGGTTGTTCTTGTCGCACATTCTTGTCACAGCAGATGTTTAATAAACATTCAGAATGGGAAAAAGAAATAAGCCTTTAGTAAAAGGCTTGTTACCTGTAGTCCACCCTGCCATCCTCGCCCACTGGCTTGCCCCCAGAGCTATCCCCGTCCTCGGTCTTCTTGATGCCCATAATGTCACCCAGCTTGGTGCCTGCCAGCTCCCAGTGTTTCTGTTGAGCCTGGAGAAACAATCAAAATGACGGTCAGATATTCAGCCAGTAACCATACCATCAAGTACTGTATAGCTGTTTTAATTAAACATCGCCTACCTTCTTGCGTTCCTTCTGCTCGCGGTGCTTGCGGACCAGCTGGCTGCCCTTGCGGGAGATGATGGCCATGTCAGAGGTGGCATCTTTCACAGGGATGACAGGCTCCGGCTAGAGCACAGAGAACCATCAGCAACCGTACGCATTCAGTACACAGCAACTCTGATAGTAAGTCCACTAGTTATTACTCAGTCAGTTCCAAATACTTATCAGCAGACTGTCACAATCCCTCAACAAGCCTGCAACAGCTCTCCACCAATGGCTCAGACCTTAAAAGTATATACACTCCCCAAAATATTTGGAAAGTGAAGAAAAAAATCATATTTGTCTCTATACTCCAGCATTTTGAATTTGAGATCAAATGTTTTATACGAGGCGACAGAACAGAATGTCACCTTATTTTCATAAGTATTCCGACGCCTCAAAATTGAACTCAGGTGCATCCTGTTTCCATTGATCATCCTTGAGATACAACTTGGTGTCCACCTCAACCCCTCCACAAATTTCTTGTTAACAAACTATAGTTTTGGCAAGTAGGTTAGGATATCTACTTTGTGCATGACACAAGTCATTTTTCCAACAAATGTTTACAGACGGATTATTTCACTTATAATTCACTGTATTCCAGTTGGTCAGAAGTTTACATACACTAAGTTGACTGTGCCTTGAAACATCTTGGAAAATTCCAGAAAAGGATTTCATGGCTTTAGAAGCTTCTGATAGGCTAATTGACATCATTTGAGTCAATTGGAGTTGTACCTGTGGATATAACCCAGTGCCTCTTTGCTTGACATCATGGGAAAATCAAAAGAAATCAGCCAATACCTCAAAAATTTTAGACCTCCACAAGTCTGGTTCATCCTTGGGAGCAATTTCCAAACGCCTGAAGGTACCAGGTCTGTACAAACAATAGTACGCAAGTATAAACACCATGGGACCACGCAGCCATCATACCGCTCAGGAAGGAGACACGTTCTGTCTCTGAACGTACTTTGGTGTGGAAAGTGCAAATCAATCCCAGAACAACAGCAAAGGACCTTGAAGATGCTGGAGGAAACAGGTACAGAAGTATCTATATCCACAGTAAAAACGAGTCCTATATCAGCATAACCTGAAAGGCCGCTCAGCAAGGAAGAAGCCACTGCCCCAAAACCACTATAAAAAAAGCCAGCCTACAGTTTGCAACTGCACATGGGGACAAAGATCGTACTTTTTGGAGAAATGTCCTCTGGTCTGATGAAACAAAAATAGAACTGTTTGGCCATAATGACCATCGTTATGTTTGGAGGGAAAAGGGGGGTGGCTTGCAAGCCCAAGAACACCATCCCAACTGTGAAGCACAGGGATGGCAGCATCATGTTGTGGGGGTGCTTTGCTGCAGGAGGGACTGGTGAACTTCACAAAATAGTGGCATCATGTGGAAGGAAAATTATGTGGATATATTGAAGCAACATCTCAAGACATAAGTCAGGAAGTTAAAGCTTGGTTGCAAATGAGTCTTCCAAATGGACAATGACCCCAAGCATACTTCCAAAGTTGTGGCAAAATGGCTTAAGGACAACAAAATCAAGGCATTGGAGTGGCCATCACAAAGCCCTGACCTGAATTCCATAGAAAATTTGGGAAGAACTGAAAAAGTGTATGCGAGCAAGGAGGCCTTACATACCTGACTCAGTTACACCAGCTCTGTCAGGAAGAATGGGCCAAAATTCACCCAACGTATTGTGGGAAGCTTGTGAAAGGCTACCCAAAACGTTTGACCCATGTTAAACAATTTAACGGCAATGCTACCAAATACTAATTCTGTGTATGTAAACGTCTGACCCACTGGGAATGTAAAAAATAAATAAAAGCTGAAATAAATCATTCTCTACTATTATTCTGACATTTCACATTATTAAAATAAAGTGGTGATCCTAACTGACCTGACAGGACAGTTTTACTATGATTAAATGTCAGAAATTGTGAAAAACTGAGTTTACATGTATTTGGCTAAGGTGTATGTAAACTTCCGACTTCCCACAGTTAACAGCGCACATCAGAGCAAAACGATTTGGAGAAGGGTCCACAAAATGTCTGCAGCATTGAAGGTCCCCAAGAACACAGTGGCCTCCATTATTCTTAAATGGAAGAAGATTGGAACCACCAAGACTCTTCCAAGAGCTGGCTACCCGGCCAAACTGAACAATCGGGGGAGAAGGGCCTTCGTCAGGGAGGTGACTAAGAACCCGATGGTTACTCTGACAAAGCTCCAGGGTTCCTCTGTGGAGATGGGATAACCATCCAGAAGGACAACCATCTCTGAAGCACTCCACCAAATCAGGCCATTGTAGAGTGGCCAGACGGAAGCCACTCCTCAGTAAAAGGCACATGACAGGACTCACAGACCATGAGAAACAAGATTCTTTGGTCTGATGAAACCAGATTGATCTCTTTGGCCTGACTGCCAAGCGTCACGTATGGAGGAAACCTGGCACCATCCCTACGCTGAAGCATGGTGGTGGCAGCATCATGCTTTGGGGATGTTTTTCAGCGGCAGGGACTGGGAGAATAGTCAGGATCAAGGGAAAGATGATCAGAGCAAAGTACAGAGAGATATTTGATGAAAACCTGTTCCAGAGCGCTCAGGACCTGAGACTGGGGCTAAGGTTCACCTTCCAACAGGACAACGACCTGTTGGAAGGTGAGGACACAGCCAAGACACGTAAGCACACAGCCAAGGGACAACGCAGGAGTGGCTTCGGGACAAGTTTCCGAATGTCCTTGAGTGGCCCAGCCAGATCCCGGAGTTGAACCCAATCGAATATCTCTGGGGAGACCTGAAAAAAGTTGTACAGTGACGCTCCCCATCCAACCTGACAGAGCTTGAGAGGATCTGCAGAGAAGAATGGGAGAAACTCCCCAAATACAAGTGTGCCAAGCTTGTAGCGTCATACCCAAGAAGACTCGAGGCTGTAATCGTTGCCAAAGATGCTTCAAAAGAGTCTAAATAGTTATGTAAATGTGATTTCATTTGTTATTTGGAATAAATTTGCAAACATTTCTAAAAACCTGTTTTTGCTTTGTCATTATGGGGTATTGTGTGTAGATTGTGGGGGGGGGCGATCGAATCAATTTTAGAACAAGGCTGTAACATAACAAAATGTGGAAAAAGTCAAGGGGTCTGAATACTTTCTGAATGCACTGTATATTTGGCCTTGTTGTGCTGCTGAAAGGTGAATTTATCTCCCAGTGTCTGGTGGAAAGCAGACAACCAGGTTTCATTCTAGGATTTTGTCTGCTCTTAACTCAATTCCTTTTCTTTTTATCCTAAAAAAAACATCCTATTCCTCACCATGACCCATAACATGATGCAGCCACCACCATGCTTGAAAATGATGTGTTGTGTTGAATTTTCCCCAAATATTTCTTTGCCACATTTTTTGCAGTTTTACTTTAGTGCCTTACTGCAAACAGGATGCATGTTTTGGAATATGTTTTATTGTGCACAGACTTCCTGCTTTTCACTCTGTAGTTACTCCACAATACTAACTTAATTGACAATATTGATCCATCCTCAGTATTCTCCCATCATAGCCATTGAACTCTGTAACTGTTTTAAAGTTACCATTGGCCTCATCGTGAAATCCCTGAGTGGTTTCCTTCCTCACTGGCAACTGAGTTAGGACGCCTGTACCTTGGTATTGCCTGGGTGTATTGACATGCCATCCAAAGTGTAATTAATAGCTTTACCTTGCTCAAAGGGATATTCAATGTCTTCCTTTGAAAAACAATTACCAGTCTACCAATAGGTGCCCTACTTTACAAGGCATTGGAATACCTCCCTGGTCTTTGTAGTTGAATCTGTGTTTGAATTTCACTGCTCGACTGAGGGACCTTACCGAAATAATTGTGTGTGTGTGTGAGGTACAGAGGTATTCATAAAAAGATCCTGTAGAACACTACTATTGCACACAGTGAGTGAGTCCATGCAACTTATTAAGCACATGTTTACTCCTGAACTTATTTAGGCTTGCCATAACAAAGGGGTTGAATACTTATAGACTCAAGACATTTCAGATATCTATTTTTAATTCATTTGTAAACCTTTCTAAAAGGATAATTCCACTTTTACATTAAGGGGTATTATTGTGTATAGGCCAGTGACCTAAAATCTCAGATTAGATTTAATTCAAGGTGCAACAACAAAATGTGGAAAAGTAAAGGGGTGTGAATACTTTCTGAAGACACTGTATTTGGACAAATTCACTAATAATGTATTCAATTCTGTGAAAGTTTAGTATTGGGTCCCATATTCCTAGCAAGCAATGACTACATTAAGCTTTTGAGCCTAGAAATGTATTGGATGCATGTGCAGTTTGTTTTGGTTGTGTTTCAGATGTTGTTGTGCCCAATAGAAATGAATGGTAAATTGTGTCATTTTGGACTTTCATTGGAAATAAGAATAGAATATGTTTCTGAACACTTCTACTTTAATGTGGATGCTAGCATGATTACAGATAATCATGAATAATTATGAGTGAGAAAGTTAGAGGCATAAATATCATACCCCCCAAAAATGCTACCCTCCCCTGTTATTGGTAATGGAAACAAAACCCGAAGCACATTTAACTTCTTTAGGAAAACTGCCCTAATGTTGGAAACAAACATCGTTATGCTGTCACCTAGAGTCCCCAAAAAATTCCAAACTATAGTACAGAATATTTTACATACAGCAGGTTTTTAAAGGACCAAAGAGAGTGGTCTGCTTTGCGTTTTCATTTTTGCCATGGAAAATAATATTGCGACCCTGGTATGGTCAGAACCCAAGTGTCGCCTCACAAAACATTTGATCTCAAATCCAAAATTCTGGAGAAGAGAGACAAATTAAAAGTTTTAGCTTCCTTGTCCAAATAAACAGGTAGCGGCGGAGTGTTGGTAATTTAATTGGCCCATAATGTGCTGTAATGATTTATTACCTGCTTGGTGAAGACTATCCTCCCGTCCAGGAAGGGTGGGACCAGGTTGTGAACCAGCAGGTGGACCTTGGCAGCGTTGTCCTCCTCAAAGTCATCATCCACCTCCAGCCTCTGGACCACTCCACTGGTCAGCATACGGTTAGTCTCCCAGCGCTCATTATCCTGGCAGGAGGAACACAACACGCATCGTTAAACACAGTCAACACACACACACACACACAAAATTAAAATCCATGGGTGGTATTAACGATAACTAAACGGGCTACATACACCCAGGGCTGGAGGTGGTTATAGAGTAGCAACACAGTGCCATACCTCATTGATCTGTCGTCTCTGGGCAGAGATGCGTTTCTGTGTCTGCTTCTGCAGGATCTGCTCTCTTTTCTTCACATAATCCTCAGAGGTGGAGGTCAGTGGGTTGTGGAACTCATCATAGCCTTCGTCCATCATGTACCAGTCTCTGTCCGCTTGCTGCAACACCACAGGGCAATAGTCAATACATAGAAATGTGCATTTATGAAAGTTGGGAAAGCTATTCATTTGTGTTACTGCCAAGACTCCACATGTCCACTGACCTTCTGGTCCTCCTCCCACTGCTGCTTCTCATCATCATTATCAAAGGCGATGCCATCCTCTCCTTCATTCTTACCTGGGGCACAGAGACACAATCCACAAACATCAGCAAGCCTTATCAGAGCATTAATAAGAGCTCAAATGTGACTGGGGGAAGAGGGAGAGGGAAAAGAGGGGCTTACCTTTCCCACGGGACAGACGAGGAGTGGAGCCCAAGTGCTTCCTGTCATTGGCCCATTCGTTGTACTTGTATGATGGGGTGGGAAGGGGCGTGTCATCAGGATACCGGCCTCTGACTGACCTGGGAACAGAAACAACAAAAGTTCATTTAAAAGCTGAAAATAACATTTCTAATAACCACTGAAAAGGAGTCTTTTAATAATACTATTAAACCCAGTTAAATTAACATACAAGTGTTGAGCTGCAGTTGCTTACTTGTCCTTCCTCTCACTCTCCCTTCCAGAGCGGGGGCTGCGCTCCGACCGTTCAGACTTGTCAGAATCCTTGTGTGAAGGGGCAGGAGAGGGAGATTCCCAGTGGGAACGGCGTGAGCTGGCATAGCCGCTGTCATCCTCATCCCAGCTGGTGCGCGAGGGAGTGCCATCTGATTCAAAGGGTATGAGGAATGAAGGGAGAGAGAGTGGTTTGTGTATTGTAAGCGTGACCTAAGGACCTTAAAGAACTGCCTGTCCGGGGGTGTGGCAGGGTTACTGACCTTTGGGGCGTGCCTGGGGCGTTGAAGGCTCCTCTCTCTTGCTCCCCCGGCTGATGCGCTCGGAGGACCAGCCTTCTCTTTGTGAGCGCTCACTGCGGTCTCCACGCTCCGACCGACAGCTGCCGCCACCGCGGCTGTGACTGCGTTCCCGCTCATCTGCCATCAAAACAGTTAGTAATTACTTCAGTCAGAAATACACAATAGATAGAAAAGATCGCTATTGCCAGAATATTAACAATGTGCATGCAGATGTATACATTTTTTGCTCACCTCTTTCACCCCTTCGATCTCTGTCCGTATCTCTGATCCTCTCTCTGTCCTTCTCCCTCTCTCTGTTCTTGTCCTCTTTGGAGGAGGCGTACATTCCATGCTCACGCCGGTCTTTCTCCCTCTGCTGGTGTTTGCGACGGAACTCTTCACTGACCCCTCCGGGGTTAGAGGGTGTCTCTGAGCCAGTCACACGGTACTTCCTGCTACTTTATGAAACATAGAATAAAGTGTCAATAAGACAACACTGCATGCATCAGTTTAGATCTCTTGATAGGTAGAGTTTGTATTCTGTGCCAGTACGAAAAGAGGCTACAGTAACTCAAACCAAATCACAAATCACATAACATACCTCTCTTTTTTACCACCTTGATCCTCCTCGTCTTTGTCTTCTTCATCAGACCCAGAATCACTCTTCCCTTCCTCCCAATCCTTGTAGGAGGATACCTTGGATTTCTTGTTATTCCTGTCATCACTGTCAGCCTCAGCCTGCTCCTTGCCCTCACGCTCTTTTCTCTTTTGAGCTGCCAGCAGATCCAGGCCCAGGAGAGAGGTGCGTGGAGTGGGTGCACGAAAGACATGAGG
Organism: Oncorhynchus gorbuscha; assembly: GCF_021184085.1. Taxonomy (NCBI): domain Eukaryota; kingdom Metazoa; phylum Chordata; class Actinopteri; order Salmoniformes; family Salmonidae; genus Oncorhynchus; species Oncorhynchus gorbuscha. Next base: position 17,285,210 of record NC_060176.1, read on the forward strand.
CTCTACTGCTGCACTCTTCTTCTTCACAATCAGCCCGCCAACCTGCGCAGTGGGGTCACTGCCCTCCAGTCGATGCAGTGACGCATCATCATCCATGGTCTCAAACAACTGTCTGGATTGGATACCACATTTTTGGGGAGATTAGCCAACTACTAATTACGTAACGTTAAGGATGTGTCAGATAATTTAGACCGAAACACTTAACCAAAAGCACTTTGCATACGGAAATTTGACCGACTTGAGATTAATACATTAAACTAATCGATCAAAAGTATAAAATCGCTTGAATAATTCACGGAATGTATTATATATTGTTACAGTAGCTAGCTACGTAGCTATTTAGTCAGTACTGTAGCTACACTAGCTACTTATATTATGTTACTACTACATTAACGCCAATGAACGACCGATTATAATTTAGTGACAGACGTGACTTCAAATAAAACACGTTAAAGTAGATAACGTTACATAGCTAGATAACTGGATATCGCTCAGCCAATGAATTAAATAGCGAGCTAGCTATTACGTTACAAAAAGGAAATGAAACTAATAGGTACGACTATACACCCGATATTACAGTACAATTGTAAAATCCCATTTAATAAAACACGGGCTTGCTTACCTTTAACAATAGGTGGTGAGTCTATCAAGACGCTTACAATAGCTAGTCTTTTTTTAGCGAGCTAGCTAAACCTGCCACATGTATTTATTGTAAATCAAAAAACGATCTTAAATAACATTAACAACCCGAGTTATTGGGAAAATAACATTCATGTAAGTACGAAAACTGTGCCACCCACTTGAAATGATTCAAACCATTAGCTATTATCTTTTGTAAATTGTGCGTTTTTTGTTTACAAAGACAGAAGCCGCCATTGCTATCCCACAATTCCACGGGATATTCCTAAAAAAACTTTATTAAAATTATGTACCAGAACACTGGACAATCGAGTTTCTTCTTTGTGTGGCTTTTTCCGGCAGACTAGTTGCATATTGCTGCGTTTCGCAGGTTGGAGTGCGAATTGCACATTTTGGTCACCAAAAAAAAAAGGGAAAAGGAGATTAGGATCTCCATCTAACCCTGCACCTATACACTTAAATCGTACTACACTGGCTTTGACGCTTGTTGGATGTGGCAAGGTATGCAAACTATTACAGACTATAAAGGGAAGCACAGCCGCGAGCTGCCCAGTGACACGAGCCTACCATACGCTTCGAGGCAAGTAACACTGAAACATGCATGAGAGCATCAGCTGATCCGGACGGCTGTGTGATCACTCTCTCCGTAGTCGATGTGAGTAAGACCTTTAAACAGGTCAACATTCACAAGGCCGCAGGGCCTTGTGTAACTCTGTATTACCAGGACGTGTACTCCGAGCATGAGCTGATCAAATGGCAAGTGTCTTCACTGACATTTTCAACCTGTCCCTATTACAGACTGAGTCTGTAATACCAACATGTTTCAAGCAGACCACCATAGTCCCTGTGCCCAAGAACACGAAGGCTTTATTTGATGTATTTAACCTTTATTTAACTATGCAAGTCAGTTAAGAACAAATTCTTATTTACAATGACGGTTGACCAAAAGGCAAACATGCCTCCTGCGGGGACAGACAAAACACACATCACGACAAGACACAACACTACAAAAAGACAGACCTAAGACAACAACATATCAAGGCAGCAACACGTGACAATACAACAGGGTAGCAGCGCAAAACATGGTACAAACATTATTGGGCACAGACAACAACACAAAGGGCAAGAAAGTAGAGACAACAATACATCACGCAAAGCAGCCACAACTGTCAGAGTGTCCATGAACGAGTCTTTGAATGAAGAGATTGAGATAAAAGGTCATCTATAAATCTATGATAGGTAAAGCTCCGACCTTATCTCAGTTCACTGGTCACGATAACAACACCCACCCGTAGCACGCGTTCCAGCAGGTATATCTCACTGATCATCTCCAAAGCCAACACCTCATTTGGCCGCCTTTCCTTCCAGTTCTCTGCTGCCAGTGACTGGAACGAATTGCAAAAATAGCTGACGTTGGAGACTTTTATTTCCGTCACCAACTTTAAACATCAACTATCAGCAGCTAACTGATCGCTGCAGCTGTACATAGTCCATCTGTAAATAGCCCACCCAATCTACCTTCCTCATCCCCATACTATTTATATTTTATTTACTTTTCTGCTCTTTTTCACACCAGTATCGCTACTTGCACATCATCATTTGCTCAATTATCACTCCAGTGTTAATCTGCTAAATTGTAATTATTCGCTCCTATGGCCTATTTATTGCCTACCTCCTCATGCCTTTTGCACACAATTTATATAGACTTTCTTTTTTCTACTGTGTCATTGACTTGTTTATTGTGTTATTGGCTTGTTTATTGTTTACTCCATGTGTAACTCTGTGTTGTTGTCTGTGTCACACTGCTTTGCTTTATCTTGGCCAGGTCGCAGTTGTAAATGAGAACGTGTTCTCAACTAGCCTACCTGGTTAAATAAAGGTGAAATAAAAAAATGTACTGTCCAGTTTGAGTGTTTGTTGCAGTTTGTTTCAGTTGCAGCTGCAGTGAACTGAAAAGAGGAGCGACCCAGGGTTGTGTGTGCTTTGGGGACATTTACAAGAAAGTGACTGGCAGAATGGGTGTTGTATGTGGAGGATGAGGGCTGTAGTAGATATCTCCGATAGGGCGGAGTGAAGCCTGAGAAGGTTTTATAAATAAGCACTAACTAGTGGGTCTTGCGACGGGTATACAGAATACCAGTTTACAGAGGAGTATAGAGTGCAGTGATGTGTCCCATAAGGAGCATTGGTGGCAAATCTGATGGCCGAATGGTAAAGAACATCTAGCCGCTTGAGGGCACCCGTGCCTTCCGATCTATAAATTATGTCTCCGTAATCTAGCATGGGTAGGATGGTCATCTGAATCAGGGTTAGTTTGGCAGCTGTGGTGAAAGAGGAGCGATTACAATAGAGGAAACCAAGCCTAAATCTAGCTTTAGCCTGCAGCTTTGATATGTCTTGACAGATGGACAAGCTATGAGCTATGTTGTTGATGTACATTGAAAAGAGCATGGGGCCTACGATTGAGCCTTACTCCCTTGGTGACAGGCAGTGGCTGAGACAGCAGATTTTCTGACTTTATATACTGCACTCAAATTCAGACTTAGTGTAAGGAGCCAGGAGAGATCTTAGGGCAGGTAGGGTACAGGCCGGTGCTGATGGAGGACGATAGCACCCAGCAACAGTCAACAAAGAGCCATTGAAAAGTGTAATGCTTAAAACCAGCAAATCAAATTGTTTGGGAACAGACTTGGTGGAAACAACCGAGCACTGAAGTTGATCCTTGGTAAAGATTGCCACTCCTCATTTAACATTTACATTTAAGTCATTTAGCAGACGCTCTTATCCAGAGCGACTTACAAATTGGTGCATTCACCTTATGACATCCAGTGGAACAGCCATTTTACAATAGTGCATCTAAATATTTTAAGGGGGGGGTGGGTGAGAAGGATTACTTTATCCTATCCTAGGTATTCCTTAAAGAGGTGGGGTTTCAGGTGTCTCCGGAAGGTGGTGATTGACTCCACTGTCCTGGCGTCGTGAGGGAGTTTGTTCCACCATTGGGGAGCCAGAGCAGCGAACAGTTTTGACTGGGCTGAGCGGGAACTGTACTTCCTCAGTGGTAGGGAGGCGAGCAGGCCAGAGGTGGATGAACGCAGTGCCCTTATTTGGGTGTAGGGCCTGATCAGAGCCTGGAGGTACTGAGGTGCCGTTCCCCTCACAGCTCCGTAGGCAAGCACCATGGTCTTGTAGCGGATGCGAGCTTCAACTGGAAGCCAGTGGAGAGAGCGGAGGAGCGGGGTGACGTGAGAGAACTTGGGAAGGTTGAACACTAGACGGGCTGCGGCGTTCTGGATGAGTTGTAGGGGTTTAATGGCACAGGCAGGGAGCCCAGCCAACAGCGAGTTGCAGTAATCCAGACGGGAGATGACAAGTGCCTGGATTAGGACCTGCGCCGCTTCCTGTGTGAGGCAGGGTCGTACTCTGCGGATGTTGTAGAGCATGAACCTACAGGAACGGGCCACCGCCTTGATGTTAGTTGAGAACGACAGGGTGTTGTCCAGGATCACGCCAAGATTCTTAGCGCTCTGGGAGGAGGACACAATGGAGTTGTCAACCGTGATGGCGAGATCATGGAACGGGCAGTCCTTCCCGGGAGGAAGAGCAGCTCCGTCTTGCCGAAGTTCAGCTTGAGGTGGTGATCCGTCATCCACACTGATATGTCTGCCAGACATGCAGAGATGCGATTCGCCACCTGGTCATCAGAAGGGGGAAAGGAGAAGATTAATTGTGTGTCGTCTGCATAGCAATGATAGGAGAGACCATGTGAGGTTATGACAGAGCCAAGTGACTTGGTGTATAGCGAGAATAGGAGAGGGCCTAGAACAGAGCCCTGGGGGACACCAGTGGTGAGAGCGCGTGGTGAGGAGACAGATTCTCGCCACGCCACCTGGTAGGAGCGACCTGTCAGGTAGGACGCAATCCAAGCGTGGGCCACGCCGGAGATGCCCAACTCGGAGAGGGTGGAGAGGAGGATCTGATGGTTCACAGTATCGAAGGCAGCCGATAGGTCTAGAAGGATGAGAGCAGAGGAGAGAGAGTTAGCTTTAGAGGTGCGGAGCGCCTCCGTGATACAGAGAAGAGCAGTCTCAGTTGAATGACTAGTCTTGAAACCTGACTGATTTGGATCAAGAAGGTCATTCTGAGAGAGATAGCGGGAGAGCTGACCAAGGACGGCACGTTCAAGAGTTTTGGAGAGAAAAGAAAGAAGGGATACTGGTCTGTAGTTGTTGACATCGGAGGGATCGAGTGTAGGTTTTTTCAGAAGGGGTGCAACTCTCGCTCTCTTGAAGACGGAAGGGACGTAGCCAGCGGTCAGGGATAAGTTGATGAGCGAGGTGAGGTAAGGGAGAAGGTCTCCGGAAATGGTCTGGAGAAGAGAGGAGGGGATAGGGTCGAGCGGGCAGGTTGTTGGGCGGCCGGCCGTCACAAGACGCAAGATTTCATCTGGAGAGAGAGGGGAGAAAGAGGTCAGAGCACAGGGTAGGGCAGTGTGAGCAGAACCAGCGGTGTCGTTTGACTTAGCAAACGAGGATTGGATGTCGTGGACCTTCTTTTCAAAATGGTTGACGAAGTCATCTGCAGAGAGGGAGGAGGGGGGGGGGGAGGATTCAGGAGGGAGGAGAAGGTGGCAAAGAGCTTCTTAGGGTTAGAGGCAGATGCTTGGAATTTAGAGTGGTAGAAAGTGGCTTTAGCAGCAGAGACAGAGGAGGAAAATGTAGAGAGGAGGGAGTGAAAGGATGCCAGGTCCGCACTCCTCCACCTTTGGAAGATCTGTCTTGCCCGAAAAAGGTTATAACCAGAAAGGTTAACATCAGTATTGAAAACACTCTCCCTTAACCCCTGCTAGTGTTATTTTACTGCTGCTGTTTAATTATTTGTTACTTTTATTTTCTATTTAACAGTTATTTTTCTTAAACCTTCTTAACGCCCTGTTGGTTAAGGGCTTGTAAGTAAGCATTTCACTGTAGTATTCGGCGCATGTGACAAATACAATTTTATTTTATCCCCCACCCAATCCTACTACTTTGGCCCTAAATGATCCTACACCAGGCCGTCGGCCTGGAAGGATGGAACCCCTTTTCTCAAAACTTCTTGTAACTCTTCTGCACTAAAATCTCTCACACCCAAATATTCCACTGCAACTATCTATCTTCTGAGATTTCTACTCCATCATTGCAGTGCAGTTGGCTATAAACGCAAGAAATTCAACCATACTAAAAAACTATTCCTTTCTAGTTCTCTTTCTTCGGGCTACCTCACTGGGGGCCTCCCAGTCAACTCACTGACCCTTGGGCTATCCTCTACTCTCTTCACTGCCTCAGCATAAGAATCGTTCTACCCCACTCAAACTCTGGCAATCTCAACCGGTCTCTCACAGGGCATGTAGGATCTCCAGCTGAATGGACACCCCCACAGTTGACACATAGTGCTTTCTTTATTACAACTGTACACTCCCTCTGACTATACCCTTCTGCACATTTCTCACATCTTGGGATCTCCCTTCTACACACTGCTGCAACATGTCTGAATCCTTGGCACCTAAAGCACCGAAGCAGGTTTGAAAGATAGGCCTTCACAGAATGCAAATATCACCTAACCTGACCTTATCAGGTAGAAGCTCTGTGTCATAGCTCAACAACAGACAGGGTATTCTCAGTCTCGCCATTGCCATCTGGGTCTACCTCTCACCAAACGGCAGGCGTCACAAACACAAGGAATATTCCTTTCAATTTTATTGACCTCTACACTCAATGCTACCCCATTGATCACCCCTTTTAACTGCACTCTGCACCGGAGAGCAAAGCACACACAGGTTGAGCCCAAACCGCATGACTCGAAGCGCCCGCTTCCTCTGGGAGGAATCCACTTTCCAAAAATCTCACTCCTAGCGGTCCAAAATCATCTCTGGTAGAATTCTCAAGGTGAACGTTGGAAGACTCTACCACACCAGTCGCAGCAGGTAGGCCCACTACATCCCGGACTGCACAGAAGGCTGCTCCAAATATTGGCCGGATGGGCAAATGGAATGGCATCAAACACATGGAAACCATAGCACTTATTCTGCTCCAGCCATTACCACGAGCCTGTTCCCCCCAGTTAAGGTGCCACCAACCTCCTGTGCTGGACTGACACAACATCGGAGCTCACCTCTGCTTACTGACTCCATTTTGAGATCATCAAAGTTCTCAAGAAAGCATGAAGACCTATAAGTAAGACTACTTGGTCTGTAATTTGGAGATGTACTGTGGGACTAAAAAAGTATTTAGTCAGCCACCAATTGTGCAAGTTCTCCCACTTAAAAAGATGAGAGTGGCCTGTAATTTTCATCATAGGTACACTTCAACTATGACAGACAAAATGAGAAAAAAATCCAGAAAATCACATTGTAGGATTTTTAATAAATGTATTTGCAAATTGTGGAAAATAAGTATTTGGTCAATAACAAAAGTTTATGTTGGACTCAACGGGAATTTTTATTTCAACCGAGACTGGTCTTTGAAGTATAATGAATTTGAAAGTGTCTGAATGGAATTTGTTGGTTATCATATGTACAAATCAGTATTATGTCTTGGGCAGGTTGTTTTCAGGTGCTCCACAAGTTGTGAATAGCAACATTTAAAGGAAACATATGACTGAAATATTAAATATATGGTTGACATATACCATATGCTTTCAAGTACGGCTGTTTATCCACAATTCCCAGATACAGATTTACACTTAAAAATGTCACAGTGGCATCAACACTAATAAACAGACAGCTAACACAATACGAATATAAAAGTATTTTATGCCTTCAAGAGTACAATTTGAGTCCAATCATTAGAATTCAACAACACTCACAACATAGGGCAGTATTTTTTAATTGCTAATGGATGTGCATAGGAAAAGACAAAAATATATCCTGCACAATGTGTGTAATGCAATAGAATTAATCCAGGTTATAATATATATAACACACACCAATGATCTCATACTTAATGTTTTTTAAAGCATAGTATCACCAAAATAAATGCTTAAATAAATGCTTAAAGGTAACTAGAAAAGGGGGAGTTGGGGATAAGAACATTTCACTTTTAAATAATATCAATTTAACTTATCAATACCACATCAAGAGAATATACATGGCGTGGAGCCTTAAGACAAAATATAGATATTCCGAGAACGAGGCCTACTCAGTCGATGCATGCATGCAATGCAATTAATGGCTGAACATAAATGATGTACTTTAACTGAGGCATACTGTTCAATCAAGTCATTGGTTCAAATCAATTATCATTTTAAAGTTTGAAATGACAAATTGCATGACAATCTATTCTCAAGCAAACAGATAGCTTTTCCTATGTTATTCAGTCACCAGATATGAAATACTAGGCAGCAGTCTGAAGACTCACGAGGAGTATGCAACTTAACCTAAACTAAAAAAACATGCTAATCAGATTTCTCAGTGTAAGAAAACAGCATTCATTCTTATAGATATGACCCCATAACCCCATAGGTTGCCATGCTCTACTACACACAAATATATGTATACTTCCTAGACCTAGAGCATAGAGATGGTGGGGTTAGCCACTAAACATGTCTGAACAAACAGAGAGAAATACAGAGAGCTCTAAAAGTTTTGGGACAGCAGAGTCCCAATTTTTCTGTTCTTTTGAAATGCTAAGGACTATGAGGTTAAAGTGTAGACTTTTGTTATACATAGTCTCCCCCCCCCCATTTTAGGGGACAAATGTGTTGGATGCATTTGCTGTTTGTTTTGGTTGTGTTTCAGATTATTTTTTGCCCATGGTAGCATCCATTAATGTGGATGCTATCATGACTATGGATAATCCTGAATGAATTGTGAATAATGATGAGAAAGTTAGATGCACAAATATATCGCCCCCCAAAATGCTAACCTCCTGTTATTCTAATGGTGAGAGGTTAGCATGTCTTGGGGATAAAATGTGTATTTCTCACTCATTCACGATTCAATGAGAATTATCCGTAATCATGGTAGCATTCAGATTAATGTAGAAGTGTTTAGAAACATATTAATTTCTTATTTACAATAAAAGTGACTCTGAAATTGCACAATAATACACTATATACCATTCATCCCTATTGGGTACAAAATAATCTGATACACAACCAAAACAAACAAATGCATCCAACAAATTTGTAGAATCACAAGCTTAATGTAGTCATTGCGTGCTATGAATATGGGACCAAATACTTCACTTTTTGCAACTTTAATACACAAGTGAATTTGTCCCATTTGGTCTCCTAAAATGGGGGGACTATGTACAAAAAGTGTTTTAATTTCTAAACAGTTCACCCGATATGGATGAAAATACCCTGACAGTCTGCACCTTAACCACATACTCATTGTATCATCTAAAATCTTAAAGTGCTGGAGTAGAGCCAAAACAACAAAAATCACTGTCCCAATACTTTTGGTGCTCACTGTAAAAGTCCCACAAAGCAGATAGCGACAAGAGTTTGCAGATATACATTACAGTTGAGATCACTTGCATATGAATAACTAACTTAAGACACCACACAATAAGTATCAAAAGGCAGAGTGGGTAAACAATATGAATAGATTAGAAAACAATTTAGCGAGACTGAGGGCAGAAAGTTTCCAGATGCATCTCACCCCACAGCCTGTTGGGTGAGGTCTAGAAAAGAAAGCCGAGGGGCAAGGGGATTGTTTGATCCTTTCCCTCCCTTTCCTTCAAGGTGAGGGCACTGTGTGAGTTGAGTGGGACGCACCTCTGAAAAGTTGTGTACGTTCAATGCAAGGGGGGGGTTTGGTCAAACATGTCAAGGCCTCCAGACAGAAAGAATGAGAAGCGACGACAGCGTCAGGGCTCAGGAAGACTTGCGCTCCAGCATGTAGTATCGATACATGATACCCACAACAACTGCAGCTATGGCAGGTATCAACCATGTTGTCCACGAGCTGGAGAAAGACAGAGAGCACTTAAACATTCAGCCAGGAAACAAACACAGCTCAGTGAAGAATGATTAGGAGACAGAATACTCCGTCAATGCAAATGGAATAATCAAATTCTTATCGCTTATGACTGACCTCGAGCCATCTCCTGTTGTAATGAATTCTTCCTGTGGGAGAATTTTTGTTGTTGTTGATAAAACAAAGTTCAAGAGTTAGCATTAGTAAAATAGGTGTTAGATTATTATAAAACATTTTTACAGAACATTTACTTGAATACTTTACCTTTGTGCCGCCCTTCTTCCGGTCATCCTAAAAGACAGGGTGAAATAATCATTTACACACTTTTACGATCAGAATAAATCATGGCACATATTATTATTTTGTTCCATCATTAATGGAAAACTATGTTTCAATGATTGAGAGTTCAACAGTTGAGAGAAAGCAATCTCTGTACCATATGGAGCTCCCCAATGTAGTACTGGATAAGCAACTCTCTGGCATCTGTAGAGTGACCAACATCCTCGAAGCTCTCTGTGGCATCTGCACCTGCCTGCTCCACCAGAACCTCCTCTCCTCCTGGATGCTGGAAACACAGAAACAAGTGGTAGACTTAATTTCATCATGATCTGTCACTACCGACAGTTACTGCATGGTCGGAACTAGAAGTATTTCGCTACACATCTGCTAACCATGTGTATGTGACAAATAAAATTTGATTTGAATGTAATCACAGACTACACAATTACAGTATAATGTCCTACATGACATGGATGGCTGGCTTATGTCAACCTAAATGTCAATATGATAAATGTGTTAAATAAAGCTCTGGCCTCTTAATTATCTGATATCCTGAAATGATTATGTATTGGCATATTATAGGGATAGATTTCTTCATTAAAAATGGTTAAAGCTCCAATGTCAACTTTTTTTGTTGGCAGGCTCACTCTTTGAAGGTGAACATATCTTAAGAGTGTGGTGTTTCTTCACAAATACAGCCCTGATAATAACACATGAAAGAGGTCATGCCAAAGATACTTGTAACTAACCCCTTTAATCTTAACCTGAAATCCAGAACCTGTACTATTAGCAAAAATGGTTTAGCATGACATGGAGTGGAACGATAGCTAAACAGACTGGTACCCCATGCTACTTTCATTGTGGTCATGCTGTGCCATTGGCATTGTATTTCGACTTATTTTCTCATTATACCTTTAATAGATGGTTGGTTGCGCAACTTTAGGCGACTGTCCTCGCCCTAGCTACTTTTGTAACCTTTGCCAAGTGGACTAAAGTCCCACTGTGGTAGTTATAGCTACAGTAAGAGGACCAGGCAAGTGTGAACTACCTATCGAACAATGAGTGGACGTGACAAAATGTTACAAAATTATTTTGGGCCAATTAAGCTAGCAAACTCGTTACGTGAGCTAGCTAACGCTACACTAGGTATGTTCCATAATAATGCATATCCAGGCCAGGTGCAACATTACACCGTCTCTGTTAATATTATTGGGAATATGCAGGTAGACACAGATATCATACACAGTTAAATTAGCCACATTAACTAGCTAGTTAAACTGGCAAAACACACACTAGCCAAAATAGCAAATGCTGGCAAGCCGCCTCCATCAGCATGTGTTGACTGAGCGTTAGATAAATAACGTTCGGATATGGTAGCTAGCTAGAAAGACCCAGACCTTCAAATATGTGCATTTGTTACGTATGTTACGTAGAGAACCTAAATTAATTTGAAACCAGGCAACGGAGACCAATATTCCAGCTGACGTTAACTAGTAACGTCAGTGTCGTAGCTAATGCTATTCAGCTAACGTTAGCACGGGTGCTATTTTGATCATACCTCCGCCAGGAAACTGGTGATGTTATACACTTTATCGTGGATGATAAGCCATGTGTCCTTGCTCATATTATGAGCTTTTATTTCTTCCAATGTGTAGTATATCACATCGCTATCTGTTGTCTTTTCTGCGGTGTGATTCACATCCCCCATGCTGTTAGCAGCACCATTTGTGTTGATCGTGTTCTCGTTCATTTCCTCGCCCATGATCTATTTTAACACTATTTGCCTAGCTAGCTAAGTCCCTCAGTTACACTTTGATTATCCAACGTTGAATCGTATGCTGTAGAGTTTAAGACAGCATGAAGGTTCGTGTAGCCAATGTGGACTGCCTTAGCAATGCATAAGCCCGAGTTTCCCCTTTGCAACCGGCATATCGTTACATCAGCAGACGTGCGGAAAGAACCAATGATTTCATTCCGGTGTCACCTTCCAATGAACATGTATGGGCTTTTAGACAAGTAACCAATGAAAGGCAACATTGTAGAATTGTAACCAATCACAGGTGACCTTTAGATGATCATGAGACCTCGTCAATTAGCATGTTCATGGAAGAGATAAATCAAGTATTTTACATTACTCACATATCAAATCAGTTTTATTGCTCCTTTGAAATGTCATTGCATTTGGCTAATGATCAATGCAATTCCATCCTGCATACTGTCAGTAGTGTTGTTTTTGAGTAGGTTACACTTCCAACCTCACCCACTGAAGTGATGTCTATGTACACTGAACAAAAGTATAAACACAACATGAAACCATTTCTAAGATTTGACTGAGTTTCAGTTCATATAAGGAAATCAGTAAATGGAAATACATTCATTAGTCCCTAATCCATGGATTTCTCATGACTGGGAATACATACAGCATGCATCTGTTGGTAAAAAAATACATAAAAAATGTACAAAAATAGGGGTGTTGATCAGAAATCCTTTGCATACACTTAATCAGGCTGTTGATTGTGGCCTGTGGAATGTTGTCCCACTCCTCTTCAATGGCTGTGCAAAGTTGCTGGATATTGGCGGAAACTGGAACCAGCTGTCATATACATTGATCCAGAGCAACCCAAACAGGCTCAATGAGTGACATGTCTGGTGAGTATACAGGCCATGGAAGAACTGGGACATTTTCAGTTTCCAGGAATTTTGTACAGATCCTTGTGAAATTGGGCTGTCCACTATTATGCTGAAACATGAGGCGATTGCTGCGGACGAATGGCACGACAATGGTAAGGACGACAAGCACGCATATGAACTTCCCTGAGACGGTTTCTGACAATTTGTGCAGACATTCTGTGCAAACTCACAGTTTCATCAGCTGTCCGGGTGGCTGATCTCAGACGATCCTGCAGGTGAAGAAGCCGGATGTGGAGGTCCTGGGCTGGCGTGGTTACATGTGGTCTGCGGTTGTGAGGCCGATTGGACGTATTGCCAAATTCTCTAAAACGACATTGGATGCTTATGTTAGATAAATGAACAATAAATTCTCTAGCAACAGCTCTGGTGGGCGTTCCTGTAGTCAGCATGCTAATTGCATTCTCCCTCAAAACTTGAAACATCTGTGGCATTGTGTTGTATGACAAAACTGCACATGGATTATCTTGGCAAAGGAGAAATACTCACTAACAGGGATGTAAAACAAATTTGTGCCCAACATTTTTGTGCTTATGGAAAATTTATGGGATCTTTTATTTCAGCTCATTAAAAATATATATATATTTTTTATTTAACCTTTATTTAAATAGGCAAGTCAGTTAAGAACAATTTTTTTTACAATGACAGCCTATGGAAACAACACTTTACATGTGTTTATATTTTTGTTCAGTGTAGTATGTTTCTCTGCATCCAGTGATAAGGAAGCAGAGGGAGGCTACATGTGCAACATTGACATGCTGGTTAAGGGGGGCACTGACAGGAGTGTAGCAGAGTTTTTATCAGGCCTGCCTGATAACATACACAGAGATGTCATGCATTACTGTCATCTCATCACCAATGTAGACCACACCATGCAAACATTGCTCTGAGTTTGAACTAATAGCACCTGATAATGTAGTAACCTGAATAGGAATTCAAAAAACATAATGTAATTTTCAAGAAAACACTAAATACTTCCACTTATATCATGCATTTCATCCTATAAATATATTGTAGCAATACTTGCTATATGAGCCACGTTACAATTCCCACCTAGTTGGTTAAACCTATTTGCGTGATGTGTAAAATGTTTTCCTTTCACGCCAGTGACCCAGGTTTGCTTCCCTGCCATTCACTACACTGGTGTCAGAAGTGGGATGGCGTCATTAGGCTATCGGAACGCACGGGCAGACGTATGAAGGGGATTGAAAGAAAGTCGAAGCACCGGGTCGTGCCTTCCTGTTCGAAAGGAGGCAGTGTAGCAATCCATGTTATATGAGCTAAGTTACAATTCCCATCAAGTGTGTTTACCCTATTGGCACAATGTGTAGGGTGTTTGCCTTCCACGCCAGTGACCCTGGTTTGCTTCACTGCTTCATTGCTAAGAAAAATCATGATCTTCACATGCTACACAAGATGGCAGTAAGCTAATACCCTTTGGCACCTGTGTCTAAACTAAAGACCAAACACCTTGAACTTGTGGATTTATTTTGCTTTGTTCACAGAGGTCCCTCTTGGGTCATCATTGCCCTATTCAATATACGTACAGATGTAGGATCTTAATTTTAGCTAGTTTGCTACAGCAGGAAAATAATCCTGCAGCAAAAGGAAATGTGAATTATGTGGTTTACAATTAATTGTATTTATTGTAGGGGTTGATACATTTTCAATTAGGGCAAATCAAGTCTGACATTTTAAAGTGGGAATTACAAACTTTAGAAAACTTTTAAACCTTGAATACACCACAAGTTTGCAATTCCTGCTGTACAGGAAAATTCTCAGCAACAAAAGTGATCAAATTAAGATCCTACATCTGTATGGCATGATATGAAGTGTGTAAGAATGGCAGTGCCAAACCATACATACAGAATATCAACCAATAACAGAAACATGGGTCAGTCTCGTCAACCTCTTGTATGAAATATCTCCCGTGAAAATATCTACTCTAATGTTGAGTAAAATTAAGCCTCCCATAAACTGGAGGACATTCTTTCAGTCCTTCCAATGCACTTATTGCAAAATAACACGTTCACCTAATCTCCAGCAGATAGGCTGTTTGCATCTACAACCAGGGAATATCTTTGGGCAGGGGTCTGCCCAAGTTCTCTCTTAAGCTGTATCCACATCCCAGGGGGCCCCGTGTTAGACACCTCGATAACAGAAGGAACATTGGTGGGAGCGGAGCAACAGCAGAGTGAGCAACATTTGGAGCCAGCCAGCAGCTGTCTTGTCCTAGCCCTCACAGAATAATTGCTCTCATTAGGGGGAACAAGGCATTCCTGTGTCACCAAAGACCACACCCTGAGACATAATCTGTGCAATTAGGCCTGCCCTCGGGCAGGTAGATACTGGTCTAGAGGTTGACTGGCTGCTAGCAGAATCATAAGACAAGACATTTCATATTCTTCTCGAGTTTGTCACGAACCAGCTCGAAGTTCGTAACAAAATGGAGACAATGTGGAGCCAAGGAACAACAAAGTATATTTATTAAATAAAGTAAACTAAATATAATTAACAATGGTGTGTGTGTAATCCGTAGTGTTTTTTATTTATTTATTTACTACCCATTTTTCTCCCCAATTTCGTGGTATCCAATTGTTAGTAGCTACTATCTTGTCTCATCGCTACAACTCCCATACAGGCTCGGGAGAGATTAAGGTTGAAAGTCATGCGTCCTCCGATACACAACCCAATCAAGTCACTATGCCTCTTAACACAGCGCGCATCCAACCCGGGAAGCCAGCCGTACCAACACTGTGCACCTGGCAACCTTGGTTAGCATACACTGCGCCCGGCCCGACACAGGAGTCGCTGGTGAACGATGAGACAAGGATATCCCTACCGGCCAAACCCTCCCTAACCCGGACGACGCTAGGCCAATTGTGCATCGCCCCACGGACCTCCCGGTCGTGGCCGGTTACGACAGAGCCTGGGCGCGAACCCAGAGTCTCTGGTGGCACAGCTGGCGCTGCAGTACAGCGCCCTTAACCACTGGTTCAAAATTTTGGGGTAGCCTTCCACAAGCTTCCTACAATAAGTTGAGTGCATTTTGGCCCATTCCTACTGACAGAGTTGGTGTAACTGAGTCAGGTTTGTAGGCCTCCTTGCTCGCACAAGCTTTTTCAGTTCTGCACACAAATTTGCTATAGAATTGAGGTCAGGGCTTTGTGATGGTCACTCCAATTTCTTGACTTTGTTGTCCCTAAGCCATTTTGTCACATCTTTGGAAGTATGCTTGGTGTCATTGTCTATTTGGAAGACCCATTTGCAACCAAGCTTGAAATTCCTGACTGATGTCTTGAGATGTTGCTTCAATATATCCACATAATTTTCCTGCCTCATGACGCCATTTATTTTGTGAAGTGCACCAGTCCCTCCTGCAGCAAAGCACCCCCACAATATGATTCTGCCACCCCCATGCTTCACGGTTGGGATGGTGTTCTTCGGCATGCAAGCCTCTCCCTTTTTCCTCCAAACATAACGATGGTCAATATGGCCAAACAGTTCTATTTTTGTTTCATCAGACCAGAGGACATTTCTCCAAAAAGTATGACATTTGTCCCCATGTGCAGTTGCAAACTGTAGTCTGGATTTTTTTATGGCGGTTTTGGAGCAGTGGCTTCTTCCTTGCTGAGCGGCCTTTCAGGTTATGTCGATATAGGACTCGTTTTACTGTGGATATAGATACTTTTGTACCTGTTTCCTCCAGCATCTTCAATGTCCTTTGCTGTTGTTCTTGGACTGGTTTGTACTTTTCTACACATTTTTTTCTGATTTCTTTTGATGTCAAGCAAAGAGGCACTGAGTTTGAAGGTAGGCCTTGAAATACATCCACAGGTACAACTCCAATTGACTCAAATGATGTCAATTAGTCTATCAGAAGCTGCTAAAGCCATGACATCCTTTTCTGGAATTTTCCAAGATGTTTCAAGGCACAGTCAACTTAGTGTATGTAAACTTCTGACCCACTGGAATTGTGATACAGTGAATTATAAGTGAAATAATCTGTCTGTAAACAATTACGTTAAGAAGCAGTGCGGCTCGGTTGGGTTGGCATGGCTTTCAAACTTCGTCTCTCCCGAGCCCGTACAGGATTTTTAGCGATGAGACAAGATAGTAGCTACTACAACAATTGGACACCACGAAAATTGGGGAGAAAAAGGGGTGAAAATTCAACAACAACAAAAAAAATCACAAAATGAATCATAATCAGGTGTGGCACAAACATAAAACATGATGACCACACTACAGAATGTGACAAAGAGAAACGATGACATGGACATGGACATAACTCCAGCTACATTGAGTTTACATGTTAACTGGAAGGCTGGATACCAGATTAGTCATTTTTCTGTGCATAAATCTGTACATTGTTGTTTCAGTTTACCTTCAGTTCTTACAACCGACTGTCACCATAAACGTGTTGAGAGAGAGCCATATGATCACGTCACACATTGTGGAACCTACTGTGTATATCGGTAGGCCAATATGCATGAACACTAGATGGCACTACAAGGTCAAGCTGATGCTGCCAACTTTTCTCCCAGTCGCATCAATTGTTACATTTTCTGTGAAGAGGAAGAACTGAAAAGGAATAAAATACAAAATGCACATGGTTGATTTGATTCACGCATCCAGATTCATTATTCCTATTTATAATATATTCATCAAAGGAACACCACTCAGCTTATCCAGGGGGCACGGGTGGGTGGTGTCACATGATGGGAGAGACATTAAACACCAAACCAGAACAGCAATAACAAACAACAACCAACAAGGACTATCATGATGGATAATTGGCGGAAACATTTGCATGAAAAGGTTTTCGATGCCACGAGAAATCCTCTTTGCCATCTCATGACAAAATTGCTATGTGCCCCATTGACAGTAGCTTATTCCTTAAAGCAGGTCATTTGATGACAACATTCTATCTGTTACCTCCTTTATCTTGCCTTTCCATGGATTTACACTATGCACATAGCAGATTCTTTGGACCAGACAGATGGTGGTGTTTATACACAGAAAATTGGACAGCGATTTCCCTGCTCTGTGCCTCACTGTGTCTATCTGCCATGTGGAGTGGGCATTTAGATCATTTATTCTGGTCAGACTGACTGGGACTTAAGAGCAACAACAGTTGCATCCACGGCCCTTGCATAATCTTCCCTTTGGTTACACAGCTGTCGACACTGTCAATCATTGCACTATATCTCAACCCAACCTGTTGTATGTCAACAACTTATTTGCATTATAGTTCTGTATTCAATATGTGTATTTATAGAGGAACAATATACAGTATCTAGACTGGAGCGCTGATGCCCCATATATTGCCCCTGAGACAGACATACTATATTTTTCTGACAGGTTTTCAAAGTCAACATTGCAAAGAAGAACAAAAACAGTATTCCCCTAGCTATGAGACATGTTCAATAGCCACATGCTGCATAAAGGGAGTGTCTGTCAGCCTGATATTAATTGTATGGTAAGTCAATAGATTGGTCTGAATAAACATGTATGTGGAAAAAGCAATAGGAAAGTCGCAGAAGCAGCTCTAATATTAAAATCGAAATACTTGATTTTTGTATACCAGCATTAACTTTCTTACTGACTCAGCTATGTAAGGTGCACTTGGCCACAGACCATTTTGTCGGCTACATTTATTCTCTGGGTTGTGGCAAAGGCAATGGGCAGGCAGTAATGTTATTGGAGATCGCAGTGCAGACTGTAGTACTATATATTTGCGGCCCTGTTGGGAGCAGATGAAGACATCAGTCCCCATGGCTGAGGCAGCTGTCACATCCATCACAGCCACTCTTCAAGGAGAGCCTCGGCTGCCAATGCAAAACATCACAATGACCACAGTGACTGACAGTCTCCGTACTATGCCAAATCCTCACCGGCTTGGAATGACCTTTTTGGCTATAAATGGAGTATTCAATATATGAATAATATGTCTAGCTGTACTGAATCTGTACTGAATCTAGCTGTATTCAATACCCAGATCCAGATGAAAATTATTTTTGGGACTATGATTAACAGATTGGACCAAAGCATGTCTATACATGTGCACGTCAAACAAACACCTGACGCATATGTTGGTATTAATAACACTGACAGTCCTTTTAGTATTTCCACATCAGTGTTATCGACTATGACAGGCAGTGGTTAGAGACAATCAACTCTTCCTGGTAAATTACACACCTTTATCAAGGCCTTCTGTTGCTTTCGCTATTAATCAATTCTCTTCAGACTCAGAATAATGCCGAAGAGCAAAAAACTGTAATTTATCAATAAAAACATTCCAGCGTTATGTGATGCTATTCCTTCTATATCATAGAGATACAGACTTAGAACTACTGCTTTTTCCAATACTTTCATTCAGAGCAGAATGAATGAGCGATTCATCCCACTTCATTTGAGTGGCCAAAGGACCTTCAGGGGAAAATCAAGCTTTACACTCATGTCAGATGCACACAAGATATTTCAAGGAGTGTCACGGCTTTTTTCCTGGGAAGGAGAGGCGGACCAAAACGCAGCGTGGTTATAGTTCATGGTTCTTTAATAAGAAACACTTAACATGAACACAACTACAAAACAAGAACCGTGAAAACCCAAAACAAGAACCGTCCCAAAACAGTCCCGTGTGGCACAAACACGGACACAGGAAACAATCACCCACAAAATACCCAAAGAATATGGCTGCCTAAATATGGCTCCCAATCAGAGACAACGATTAACACCTGCCTCTGATTGAGAACCAATCCAGGCAACCATAGACTTACCTAGACACCTAAAAGAACACAACCCCATAAATCTACAAAAAAAACCTAGACAAGACAAAAACACATAAATCACCCTGGCCTAACCAAAATAATAAAGAAAACAAAGATAACTAAGGCCAGGGCGTGACAAGGAGAGGAACTCAAATAGCAGCCCTTGTATGAAAGGTCCACCAACACATTTCTATACTGTGCATGGAGCGAACATTTAATCGGACTGAGTAAAAGGATGAAAACACAGCATGCATACTCTCTAGCAATGGAGAGGAGCTTTAGGTGGGAGGAGCTTTAGGAGGATGGGCTCATTGTAATGACTGGAATGGAATCAATGGAACGGAGTCAAGCATGTGGTTTCCATGTGTTTGATACCATTCCAATGATTCAATTTCAGTTATTACAATGAGCCCATCCTATTATAGCCCCTTCCAGCATCAGCCACTGCTCTCTAGCCCAATATTTTGCCCAAACCCAAACCCAAGCCTGAGCCCATATCAGATATGGTGAATTTAAAATAGATCATTGTACAGTGTCAATTTGCCAGTCTTTGTCTCATATGATGCTGATACTTGGTGAATTGTCAGATTGGAAAGGAAGTTTCCTAAGGACTATTATTCTATTATATTCTCAAATGACTGAAAATGTTTATATTCCGGCTTTGACTGCAGCTGAAAAGATGTATTGTGTAACTTTTGTGGGATAATGAGGATCCTGCTCTACTTTTCACTGGATAAATTAGATAAATTCCTGAACTTGCTTATTCAAGAGGTAGCCCAGAGCTATTTCTGCCAAGTCAGAACCATGGCTGAATAACTGCATATCACCCACTACCGTGTAAGCTAGAACTACCAATGTAATTGCATTGTGAAAAATAATTTTTAATTACAGATGTCAAACAGTTTTTCATAGATTGTTTTAAAACATTTCAATACTTCATTTTCAACAGTGTTTGGATTCAGTCATATTGAACTAAAATCCTCCAGAAGGGCACACAATATTGGGATGTCAGATTCATGGAGAGGTTTCAGAAATGCAATATGCAGTGTTCTTATAATTCAAAGTACAATCTTACCAGTCTACCTCAGTGGTGTGTTGCCATGTCCTCAGGGTCTTCTGGTAGGCCAAGTAAAGTGTTCCTTGTTCTAAAGCGTGACAGATCTACCTTGATGTCAGCATATCAATGAAAATGCACTCTGCCATGGGAACATAGATACAGAGGGAGGAGATAAAATAACAAAAACAAACCTCCAAACACTCATGAGATAAAAACCAATTGTTTTGAGAGCTGAAACGGAACTATCCTGAAGTGCTTCCTTCCTATCAATAATTCCTTCATAATATCTGATTAATTCAGGATGTGAACAACAGCTAAGTGATTAGCAAAGTCATAGTCTCTGGTGATGAGCTGAGCCATAGACAGACCTGTGACTGTTTACCTTTTCATTGGGATTGGAGGGATTGATGTTGTACCCAGTCATTCCCCTAGTCAATCATTGTTACAACGTGAGAGCACGGCTAATGAGAGTTATCTCTGTCAGTTCAGCAAAACCCAGCTCAGCTTTAGCATCAAATCATCTGCTGAATCCATTAAGCTACTATACACAACTTGCTCAAAAATGGCTGGAGAGACTGATAATCAGATTTAGATAATGCTAATTTGATGCTGAGATGATGATGATGATGCATGATAATGGTTCCAATCCCCTGGCAGGGCTGCTATAGTCCCACAGTTACTGGATATCACTTTGATGGGCCTTTACTGCATCCAGAGGTCCTCTATAACCGTTCTCCTGAAGAGGACTTCACTTTAGTTTTATTGAGCCATAAAGAAAATCAATGTCTTCAATCTATATACACGTATAACCCAATATGACCACCTTGACGTATAGTCCATGACAAAGTAGCAGTCTGAAGGGCCTGTAAGGATGATCACCGGAGGGCAACCCTGAGTGGTGTGGGAGCCGTCCTTTGAAATAGATGTAATCTTACTACAGTAAGAGCATTATGTTCAGGCCCTGCTGCTTTATCTGCTCTTCCTTTGCCCAATTCAGAAGCAGTGAAATGGCTATAGTTTTAATCTGCCAGCCTCTGCACTGCTTTGATGGTGCTCCCCTTCACATCCCATAATAAGCGGAGGCTGCACTGTGCTGAACAGCACAGCAGGTGCTCAGGGAGGGATCATCATCAGGATGTGTGGGGTTGCTTAAGAATTACTCCTAAAGTAAATCCATGTTACTGGCAGCTGCTACATTCTTATCTGCTTAATCAAAATGTTCTACTTACTTACAGTATACCCAGGGCTTGATTTAATCTTTCAACACTGTGCAATGTTACTCAGTACTGCATGCAACCATATGCAACATTTTGCAATTAATTAACATTAGCCCAATTCTGTGACAGAACTAGCACGCGACTATTCAATAAAACTGAATAGTTTGAATTCAGAAGTGGTGAAACATTTCATATCCATGGATACTAGCTGGAGGACAAATGTATCTGTAAATGGTTGTTCTTTGTTGAGAACATCAGAACTTTCCCTGACAAAATAGCCCCCCGCTGTATGTCTGAGTGCCCGTGTGTCATTCCATAACATCACAGAGACCCAACCACACTGTCTGACAAGCTGGCACCTCCTACCCTGCCGTCAGCAGCCTGAACGTCTTTACGACAAAAGGCGCTATAAGCATGCAGCTGTGCTCTCCTCCACAGCTCTGACAGACAACAGGCTCTTGCCACAGCCGTGTGAAGCTTATCAAAGAGGAAATTAGAGGGGCAGGATAGTGTTTGCACGAGCTGTCCCTGCTAAGTAAACTGATGTTTTTAATTTCAATGTTTCTGACACCTCTCTTTGTGAACATATAGAATAAGCACAAAAGTGCAGGCAGAGGTGATGTCTGGCTGCATTTAGACAGGCAGCCCAATTCTGATATACCTTTCACTAATTGGTCTTTGAAAAAGCTCTGAAAAATATCTGATGCCAAACAGATCTATTGGGATTGGTCAAAAGACCAATTAGTGGAAAAAATATCAAATTGGGCTGCCTGTCTAAATGCAGCCTTTGTAGACTGAGAGGGTAATGGACTAAAGAGTCTAGACTGATGGGTCGAAGCTGAAAAATGTGAAGTTGATCAATTCTTGTCGAGGAAAGTGATCATTTTTTGTATATCACAAACCACGTTTCCATCCACAGTTTTTATGCGAGTAGTCATACAGCTGTGATGGAAACAGGAAGTTTCTGTACATTTAATACATGTCGACATGGCGTGTGCTCCTCCCACTACGGCCCTGCAGTTTATTAGGCTACAGATTAAATCAATTATGATGAACTTCACAGGGTGGTGAAAGTGCACGGTATGAGCTTGATGCTCCTTTGCAATAAATGTTGATGGTCTTATTCTGGTGGCATGATGATTATTCTCTCACTTATCCCTAATAATCTCATCGTGTACTATAGGCGAACCTACCCACAGAGCCTAGCTGCACTGTATCTGCGAGCTGTTGGCTAGAGCGCCAGTGTTGCCAACTCCTCAGTAAGGAAAGTAGCTATTGGCTGTCCTAAAAGTCGCTAAATGATGTCCTCGCCTAATTTGCATAATTGGCCAATGTGCATGTAATTGTGATGGACGCTGTAGGAGAGCGGAATAATGTCATGGGAGAGACAAACAGTGAGTAAAAAAACACCCTAAATGTGTTTCGAACTACAAATGAGCAAGCTGCAGAGAGTGGCACACACAGCGAATAAGAACCAGATATTTGAGACCATACTCCTCCTTCAGCACTTTATGGACCCCATTGTTAATCCCAGTCATAACAGAGGCATCGTCAGTCCCTATCCCCAGGAGTTTCTCTTTTTTAAGACAACACTTCTCGAGGAAAGCCACAACAGCACAGGCTATATAGATTTGTCATCTCCACCCTCCAACTCAACAAGCCCCAGAAATGTCAATACAATTGTCTGCTTGGTGTCACTAAAGTACCTTATCACAACCCCCAGGTACTTAGAAAGACGTACATCCGTGGACTCATGGAGGAGGCTGAAACGCTGGTCACCCACATCTGCGACCAACTTTTTCAGAAAGTATGGTGCTAGAACACCATTAATCATTTCTGTGCACTTTGAAGTGGGTAGCTGCAGTGGAGTCTGAGAAAGCAGATCTACATGCTTCTCCAATGTGATCACATGCCAGCATGGAACAGTGTTCAGTGATAGCTAATGCCATGGTGGCCACAGCCTTTTTTCAGTCCATTTTTTTAACCATAAATGGCAGCTTGTTTTGGGTGGAACTGTTATAAGGCTTTGCCTTTTGAGTATGTTTTTGAGTTGTCATGTGTTTTTTTACATCACTAAGTTTGGCGTAGAAATCAGCCTTACAATACAGGCAGTATGCAGGCAGTAATACAGGCAGTATGCCCGTGTATCATCTCCAACAAACGGCTTCAACCAGCCTTTGAATTCAGGGTTTGATTCTTACTCCTTTCTGTATTTTTGAGTGTACAGTTTAGACTGAGACATGAGCTAGCCAGCTAGATGTTTAGCTTATGTCACAGAGGCACACACACAGTGGACAAGGTGAGTATGTGACTGAGGCTGTTTGAGTCAAATGCAGTGATTTCTTTTTGTGCAGTGATTTTATTTTAGACAAAGAACATTTTACATTTACATCCCGCCCTGAATGTAAGCCAGGGCGGGATCAGCCAGCGGCGGCTTCCCGCATGCACGATTAATTTGCAGTCTGGACGCGGAGGGGTGAACATCTCCTGCTCTGACTGCAGCTGGGAGGGACTGCTGCTCGAGGACTGGGCCACCTGTGAGTGCTTTGGGACGATGGCGGGGCCAACGGCAGCACCCGTTGCTCGTTGAGAAGAGTAAGAATGATACATGTTTTCACGTCAGAGTCTCCAAAAGTCTGCAATAACACCAGAAAAAGTCGCCAGATTTGTGTTAGATTTGTCGCTAGTTGCTTTTTTGAAAATGTGTCGCTAGAAGGTCTGAATACTCACTAAATATAGTGACAAAGTCGCTAAGTTGGCAACACTGTAGAGCGCATGTGCCAAGACCAGACTAGGCATATTTACAATTGCAGTTGAAAATGCGATGGAAACAGACTGAACATTAGATTTTTTATATGGTACATGAAAATATAAGCGAAAAATAACCATTTGTGTGCACTACGTCATCACACACTGATTTTTATCTGCAACAAGTACATTTGGTAGAAACACACCACTGGTGGGAAAATGTGCATATTTTCTTCATGCAGATTTTTGAATATTCGCATGAAAATCTGTCGCCAATTGGATGGAAACCTCGCTAGTCCTCTCTCCACTGGGATTTTCTGCTTTAAACCCTAATACAGGGGCTGAGTCACTGGCTTACTGGTGCTCTTCCATGCCGTCCCTAGGAGGGGTGCGTCACTTGAGTGGGTTGAGTTACTGACGTGATCTTCTTGTCTGGGTTGGCGCCCCCCCTTGGGTTTGTGCCATGGGGGAGATCTTCGTTGGCTATACTCTGCTTTGTCTCAGGATAGTAAGTTGGTGGTTGAAGTTATCCCTCTAGTATGGGGGCTGTGCTTTGGCAAAGTGGGGTTACAGTTGAAGTCGGAAGTTTACATACACCTTAGCCAAATACATTTAGCCAAATACAGCTTAGCCAAATACAAACTCAGTTTTTCACAATTCCTGATATTTAATTCTAGTAAAAATTCCCTGTTTTAGGTCAATTAGGATCACAACTTTATTTTAAGAATGTGAAATGTCAGGATAAGAGCAGAGATAATTATTTATTTAATATTTTATTTCTTTCATAACATTCTCAGTGGGTCAGAAGTTTACATACACTCAATTAGCATTTGCTAGCATTGACTTTAAATTGTTTAACTTGGGTCAAATGTTTCGGGTAGCCTTCCACAAATTAAGTATCTGTATGGCATGATATTAAGAAGTATGTAAGAATGGCAGTCTCATCAACCTTTTATATGAAAGATCTCCCCTGAAAATATCTTCTCTAATATTGAGTAAAATTAAGCCTCCCATAAACGGGAGGACATTCTTTCAATCCTTCAAATGCACTTATTTCAAAATAACATGTTCACCTAATCTCCAGCAGATAGGCTGTTTGCATCTACAACCAGGGAATATTTTTGGGGAGGGGTCTGAGTTATCTCTCGAGCAGTAGCCACATCCCAGGGGGCCCCGTGTTAGACACCTCAATAACAGAAGGAACATTGGTGGAAGTGGAGAAACAGCAGAGTGAGCAACATTTGGAGCCAGCCAGCAGCAGAGCAGTGTGTCATTAATACCCCTGTCTTGTTCTAGCCCTCACAGACTAATTGCTCTCACTAGGGGGAAACAAGGTATTCCGGTGTCGCCAAAGGCCACACTCCCTGTGACATAATTTGTGCAATTAGGCCTGCCCTCAGGTAGGTAGATACTGGTCTAGTGGTTGACTGGCTGCCAGCAGAATCATGATAAGTCATTTTATATTCTTCTAGAGTTCCTGCTCCTCTTGGGATTTGTATATGGGAGACCGCACTTCACCTGACCTATCTTTCCATCAAATATATTTTCATATCTTAATAATCCCTGTGTTATGACTACACAGTACATACAGTTGAAGTCGGAAGTTTACATACATTTAAACACAGTTTTTCACAATTCCTGACAATATCACCACTTTATTTTAAGAATGTGAAATGTCTGAATAATAGTAGAGAGAATGATTTATTTCAGCTTTTATTTCTTTCATCACATTCCCAATGGTTCAGAAGTTTACATACACTCAATTAGTATTTGGTAGCATTGCCTTTAAATTGTTTAACTTGGGTAAAACGTTACGGGTAGCCTTCCACAAGCTTCCCACAATAAGATAGGTGAATTTTGTCCCATTCCTGCCGACAGAGCTGGTGTAACTGAGTCAGGTTTGTAGGCCTCCTTGCTCGCACACACCTTTTCACTTCTGCCCACACATTGTCTATAGAATTGAGGTCAGGGCTTTGTGATGGCTTGACTTTGTTGTTCCTAAGCCATTTTGCCACAACTTTGGAAGTATGCTTGGTGTAACTGTCCATTTGGAATACCCATTTGCAACCAAGCTTGAACTTCCTGACTGATGTCTTGAGATGTTGCTTCAATATATCCACATAATTTTCCTTCCACATGATGCCATCTACGTTGTGAAGTGCACCAGTCCCTCCTGCAGCAAAGCATCCCCACAACATGATGCTGCCACCCCCGTGCTTCAGGGTTGGGATGGTGTTCTTTGGCTTGCAAGCCTCCCCCTTATTCCTCCAAACATAATGATGGTCATTATGGCCAAACAGTTCTATTTTTGTTTCATCAGACCAAAGGACATTTCCCTGAAAAGTACGATCTTTGTCCCATGTGCAGTTGGGTAACTGTAGTCTGGCTTTTTTATAGCGGTTTTGGAGCAGTGGCTTCTTCCTTGCTGAGCGGCCTTTCAGGTTTTGTTGATATAGGACACATTTTACTGTGGATATAGATACTTTTGTACCTGTTTCCTCCAGCATCTTCACAAGGTCCTTTGCTGTTGTTCTGGGATTGATTTGCACTTTTCGCACCAAAGTACATTAATCTCTAGGAGACAGAACACATCTCCTTCCTGAGCAGTATGACGGCTGCGTGGTCCCATGGTGTTTATACCTTTGTACTATTGTTAGTACAAATGAACATGGCACCTTCAGGCATTTGGAAATTACTCCCAAGGATGAACTAGGCTTGTGGAGATCTACATTTTTTTCTGAGGTCTTGGCTGATTTCCCCATGATGTCAAGTAAAGAGGCATTGAGTTTGAAGGTAGGCCTTGAAATACATCCACAAGTACAACTCCAATTGACTCAAATGATGTCAATTAGCCTATCAGAAGCTTTTAAAGCCATGACATAATTTTCTGGAATTTTCCAAGCTGTTGATAGACACAGTCAACTTAGTGTATGTAAACTTCCGATAAACTGGAATTGTGATACAGTGAACTATAAGTGAAGTAATCTGTCTGTAAACATTTGATGGAAAAATTAATTGTGTCATGCACAAGGTAGATGTCCTAACCAACTTGCCAAAACTATAGTTTGTTAACAAGACATTTGTGGAGTGGTTGAAAAACAAATTTTAATGACTCCAACCTCAGTGTATGTAAACTTCCGACTTCAACTGTATATCCTGCCTGTTTGGCCCTGTCCAGGGGTATCCTCGGACAGGGCAACAGTGTCTCACGACCCCACCTTTCTCAGCTTCCAGTATTTATGCTGCAATAGTTTGTGTCGGGGGGCTGGGGTCATATCTGGAGTATTTCTCCTGTTTTATCCAGTGTCCTGTGTGAATTTAAGTATGCTCTTTCTAATTCTCTCTCTCTTTCTCTCAGAGGACCTGAGCCCTAGGACCATCTGGCCTGATGACTCCTTTCTGTCCCCAGTCCACCTGCTCGTGCTGCAGCTCCAGTTTCAACTTCTGCCTGCAGACATGCTGCCTTGTAACAGAACTGCTGTTTTAAAATCTCTAGAGACAGCAGGAGCGGAGATACTCAATGATCAGCAATGAAAAGCCAACTGACATTTACTCCTGAGGTGCTAACCTGTTGTACCCACTACAGCCACTGTGATTATTATTATTTGACCCTGCTAGTCATCTATGAACATTTGAACATCTTGGCCATGTTGTTTTAATCTCCACCCAGCACAGCCAGAAGAAGACTGGCCACCCCTCATAGCCTGGTTCCTCTCTAGGTTTCTTCCTAGGTTCCGGTCTTTCTAGGGAGTTTTTCATAGCCACCATGCTTCTACACCTGCATTGCTTGCTGTTTGGGGTTTTAGGCTGGGTTTCTGTACAGCACTTTCTGACATCAGCTGATGTAAGAAGGGCTTTATAATTAAATGTGAATGCATGATTGATGAGTGAGGCTGTAATAGGATCTTAGCAGATATGATCATGTCGGAAAAACAGGAGAGAAAAGGAATAGATAAAGAACATTTAATCCACATATTTGCCATTATTTTATTCATGGTGCTAATTGTTCATTCAAGATAATTGGAGAGATATGAAAGGGTGACATAAATAGTATGGCCTTCACAGCAGAGCACAACTACAGAAGTTCAACTTCTAGATTTCGGATTCCGAAATAGTGCCAATAAATGAATACATCTGTGGGTAGTTATTCTGACTTGGTCTCGTCCACCATCATTATTGACAAGAAAAAGCTTGCCAGGTTTTTGGTTCAAACAAACCGATCCTTCCCATTAAACATCACTCCATATTACAGTCCTGAGAAATAGGCTACAACTTCGTCGTCCTTGGAACGACACAGTGCTGCTTCTCTGAAAGGAAACAGATCTCCTGATTTCCAGGAAGCTATTTGTTCTTTAGCACTCTCTCTGTCAGTGAATTCAAATGTTTAATCATGCGCTGTCATGGTTATGTGTCTCATGTCAAGTAAGTAGCTGCAGGCTTAAAGAAACATTAAATCATATAATTTGCATATCAACCTAAATAAAAGCATGTTGATAGAAAAATGTGTCTCGTGTACAGTCCCTATACACCCCTTCAACTTTCTTTTCACATTTTGTGGGATTGAAATATATTTAATTGTATTTTTTTGTCATTGATCTACACAAAATATTCCGTCATGTCAAAGTGAAAATATTTTTTTTAAATCACAACATTTAAATAACTAAAATATAATTGTTGCATAGGTTTTCACACTCTTTTTTTAGGCAAGCCTAAATGAGTTAGGATGTACAATTTGGCTTAACAAATCACGTGAAATAATATGGGTTCCCTTCCTCTGTCCCCCATACGTACAAAGGGCAGTGATTGGTTGGTTGGGTAACAATACAAAATGATATTGAATATATCTTTAGCATGGTCAAGTTAATAATTATGCTGTGGGTGATGTATTGAACCACCCAGACACATCAAAGACGCAGTCGTCGTTCTGAATTGACAGCATGACAAGAAGGAAACTGCTTAGGGATGTCAGCATGAGGCCGTTAGTGATTTTAAAACAGCTACAGAGTTCAATTGCTGTGATGGGAGAAAATGGAGGATGGACCAACAACATTGTAGTGACTCCACAATAAATTACAGAGTAAAAAGAAGAATACAAATATTCCAAAACATGCACATGTATGCAACAAGGCACTAAGGTAATACTGCAGAAAAACACAGCAAAGGAATATACTTTTTAGCCTAAATGCAAAGCCTTATGTTTGTGGCAAATCCAGCACAACACATCACTGAGTAACTGCCTCCTTATTTTCAAGCACCGTGCATCATGGTATGGAAATGCTTGACATTGGCAAAGACTGGGGAGTTCAGGATGAAAAGAAACATAATGGAGCTAAGCAAAGGCAATCCTAGAGGAAAACCTGCTTCAGTCTCAGACACTGAGTGAGGAATTCATCTTTAAGCAGGACAATAACCTACAATACAAGGCTAAATCTACACTGGAGTTGCTTACCAAAAAGACAGTGATTGTACCTCTTGAGTGGCCAAGTTACAGTTTTGACTTAAAATCTGCTTGAAAATCCACGAGAAGACTAGAAAATGTTTGTCTACCCATGATCCCCAACACCTTGACAGAGATTAAAGAATTTGAAAAATAACAAAAATGGGCAAATATTGCACAATACAGGTGTGCAAAACTAGTCTGATACTTACCAAAGACGACTCACAGCTGTAATCGCTGCCAAAGGGGTTTCTAACCTGTATTGACTCATGTATTGTATTGACTTAATGTTATTTTTCATTCGTTTAAAAAACAAACAAAAAATGAATTTTTCTTCCACAGAGTATTTTGTGTACATAGTTGACAAAAAACGACATTGAAATCCATTTGAATCATACTTTGTAAAACAATACAATTTGAAGAAATCCCAAAGGGATGTAGACTTTCTATAGGCACCGTATTCAAAAATGGAGGTTTAAATAATACAGCTGCATATTCATAGTAGCCAACACGGTATATCCAACACATATACCTTGCAATAGATGTATCAAAAGAATCACACCCTGGTCACCACTGTAGAGAACTGCTTTAGCACAATGCAATCTTAAGATCATGTGGTTCAGAGATGAGAACTCAACCATCTAGGGCAAAAGTCTGGGCTCCTGACATGGACAATATAATTCTCCCCACTGCATGTTACAATAGTAAAATATGTTATCTATTATCACCTCAACAAAACTGATTCTATATTGAATTTATTCTAACAAGCATGTGTATCTGTAGTTGGTGCTTGTCAACTCTAAAATACACTAGACTGTGTAGCCTTAACAAAATCCACAAACAAATGCATATGGGGTCTCAATGTTTAATAGTGACAGCAGGGATAGTTCAAACTGCAGTAGGATGGTTCTCCACACAGGTAAGTGAATCAGCTGAGCAGCACTTAGTTGATCTCTAGGAGCATGGCACAGGAGAGGAGAGCTGAATAGATTGTGGGAGACAAATGTGAGCAAGATTGAATCAAATAAATCACAGCAGCAAAGGATTGTAGAAATGAACATCTTGACAGTCTTAAATTACAACAACTAGGCTACGAGGATAAAGGCAGGGTGCTCTGCATCCTACTCCAACTAGGTCTATTGACAGGGATAATGTGGCAGTTCTTATTTGTCAGCATGAATGAAATTAGTGAGTTCTGTCTTTGACTGTATTAGCTTTACAATACTTGGAATAGTTATAGCTAAAGCTCCCTGTCGCAGAATGACATGCTAGTGATGAAGCCATCTGCTCCTGCCAGCTAGCAAAAGGTCTACTTGTATCTAGCTAGCTACATTTATAAGGTTCCTACGTTTTAAGTAAATTTGGGAGTTATTTTACAGATTTCATTGATGGTATCACGTTTCTATAACTAAGTAGATAACAAAAATAAATAAATACTTTACCTTTTGTCGGCCTGCGTTCCCTCTCTCGAGGTGTCACCAAAGCTTATGCTTTTTTATTTCACCTTTATTTAACCAGGTAGGCCAGTTGAGAACTAGTTGTCATTTACAATTGTAACCTGGACAAAGATAAAGCAAAGCAGTGCAACAAAAACAGAGTTACACATAAACAAACTATAACACAAAAGAAAATAAAGATGTTTCTAGTTTTGTACAGTGTGTGCAAATGTAGTAGAGTAGGGAGGTAGGCAATAAATAAGGCCTAGAGGTGAAAATAATTACAATTTAGCATTAACACTGGAGTGATAGATGTGCAGATGATGATGTGCAAGTAGAGATACTGGGGTGCAAAAGAGCAAGAGGGTAAGTAATAATATGGGGATGAGGTAGTTGGGTGTGCTATTTACAGATTGGCTGTGTACAGGTACAGTGATTGGTAAGCTGCTCAGACAGCTGATGCTTAAAGTTAGAGAGGGAGATATAAGACTCCAGCTTCAGAGATTTTTGCAATTCATTCAATAGGACATTGCCAACAAACAAAAATATGTTCAGAAAAAATAAATATATACTATGTAAAAAAAACAGCTCCTCCCTCAGCAGAGACCAATCATCTCAAACTAAAGTAGATACAATGTATCAGCCCACCATCTATGACTGGATCTCCTGAGCCAAGGCCCAGAAACCTGTCTGAAACCATGGGGGGTCAGACTTGGCCTCAAATTGGAATAAATACAGTGTTGGAAATAAGTGATATTCAGTGAAGCCTCTTGCAGAGTTTAATTCCCATGTAGGCAGCTTCTCAAATCTGCCTCTCATTTTCCATGCCACACGAAATGACTAATTATTTTTCATTTATTTAGCAAGTTTCATAATAAATATGGACTATATTTTCGGCCAAACAGCATACATTCCATGTCATAAATCTCAAGAGATCACAACCAACAGGTTTCAGCCTCAACATTTACCATAATAACAAGTCTAAAGGAAGTTGGAAATTGAATAAGAGAGCTGCCCAGTATCATACAATGTAGTGCGGACAGTAGCACAGTGATGGCTTTGCATAGTCTTAACCACTTTCTTTTAAAAAAGGGACCATGAATTGGGAGGTGACCCTGGTGATATGAGAAGTCAAAGGGAGGGAAAGGGTAACGCCGACAGACACGAGTGTGGTGGTGACCTTTATACACTGGAGCCGTTTAATGACCTTTCTCAGGAGATGAAATTCAATGACTTAAAGGTTTACCTTGCAAGGCTGCTACGTAGACGCCGGGCCTTTGATATACAAGATATAGGTGTACAGAGTAGATGGCCTGAAGACCATCAAAGCACTTGTAAACATTTCCTTCTGAAGTTCACCTAACACATTTTATTGTTTGATGGCTAAATATACATTTAAATCAATCAAAATGTATTTATTTTGACATTTAAGTGCAATATATTGACGGGCTGTAGACAACATGCAGATCAAATTTTAGCACCATGTAAAATACTGGTAATGCAAATACAAACAAGGTGGCGGGAGACATGGCTGGTTGAGGGCTACATTCAGATGGATTTACCAACTCAAACAATAACTCAACTAAACATGTGGTGCATGGAATTCTGACAGCATGGTGTGACAGTAAAATGTAAAACAAAAAATACATCTATAACAAAAAAAGAAACATTCCAGCATGGACCAAATACTGTCAATTGGGGATTCAAGAAATGTCAAAGAATTGTATGAGTTCAACAAAAAAATAAGATTCAAAATAACTTGAAATGCATAGTGATGGTGAGGAAGATTGGTGTTTGACAGGGCTTTGAAGCATCTAACTATGGCCTGACAGCACTCTCATGTCTCCTTGCCACACTTTGTTTTGAAATATAATCTGATACCACGATCTCATACAAGCAGCTCTCCTAAATGTCCTTCAGGTGTTTGGCGTTGAAATTTACCAGATGTATCATTGAATAATGTGAGTGAGTACCATGTCAATGAGAAGCCTAATCCCTCAGAAGGGGGTGTCACTGGACAGGGTGAGGTGATCAGGGTGTTGGTTGACGACACACTGGAGCAGCGCTCCTGGAGGGTGTCGTTATTGTCCCAGACTACCGGCTGTGAGCTGGCTGTGCAGCCCAGGGCCTTGGCCAAATCTGGGCACACTGAGACACAGTCGCTGGAAGAGCAGGCAGAACTTTCTACGGAAACTGCGGTTAATCCAGAAGTAGAAGATGCAGTTGGGGAAAACGTTGGCGGTTGGCAGCCACACCACCACAAACTCAATCCACTCCATAACTATAATGCCCGAGATGGCTGGTGGAAGAGAGAACGGAGAAAAATACATAAAAAGGGACAGCATAGGCTATGAAATAAAACCGACTATGCACAAGCATAGTCAGTCGAAGTCTACGCCCCTTCAGTGATTGTCCGACTTGTAGTACTTGTAGCAGGAGTGGGAACTCTTCAATCAAGTGTTTGTTGTCATTCAACGCGAGACGATTACTTGTCATGCACATTTTTTCACTTGAGAAATACGGCACCAAACATAGTTATATGTGAAATTGCACGACTAAGATCTCATAGCCGAGTTAGGGTTAGCAAACAGAACCTAGGATGCGGGACCTTTAGGCAAACACATTTACAAAGAACCAAACGTCCATTGTCTATCACGAAGGTTGAATAAAATGTGAACTTACTCTGCCGATTGTCCGTAGTGAGAAACTATCCACAGACAAGTATTATTACAGACTTAAAACTATGGGATAATCAAGATGTCTTTGCTCCTGTCCTGACCCAAGTCACGTGCACAAGAATATGCACGTCGATGCATGCATACTAACCAAAGTCTTGCAGGTGTTTACATGGTTTTCCGCATGTGCCAGGTGATATACATTTCAGCAGCAATACCAGCGGTCTAAAAAGTCAGGTAAATAACACTTTCCGGTGTATAATTTGTCTCGGAAGTTCACCCACTGAATGACCAACTATACCGACAACCAGTGTGGTTAACTGTAATTTTATTCAAGATTCTTGCTTGTAAGGAAACGTTTCCCGTTTCCACTGCTTAGTTTCAGGCTGTATACCAGAAGCTGCCGGTATCAGTCTGATTCAGCAGCCTACCCCAGTCACCTTACACCCAGCACATTGGCATTTCAACTTTACAGCCTTGTAGCCAACATTTGTTACGGGCATTTTGATGAGCTCGTTTAGAAGGGTGGTGAGTGACTTTGGGAAAAACATGCAACCTGGTTATTTCTATAGGCCTACTCACCATTATAGATAATTGCCGCCATGCACGGCGTCCAACATGTGTAGTACCGAGTCATCACAGGGACAAGCACCCTGGATGCTACGGGTCTGTTGCGCTCACAACACCTGGGGTCGTCAAATCTTTACTCGCTGTCTCATTGCAGCAAGTCAAGATGAAGCGTGTTAATGTACGATGGATTGCAAACCAGTGACGCTGTAGTAAAGTGGACCTCAATTATCCCGTTAGGAAAAGATATGGGCACAAGTAAAAATTGAGGAAAACACCATGCAAAGGCGATCAGAAGCAGCGTTCTTCTCCTTGTCATCAGTGATGAGTATTTCAGCAGGTAAAACACTGCAATGTATCTTTCTAGACTTATAGATCATTGCGTTGAAGAAAGCCACAATGTGACAGAGGGAGTCTGGGCCTTCACTGTAGTCTTTCGCAAGACTGACGCACAGATTCAAGGGCGTGATGATCAGTCCAAACGCCGAATCAGCACCAGTGAGGGAAAGTACGTATCGAGAGTTCCTTGACCAGCCGGACACCGATTAAGAAATCACCATAACAACTGTAATATTCCCCCAACCTGATCATTGCTGCTAAAACTGATATTATGCGAATGTTGATGGTCCGGTTCCATTCTAGAAGCATTTGCGTATCTGTGCTGGTTAGATTGGTGTCATCGGACAAATTGAGTTTTGCAAACAATGTCCTCAACTCTGGCATTAGTTTGTCACTTCCTCTGTAACCCCCCCATTTCTATTTTTTATTTCAGGTGAATTTACATGATAACGTCAATTTACCAAGCCGTGGTAAACACAACAACAAATACCACTACCACACGTGTTGCACGGTAGGTGGTAGTCACGTGCCCCAATCAAATAATGCCAGGTAAATATATCAACCAAGAGACACATTATTCTTCCTTGGCCATAAATAAATAGACACATTTTCATCACATTTTGGAGTTGGTGTCCATTGTTTTGTTGTATAATGTAGTCAACATTGTATTGATAGACTCATTTATTATGTTGTGGCCTAGTTGTATGAGCAATGGCTCCATCACCGCTCAATTCTTCTACAGGTGGAATCAGGTGAGGACCACCTAAGTGTAACAGTATAGCTTCCGTCCCTCTCCTCGCCCCGAACCAGAGACCCTCTCCACATATTCGACAACAGCCATATTGAAGCATCGTTACCCATCGCGCCACAAAAGCCACAAAAGCCACTGCCCTTGCAGAGCAAGGGGAACAACTACTCCCAAGGTCTCAGAGCGAGTGACGTCACCGATTGAAACGCTATTAGCTAGCACCATCGCTAACTAGCTAGCCATTTCACATCGGTTACATAAGCACAGGCAGAGATGAGCTACATGGGGGACTGGATTGGGGAGGAAGAGAGAGAGAGGACATGAACCTAAATAATTGAAATATGAGCCCATCTCCTCCTCCAATCCCTGCGCTAGACTCCGCACAGATGGATTCGTCATTAGGACAGTGTCATGTTTTGTCTTAGATTGTCTTGTCATTATGCTTTCCCTTCTGTTCGTTTCCCCCTGCTGGTCTTATTAGGTTCGTTCCCTTTTTCTATCCCTCTCTCTCCCCCTCCCTCTCTCTCCTCTCTCTATCGTTCCGTTCCTGCTCCCAGCTGTTCCTATTCCCCTAATCATCATTTAGTCTTCCCACACCTGTTCCTTATCTTTTCCCCTGATTAGAGTCCCTATTTCTTCCCTTGTTTTCCGTTCCTGTCCTGTCGGATCCTTGTCTATTGTTCACCGTGCTGTGTCTATGTATTGCCCTGTCGTGTCGTGTTTCCCTCAGATGCTGCGTGGTGAGCAGGTGTCTGAGTCTGCTACGTTCAAGTGCCTTCCCGAGGCAACCTGCAGTTCTTGATCAAGTCTCCAGTCTGTTCTCGTCATTACGAGTAGTATTATGCCTTTTGTTTGTAAAGTAACTTTACTGGATTAAAAACTCTGTTTTCGCCAAGTCGCTTTTGGGTCCTCATTCACCCGCATAACAGAAGGATCCGACCAAGGAATGGACCCAGCGACTACAGATGCTCGTAACACTGCCGTCGAGATCCAAGGAGCCATGCTCGGCAGACACGAGCAGGAATTGTCTGCTGCTCGCCATGCCGTGGAGAACCTGGCCGCTCAGGTTTCCGACCTCTCTGGACAGTTCCAGAGTCTTCGTCTCGTGCCACCTGTTACTTCCTGGCCTGCCGAGCCTCCGGAACCTAGGGTTAATAACCCACCTTGCTACTCCGGGCAGCCCACGGAGTGCCGCTCCTTTCTCACCCAGTGTGATATTGTGTTCTCTCTCCAACCCAACACATACTCTAGCGAGAGAGCTCGGGTTGCTTACGTCATTTCACTCCTTACTGGCCGGGCTCGAGAGTGGGGCACAGCTATCTGGGAGGCAAGGGCTGATTGTTCTAACAATTACCAGAACTTTAAAGAGGAGATGATTCGGGTTTTTGACCGTTCAGTTTTTGGTAGGGAGGCTTCTAGGGCCCTGGCTTCCCTATGCCAAGGTGATCGATCCATAACGGATTACTCTATAGAGTTTCGCACTCTTGCTGCCTCTAGTGACTGGAACGAGCCGGCGCTGCTCGCTCGTTTTCTGGAGGGACTCCACGCAGTGGTCAAAGATGAGATTCTCTTTCGGGAGGTTCCTTCCAGTGTGGACTCTTTGATTGCTCTCGCCATCCGCATAGAACGACGGGTAGATCTTCGTCACCAAGCTCGTGGAAGAGAGCTCGCGTCAACGGTGTTTCCCTGCTCCGCATCGCAACCATCTCCCTCCTCTGGCTCAGAGACTGAGCCCATGCAGCTGGGAGGTATTCGCATCTCGACCAAGGAGAGGGAACGGAGGATCACCAACCGCCTGTGCCTCTATTGCGGATTTGATGGACATTTTGTCAATTCATGTCCAGTAAAGGCCAGAGCTCATCAGTAAGCGGAGGGCTACTGGTGAGCGCTACTACTCAGGTCTCTTCATCTAGATCCTGTACTACTATGTCGGTCCATCTACGCTGGACCGGTTCGGGTGCTACATGCAGTGCCTTGATTGACTCTGGGGCTGAGGGTTGTTTCATGGACGAAGCATGGGCTCGGAAACATGACATTCCTTTCAGACAGTTAGACAAGCCTACGCCCATGTTTGCCTTAGATGGTAGTCATCTTCCCAGTATCAGATTTGAGACACTACCTTTAACTCTCACAGTATCTGGTAACCACAGTGAGACTATTTCTTTTTTGATTTTTCGTTCACCTTTTACACCTGTTGTTTTGGGTCATCCCTGGCTAGTATGTCATAATCCTTCTAGTAATTGGTCTAGTAATTCTATCCTATCCTGGAACGTTTCTTGTCATGTGAAGTGTTTAATGTCTGCCATCCCTCCCATTTCTTCTGTCCCCACTTCTCAGGAGGAACCTGGCGATTTGACAGGAGTGCCGGAGGAATATCATGATCTGCGCACGGTCTTCAGTCGGTCCCGAGCCAACTCCCTTCCTCCTCACCGGTCGTATGATTGTAGTATTGATCTCCTTCCGGGGACCACTCCTCCTCGGGGTAGACTATACTCTCTGTCGGCTCCCGAACGTAAGGCTCTCGAGGATTATTTATCTGTGTCTCTTGACGCCGGTACCATAGTGCCTTCTTCCTCTCCGGCCGGGGCGGGGTTCTCTTTTGTTAAGGAGAAGGACGGTACTCTGCGCCCCTGCGTGGATTATCGAGGGCTGAATGACATAACGGTTAAGAATCGTTATCCGCTTCCCCTTATGTCATCAGCCTTCGAGATTCTGCAGGGAGCCAGGTGCTTTACTAAGTTGGACCTTCGTAACGCTTACCATCTCGTGCGCATCAGAGAGGGGGACGAGTGGAAAACGGCGTTTAACACTCCGTTAGGGCATTTTGAGTACCGGGTTCTGCCGTTTGGTCTCGCCAATGCGCCAGCTGTTTTTCAGGCATTAGTTAATGATGTTCTGAGAGACATGCTGAACATCTTTGTTTTTGTCTATCTTGACGATATCCTGATTTTTTCACCGTCACTCGAGATTCATGTTCAGCACGTTCGACGTGTTCTACAGCGCCTTTTAGAGAATTGTCTCTACGTAAAGGCTAAGAAGTGCTCTTTTCATGTCTCCTCCGTTACTTTTCTCGGTTCCGTTATTTCCGCTGAAGGCATTCAGATGGATTCCGCTAAGGTCCAAGCTGTCAGTGATTGGCCCGTTCCAAGGTCACGTGTCGAGTTGCAGCGCTTTTTAGGTTTCGCTAATTTCTATCGGCGTTTCATTCGTAATTTCGGTCAAGTTGCTGCCCCTCTCACAGCTCTTACTTCTGTCAAGACGTGTTTTAAGTGGTCCGGTTCCGCCCAGGGAGCTTTTGATCTTCTAAAAGAACGTTTTACGTCCGCTCCTATCCTCGTTACTCCTGACGTCACTAGACAATTCATTGTCGAGGTTGACGCTTCAGAGGTAGGCGTGGGAGCCATTCTATCCCAGCGCTTCCAGTCTGACGATAAGGTTCATCCTTGCGCTTATTTTTCTCATCGCCTGTCGCCATCTGAGCGCAACTATGATGTGGGTAACCGTGAACTGCTCGCCATCCGCTTAGCCCTAGGCGAATGGCGACAGTGGTTGGAGGGGGCGACCGTTCCTTTTGTCGTTTGGACAGACCATAAGAACCTTGAGTACATCCGTTCTGCCAAACGACTTAATGCCCGTCAAGCTCGTTGGGCGTTGTTTTTCGCTCGTTTCGAGTTTGTGATTTCTTACCGTCCGGGTAGCAAAAACACCAAGCCTGATGCCTTATCCCGTCTGTTTAGTTCTTCTGTGGCTTCTACTGATCCCGAGGGGATTCTTCCTTATGGGCGTGTTGTCGGGTTGACAGTCTGGGGAATTGAAAGATAGGTTAAGCAAGCACTCACGCACACTGCGTCGCCGCGCGCTTGTCCTAGTAACCTCCTTTTCGTTCCTGTTTCCACTCGTCTGGCTGTTCTTCAGTGGGCTCACTCTGCCAAGTTAGCTGGTCATCCCGGTGTTCGAGGCACTCTTGCGTCTATTCGCCAGCGCTTTTGGTGGCCGACTCAGGAGCGTGACACGCGCCGTTTCGTGGCTGCTTGTTCGGACTGCGCGCAGACTAAGTCGGGTAACTCTCCTCCTGCCGGTCGTCTCAGACCGCTCCCCATTCCTTCTCGACCATGGTCTCACATCGCCCTAGACTTCATTACCGGTCTGCCTTTGTCTGCGGGGAAGACTGTGATTCTTACGGTTGTCGATAGGTTCTCTAAGGCGGCACATTTCATTCCCCTCGCTAAACTTCCTTCCGCTAAGGAGACGGCACAAATCATTATCGAGAATGTGTTCAGAATTCATGGCCTCCCGTTAGACGCCGTTTCAGACAGAGGCCCGCAATTCACGTCACAGTTTTGGAGGGAGTTCTGTCGTTTGATTGGTGCGTCCGTCAGTCTCTCTTCCGGGTTTCATCCCCAGTCTAACGGTCAAGCAGAGAGGGCCAATCAGACGATTGGTCGCATACTACGCAGCCTTTCTTTCAGAAACCCTGCGTCTTGGGCAGAACAGCTCCCCTGGGCAGAATACGCTCACAACTCGCTTCCTTCGTCTGCTACCGGGTTATCTCCGTTTCAGAGTAGTCTGGGTTACCAGCCTCCTCTGTTCTCATCCCAGCTTGCCGAGTCCAGCGTTCCCTCCGCTCAAGCGTTTGTCCAACGTTGTGAGCGCACCTGGAGGAGGGTGAGGTCTGCACTTTGCCGTTACAGGGCACAGACTGTGAGAGCCGCCAATAAACGCAGGATTAAGAGTCCAAGGTATTGTTGCGGCCAGAGAGTGTGGCTTTCCACTCGCAACCTTCCTCTTACGACAGCTTCTCGTAAGTTGACTCTGCGGTTCATTGGTCCGTTCCGTGTCTCCCAGGTCGTCAATCCTGTCGCTGTGCGACTGCTTCTTCCGCGACATCTTCGTCGCGTCCATCCTGTCTTCCATGTCTCCTGTGTCAAGCCCTTTCTTCGCACCCCCGTTCGTCTTCCCTCCCCCCTCCCGTCCTTGTCGAGAGCGCACCTATTTACAAGGTACGTAAGATCATGGACATGCGTTCTCGGGGACGGGGTCACCAATACTTAGTGGATTGGGAGGGTTACGGTCCTGAGGAGAGGAGTTGGGTTCCGTCTCGGGACGTGCTGGACCGTTCACTTATTGATGATTTCCTCCGTTGCCGCCAGGATTCCTCCTCGAGTGCGCCAGGAGGCGCTCGGTGAGTGGGGGGTACTGTCATGTTTTGTCTTAGATTGTCTTGTCATTATGCTTTCCCTTCTGTTCGTTTCCCCCTGCTGGTCTTATTAGGTTCGTTCCCTTTTTCTATCCCTCTCTCTCCCCCTCCCTCTCTCTCCTC
Source organism: Oncorhynchus gorbuscha (assembly GCF_021184085.1). NCBI lineage: Eukaryota > Metazoa > Chordata > Actinopteri > Salmoniformes > Salmonidae > Oncorhynchus > Oncorhynchus gorbuscha. The sequence continues at coordinate 17,326,092 of NC_060176.1, forward strand.
TCTCTATCGTTCCGTTCCTGCTCCCAGCTGTTCCTATTCCCCTAATCATCATTTAGTCTTCCCACACCTGTTCCTTATCTTTTCCCCTGATTAGAGTCCCTATTTCTTCCCTTGTTTTCCGTTCCTGTCCTGTCGGATCCTTGTCTATTGTTCACCGTGCTGTGTCTATGTATTGCCCTGTCGTGTCGTGTTTCCCTCAGATGCTGCGTGGTGAGCAGGTGTCTGAGTCTGCTACGTTCAAGTGCCTTCCCGAGGCAACCTGCAGTTCTTGATCAAGTCTCCAGTCTGTTCTCGTCATTACGAGTAGTATTATGCCTTTTGTTTGTAAAGTAACTTTACTGGATTAAAAACTCTGTTTTCGCCAAGTCGCTTTTGGGTCCTTATTCACCCGCATAACAGACAGTGACAAGTGCATATATCAAGGTGTATTCCAGGCCATCCTCCTTCCACAGAGGGACATGTTCATGGCTAGCTGACACTACTAGCCTACCTGCTGGGGAAGCAGCCCTCTGATGGTCCTCCATAGCAGCTGGACCTCACTAATCAAACATTGATACTGTACAGATAGCTCACATTCTCTCATTAGTGGCTCAGGCAGAAATGTTATTTCATCAATCCTAGGGCCCTTTATGAGAAATATCAGTCGGAGATCAATAATATTTAGATTTGTCACCAAATACAAGATTATTCCATTTGATTTGACAGAATATACTTCACATTGTATGAAAAATATGTAACAAGTTTTGTTGGAATCCATTTCTTTGTTATTACCAGAAGGGTTATTTGTAGGCTTTCCTTAGCTCTTCTAAATGTGACAAGTTGATAGAGTAAATGTATCTTTCCACTGAAACATTGAGCCCAGACAAATAATATTCCATTATTTTCTAATGTCTGCAAAATGAATCATGCTGTTGACGTGAATAAGCATGAATCATCAAGAACAAATGAAGACACAAGCTGCCGTGAGATTTTAAAAGCAATGCAAATACATATTGGCCATTGAAAAGCACCATCATGATCTCATGCTACATAAATGTTTTATGCAAATTAAAGGATGGAAAGGAAATGCATGTGTAGATAGGCACCGCTATGCTTCAGAGACGGGGCATCGTACAAGTCTGAAGCTAAAAGTACGGGGCCAATTAGTTCCTTTCTGTAATCACTCAATTAATCAAATTTCTATTTTGAGCCACAGGAGAGTGGGGCTGATGCACATCTCGGTTTGACATTGGTTACCTGAAGCTTGGTGATAAGTGTCCTCGTTCTTTTTTAGATTGTCTGTGCTGATTTATGACTGTTTTCTCTCTGTTAGAGAGGCTGCTCTGTGCTTGTGGGTTTTACATAGCAACAACTAAACTTCTACCCCAGTGAAGACGAATATCTCATAAACCAGGGTTCAAGTCAGGTAGGAGATCATTAGCCTACTGTACGTTGAGTCCGTAATATATGGGGCAGGCAGGATAATGATTCTTTAGGTTTTTGTGACACATTCAATCAGAATTCAAGCACCGTTTCATAATATAATCAAAAATGACACAGGAAACATAATTAGTCTAATTAGTCAGAATATGATCTCAAATGTGATTTTTTTTAATAGTGCAGGGACAATATGATGGGATGCTTTGATAAATCTGACTTTAATGTACATTGTGATAGTGTGATCCAGGCAGAGGGAATGTATTGCACGGCAGCAATCATCCCATATTGGACAACTTAACCTCTGAATTACCTCATGTGCCTCCTCAGAACAACAGGACTAACAGGATTAGAATCTTTAGGAAGTTCACAGAAAAGAGGGTGGCTCATCCCTGCAGAAGGTCAAATGGTTCTGGCATCGAAGCAAAACAACCAGGGTTATCTTCTTAAACCCCTCTGTAAATTTTCCCTAATCTTTTATGTGCTATAGTTCGGTTCATTTTCTATCTCTTTCAATAATATTTTGAATTCCCATTAAGAAATAGGGATTTGACAAATAGAATGTCCCATTGTCTTATGGGAGTCTTTATATGTACAGTTTAAATATGGATGGTGTGAATACTTTAAATGAGTAGCTGTTAGGGAAAGATAGAAGTGTGTGTGTCCGTGTACACATGTAGGTTTCTCTGTGTGTGTATGTGTGTGTACACATGTAGGTTTCTGTGTGTGTGTATGTGTGTACACATGTAGGTTTCTGTGTGTGTGTATGTGTGTGTACACATGTAGGTTTCTGTGTGTGTGTATGTGTGTGTACACATGTAGGTTTCCGTGTGTGTGTGTGTGTGTGTGTGTGTGTGTGTGTGTGTGTGTGTGTGTGTGTGTGTGTGTGTGTGTGTGTGTGTGTGTGTGTGTGTGTGTGTGTGTACACATGTAGGTTTCTGTACACATGTAGGTTTCTGTGTGTGTGTGTGTGTGTGTGTGTGTGTGTGTGTGTGTGTGTGTGTGTGTGTGTGTGTGTGTGTGTGTGTGTGTGTGTGTGTGTGTGTGTGTGTGTGTGTGTGTGTGTGTGTGTGTGTGTGTGTGTGTGTGTGTGTGTGTTTTCACATGTAGGTTTCTGTGTATGTGTATGTGTGTGTACACATGTAGGTTTCTGTTTTGTGGATGTCTATCTGCACCTGCAAGATAGGGAAAGATGTGTTATGTTTTTTGTGTGCGTGGGTGGACTTCGATTGTTTTGCGTGGGCTGCATCAATGCCAAGTGGTAAATGGTACAATGTGCAGCACGATAGCAGTAATATTACCACAACAGAAATGAGTCATTCGCAACTGCTCTCAGCTCACTTGTACTTGAGCAATATGCTTTCAAAGTATGTTTGATTTGAGGAATTTCCCCCAACCACACAGCATAATGTATGATTTGGCTAGGTAGTGACAATGGAGGAATCATGCATGAAGTTTCCTTTACTTTATGATGCAGATAAGCTTGCTAAAATAAAAGATTAATAATTGGACTAAGTGCATAAATATGAGTTTACAGGCACTCTAAAGCTATCATGTGATTTGAACAGGGCATAGTTTCTTTAAAATTAGACACAAAAAAACAAGGCCGTTCGTAGGAGAGGATTCATTAAGATATAAGAACCATTTTTTTCTCATGTAAATTAGATGCCGTATATTATTATTTCCATGTACAATATTCAAATATGTACCCTTTATAAAGAAGAAGAAAGAATTCCCAATATTTTTACTGATAATGACAATTTTACATTTGTTTTTGTTCAAATTTAAACCAAATTTCTATGACATGCCTAAATGCTTATTTAATTGAATTCACATTAGTTGACAATGGTAGCTATCAATTATCAATAAAAACTGGACAATGGAACTAATGTCTGTGCCCAGTTATGCTTATGTGAATATTATAATTGAGGAAAGCTATTCACAGAATTACATTGGCTCTTATCAGTCCAAACCCCAAATCAAGGCCCAAGGACACTGATATTCACCCAGAGAAATTCACTACCTTACTCATTTTTCTTTACTTGGACATTGTCATCCGAGCAGTTAAATCTTATGCAGATGATTCTGGTTGTCTTTCAAGATACGATCCAAATCGTTTTTCCAAAAAGTTTTCTCACTGACACTGACGGGAAGTGGTCTATGCAACACTCCATTATTTGAAGATTTGCCCTTTTACCTTGTCATAATGATTCATTGGAACATTAAAGGACACCATAGTGAGCCATGTGCACAATCCCCACAGCAATCTGACATCTCACCGAGATTTAAAATGATCAAGGCACAAGTGAGTCCATTAGTAAGCGCAGGCAGCGTTTTATTTTACCAAGGCAACAATAAGGGCATAAAGTCAGTCATTTAATAGATGTCCGGTTGTCTGAGACCATCCAGAGTCTATCATTGTGAAATCCACAGCTCAGAATCATGCATTGTAGCCTGGTAGGGGTTGAGTGTTAGAGCCCTATAGATTTTCTTGTTGTTGATTTATTGATTTCACCTATATTTAACCAGGTAGGCTAGTTGAAAACAAGTTCTCATTTACAACTGCGACCTGGCCAAGATAAAGCAAAGCAGTGCAACAAAAACAACAACACAGAGTTACACATGGGATAAACAAACATACAGTCAATAACACAATATAAAAATCTGTATACAGTGTGTGCAAATGAAGTAAGGAGGTAAGACAATAAATAGGCCATAGTGGCAAAGTAATTACAATTTAGCAATTAACACTGGAGTGATAGATGTGCAGATGAGGATGTGCAAGTAGAAAGTCTGGTGTGCGAAAGAGCAGAAAACAAAAACAAATATGGGGATGAAGTAGGTAGTTGGTTTGTTGGGCTATTTACAGATGGGCTGTGTACAGCTGGAGAGATCGGTAAGCTGATCTGATAGCTGACGCTTAAAGTTAGAGAGGGAGTTATGTCTCCAACTTCAGTGATTTTTGCAATTCGTTCCAGTCATTGGCAGCAAAGAACTGGAAGGAAAGATGGCAAAGTAGGTGTTGGCTTTGGGGATGACCAGTGAAATATACCTGCTGGAGCGTGTGCTACGGGCGGGTGTTGCTATGGTGACCAGTGAGCTGAGATAAGGCGGAGCTTTATCCAGCAAAGACTTACAGATGACCTGGAGCCAGTGGGTTTGGTGATGAATATGTAGCGAGGACCAGCCAACGAGAGCATACAGGTCGCAGTGGTGGGTAGTATATGGGGCTTTGGTGACAAAACAGATGTCACTGTGATAGACTGCATCCAATTTGCTGAGTAGAGTGTTGGAGGCTATTTTGTTAATGACATCACCGAAGTCAAGGATCGGTAGGATAGTCAGTTTTATGAGAGAATGTTTGGCAGCATGAGTGAAGTAGACTTTGTTGCGAAATAGGAAGCAAATTCTAGATTTAATTTTGGATTGGAGATGCTTAATGTGAGTCTGGAAGGAGAGTTTATAGTCTAGCCAGACACCTAGGTATTTATAGTTGTCCACATATTCTAAGTCAGAACCGTCCAGAGTAGTGATGTTAGTCGGGCGGGCGGTTGCGGGCAGCAATCGGTTGAAGAGCATGCACTTAGTTTTACTAGCATTTAAGAGCAGTTGGAGGCCACAGAAGGAGTATTGTATGGCATTGAAGCTTGTTTGGAGGTTTGTTAACACAGTGTCCAAAGAAGGGCCAGATGTATACAGAATGGTGTCGTCTGCATAGAGGTGGATCAAATAATCACCCGCAGCAAGAGTGACATCATTGATATATACAGAGAAAATAGTCGGCCCGAGAATTGAACCCTGTGGCACCCCAATAGAGACTGCCAGAGGTCCGGACAACAGGCCCTCTGATTTGGCACACTGAACTCTATCTGAGAAGTAGTTAGTGAACCAGGCGAGGCAGTCATTAGAGAAACCTAGGCTGTTGAGTCTGCCGATAAGAATATAGTGATTGACAGAGTCGAAAGCCTTAGCCAGGTCGATGTAGACGGCTGCACAGTACTGTCTTTTATCGATGGTGGTTATGATATCGTTTAGGACCTTGAGCGTGGCTGAGGTGCACCCGTGACCAGCTCGGAAACCGGATTGCATAGCGGAGAAAGTACGGTTGGATTCTAAATGGTCGGTGATCTGTTTGTTAACTTGGCTTTCGAAGACTTTAGAAAGGCAGGGCAGGATGGATATAGGCCTGTAACAGTTCGGGTCTAGAGTCTTTCCCCCTTTGAAGAGGGGGATGACCACAGCCACTTTCCAATCTTTAGGAATCTCAGACAATACAAAAGAGAGGTTGAACAGACTAGTAATAGGAGTTGCAACAATGGTGCCGGGTAATTTTAGAAAGACAGGATCCAGATTGTCTAGCCCAGCTGATTTGTTGGGATCCAGATTTTGCAGCTCTTTCAGAACATCAGGTGTCTGGATTTGGGTGAAGGATAAGCGGGGGTGGCTTGGGCCAGTTGCTGTAGGGGGTGCAGAGCTGTTGGCCTGGGTTGGGGTAGCCAGGTGGAAAGCATGGCCAGCCGTAGAGAAATGCTTATTGAAATTCTCTATTATTGTGGATTTATTGATGGTGACAGTGTTTCCTATCCTCAGTGCGGTGGGCAGCTGGGAGGAGGTGATCTTATTCTCCATGGACTTCACAGTGTCCCAAAACCTTTTGGAATTAGTGCTGCAGGACGCAAATTTCTGTTTGAAAAAGCTAGACTTTGTTTTCCTAACTGACTGGTTCCTGACTTAACTGAAAAGTTACATATCGCTGGGACTATTCGATGCTAGTGCAGTATGCCACAGGATGTTTTTGTGCTGGGCAAGGGCAGTCAAATCTGTTCTACATTTAGTTCTACATTTTTTGAAAGGGGCATGTTTATTTAAGATAGTGAGGAAAGCACTTTTAAAGAACTACCGGGCATCCACTACTGACTGGATCAATATCAATATCCTTCCAGGATACTCGGGCCAGGTTGATTAGAAAGGCCTGCTCGCAGAAGTGTTTTGGGGAGTGTTTGACAGTGATGAGGGGTGATTGTTTGACTGCGGACCCATAACGGACGCAGGCAGTGATCGCTGAGATCCTGGTTAAAAACAGCAGAAGTGTATTTAGAGGGCAAGTTGGTCAGGATGATATCTATGAGGGTGCCCATGTTTACGGATTTAGGGTTGTACCTGGTAGGTTCCTTGATAATATATCTTAGATTGTAGAATGGTTAGGGTGTTAAGCATATCCCAGTTTAGGTCACCTAACAGTACAAACTCTGATGATAGATCAATTCACATACAGTGGGGCAAAAAAGTATTTAGTCAGCCACCAATTGTGCAAGTTCTCCCACTTAAAAAGATGAGAGAGGCCTGTAATTTTCATCATAGGTACACTTCAACTATGACAGACAAAATTAGGGAAAAAAATCCAGAAAATCACATTGTAGGATTTTTAATGAATTTATTTTCAAATTATGGTGGAAAATAAGTATTTGGTCAATAACAAAAGTTTATCTCAATACTTTGTTGGCAATACAGAGGTCAAATGTTTTCTGTAAGTCTTCACAAGGTTTTCACACACTGTTGCTGGTATTTTGGTCCATTCCTCCATGCAGATCTCCTCTAGAGCAGTGATGTTTTGGGGCTGTTGCTGGGCAACGTGGACTTTCAACTCCCTCCAAAGAATTTCTATGGGGTTGAGATCTGGAAACTGGCTAGGCCACTCCAGGACCTTGAAATGCTTCTTACGAAGCCACTCCTTCATTGCCCGGGTGGTTTGTTTAGGATCATTGTCATGCTGAAAGACCCAGCCACGTTTCATCTTCAATGCCCTTGCTGATGGAATGAGGTTTTCACTCAAAATCTCACGATACATGGCCCATTCATTCTTTCCTTTACACGGATCAGTCGTCCTGGTCCCTTTGCAGAAAAACAGCCCAAAAGCATGATGTTTCCACCCCCATGCTTCACAGTAGGTATGGTGTTCTTTGGATGCAACTCAGCATTCTGGGTCATCAAAATGCTCTCTAGCAAACTTCAGACGGGCCTGGACATGTACTGGCTTAAGCAGGGGGACACGTCTGGCACTGCAGGATTTGAGTCACTGGCGGCGTAGTGTGTTACTGGTGGTAGGCTTTGTTACTTTGGTCCCAGATCTCTGCAGGTCATTCACTAGGTCCCCCCGTGTGGTTCTGGGATTTTGCTCACCGTTCTTGTGATCATTTTGACTCCACGGGTGAGATCTTGCGTGGAGCCCCAGATCGAGGGAGATTATCAGTGGTCTTGTATGTCTTCCACTTCCTAATAATTGCTCCCATAGTTGATTTCTTCAAACCAAGCTGCTTACCTATTGCAGATTCAGTCTTCCCAGCCTGGTGCAGGTCTACAATTGTGTTTCTGGTGTCCTTTGGCAGCTCTTTGGTCTTGGCCATAATGGAGTTTGAAGTGTGACTGTTTGAGGTTGTGGACAGATGTCTTTTATACTGATAACAAGTTCAAACGGGTGCCATTAATACAGGTAACGAGTGGAGGACAGAGGAGCCTCTTAAAGAAGAAGTTACAGGTCTGTGAGAGCCAGAAATCTTGCTTGTTTGTAGGTGACCAAACACTTATTTTCCACCATAATTTGCAAATAAATTCATAAAAAATCCTACAATGTGATTTTCTGGATTTGTTTTCTTCTCATTTTGTCTGTCATCTTTTTAAGTGGGAGAACTTGCACAATTGGTGGCTGACTAAATACTTTTTTTGCCCCACTGTATGGTGTCCAGGGCACAGCTGGGAGCTGAGGGGGGTCTATAACAAGGGGCAACAGTGAGAGACTTGTTTCTGGAGAGATGGATTTTTAAAAGTAGAAGCTCAAACTGTTTGGGCATATACCTGGATAGTATGACAGAACTTTGCAGGCTATCTCTGCAGTAGATTGCAACTCCGCCCCTTAGCAGTTCTATCTTGACAGAAAATGTTGTAGTTGGGGATTTAAATTTCAGAATTTTTGGTGGCCTTCCTAAACCAGCATTCAGACACGGCTAGGACATCAGGGTTGGCGGAGTGTGCTAAAGCAGTGGAGGTAAACCTAGGCATTGAGTGACGATGAGAAAGGTTGCATCTCTGGAGGCACCAGATAAGCTAGGTGAGGTCTCCGCATATGTGGGCGGTGGGACAAGGAGCTATCTAAGGCATGTTGAGTGGGACTAGGGACTCTGCAGTAAAACAAAACAATGAGAGCTACCCTAAACACCAGTATACAAGGCATATTGACATTAGAGAGAGGCATAAAGCAATCACAGGTGTTGATTGGGAGAGCTAAGACAACAACGGGTAAACAGCTAAGACAACAACAACGGGTAAATGGCGATGAATGGGCAGAGAGGGTCAGTTAGCTACACACAGGGCCTGAGTTCGAGGCTAGGGCCGACGGATAAATAAAATGAAGTACCGTGTTAATGAACAGTACAGCAGGTATCAGCTGTGTAGCCGAGTGATCATAAGGTTCAATAAGCAGCAATAGATGAAACAGGGAGCCTTTCGGTTACTACGCTAGGCGAGTGGGAGACGCGGCGTTCAGAAAGCTAGCGGGCCGGGGATAGCAGATGGGTCTTCACCGACATCCATGACGCAGAGGCCGGTTGAGAGCACATCGGCCAAATTACGTCAGCACACTAGTCGTGATGGATTGGCGGGGCTCTGTGTCGACAAAGGGTCCAAGCCAATTGGCAAGAGAGGTATTGTAGTTGGTGTACTTCGTTGGCTAGCTGGGGGATGAGCCTAGCTAGAGGCTAGCTCGAGGCTAACTGGTGCTTGCTTCTGGACAAGGGCGTTAGCCACAATAGCCACCTGGTATCAGCTTGCTGGCTGAGATGATCTGGTGTAATGGTCCGGAGCTTGCTGCAGGAATCCGGTGATGTAGTGGAAAAAAGCAGTCCGATATGCTCAGGGCTGATATCGCGCTATGCAGACTGGCAGGTATTATCCGGCTAAAGCGGCTGGTGTCTGAGCTAAAGGTAAAGACCGCTAGTAGTGGCTAACAATTATTAAATAGCTAGTAGCTAATTAGCTGGCTAGCTTCTGATGGAGGTTCCAGTTATAAGGTCTAAAAAATAGCAGATCCGTACCACATTGAGGTGGGTTGCAGGAAGGTATGTTTAATTAGAAAATGGAAAAAAGAGATGAAATATATACAAAAAACAGAATATTTACACTGGACAAAACAATACTGTTAGAGCCCTATAGGTATTGGAATATACATAGACAAGGACCTTTGTTGCAACATTTTGACCAAATAATAATGCTTTATCTCAATCTCTTCATTCAAAGACTCCATCATGGGGCGGCAGGGTAGCCTAGTGGTTAGAGCCTTGGACTTGTAACCAAAAGGTTGCAAGTTCAAATCCCTGAGCTGAAAAGGTACAAATCTGTCATTGAAAATAAGAATGTGTTCTTAACTGACTTGCCTAGTTAATGAAAGGTTTAAAAAAATCACGGACACCCTTACTGACAGTTGTGGTTGCTTTGTGTGATGTTTTGTTGTCTCTATCTTTTTGTGCTGTTGTCTGTGTCCAATAATGTTTGTACCCTGTTTTATTCTGCTACCATGTTGTGCTGCTACAATGTTGTTGTCATGTTGTGTTACTACCATGCTGTGTTGTCATGTGTTGTTGTCTTGTGTTGTTGTCTCTCTCTTTATGTAGTGTTGTGCTGTCTCTGTTGTCGTGATGTGTGTTTTGTTCTATATTTTTATTTAATACATTTTTTATTTTAATCCCAGCCCCCATCCCCGCAGGAGGCCTTTTGCATTTTGGTAGGACGTCATTGTAAATATGAATTTGTTCTTAACCGACTTGACAAGTTAAATAAAGGTTAAATATATATATATATATATATATATATATATATATATATATTATATATTTAAATACAGGTAAAAAGTATTTTTCAATGATCTGTGTGGTGGGTATGAATGATGACCATTAACTGTTTTTCCTCCTGGGTAAGACTGCTGCACTGGTTCATATATTGACAGACTTATGCAATACTTATGTCACTGTGTTTCTGCCTTCCACCCTCACACAGTAATTCCAATCCTGAGGCTAGTGCATTTGAGCATTACATAATCACTCCTCCCCTCTCACTCAAAAAGAGCTCTGCTATGGCATAAGCTATTGACATTCATTAAATGTCTTCCCTCTTCTGCTGTTTTTCTGTGCACAGCATTCATTTTTAACCCCTAACCTTTCCTCTCTGCTCTTGGGAGTGTTAGAGGCTGGTCGCTAGATGCAGGGAAGCTGTGCACTGCATAATGTTTAGGCTGCTTTGTTTTCTGCTCTCCCCACAGACTGAGCTCTCGGTGTGGGGAGGAAACGGAGGGGAGAGGGCCCGGGCAGGTTTCCAGAACACTGCCTTCCACAGTTTGTCTACAAAGCAGGAAGATGCGGTGGTGGATACAGTCCGCATCTCCAGTCTATTGGCACCTCGCCTTCGGAAGCATGACCTCTCTTTGCTATGAATAAATAAATTAAGAATGAATAAAGAATGAATGAATGAATAAATGAAAGTGTGGCAATGGTAATCAGCCTCTTGGAGAGCCTGCAGGTTCTCTTCATTACATTTTCATAACCAATCATTAAAATGCAGGCAAGGAGGTAGAGAACTAGCCTACATCTTTACCAGATCAACCCCCTTTTCACGAGGGAACTAAGTTTTGTATAAATGTATTCATTCATCATGAAATGTGAAGATGATCTGGCTCAGAAATGTTCGGCAGTTGGAACTGCTCAATGAACTTCCCCTCTAACTTACTGTACTGTAGGGCTAAGCCTGGTCTTTGAATAATCTTACTTCATAGACAAGGTGTTTACTTAGCAATCAAATCAGCACATCCCTCTGGTGGCCTAGCTTACTGAGCAGCTCCCAACAGTTGTTTGTTGATTGGCCTTTCAGACACTTGTTATTTCTATCAGAGAGCAGACCTGTCCACCAGCGGTGATGACAGAGCGACAGGGACAGAGCCTCTTGCTTTTCTTTAACAGATGGAGGTGCCTGCTCCGCCGTATCCCCTTTGACATGGTGTGGAGGAAATCTATCATGGAGTTTTCAAGGGTAGGTCATCCAACCCGAGACCTCATACTGTAACTTTTTTTCCTGTGTAATTTGCAATGCATGTCTTCTCCCCGAGGGCTACTAATTCATTAGCAGTCTGCATGACTGACGGAGCATGGAGGTGCCTTACAGAGTCTACTTAACCCTGTTTTCCTCTGGAGACGGGAGCCATGAAGACATCCAGCACACCACCTAGGCAGTATAATAACTTTAAGTTGTTTAGGCAAAAAAAGCCTCTCCTTAGTGAAACACTGCTGTAAACTATAGGATCAAAGAGAGAACTATGGCCGGGGATATAATATATACCATTAGAGTGATACAACCCCAAGCTTAGCAATTGATGCTATAGCTTCGATTGGACTCAAATACATGCAAAACAATTCCAAAAGGGTGTTCAAGCCTTGAATGTTTTATAGTGTAATGCAATTGTAAAGCCTGTCATAGTTATGACTCCACACAATTATCACGTCATACAGAAAAGGAAATTATAAAAATGTCACATTCCTTTTTAAAGCATAGCTAGTAATCTCTCAAAAAGTAGTATATCTCCTTTAAAGGACAATAAAAGGATGATCAAAACTGAGAGCTGGAAAATGTTATTTAAGGGCCACTGGGCTGTTTCCTGTTTCCTTCTCTGTGGTATTTGTCTTGTCCTCTCAAATGGGACTGCTGTATTACAATGAGGACATAGATTCAGGGAGAGCTGCTTGCAACTGCATACATTGTTGAAGCTGTAATTTGTATTTCCAGACAGTATGGGAAAGAAACAGATACTGAGTTAATGATACATAAAACACAAGAAATGCAGCTACATTAGGTGAAGAAACTGGCAACATCATCAAAATGCAATATAAGAGACATATGGGTCTGTTAAAAGACACTAGACAGAGGAAGATTGGAAAAAAGTGTTATGGACAGACAAATCTAACTTTGAGGTGTTCGGGTCACAAAGAAGAACATTCATGAGATGCAGAAAAAATGGAAAGATGCTGGAGGAGTGCTTGACGCCATCTGTCAAGCATGGTGGAGGCAATGTGATGGTCTGGGGGTGCTTTGGTGGTGGTAAAGTGGGATATTTGTACAGGGTAAAAGGGATCTTGAAGAAGGAAAGCTATCACTCCATTTTGCAACACCATGCTATACCCTGTGGACGGCGCTTAATTGGAGACAATTTCCTCCTACAACAGGACAATGACCCAAAGCACAGCTCCAAACTATGCAATAACTATTTACGTAAGCGCAGTCTGCTGGTATTCTGTCTATAATGGAGTGCCCAGCACAGTCACCGGATCTCAACCCTAGTGAGCTGTTGTGGGAGCAGCTTGACCGTATGATACATAAGAAGTGCCCATCAAGCGAATCCATCTTGTGGGAGGTGCTTCAGGAATGTCTGCAAGGCTGTAATTGCTGCAAATGGAGGATTCTTTGACAAAAGCAAATTTTGAAGGACACAATTATTATTTCAATTAAAAATCATTATTTATAACCTCGTCAACATCTTGACTATATTTCCTGTTCATTTTGCAACTCATTTCATGTATGTTTTCATGGAAAACAAGGACATTATTAAGTGACTCCAATCTTTTGAACGGTAGTGTATATCCCAGCCCTTTCCTTCAGTTTAACTGGACAGCCGTTTGCCTTTCCCTGTTACCACCTTGACACATTCGATAAACACCATGATTCCATCTCAGCAAAGATAAAGCCGAGATGAGGACGGACCTACTCCATTCAACACAGAAAGCCACGAAATCATCTGTGTTCACTGATAGCAACCAATTTAGTTGTGTCTGCATTGCTACTGTGATTCTATTGAAATGGTTTGAAAGTAAATGTTTCAAGTTAATTAAGAAAATGTTAAGTGAAGGTTACGTGGGTGTGTCCGTTCTGAAAGCAGATCCTTAAACCCTTGTGCTGATGTGAAGAACGAGGCTTTGACAGGCTTTGTCCAAACGGATGCTATTTGCTTTACTCATGGTCAGCAGTGTCAATTAAACCTACATTTCCCGAAGTAGATTAATGGGAGCATTTGAACAGGGAACAATTAGGTGAGGAAAATGTATTTAAATATGTGTTAGTCATTACCATTAATAAGGAATGAGAGTTAAACTCCCAAATGGTAATATTGGACATATGGGAGTGGATAAGAGTCTCTCATTGGACAACACAGTATGGTATGGGCCAGGGGAAACTTGCAAATGCGCAGCTCCTCAAATCCATGCCCCTCAAATTCTTATTATTATGGGTCCTATTTTGTGGCTTTGATAAGATGGCGGTCCAAGCTACGAAATATACAGTACCTGCCAGATTCATATACCTGATCTCCCCATCATAACATAGCCTCTGATATCAATAACCCCACGAATCAATTACTGTAGATTCTTCTTTATCAGGGGACTACTTCAGATAAGACAACAGACATCATGCCTTAAACACCTTTTATCGATTTACAAACAGTCAGATTTATTCAAATCATGAGCTCAGTCAAACTGGAACTTAACTGGATAACGTTTGAATAACATATCACTACATCAGAACATAGCTCTAGGTGCATGCATGTAAGATTAAGTGTGACATTTTTTCTCAGGAAAAACTCTGAATTCATCATCCACTTCAATTCCCTTATCACATGATTGATTTTCAGTGACTGTTGTATAATAATATTGTATCTGAGACTTTGAAATGCTATTTTTAGGATGTATTCTTAAATGAATGTATTCCCGTTTTGAATACACACACACACACACGTGTCCGTTGATGGCTGATTGAACATTACAGAGTCCCCTGTCAGCTCTGGGCTTGGAGTTGAAAGTGAGGCACAGTTACAGTGTGGTTTATCCCATGTTCTGAGGAAAGATCAAAAACAGAATCAATATAATGCGCAACGCCACAACTTTTCATCTCCGGGCTCGGGATCGCTGCCAAGGCCGATAATGAGGTACTATTAAGCGCCTCTACCTGCAGAGAATTACTGTGTCCTCCTAAATAAACTCAATACTAATCATCTCCCAACTGAACTCACAGAACCAAACAGTAGTAAACAAGTTGAGCATCAGATCTTTTATTTACCTGATGTCATCCCCTGTTGTCAGAACTAACTGCGGCAGTGTCAGGCCATTTAAAATGCAGCCTCTTGAATATTTATTCCGGTATATATAGTCCCTTTATGGAAGTTATTATATTTTCAGTGGATAATGACAGAGCTCATTTGCACCTCATTAATGTAATTTTATTGGGAAATGTTGAAACAGCCTCCCTCACCAATTTTGTCTGTGAAGAGCAAAAATTATTGGAAAATAATGAAGGTCTCTGCGGCAAACAGAAGGGATTTCAGGACGAGATAGAGGAAACCAAATTGTTGGATGTCATCATGCTTTGAATGTTGAAAAGGAGCTCTGTCTGCTTGGTGATCGAAATAGATAAAGACGAAAGTAAAACTTTCCTCACTGTCTAGTCTACAGACTTTGCTAACTATATTTTATGAATAACTGCTGGTGAATTACAATAACTCCCATTGCCGTTGTTAAAACCATACGCTGCATAAAAAAGGTACCCAAATAACTAGACCCACTTTACATTGAGTTGTACTGGTACCATGTTACAAAGAAACTGCATTTACTCACTAATATGAAACAGAGTTCGGCCTCTGTACTTCCATTGCAATTCACTTACTGTTTCAAATCTGCAATTAGAAAGTTTATCAGTCATTACATTCTGGTTGTCAAAGTACTAACTGAACTGCACAAAGGCCACTGTAGGTAAAGTGTAAACTCAATAGCATTGAAAAGGATTCCATCAATAGTTCTTGTCAATATGACCCCTCCATGAACAAGTGACGATTTCTCAGCAGATAACTTCCATTCCTTGAATAAACCCAGCTATATTGTCAAATCTGTTGGTCTTCAGAAGGGCACATTTAAGCACAATGAGTCCAGATACGGCATAGACAGTCAGACAAATGGAGACGTCAGTAGAGTGATGTATGACGGATATATATCATCGCACTCACCAAGGTTTAAACTGTGGCTCGGTTGCTAGGAGAAGAGATTAGTGTCACCCGTCTCCAGAGTTTCATTTTGAGAATATGACGTTGGAGGTCAGAGAAACAGAGCCGTTATGTACTTATATCTGTCACTGTGTCCCGCTCTACATGTTATTCATGCCATCGAACAGATGGGCTATGTTTATATGACCACTGTAATACATGGCCATTACTGTTCATCATGGTGTTTTTCAGTAGCCAGGCAAAGCCATCCAATGTTTTTTTTTCCATCAGCAGGCAGGTTTTTGGGTAATGGCAGGCTGCTCTTATTTTTGGATGGAGCTGACAGACAGAAGTTGCGTTAATGCGTGTGTGTGTGTGCCTACGTGCATGTGTGTGTGTGCGTGTGTGTAATAGAGTTGTCCTTTTTTCTTCTTTTAATGCCTTTTAAATGGAAAGTAATCCAAAAGTAACAAAAAGTAATCCAATTACATTACTGAGTTTAGGTAATCCAAAAGTTACCTTACTGATTACAATTTTGGATAGGTAACTTGTAACTGTAACCAATTACATTTAAAGTTTTTTTGTTTTTGGTATTGTCAGGATAGGTGCAGTGAAATGTGTTGTTTTACAGGGTCACCCATAGTAGTACAGTGCCCCAGGAACAAATTAGGGGTAAGTACCTTGCTCAAGGGCACATCAACAGATCTTTCACTTTGTCGGCTTGGGTATTCAAACCAGCAATCTTTCGGTTACAGGCCCAACACTCTAACCGCTAGCCTAGGCTACCTGCCACCCAAAAACCTGCTCAACCCTAGTAACCTAGTAACCTACCTAACCATGCGTTTAGTGTGATATATGACACAATATAATTTTGTGGAAATTAGAAATGGTGTCTTAATTGTAATCAATGTCACTTTTATATCAGATTGCAGAAATGTTGAATATGTTGTAAGGAATTGTCTGTGTGGTTAAAATTTGATTCACGAGCCAACAGCCATCAACCAAGAGGCTCTTGTTAATCATTGCATGTAGCAGTAGCACAAAGTGCAGCCAATCAGGACATAATCAAAGCATGGTAATCATTTCATATTTTGTTTTATCCTTGTGAGACAATAGCACTGCTTCTTTAATGACTAAGTAAGAGCACACTGTTATTCTGGAGACCATTCAGCACTCCAAATATCTGCTGCCATCCAAACATCCATAACCCCCCCCCCCCATCTCTCTCTCTTTCTCTCTCTCTCTTTCTCTCACCTCCAGTTCTTGCCTGAAGCCGGCGCTAGGTCTCCATCTCCCCTTGTTCTGGCTTTGCTGCTGTTGATCTAAGTGGGAGCCAGTGCTTGCAGAATAATACCCCAGGATTTTGTTTTTATATTGCGCTTCCAACACCTCTGCAGGTTCCAGTGCTGTACTCACATTTAGTTTGACACCAGTGAGAGAGAACTGTTGACTGAGAGGTGGAGTCTCATTGTCCAAAATGACATAATGCCGCATGTAGAATCACTGAGAAGGATAACACAGAGACTCAAAATAGATCCAGTGGACCAGCTCCTTATGCCGGCTGACATGAATGAATCTGTCTCATATCTTTCTTAAAGACAGTGGGAATCGCTGTGAACATCTCCAGAAACATGATACTGTATAGTAATATAGCTTAATCTAGTAATATAAATTAATCGCAAATTACTTGTAATTGTTTTTAATGATTTTCTTGACTCCTAATGAAACCTGTTAGTTGTCGATCTGTGCAAGAATAGTCATATGGTATGGTGCAGAAACAATGGAGGGGTTTATTTTATTCCCTGCCCTTCCCCTCCCAGGTTTCTAGGCTTCTTTCTGGTTAGGCCTACTTCCCAGGTCCACTTATTTCCTGGAGGCTTTCCTGTGACACTGAACTTTGGACGCCGGATACAATCGCTGTCCACTCTCCAGTGGTGCTGAACTTCAAACGCCGGATACGATTGCGGTCTACTTTCCCGTGGTGCTGTTGTTCAGTGGCGCTGAAACTCTGACATTCTGATTCCATCATTGTCTATATCAGTGGTGCTGAATAATCGCTGTTAGCTTCTTTGTTTACTTTAGCATCTGACCTTTCTCTCTTGTGACCCTATCAGAATGGTTGTAACTTTAAAGCGGATCTCTTTGATTTGAAGAGGAACTCCCTGCCTGTCAGTGTGATAGGAGGAGAGGTGATAGAAGACTGAGCAGAGTGATAGAGAGTAGAGACCAAGTTGTTATCCTGTCAGACTGACAACACTCAGGGGATCCTGGGTAACAATGAAGCTGACAAGACTAGCACAGCGGAAGACTGAGTGGAGTTCAGTGTGGAGGCCTGGAGTGTGTCTTGCCTGTGTGTATAATACACATCTGGCTGTCAGCATCAGTGTCTTTTATCCTCCATCCCTCTATCCCACTGCTGTAGGCATGAGCACCTGTGTGCAAATCTACCTCGCTCCTTTCATCCACGTCTGGTCAGCTGGTGGGTGAGAGCACATGTGAGAGCCGAGTCTGTTTGTTCTAAATGAAGGAAAACATTTTAAAAATCTCTTATTCTGTATACAGTGAAGCACAGCAAAACTTCAATAGTTTCTAGCTAGTCCCAGAGGTTCCACGGAGGTAGTTTCTCTTTGAATCAATACACACATCTCTGTGCCAAAACTGGATAATTACCCCCATGAGTTGTATGAGTTCCACGTTTCAGGTTTCAAGTTCTATTTCTCACATGCTCAAGTACAGTGAAATGCTTAACTTGCAAGCCCGTCCTAGCAGTTTATTATTCAATACCATAACAGTATAACTAAAAAACATGAGGAATAAAACATATGTATATATATATATATATATACAGTTGAAGTCAGAAGATAACATCCACCTTAGCCAAATACATTTAAACATTTTCACAATTCCTGACATTTAATCCTAGTAAATATTCCCTGTCTTAGGTCAGTTAG
This sequence comes from Oncorhynchus gorbuscha, assembly GCF_021184085.1. NCBI lineage: Eukaryota > Metazoa > Chordata > Actinopteri > Salmoniformes > Salmonidae > Oncorhynchus > Oncorhynchus gorbuscha. The sequence goes on from NC_060176.1 coordinate 17,344,515, forward strand.
GATCACTACTTTATTTTAAGAATGTGAAATGTCAGAATAATAGTAGAGAGAATAATTTATTTCAGCATCTATTTCTTTCATCACATTCCCAGTGGGTCAGAAGTTTACATACACTCAAGTAGTATTTGGTAGCATTGCCTTTAAATTGTTTAACTTGGGTAAAACGTTTCAGGTAGCCTTCCACAAGCTTCCCACAATAAGTTGGGTGAATTTTGGCCCATTCCTCCTGACGGAGCTGGTGTAACTGAGTTAGGTTTGTAGGCCTCCTTGCTCGCACACGCTTTTCAGTTCTGCCCACACATTTTCTATAGGATTGAGGTCAGGGCTTTGTGATGGTCACTCCAATACCTTGACTTTGTTGTCCTTAAGCCATTTTGACACAACTTTGGAAGTATGCTTGGTGTCATTGTCCATTTGGAAGACCCATTTGCAACCAAGCTTTAACTTCCTGACTGATGTCTTGAGATGTTACTTCAATATATCCACATGATTTTCCTTCATCATGATGCCATCTATTTTGTGAAGTGCACTAGTCCCTCCTGCAGCAAAGCACCCCCACAACATGATGCTGCCACCCCCGTACTTCACGGTTGGGATGGTGGTCTTCGGCTTTCCCTCCAAACATAATGATGCTCCTTATGGCCAAACAGTTCTATTCTTGTTTCATCAGACCAGAAGACACAATCTTTGTCCCCGTGTGCAGTTGCAAACCGTAGTCTGGCTTCTTTATGGTGGTTTTGGAGCAGTGGCTTCTTCCTTGCTGAGCAGCCTTTCATGTTATGTCACTATAGGACTCGTTTTACTGTGGATGTAGATACTTTTGTACCTGTTTCCTCCAGCATCTTCACAAGGTCCTTTGCTGTTGTTCTGGGATTGATTTGCACTTTTCGCACCAAAATATGTTTCATCTCTCGGAGACAGAACACATCTCCTTCCTGAGCGGTATGACTGCTGCGTTGTCCCATGGTGTTTATACTTGCATACTATTGTTTGTACAGATGAATGTGGTAACTTCTGGTGTTTGTAAATTGCTCCCAAGGATGAACCAGACTTGTGGAGGTCTACAAAAATAAATCTGAGGTCTTGGCTGATTTCTTTTGACTTTCCCATGATGTCAAGCAAAGAGGCACTGAGTTTGAAGGTAGGCCTTGAAATACATCCAAGGGGGGGCCTCGCGGGTAGCGCAGTGGTCTAAGGCACTGCATCGCCCAGTGCCAGAGCCCAGGCTCTGTCGCAGCTGGCCGTGACCGGGAGGTCCATGGCCTAGCGTCGTTCGGGTTAGGGAGGGCCTGGCCGGTACGGATATCCTTGTCTCATCGCGCACTAGCGACTCCTGTGGGGCACGGTGTTTCCTCTGACACATTGGTGCGGTTGTATGCACGCTATGTTAAGAAGCAGTGCGGCTTGGTTGGGTTGTGTTTCGGAGGATACATGACTCTCGACCTTCGTCTCTCTCGAGCCCGTACGGGAGTTGTAGCGATGAGACAAAATAGTAACTAATAAAAACAATTGCATACTATGAAATTGGGGTGAAAAAAAGGGGGAAACATTTAAAAAAAAAAAATACATCCACAGGTACACCTCCAATTAACTCAAATGATGTCAATTAGTCATTCAGAAGCTTCTAAAGCCATGACATAATTTTCTGGAATTTTCCAAGCTGTTTAAAGGCACAGTCAACTAAGTGTATGTAAGCTTCTGACCCATTGGAATTGTGATGCAATGAATTCTTAGTGAAATAATCTGTCTGTGAACAATTGTTGGAAACATTACTTGTGTCATGCACAAAGTAGATGTCCTACCCGACTTGCCAAAACTTCAGTTTGTTAACAAGAAATTTGTGGAGTGGTTTAAACATTTGTTTTAATGGCTCCAACCTAAGTGTATGTAAACTTCCGAATTCAACTGAATATATATATATATATATATATATATATATATATATATATATATATATATATATATATTATTATTATTATTATTATTATTATTATTATTATTATTATTATTGTCACATACACCAGATGTGTAAACTTCCGACTTCAACTGAATATATATATATATATATGTAACCAGAGTCAATTAAGCACAGCTGACGGTACTAATGAGATACTCTCCTTCCCCTATAAAAGAGAGAATGGAACCAGCAGAGGAGGGGAAACTATCTCTGGAAGATGGCCACCGAGAGAGAGAAGCTGTGCTGAAAGAACCAGGAAGATGGTGACAAACCCATGATTTATGTTTGTTGTAGTTTAAAGATTATCCTATTGTGTTCTTGTTTCATCTGGAGAAGAAGATGTGTTTTTTTCCTTGGAAGATTTTTCATTGATTATGTTAATGTTTTTGTTGACAAAATACCCTCAATAGAGAACCATGTTCAATCAGAAAAACCTACTCCTGACTCGTTTATTCCACCTTCCCGCTTTAGAGTGACGCCTAATTACTTGGTACGCTCACAATATATATATATATATATATATATATATATATATATATTATTGTCACATACACCAGATAGGTGCAGTGAAAGGTGTTGTTTAAGGGAGGAAAACAAATGTAAGAAGAATGTAAGCTACATATACAGGGTGAGTGCCAGTACCATTTGTACAATGTACAATGCAGGGATACTGGAGTAGTTACTGGAGTAGTTACATACATAAAGGCAGGGATGAGGAGAAAGTGACTTGTAACAGGAATAATAATAATATTAAATAGTTTGGCAGCAAAAGTTCCTGAGGATCTAAGGGACCATGCCATATACTGTTTCAGCCTCCTGAGGTGAAGAGGTGCTGCCGTGCCTTCTTAACGACTGTGCTGGTGTGAGGGGACCATGTTAAGACCCCAGTGATGTTGACACCGAGGAAGCTGAAGCTGAAGCTCTTTACCCTCACCGCTGCAGCCCCCTGTTTCCTATAGTCCACGATCAGATCCTTGGTCTTGCTGACGTTAAGGGAAAGTTTTTTGTCCTGGCACCACACTGCTAGGTCTCTGACCTACTTCCTGTAGGCTGTCTCAGCGTCATAGGTGATCAGGCCTACCACCGTTGTGTCGTCAGCAAACTTGATAATGGAGTTGGAGTCATGCATGGCCACCCAGTTGTGGATAAACAGGGAGAACAAGAGGGGGCCAAGCACAACACCCCTAGAAGGCCCCCGTGTTGAGGGTCAGCGTGGCGGAGGTGTTGTTGCCTATCCTTACCACCTGGGTAGTGTGGAGTGCAATTGAGTTTGCATCGTCTGTAGATCTGTTGGGACGGTATGCAAATTGGAGTGGGTCTAGTATGTCTGGAATGATAGAGTCGATGTGTGCCATGGCGGAGGTGTTGTTGCCTATACCTGCAGCCTATCCAACCAGCCTTTTAAAGCACTTCATGATTACAGATGTGAGTGTTACAGGGCAGTTGTCATTGTGGCAGGTAGCCTTAGAATTCTTGGGAACACAAATTATGGTGGTCAGCATGAGACATGCGGGGATGATTCCTCTCCACCCTACTAGCTACCTCAAGGTGCATACACACCATTGGTGAGCTAACCCTACAAGTACAGTAAGGTCTTCAGCTGTCCTTGAACAGAAGGTACTGTAAGTCATCGTCATTACCTCCTTTGCTAAGAGCAATGTCAGGAGTAGTAAGGAAGCACAGTAAAATTAATAATTAAGTTCCAATCACAGCAGATAAAACATGACCCTCGCTCTGAGGCATATATATAAGGAGAGAGAGAGAGAGAGAGAGAGAGAGAGAGAAAAAAAAATACTGTACCCAGTCAAGTGGAAATAGATTGTCTACCCTTGTCAGTGCTTTGACCTGTTTAGCAGTCTAAATGGTACACTTTCTAGATAAAGTCAGGCCTCCTCTTCTCTCCTCTCCCCTCAGTGAGGAGACCCTCCAGTGACCGTGAGGTGTGAAATCCAAGCTGTTGCTCCATGAGGTGACTTCCTGTGATGGGATGGACGGGGCCACAGAGGACTAAAGACCTCCACCACCACCCCATCCCCTCGCCTTCCTGGCCTGTCTCTGACCCCACCCCCCTCTCCTGCTGTTCCTCTCACCCTGCCAAGCCTGCTCTCATCCAGAGAGGAAGAGGTGATGTGAGAGTCATAACTGCGCCCAAAATCTGTTTTCTCATTTTTCTTTCCACTCACCAAGCGAGGATTTTTTTGTATGGAGATCAATGAGAGTGTCCAATTTGGTTATTTGCTACTTGTGGCGTATTTTATTGAATATAAGTTTCATAATGATTAGGTTTTTACAAGTGTACTGATATAAGTAGGACATGTGACATCCTGGCAACTTTGAGAAAAAACACTATATCAGCGTTGTGCCTGGTCATCACTAGTTACCACAAAGTCATAAACCCTGCCTATTTCTACAATTTCTGTAATTTAAATATTTTTAGACCTAACCCTAACCCCACTTATAACATTATGCCTAGCCCTAACCTTAATTTAAGACCAAAAAGCAATAGTTTGTTTTCATTATCTTGGCAATTTTGACTTTGTGGTTGTGGTAACGAGTGGAAACCGTTGTGGCTATTGTTCACAAGCATATCTGCCCTTTCATTGGCTAGAATGGTCCCAACTGATCTTGCCACCTCCCGACTGCCTTCCGTTTATTAAGACATTTGTTTTCATTGTTAATGCGGCCACTAGAGTATCTGTGTCACGACTTCTGCCAAAGTCGGTTCCTCTCCTTGTTTGGGCGGTGTTCGGCGGTCGACGTCACCCATCTTCTAGCCATCGCTGATCGATTTTTCATTTCCATTTGTTTTGTCTTTTTTTCCCACACACCTGGTTTTCATTCCCTCATTACGTGTTGTGTATTTAACCCTCTGTTCCCCCCCATGTCTTTGTGTGGTAATGTTTATTGTAAGTGCTTGTGCACATGCTGACTGGTGGGTGAGGGGTTTTGTACCCATGTCATGTTATTCTTGATGACGTTGGTTTTGCTATTAAACTGCTCCGGCTATTACCTAGTTCTGCTCTCCTACGTCTGACTTCCCTGCCACAGGTTACCCTCCCCTTACAATCTGGTCAATATAATGTATAATCTGTGTGTCATCACACTCCCACATTTTCCCATGAGTTAGTAATGGGTGAGAAACACATATCCACAAACTCCTGTGGTTCTGAGAGAGGAGGTCAATTACCTGCTCCACCTCGTCAGCTTAGGTTTAGATGCATGTAATCAGAGGTCCTAAACACTGATGGTCTCAACGATATGTGATGTGTTACCTCTACATGTCCACAGAAGCTGCAATGTGTGGGCATTTTAGCTCTGGCAGTAAGTGAAAGGTGAGTGCCTGGCTTTAGTCATATATTTGTCAGTGCCTTGACAGCTCTCTTTCATCTCCTATAGGTTGTTTTCATTTTCACCAGCCAGATGGTTTGTACATAAAAACTGTCACAGCCAAAGAGAATATCAGATTAAAATAAAAAAAGCACGGATACATAATTGACTAAAATACATACTGCATGATACTTTCACAGTCAGTGTGAAGTGATGGAATGACTATGATTATTCAAATGAACAAGAATGTGACAGTCAAATACAGTAGGCTGTCCTTCACAGGGGAACCCTCAAATTGTTAAATTACTGTAATATTACGACAGCAACCCAATATTTACTGAACGTGTGTTATGATATAGGGGGTAGTTAGTGTTGGCACATAGTTAGGCACAACACTACTAGGATAATTTTCGGCCAATCTCCATTCTAAAGCAAAATTCTGGAGAAATTGGTGATCAAACAGGTAAATTATTATTATTATTATTATATATATGTTTTTACCCCTTTTTCTCCCCAATTTAGTGGTATCCCATTGTTTTAGTAGCTACTATCTACTATCTTGTCTTCCGATACACAACCCAACCAAGCCGCACTGCTTCTTAACACAGCGCGCATCCAACCCTGAAGCCAGCCGCACCAATGTGTCGGAGGAAACACCGTGCACCTGGCAACCTTGGTTAGCGTGCACTGCGCCCGGCCCGCCACAGGAGTCGCTGTTGCGCTGCCCACCCCCACACAGAAACAACCTTAGTTAAACTGTTAAATGATCTTAGAGCCAACACAGATGCCAAACAGCTCTCTGTCCTTGTACTCTTAGATTTAAGTGCTGCATTCGACCATGATGTCCTTCTGGACAGACTGGTGAGGTGGGTTGGCCTCTCCAGTCCAGTTCTAAATTTAGGACCTACAGTTGAAGTTGGAAGTTTACATACACTTAGGTTGGAGTCATTAACTTGTTTTTCAACCACTCCACAAATTTCTTGTTAAAGAAATATAGCTTTTGCAAGTCTGTTAGGACAGCTACTTTGTGCATGACACAAGTCATTTTTCCAACAATTGTTTACAGAAAGATTATTTCACTTATAATTCACTGTATCACAATTCCAGTGGGTCAGACGTTTACATACACTAAGTTGACTGTGCCTGCTTGGAAAATTCCAGAAAATGATGTCATGGCTTTAGAAGCATCCGATAGGCTAATTGACATAATTTGAGTCAATTGGAGGTGTACCTGTGGATGTATTTCAAGGCATACCTTCAAACTCAGTGCCTCTTTGCTTGACATCATGGGAAAATCAAAAGAAATCAGCCAAGACCTCAGAAAAAAAATTCTAGACCTCCACAAGTCTGGTTCATCGTTGGAAGCAATTTCCAAATGCCTGAAGGTACCACATTCATCTGTACAATCAATAGCACGCAAGTATAAACACCATGGGACCGCGCAGCCGTCATACCACTCAGGAAGGATACGCGTTCTGTCTCCTAGAAATTTATGTACTTTGGTGCGAAAAGTTCAAATCAATCCCAGAACAACAGCAAAGGACCTTGTGAAGATGCTGGAGGAAACAGGTACAGAAGTATCTAACTCTAAAACCGCCATAAAAAAACAGACTATGGGTTGCAACTTCACATGGGGACAAAGATCATACTTTTTGGAGAAATGTCCTCTGGTCTGATGAAACAAAAATATAACTTTTTGTCCATAATGACCATCGTTATGTTTGGAGGACAAAGGGGGAGGCTTTCAAGCCGAAGAACACCATCCCAACCATGAAGCACGGGGGTGGCAGCATCATGTTGTGGGGGTGCTTTGCTGCAGGAGGGACTGGTGCACTTCACAAAATAGATGGCACCATGAGGGAGGAAAATGATATGGATATATTGAAGCAACATCTCGAGACATCAGTCAGAAAGTTAAAGCTTGGTTGCAAATGGGTCTTCCAAATGGACAATGACCGCAAGCATACTTCCAAAGTTGTAGCAACATGGCTTAAGGACAGCTGTCATGTTTTGTCATTTATTATCATGTCTTGTCTCTGTGCTTCCCTTCTATTCGTTTCCCTCTGCTGGTCTTATTAGGTTCTTTCCCTCCTTCTATCCCTCTCTCTCCCCCTCCCTCTCTCTCTCTCTCTCTATCGTTCCGTTCCTGCTCCCAGCTGTTCCTCATTCTCCTAGCTACCTCATTTACTCTTTTCACACCTGTCCCCTATTTTGCCCTCTGATTAGAGCCCCTATTTCTCCCCTTGTTTTCCGCTTCTGTCCTTGTCGGATCCTTGTATGATGTTCGCTATTCTGTGTCCTGTCTCGCCCTGTCGTGTTATACCTTCTTCAGATGCTGCGTGTGAGCAGGTGTCAAGGTCTGCTACGGCCGGTGCCTTCCCGAAGCAACCTGCAGTCTGTGGTCGAGTCTCCAGTCAGTCCTCTCTACTGACGAGTGGAATTCTGTTTTCTTGTTTTGTTTTCATCTTGATAATATCCAGGATTATCACTTTTGTCTAGAACTGGAATAAAGACTCTGTTTTCATTAAGTCGCTTTTGGGTCCTCATTCACCTGCATAACAGAAGGATCCGACCAAGAATGGACCCAGCGACTACGGATTCTCGCAACACTGCCGTCGAGATCCAGGGAGCTATGCTCGGCAGACACGAGCAGGAATTGTCTGCTGCTCGTCATGCCGTTGAGACCCTGGCCGGCCAGGTTTCCGACCTCTCAGGACAGTTTCGGAGTCTTCGTCTCGTGCCACCAGCTACTTCCTGGTCTTCCGAGTCTCCGGAACCTAGGGTTAATAACCCGCCATGTTACTCTGGGCAGCCCACTGAGTGCCGCTCCTTTCTCACCCAGTGTGATATTGTGTTCTCTCTCCAATCCAACACATACTCTGGAGAGAGAGCTCGGATTGCTTACGTCATTTCACTCCTTACTGGTCGGGCTCGGGAGTGGGGCACAGCTATCTGGGAGGCAAGCGCTGAGTGTTCTAACAATTATCTGAACTTTAAAGAGGAGATGATACGGGTTTTTGATCGTTCAGTTTTTGGTAAGGAGGCTTCCAGGGCCCTGGCTTCTCTATGTCAAGGTGATCGATCCATAACGGATTACTCTATAGAGTTTCGCACTCTTGCTGCCTCCAGTGACTGGAACGAGCCGGCGTTGCTCGCTCGTTTTCTGGAGGGACTCCACGCTAAGGTTAAAGATGAGATTCTCTCCCGGGAGGTTCCTTCCAGCGTGGACTCTTTGATTGCACTCGCCATCCGCATAGAGACGACGGGTAGATCTTCGTCACCGAGCTCGTGGAAGAGAGCTCGCGTCAGTAACGGTGTTCCCCCTCTCCCTGCATCTCAACCATCGCCTCCCTCCGGCTCAGAGACTGAGCCCATGCAGCTGGGAGGTATTCGCATCTCGACTAAGGAGAGGACGGAGGATCACCAACCGCCTACTCTGTGTTCTGCTGGACATTTTGTCTTCATGAGTAAAGGCCTCATCAGTACGGAGGTTGCTGGTGAGCGCTTTGTCTCTCATGGATCCTGTCTACGTCGGTCCATGACCGGTAACGGAGGATCACCAACCGCCTTTGCCTCTATGACATAACGGTTAAGAATCGTTATCCGCTTCCCCCTTATCTCGTCAGCCTTCGAGATTCTGCAGGGAGCCAGGTTCTTTACTAAGTTGGACCTTCGTAACGCTTACCATCTCGTGCGCATCAGAGAGGGGGACCAGGTTCTTTAGTGGAAACGCTTACGGCGTTTAACACTCCGTTAGGGCATTTTGAGTACCGGGTTCTGCCGTTCGGTCTCGCTAATGCTCCAGCTGTTTTTCAGGCATTAGTTAATGATGTACTGAGAGACATGCTGAACATCTTTGTTTTTGTCTACCTTGACGATATCCTGATTTTTTCACCGTCACTCGAGATTCATGTTCAGCACGTTCGACGTGTACTCCAGCGCCTTTTAGAGAATTGTCTCTACGTGAAGGCTGAGAAGTGCGCCTTTCATGTCTCGTCTGTCACATTTCTCGGTTCTGTTATTTCCGCTGAAGGCATTCAGATGGATCCCGCTAAGGTCCAGGCTGTCAGTGATTGGCCCGTTCCAAGGTCACGTGTCGAGTTGCAGCGCTTTCTAGGTTTCGCTAATTTCTATCGGCGTTTCATTCGTAATTTCGGTCAAGTTGCTGCCCCTCTCACAGCTCTTACTTCTGTCAAGACGTGCTTTAAGTGGTCCGGTTCCGCCCAGGGAGCTTTTGATCTCCTCAAGAAGCGTTTTACATCCGCTCCTATCCTTGTTACTCCTGATGTCACTAAACAATTCATTGTCGAGGTTGACGCTTCAGAGGTGGGCGTGGGAGCCATTCTATCCCAGCGCTTCCAGTCTGACGATAAGGTCCATCCTTGCGCTTATTTCTCTCATCGCCTGTCGCCATCGGAACGCAACTATGATGTGGGTAACCGCGAACTGCTCGCCATCCGCTTAGCCCTAGGCGAATGGCGACAGTGGTTGGAGGGGGCGACCGTTCCTTTTGTCGTTTGGACTGACCATAAGAACCTTGAGTACATCCGTTCTGCCAAACGACTTAATGGTCAAGCTCGTTGTTGTTTTCGCTCGTTTCGAGTTCGTTATTTCTTATCGGATGCCTTATCCGGTTCTTCTGCGGCTTCTACTTAATGCACGTCAAGCTCGTTGGGCGTTGTTTTTCGCTCGTTTCGAGTTCGTTATTTCTTATCGCCCGGGTAATAAGAACACCAAGCCTGATGCCTTATCCCCGTCTCTTTAGTTCTTCTGCGGCTTCTACCGACCCCGAGGGGGCATTCTTCCTGATGGGCGTGTTGTCGGGTTGACTGTCTGGGGAATTGAGAGACAGGTTAAACGCAAGCACTCACTCACACTGCGTCACCGCGCGCTTGTCCCCAGGTAGTAACCTTCTTTTCGTTCCTGTTTCTACTCGTCTGGCTGTTCTTCAGTGGGCTCACTCTGCCAAGTTAGCTGGCCACCCCGGCATTCGGGGTACGCTTGCTTCTATTCGCCAGCGGTTTTGGTGGCCTACTCAGGAGCGTGACACGCGCCGTTTCGTGGCTGCTTGTTCGGACTGCGCGCAGACTAAGTCAGGTAACTCTCCTCCTGCCGGTCGTCTCAGACCGCTTCCCAGGATTATCACTTTTGTCTAGAACTGGAATAAAGACTCTGTTTTCATTAAGTCGCTTTTGGGTCCTCATTCACCTGCATAACAACAGCAAAGTCAAGGTATTGGAGTGGCCATCACAAAGCCCTGACCTCAATCCTATTAAAAAAATTGAAAAAGCATGTGCGAGCAAGGAGGCCTACAAACCTGACCCAGTTACACCAGCTCTGTCAGGAGGAATGGGCCAAAATCCACCCAACTTATTGTGGGAAGCTTGTGGAAGGCTACCCGAAAAACATTTAACCCAAGTTAAACAATTTAAAGGCAATGCTACCAAATACTACTTGAGTGTATGTAAACTTCTGACCCACTGGGAATGTGATGACAAAAATAAAAGCTGAAATAAATAATTGTCTCTACTATTCTTCTGACATTTCACATTCTTAAAATAAAGTGGTGATCCTAACTGATCCTCATTTTTACTCTGATTAAATGACAGGAATTGTAAAAACATTTAAATGTATTTGGCTACGGTGTATGTAAAACTTCTGACTTCAACTGTATTTAACCGGTTGAGAGTTTGTCACCCTTGGTGAACATCTCAGAGAAAATATATATCACTTGTGGCATTCCACAAGGTTAGTTTTTGGGTCCGTTACTGTTAACTTCCTCCAACTAAATAAAGACATGACCGAGGTACTTATTGTTGGAGCCAAAGCTCGGACAAAGAATCTAGCTGCATATTTTAATTCACAGGCAGTAAATATAAGATATCAGGTAAAATAAATCTAGGTGGGGGCCTCCCGGGTGGCGCAGTGGTCTGGTAGCTGTGCCACCAGAGACTCCGGGTTCAAGCCCAGGCTCTGTCGCAGCCGGCCGCGACCGTATGGCCCATGGGGCGACGCACAATTGGCCTAGCGTCGTCCGGGTTAGGGAGGGTTTAGCCGGTAGGGATATCCTTGTCTCATCGCATACTAGCGACTCCTGTGGCGGGCTGGGCACAGTGCAAGCTAACCAGGTTGCCAGGTGCACGGTGTTTCCTCTGACACATTGATGCGGCTGGCTTCCGGGTTGGATGCGCGCTGTGTTAAGAAGCAGTGCGGCTTGGTTGGGTTGTGTATCGGAGGGCGCATGGCTTTCGACCTTCGTCTCTCCCGAGCCCGTACGGGAGTTGTAGTGATGAGACAAGATAGTAACTACTAACAATTGGATACCCCGAAATTGGGGAGTAAAGGGGGTAAAAATGTAAAAATAATAAATAAATAAAAGAACCTAGGTGTTATTTTAGATTCTGAACTACATTTTTAATCACACATTACCAAAATAGCTTTTTACTACCTGAGGAACATTATAAAGGTGTGGCTATTTCTCTCTCAGGCTAATTGTTATTGCAAGCAGGCTTGACTACTGTAATGCTCTCCTGTGTAGTCTACCCAAGAAAGCCATTGGTCAACTGCAAAACATGCAGAATGCTGCAGCATGGGTACTGACCAAGACCAGACAGAGAGCACTCATTACACTCATTGGAAATGTCATTTTTAGTTTATTTTTGTGTATATGTATTTCGGTCATCATTTTGAACAAACAATAATCTGCTTGGGCTAGCCAACCCAGGAGGAGTCAACTCACGACTGAACTGGCCCTGGATCTAAGGTAAGGTTCCTGTCTCCTGGGCACATGTACATACAACACAGTCCTCATCCCCTGATTTCTCACATAGATACACACCTTAAATCAGGTTTCAGACCAGTCAACTAGGCCTAGAACCCCTAGACTTAGCGAGCGTATCAATATTAGCAGGCTAGTTATTGGTTTCGTAATACTGCACCTGATAACTTTTCTTGTTAAAAAAAGTTCCTATAAGGACATCTAAATAAGTGCTTGTGCTGTATATCAATGTTCAGTGGTCCATTTCCCCCCACTTGAGATTTCCATCTGCTTTGTATTCTTCCTCTCAGACACAATTATGAGTCAGGGCCGTCTGGAGACATGAGATCAACAAAGAGCAGCAGAGACACATGACTGGCTACTGATCTACAATAGAACATAATTACTCCATGAAGCTGTTATCTGAAGGTTGAGTAAGGGAATCCCTCCATGGACCTCTACTGCCTAATATTCCCCCTAACTCCCTCCCTCAGGCTTGGTAGTGGTGGCTCTGTTAGGGCTCAGAGAGCACGGAGAACCTTCAGGTCCAGTCTGGAGCACAGAAGCTCAGGGTGGGATGCTGGACAGGGAGCATAATGGGAGCATGTGACAGAGTAAGAACTAATAGCAAACTAACAGGTCAAACCCTAACACCACTTTGAGAAGTCTGAACATTGAGCTGGCCTTTGCTCCAGTGTCGGTCGTTATCCAATGCCGCCATTCACAAGTCCCTCTGAAGTAATTCCAATGTCTGAAACAGGCAGTTAGAAATTTAAGTTAATGGGATTTAGTTATTTCCCTTTCATTTGATTGGAGTGTGCCAGTTTCGAATCCAAACACCTCAAAACAGAAATTAAAGTTATTCTTGTCTTGCCTCCCAGGTAAACGATCCCAGATTGGATTTAAATGGATTTGTTTTATAGAGCTGCTCGCCAGAAGAAAGTAGACATTACACACACAGACCTTTGATGATCTGCTTCACTTTATTTCCTCTCTTATTTGTTTCCTGATAGTGATCAGCTGGGAGTGTAAGCTGGGGAGGCACTGGCAGAAACTAGGGTACATAATGAATGGATGGGAGAAATAGATGTGTCTGGCGGGCGCTGAGCAAGGACTGATGGGAATGATGATGAATTTACCCCCTCATTAGGCCAAGAGAACACACACTGAAAGAATGATTCATAATCTCATGAAAATACCTACTGTATCAGCCAAGTTCCCCAGCACCAACTCCACTGTCTGGTGAAACTAGGGCATCCAGTCTTTTACTATGTTGGATTGCAATAAAGCTAAGGTGTCCAGCCTATCAGCACTGTGACAGTCAACACCATCAGTTCTGGCTTGGCTGCTCATGCCAAGAGGTGGGGCTCAGTGGGTTTGGCTAATGTATTTTCAGCAGCAGAGAAACACTCGCATTCAGCTAATCAGTAATGGTTAGTCAAGCACAGTATCGTCAGTCCCAGAGCCAATCATCTCTCTTCAGTCTGGTAAATCACCAAACCAGAGCTTATTAATCATCAGAGAGCAGCCTTCTGTCACCTTGCCAGAGCCCATTTCCTACCACGCAGGGCTTCTGTTCTGTGCAATTCCACAAAGCGCTTTATTTACCCATGTCCGTCTGGACTGGAGAATATTTGGTCATTTCTGTATCATGGATTACTGGGTATATATTTTTGGTAATTTGGTGTACATGTTTAAGTTCATGTAATGTGATGATACTCCAAATTATTACATAGAGGCACTCAACAATTTCCCAATGTAGAAACAAACACGTTAGGTTGCTCTGATATTTTCAGTTTGTTTAAAATAATAGTTTTGCATTTGTGCATGTGGATGCATGTGGATTTTTGTCTGCTCCTCTTATGCAAATCGGTGTGCGGGATTTCATTTTCACGCCCCTCTTGCTGCAATATCTTTAAACTCCCCCACTCAACTTCAACCTCCAGTGCACATTGTCAGTCATCTGAAATTCCACCACATCACACTCCAGAGAAATGAATTGAAAATATTTTGACAATGTTTTCTCTCTCTATAGGTAAAAGTATGCAGGCCACATCTGGGCATATTTACAAGAAAGGTGTCAACAGTATCTTTAACCAGGGAATGTGAAATTGAGGTGAGAGAGTAATGTAGTAGTGGTTTCAGCAGTATATCTCTCTGTCTGAGGCCAATTTTCATTCCACCATGACAGGCAGAAGTTCCTGTAGAGATGGTGGTGGTTGAATCAGGGTGTTCACGGTCGTAATTGAACATTTCTATTATGAGCTTAGGTTGGGGAACTTCATTATACTGCTGACCTGTGCAGTGAAAAGTGCAGTTCAAAAGGCTTCCATTTTCCAGCTTTTACTCGCAATCATTAGCCTTTTGTGTTGCAGTCAGTTTGTCTGTACTGTTGGAAAATGGTATCTTTAATGGGCCCAGCAGGCTGGTTCTGAGACGGTTGTATAGCAGAGATGTCTTTAGGTATGTATGGGGTGTACAGTGCATTTGGAAAGTATTCAGACCTTATTCTAAAATTGATTCAATTATTTATTTCCCTCATCAATCTACAAACAATACCCCATAATGACAAGTTAAAACAGTTCTTTTGAAGTTTTAGCAAATGTATTACAAATAAAACCTGAAATAGCTTATTTACATCAGTATTCAGACCCTTTGCTATGAGACTCGAAATTGAGCTCAGGTGCATCCTGTTTCCATGGATCATCCTTGAGATGCTTCTATAACTTGATTGGAGTCCATCTATGGTACCTTCAAATAATTGGACATGATTTGGAAAGGCACACACCTGTCTACAGCATATCACAAAAGTGAGTACTCACATTTTTGTAAATATTTGAGTATATCTTTTCATGTGACAACACTGAATAAAGGACACTTTGTTACAATGTAAAGTAGTGAGTGTACAGCTTGTATAACAGTGTAAAGTTTCTGTCCCCTCAAAATAACTCAACACGCAGCCATTAATGTCTAAACCGCTGGCAACAAAAGTGAGTACACCCCTAAGTGAAAATGTCCAAATTGGGCCCAATTAGCCATTTTCCCTCCGCGGTGTCATGTGACTCGTTAGTGTTACAAGGTCTCAGGTGTGAATGGGGAACAGGTGTGTTAAATTTGGTGTCATCGCTCTCACACTCCCTCAAACTGACTGGTCACTGGAAGTTCAACATGGCACCTCATGGCAAAGAATTCTCTGAGGATCTGAAAATAATTATTGTTGCTCTACATAAAGATGGCCTGGGCTATAAGAAGATTGCCAAGACCCTGAAACTGAGCTGCAGCACGGTGGCCAAGACCATACAGCGGTTTAACTGGACAGGTTCCACTCAGAACAGGCCTCGCCATGGTCGACCAAAGAAGTTGAGTGCACATGCTCAGCGTCATATCCAGACGTTGTCTTTGGGAAATAGACGTATGAGTGAGCAGAGGTTGAAGGGGTGGGGGGTCAGCCTGTCAGTGCTCAGACCATACGCCGTACACTGCATCAAATTGGTCTGTATGGCTGTCGTCCCAGAAGGAAGCCTCTTCTAAAGATGATGCTCAAGAAAGCCCGCAAACAGTTTGCTGAAGACAAGCAGACTAAGGACATGGATTACTGGAACCATGTGTGGTGGCAACCAGGTGAGGAGTACAAAGACAAGTGTGTCTTGCCTACAGTCAAGCATGGTGGTGGGAGTGTCATGGTCTGTGGCTGCATGAGTACTGCCGGCACTGGGGAGCTACAGTTCATTGAGGGAACCATGAATGCCAACATGTACTGTGACATACTGAAGCAGAGCGTGATCCCTTCCATTCGGAGACTGGTCCGCAGGGCAGTATTCCAACATGATAACGACCCCAAACACACCTCCAAGACGACCACTGCCTTGGTTAAGAAGCTGAGGATAAAGGTGATGGACTGGCCAAGCATGTCTCCAGACCTAAACCCTATTGAGCATCTGTGGGGCATCCTCAAATGGAAGGTGGAGGAGTGCAAGGTCTCTAACATCCACCAGCTCCGTGATGTCGTCATGGAGGAGTGGAAGAGGACTCCAGTGGCAACCTGTGAAGCTCTGGTGAACTCCATGCCCAAGAGGGTTAAGGCAGTGCTGGAAAATGATGGTGGCCACACAAAATATCGACACTTTGGGCCCAATTTGGACATTTTCACTTAGGGGTGTACTCAGTTTTGTTGCTAGCGATTTAGACGTGAATGGCTGTGTGTTGAGTTATTTTGAGCGTAGCAAAGTGTCATTTCTTCAGTGTTGTCACATGAAAAGATGTACTCAAATATTTACAAAAATGTGAGGGGTGTACTCACTTTTGTGATATACTGTATATAAGGTCCCACAGTCGACAGTGCATGTCAGAGCAAACACCAAGTCATGGGGTCAAAGGAACTCTCCGTAGAGCTCCAAGTCAGGATTGTGTCGATGCACAGATCTAGGGAAGGTTACCAAACCATTTCTGCAGCATTGAAGGTCCCCAACAACACAGTGGCCTCCATTACTCTTCAATTGACGAAGTTTGGAACCACCAGTTTGGCCGGACTGTCCATCCGGCCAAACTGAGCAATCGGAGGGGAAGGCCATTGTGGTGCGTTCGTAAATTCACTCTGGGCGTTCATAAATTCAGAGCGTTGCCAGATTGTCCGTTTGTAAATTCAGAGCGTCTCGCTCTCGGAGCATTTAGAGAGCACAATGGATGCTCTGGTCGAGGAGTACGGTTCATCCGAGCGTTTGCTAGCTACTTCCAGACATAAATGAGAGAACAGCTCACTCTGACCATTTTACTTGCCTTGCAGCGCTGGTTAGGCTGTTTTGATGTTATCCAGAGTGTTTGTGACTGTAATTGTGCAGCTGGCAACAATTTAAGTAAGCTTTTTTACTGACACTGGCCATATTCAACAGGTGTTGAGTGTTCATTAACTCATCAGTTATCCTGCGCTCTAGCACACTCAGGTGAGAGTGCTCTGAAATCGGAGTAGATAGAGTGAATTTATGAACACGCCCTTGGTCAGGGAGGTGACCAAGAACCCAATGGTCACTCTGACAGAGCTCCAGATTTCCTCTGTGGAAGCTTCCAGAAGGACAACTATCTCTGCAGCATCCTCCAATCAGGCCTTTATGGTAGAGGGGCCAGACGGAAGCCACTCTTCAATAAAAGGCACATGACAGCCCGCTTGGAGTTTGCCAAAAGGCACCTAAAGGACTCTCAGAATATGAGAAACAAGAATCTCTGGTCTGATGAAACCAAGATTGAACTCTTTAGCCTGAATACCAAGCATCACGTCTGGAGGAAACTTGGCACCCTCCCTATGGTGAAGCATGGTGGTGGCAGCATCATGCTGTGGTGGATGTTTTTCAGTGGCAGGGACTGGGAGACTAGTCAGGATCGAGGGACAGATGAATGGAGCAAAGTACAGAAAGATCCTTGATGAAAACCTGCTCCAGAGCGCTCAGGACCTCAGCCTTGGGTGAAGGTTCAACTTCCAACAGGACAATGACCCTAGCACACAGCCAAGACAACGCAGGAGTGGCTTCGGGACAAGTCTCAATTTCCTTGAGTGGCCCAGTCAGAGCCCAGACTTGAACGTGATCGAACATTTCTGGAGACACCTGAAAATAGCTGTGCAGTGACGCTCCCCATCCATCCTGACAGAGCTGGACAGGATCTGCAGAGAAGGAATTTGAGAAACTCCTCAAATACAGGTGGGTCAAGCTTTTAGCGTCCCCAAGAAGACTATGTGGAAGACTATGTGGAAAATGATGTGGATATATTGAAGCAACATCTCAAGACATCAGTCAGGAAGTTAAAACTCGGTTGCAAATGTGTCTTCCAAGTGGACAATGACCCCAAGTGTACTTCCAAAGTTGTGGCAGAATGGCTTAAGGACAACAAAGTCAAGGTATTGGAGTGGCCATCACAAAGCCCTGACCTCAATCCTATAGAATATTTGTGGGTAAAACTGAAAAGCGTGTGCGAGCAACGAGGCCTACAAACCTGACTCAGTTGCACCAGCTCTGTCAGGAGGAATCGGCATATCTATTTATTATTGCCATCGAAATGTTAGCTGTTAAAATTAGATCCAACAATAATATTAAGAGATTGGCTTAAAAACAAAGGTGTCATTGTACGCTGATGATTCATGTTTTCTTTTAAAACCACAATTAGAATCCCTCCATGGCCTCATAGAGGATCTAGATACTTTTGCTAACCTCTCTGGATTAAAACCAAATTAAAACCAAATGTACTATATTACGTATTGGATCACAAAAAAATGCCAATTTTACATTAGTTTACCAATAAAATGGTCTGACGGGGATGTGAACAAAAATATATATGATCTTGCTACCATGGAAAGGAAAATACCTGTCAATTTGGGGAAAAATCATCCTGATTAACTCTTTAGTCATATCACGGTTTACCTATTTGGTTATGGTTTTGCCTACACCTGGTGACCTGATTTTTAAATTATATGAACAAAAAATATTCAATTTATTTGGAATGGCAAGCCATACAAAATTAAATGAGCCTATTTATATAAATGGGCTATTTATATTTATATAAAATTTATATGAATTTGGAGGGCAGAAATGATTAAATATTAAAGCATTAGACCTCTCACTAAAGGCATCAGTCATACAAAAGTTATACTTAAATCCAAACTGGTTCTCTAGTAAATTGGAATGTCTAATGTGGAATGTCTCACCCCATGTTCAAGATGAGCTTTTTTCCCTTTATTCAGATTACAACTGCTCACTTTTGGTTTTTTGAAAAGGAAATCATCTCCATATTATCGTTCTTTTTAAACAAGCCTTAGAAAGTTGGTTACAATTTCAGTTTAATCCCCCTAAAAAGACAGAACAAATAATACAACAAATATTGTGGTTAAACTAACGCTGCAGATAGGATTACTAGGTGATTTGAAAAGCCATAGTCAATCAATCAATAATATAATAATTATTTTAGCAAACATTTTTATCTTTAATTTACTATCTGTAGAAACTATGAGAATAGAAAGGTTCAACACTTTTGTGCATTATCACAGCACAGTTGAAAAATATATGACAAATAGAAATCCAAAATGGATGCTGTTAAGAGATAGATGGAAGGGGTTGAATGGAGCTGAAGGGTGGGACTAATAACAACATAACTAATGTACAACATACGGGGTCTGTAAAATGTATACAGGCTCAGAAATGTTGTGAAATAGCACAGTTACAAATTGAAATCTAACATCAGAAATAGAAGGACTAAAACCCAACAAAATATAACTATTATAAAATAGATTGTGTCTGTAAAATGTCTATAATATGTATAAACTGAAGGTAGAAGCCTCAGTGTTATTGTTTATTAGTTTAATCAATTGGAGGAGGGGAGGTAGGGTTTGCTGGGAATAATAAAGGTGTATTCTAAAAAAGTATGAAAATGTATGTATATATGTATGTATGTTTATGTATGCATATGTATATATATGTGTATGTACGTGTATGTACAGTGGGGCAAAAAAGTATTTAGTCAGCCGCCAATTGTGCAAGTTCTCCCACTTAAAAAGATGAGAGAGGCCTGTAATTTTCATCATAGGTACACTTAAACTATGACAGACAAAATGAGAGAAAAAAATCCAGAAAATCACATTGTAGGATTTTTAATGAATTTATTTGCAAATTATGGTGGAAAATAAGTATTTGGTCAC
The DNA here is from genome assembly GCF_021184085.1 of Oncorhynchus gorbuscha. Taxonomy (NCBI): domain Eukaryota; kingdom Metazoa; phylum Chordata; class Actinopteri; order Salmoniformes; family Salmonidae; genus Oncorhynchus; species Oncorhynchus gorbuscha. The sequence goes on from NC_060176.1 coordinate 17,364,234, forward strand.
CTACAAACAAGCAAGATTTCTGGCTCTCACAGACCTGTAACTTCTTCTTAAAGAGGCTCTTCTGTCCTCCACTCATTACCTTTATTAATGGCACCTGTTTGAACTTGTTATCAGTATAAAAGACACCTGTCCACAACCTCAAACAGTCACACTCCAAACTCCATTATGGCCAAGACCAAAGAGCTGTCAAAGGACACCAGAAACAAAATTGTAGACCTGCACCAGACTAGGAAGACTGAATCTGCAATAGGTAAGCAGCTTGGTTTGAAGAAATCAACTGTGGGAGCAATTATTAGGAAATGGAAGACATACAAGACCACTGATAATCTCCCTCGATCTGGGGCTCCACGCAAGATCTCACCCCGTGGGATTAAAATGATCACAAGAACGGTGAGCAAAAATCTCAGAACCACACGGGGGACCTAGTGAATGACCTGCAGAGAGCAGGACTCAAATCCTGCAGTGCCAGACATGTCCCCCTGCTTAAGCCAGTACATGTCCAGGCCCGTCTGAAGTTTGCTAGAGAGCATTTGGATGATCCAGAAGAAGATTGGGAGAATGTCATATGGTCAGATGAAACCAAAATATAACTTTTGGTAAAAACTCAACTCGTCGTGTTTGGAGGACAAAGAATGCTGACTTGCATCCAAAGAACACCATACCTACTGTGAAGTTTGGAGATTTGAAACATCATGCTTTGGGGCTGTTTTTCTTCAAAGGGACCAGGACGACTGATCCGTGTAAAGGAAAGAATGAATGGGGCCATGTATCGTGACATTTTGAGTGAAAACTTCCTTCCATCAGCAAGGGCATTGAAGATGAAATGTGGCTGGGTCTTTCAGCATGACAATGATCCCAAACACACCGCCCGGGCAACGAAGGAGTGGCTTCGTAAAAAGCATTTCAAGGTCCTGGAGTGGCCTAGCCAGTCTCCAGATCTCAACCCCATAGAAAATCTTTGGAGGGAGTTGAAAGTCTGTGTTGCCCAGCAACAGCCCCAAAACATCACTGCTCTAGAGGCGATCTGCATGGAGGAATGGGACAAAATACCAGCAACAGTGTGTGAAAACCTTGTGAAGACTTACAGAAAACATTTGATCTCTGTCATTGCCAACAAAGGGTATATAACAAAGTATTGAGACAAACTTTTGTTATTGACCAAATACTTATTTTCCACCATAATTTGCAAATAAATTCATTAAAAAATCATACAATGTGATTTTCTGGATTTTTTCCCCTAATTTTGTCTGTCATAGTTGAAGTGTACCTATGATGAAAATTACATGCCTCTCTCATCTTTTTAAGTGGGAGAACTTGCACAATTGGTGGCTGACTAAATACTTACTTTTTTGCCCCACTGTATATGCACTCCCCTTTCTCTAATCACCATTACTATTTTTTTTACTGTTATTGTTGTCATTATCTCACTTCGCTATAGCAACAGTGGCCTTGTCATTCATGCTTATAAAGCTTCTCGGAATCTGAGAGAGAGCGAGAGAACAGGAGAGACAGACAAAGAGAGAGGAAACAAGGACCATTGATGAATCTCTGAACGTCATTGGACTCTATGAACACTCTTGCTCTGCCTTACAAACTGCTCTGAATGACATGTCTAATGGAAGCTGTTGTAATGTTCAGCAGACAAAATGTCCCTACTAGAACTGTGAGGGTAATTACTCAGCTCTTGCTCAGCAAGATAGGAAGCACTGCCATTGCCTAGCCCCTTCAATATAGATGGGATTTTGTATACCAAACATATTTATCACTGTTTCTCCCTGCAATGCTTGATGGCAGTATGCAACAAAATACATTTTGGGTTAATGGCTGCTCATTTGGTTTCTGTCACAAGCCGGGGTTCCATGACATGGAAACTACATCATAGAATCAGTCTCTGGCACAGTAAGCCTAACAGATTGCCTATGAAAAATACAATTTCCTGCTTACGGATTTCACGTCCACATTTCACATAAATCTATAGTGGCCACTTATCATTCATGAAAGAGAAGGTTTGAACATGAGATTAAATGTGTTATCTGAACCCCAAACAACACAAAAGAAAAAGTGTGGTCAACAAAACCAATATGTTTGACTTTTTGCAGGTATCCACTTTCTGTAGATGTATGAAACATTTACGTATGTCTCAGTCAATGGAGGGGTGTTTAAGCTGTAGAAGCTACTGACCTGTCCATCAGTGGATGAGATCGTGTGTTTCAGTCATTGACTGAAGCAGTAGAGGTAATATCAACTTCCAACGTGCAGAGCCTGGCTCTTGTCCTTTCTATTTTCTGAAGGAGAGTATTTCCATGGGAAAGATAAGTACACTGAACAAAAATAGAAACACAACTTAAATTGTTGGTCCAATGTTTCATGAGCTGAAATAAAAGATCCCAGAAATGTTCCATACCCACAAAAAAATGTATTTCTCTAAAATGTTGTGCACAAATTTGTTTTGGAATATCAACAAGATGATTAAACAGCATGATCAATACACAGGTGCACCTTGTGCTGGAGACAATGAAAGTCCACTCTAAAATCTGCACTTTTGTCACACAACACAATGTCACAGATGTCTCATGTTTTGGGGGGGTGTGCAATGGGTATGCTGACTGCAGGGATGTCCACCAGAGCTGTTGTTAGATCATTTAATATTAATTTCTCTACCATAGGCCGCCTCCAATGTCATTTTAGAGAGTTTGGTAGTACGTCCAACTGGCCTCACAACCGCAGACCGAGAGTAACCACACCAGCCCAAGACCTCCACATCTCCATATACTTGTAGGATCATCTGAGACCAACCACCTGGACAGCTGATGAAACTGTGGATTTGCACAACTAAATAATTTCTGCACAAACTGTCAGAACCAGTCTCGGGGAAGCTCATCTGCATGCTCGTTGTCCTCACCAGGGTCTTGACATGACAGCAATATGGCCTTGTAACCGTCATCAGTGGGCAAATGCTCACCTTCCATGTCCACTGGCACGCTGGAGAAGTGTGCACTTCACGGATGTCAACGTTGTGAACAGAGCGCCCCATGGTGGTGGTGGGGTTATGGTATGGGCAGGCAAAAGCTATGGAAAGTGAACCAATTGCATTTTATTGATGGTAATTTGAATGCACAGAGATACCGTGATGAGATCCTGAGCCCATTGTCGTGCCATTCATCAGCCGCCATCACCTCATGTTTCAGCATGATAATGCAAGGTCCCATGTTGCAAGGATCTGTGCACAATTCCTGGATGCTGAAATTGTCCAAGTTCCATGGCCTGTATACTCACCAGACATGTCACCCACTGAGTATGTTTGGGATTCTTTGGATCGACGTGAACAACAGCATGTTCCAGTTCCCGCCAATATCCAGCAACTTCGTACAGCCATTGAAGAGGAGTGGGACAACATTCCACAGGCCACAATCAACAGCCTCATCAACTGATGTTTCGAGCTGCATGAGGCAAATGGTGGGCACACCAGATATTGACTGGTTTCCTGATCCACACCCCTAGTTATTTGTTTTCAGATATCTGTGACCAACAGATGCATGACTTTACTCCCAGTCATGTGTGAAGTCCATAGATTAGGGCCAAATGTATTTATTTCAATTGACTGATTTCCTTTTATGAAGTGTAACTCAGTAAAATCTTTGAAATTGTTGCATGTTGCGCTTATATGATATTTCAGTGTAGATTCTCAGCAATTGCAGTTGAAGTCGGAAGATTAGATACACCTTAGCCAAATACATTTAAACTCAGTTTTTCACAATTCATGACATTTAATCCTAGTAAAAAGATCAGTTAGGATCACCACTTTACTTTAAGAATGTGAAATGTCAGAATAATAGTAGTGAGAATGATTTATTTCAACTTTTCTTTCTTTCATCACATTCCCAGTGGGTCAGAAGTTTACATACACTCAATTAGTATTTGGTAGCATTGCCTTTAAATTGTTTGGATCAAGCATTTTGGGTAGCCTTCCACAAGCTTCCCACAATAAGTTGGGTGAATTTTGGCCCACTCCTCCTGACAGAGCTGGTGTAACTGAGCCAGGTTTGTAGGCCTTCTTGCTCGCACACACTTTTTCAGTACTGCCCACAAATACTCTATAGGATTGAGGTCAGGGCTTTGTGATGGCCACTCCAATACCTTGACTTTGCTGTCCTTAAGCCATTTTGCCACAACTTTGGAAGTATGCTTGGTGTCATTGTCCATTTGGAAGACCCATTTGCAACCAAGCTTTAACTTCCTGACTGATGTCTTGAGATGTTACTTCAATATATCCACATGATTTTCCTCCATCATGATGCCATCTATTTTGTGAAGTGCACTAGTCCCTCCTGCAGCAAACCACCCCCGTGCTTCATATTTGGAATGGTGTTCTTCGGCTTGTAAGCCTCCCCCTTTTTCCTCCAAACATAACAATGGTCATTATGGCCAAACAGTTCTATTTTTGTTTCATCAGACCAGAGCACATTTCTCCAAAAAGTACAATCTTTGACCCTTTTACTTTTGTACCTGTTTCTACCAGCATCTTCAAGGTCCTTTGCTGTTGTTCTCGGATTGATTTGCACTTTCGCACCAAAGTACGTTCATCTCTACGAGACAGAACGCGTCTCCTTTCTAAGCGGTATGACAGCTGCATGGTCCCATGGTGTATATACTTGCGTGCTATTGATTGTACAGATGAATGTGGTACCTTCAGGCATTTGGAAATTGCTTCCAACGATGAACCAGACTTGTGGAGGTCTACAATTTTTTTCTGAGGTCTTGGATGATGTCTTTAGATTTTCCCATAATGTCAAGCAAAGAGGCACTGAGTTTGAAGGTATGCCTTGAAATACATCCACGGGTACACCTCCAATTGACTGAAATTACGTCAATTAGCCTATCAGAAGCTTCTAAAGCTGATGCCCGGGTGGGCACTCACCTGGGCCACGGTGGTGTGGGAGCAACATTCCGCCGTCTGCCTCAGTTTGGAGGTGTTCGTGGAGGAAGTTTGGAAGGTGTTTTATCCTCATTTGTCCAGCCGAGTGGCCGCTCGCAAGCTGCTCCAGCTACGCCAAGACTCCCGTAGTGTGGTAGACTACGCGGTGGATTTCTGCACTTCAGCAGCTGAGAGTGCTTGGAACCTGGAGGCGCTGTATGACACGTTCCTACACGGAGTATCAGAGGAAGTTAAAGACAAGCTTGCAGCCCAGGAACTACCGATGGATTTCAACTCGCTCATCGCCTTGACCACTCAGATCGATGGACGACTACGGGAAGGAAGAAAGGAGAGGAGAGTTGATTCCACTACCCCCCGGGGTATCCCGGAAGTTCCTGATGGCTCCATGGTGAGAGAACACGAGGCTACCCGAGTTCTCAGGAGAGCCTCTGAAGACTGACGAGGCACCTCTTCCGGAGCCCATGCAACCAGGCAGAGCTAGACTGTCTCCTCTGAACGGCTATACAGGCTTCACACTAAGAGTTTCCTGTATTGCTGGACTACTGGTCATTTGGTCTCTACCTGTCCATCAAAAGACCAGGGTCACCAGTAGGAGCGAGTAGTCTGTTGGGCCATACGGATAACTTTTCCTCTCCCCTTACTCACATTCCATGTTGCTGTGGGGGAACCAGTCAAAATCTCTCCAGGTATTCGTCGACTCTGGGGCTGATGAGAGCTTTATGGACGCTACCCTGGCTTCTGATCTGGATATCCCCACTCAGCCCCTCTCCATTCCCATGGATGTTAGAGCACTGGACGGGCACTCTATTGGCCGGGTCACCCACAATACCATCCCCATCAACCTACTTGTGTCAGGGAACCCCAGTGAGATGATCCAGTTCCTGCTCATTAAGTCTCCTCAGGTTCCCGTGTTTCTCCTGGCTCCAGTGACACAATCGCCTCATTGACTGGTCTGCCAGTGCCATCATGGGCTGGAGCCTGTTATGCCACGCCCACTGCCCGAAGTCAGCGCAGCCTGTTCCAGGACGTCGCAGCAAAGAAAAGTTTAAGATGGGCAAATGGACACAGACACTGGACAGAGGAAGATTGGAAAAAAGTGTTATGGACAGACAAATCTAAGTTTGAGGTGTTCAGATCACAAAGAAGAACATTTGTGAGACACAGAAAAAAGTGAAAAGATGCTGGAGGAATGTTTGAAGCCATCTGTCAAGCATGGTGGAGGCATTATGATGGTCTGGGGGTGCTTTGGTGGTGGTAAAGTGGGAGATTTGTACAAGGTAAAATGGATGTTAAAGAAGGAAGGCTGTTACTCCATTTTGCAACACCGTGCCATACCCTGTGGACGGCCCTTAATTGGAGACAATGTCTTCCTACAACAGGACAACGACCCAAAGCACAGCTCCAAACTATGCAATTACTATTTAGGGAAGAAGAAGTCAGCTGGTATTCTGCCTATAATGGAGTGGCCAGCACAGTCACCGGATCTCAACCCTATTGGGCTGTTGTGGGAGCAGCTTGACCTTATGGTACATTAAAAGTGCCCATCAAGCCAATCCAACTTGTGGGAGGTTCTTCAGGAAGAATGGGTAGAAATTGCTTCAGATTACCTAAACAAATTGACAACTAGAATGCCAAAGGTCTGCAAGGCTGTAATTGCTGCAAATGGAGGATTCTTTGACGAAAGCTAAGTTTAAAGGACACAATTATTATTTCAATTAAAAATAATTATTTATAACCTTGTCAACATCTTGACTATATTTCCTTTTCATTTTGCAACTCATTTCATACATGTTTCTTGGAAAACAAGGACATTTCTAAGTGACCCCAAACTTTTGAACTGTTGTGTACATCCGTCCTTCTGCCTCTCTCGCCTGCGCAGGGTCATCTTTGTGGAGAAGAAGGACAAATCTGGACCTACGGAACACCTGCCACATGGTGCTGATACAGGAGGGGACGAGTGGCAGACAGCCTTCAACATGGCCAGCGGCCACTATGAGTACCTGGTCATGCCCTTTGTCCTTACCAACACCCCTGGTGTGTTCCAGGCTCTAGTTAATGATGTTCTCCGTGACATGTTCAACCGGTTTGTCTTCGTCTACCTCGATGACATCCTTATCTTCTCCCGCTCCACCCAAGAACACATACTCTACATCCGACAGATTGATCCTGGAAGTGTGAAGGTGGGGAGCGTACAGATGGATCCTGGGAAGGTGGGAGAGGTGGTGGATTGGCCCCAGCCCACGTCCAGAATCCAGCTGCAGCGGTTCCTGGGCTTTGCCAACTTTTATCGCCGCTTTATTCTGAGCTACAGCACCCTGGCTCCCCCCTGTCTGCACTCACCTCTCCCACCTTCCGTTCACATGGTCTCCAGCTGCTGATCAGTCGTTCCGGGATCTCAAACACCGCTTCACCACAGCTCCCATCTTGATTCATCCTGACCCGTCCCGCCAGTTTGTGGTGGAGGCCAATGCTTCTGATGTTGGAGTGGGGACTGTCCTGTCCCAGCGGTCTGCCCTGGACCTCAAGTCGCATGACTGCTCCTTCTCCCATCGCCTCAACGCCACAGAGAGGAACTACGATGTGGGGAACCGTGAGATGCTCGCGGTGAAGATGGTGTTGGAGGATTGGAGGCACTGGCTGGGGGGGGTGGAACATCCATTCGTCGCATGGAGTGATCACAAGAACTTGGAATATCTCTGTACCGTCAAGTGCCTCAATTCCAGGCAGGTCAGATGGGCCTTACCGTCCTACCAGCCAGGATCCAAGAACATCAAGCCAGATGCACTGTCACACTGCTATAGCCCCACGACAACCTCCCCAGAACCTGAGACCATTCTTCCCACCTCATGCCTGGCGACGACACTCAGCTAGAGAGTGGAGAAGCAGGTTTGAGAGGCACAGCGTTTCCAGCCGAACCTTGGGGGGTTCAGATAACCGGATGTCCATGCCTGGCGTGGTCCGCTCCGCTGTCCTGGAGTAGGCTCACTCCTTCAGACTTGCCTGTCTCCCAGGCTCCCGTCAGACCCTGGATTTTGTGTGAAAATGCTTTTGGTGGCCTACCATGGTCCCTGACGTCTCCCCATTCATCGCCATTTGCACAGTTTGTGCAACTCCAGCTGGTCTCCTCCAACCTCTCCGACCATACCTGGTCTCACATTTCCCTGGACTTTATCACGGGACTTCCCCCAGTCTGATGGCAACACCGCCATCCTGACTGTGGTGGATCGCTTTTCCAAAGCCGCCCACTTCATTCCTCTCCCCAAGCTACCCACTGCCAAGGAGACGGCCAGGCTCATGGTGCAGCACGTCTTCCAGATCCATGGACTGCCCGTGGACATGGTCTCCAACCGGGGTCCTCAGTTCTCAAAGGCGATCTGCACCCTCATTGGGTCATCAGCCAGCCTTTCCTCCAGGTTCCACCCCCAGTCCAACGGCCAGTCAGAGTGAGTCAACCAGGACCTCGAGACTACTCTGCGCTGCCTGGTCTCCACCAACCCCACCACCTGAAGCCAGCAGCTTGTGTGGGTGGAATACGCCCGCAACACCCTTCCCTGCTCTGCCACGGCATGTCGCCATTTGAGTGTTCCCTGGGGTATCAGCCCTTGCTCTTCCTCGAGCAGAAAGAAGAGGTCGGCATACCTTCTGCCCAGATACCCGTTTGACCGCTGCCGTTGTCGTCCCTGGAGGTATCGATGACAAGCAGATCATCAGTGGACCCCAGCTCCCCGGTATTGTCTCAGGCAAAAGGCATGGCTATCCACCCAGGATCTGCCCCTCCGAGTGGAATCCCGCAAACTCTTCCCCTGGTTTATCGGTCTGTTTCCCATCTCCTAAATTATTAGCCCCTCTGCTGGTCGTCTTCTGTTGCCCTGTACCTTTCGTATACATCCCACCTTTCATGTGTCCAGAGTCAAACCCATGTCTCACAGCCCTTTGTCTCCTGTTTCCACACTGATCTGTTTCACCTGTCTTTGTGATTGTCTCCACCCCACTCCAGGTGTCATCCTTCTTCCCCATTATCCCCTGTGTATTTATACCTGTGTTCTTCGTGTGTCTGTTGCCAGTTCCTTTTGTTTGTATAACCTACCAACGTTTGTTTCCCTGCTCCTGTCTGTTTTCCTGTTTTCTAGTCTTTCCCGGTTTTGACTGTTCTGCCAGCCCTGACTCTGAGCCTGCCTGCCTTTTTTGTACCTTACCCCACCTAAACTGGATTATTGACCCCTGCCTGTCCTTACCCTGAGACTGCCTGCCGTTCTGTTCTCTTTATGCCCTCACCTGCCTTGACCTGTTGTTTGCCTGTCCCTGTTGTTAGGAATAAACTTTTGTTTCTTCAACTCTGTCTGTATCTGGGTCATACCTCAAATGTGATAGAGCCATTTACTTTCCAACCTGTGTTTTCCCATGATTGTATTTGAAATATTGCGAAAGTGTAAGGATTGACGGTGGAGATGAGAACCAGGTACAGGGAGTGAACATTTAATAAACAATGGACATGAAACAGAACAGGAACAGCCTGGACAGGGGAAAAATAACAACATCAATGCTGACAGAGGGAACACACTGAGGAGCAAGCCTGACGGGCCGGCCAAGGCATGGGTGCTGGACAAGCTGGCTGAGGTGTAAAAGCCCAATGAGCCGGCTGAGGCTTGAAAACCTGATGATCCCGCTGAGGCGTGCGAGCCTGACGAACAAGCTGAGGCGTGGGAGCCTGATGGGCCGGTTGAAGCATGACGCGGGGTGGGTGCCTGCTGAGCTTATCGAGGCAAGAAGACCTCTCGAGCCAGCTAAGGTGTGGAAGCCCAATGAACTAGCTGAGGCACCCGCTGTTCCATCGGCGACAGCACCCGGACCTGATGTCACCAACCAAAACAAAACACCAAAACTCCCTGATGCTTCCTTTAGTGGTTGTCAGCATTCCGTGAGGTTTGACACTGGAGACGAGAAGCAAGTACACATTTAATCAACAACGGACATGAAACAGAACAGGAACAGCGTCTGGACAGGGGAAAATAATGATATCATTGCTGACACAGGGAACAAACTGAGGAGCAGACAAATAGAGGGGGTAATGGAGTCCAAAGTAATGGAGTCCAGGTGAGTCCAATATTGCTCAGCTGCGCGTAATGATGGTGGCAGGTGTGCGTAATGAAGGGCAGCCTGCCATCCTCGAGCTTCAGAGAGGAGAGCGGGAGCAGGTGTGACAGAAAGGCCTGTTTAGGCTGCATGCTGTTCACTGACAGATTGCCACGCGTTCCCGACTGTAGGCTGTACCTTGTGATTAGGCTACAATTTTTTTTTAAATATAAACTATTGATCCTCTGGAGCTAAATTATAGGCCTACTCGATGGTGTAGCATTCTGAATGATGTACTGTAATTTCAGTGAATCTCACTCTAGTTATGTGAAAGATTCAGGTGCTCTTTTCTCTCTCACCACCGCAATTGCCACACATTGGTCTCTAGGCTACAATGTTGTGCAAATTATAAACCCGGGCCGGCCCAACACAAATAATTTCTTACAATATTGGGCACATTTTCACATTATGTTTTTTAGGGGGCAGGAGGTTTACAGAGGAGGCAACTCAAATGAACATTGATCGCTTTTATTGGCATTTTTACATTGCAAACAGTGAACATTTTGCTTCATGCAAGGAGATTAATCAGATCTGGGAAAATAGGTTCCAGAACAAAACAGTCCTAAACTGAGAGGTTCTGGATCCTGTTCCAGCACTGGTGTTCCAGCTGAGTTCTGTGTGTCATGTAATAGATTTGGTCTGATTACAGGCCTGTAATTCCCAATCTCCCCATCAGCCCTGGGCACTCTGTATTGTTTACTTTACTGTTTGTTTCCGTTTCACTTGAGACTGTGATTCAATATCTCTGTCATCCACGCATCTGCCTGTCTACACTGCTCATCGCTAAGTCCCCCTGGCCATTTGATTTACTAACATTTTCAACTTATGCTTGTTTTACAAATAGGAAATGATGCCCTTGATTTTATGAGGAAAATGTCATTTTAATGACAGTTTTAACCTCACTAATGGAGCGAGAACGCAATATGCTGTGCGCTGGATAACAATACTACTTTCTCATTACCTCTTTGTGATGGAGTGTGCAATGAATCTTGATTTATAATTATTATCGTTGTGCTGTTGCCACAAGGGGTGTGTCAGTCTGGTCAGGAGGGAACACACAAACGCACAAACACAAACACGCTCATTTGCGCACACGCACGCACAAACACAAACGCGTGTACACACAAACACACACACACACATTGTCTGAGCTGACAATAGGACCTGTGAGAGCATCTGTTTTTTTTGACCACAGTGAAAACTATAAACTCCAGACCAAAAACTGCCCATATAGTCAGAGACAGCAGTATTGCATAGGCCTACTCAGAGAGAGTACTGAATGGGCCAGGGAGGTAGTCCATAGGGATAGCTAAGAGACTGGGGAACCAGGGGAGACAGATTTGACCAGGCGGGGATTGTTGGCAGGGAAAGGAGAACTAGTCTAATCTGTGTACAAACACCTGGTGTACAAACACCTGGCAGATGTTGATAGGGGTTCTGCCATCCAAACTGTTTTAATCAAAATCCTATGAGCACATTATAGCCAGCAGTCTTCCAGCTACTCTCACTTAAGCCTACTTCCCCTATGGTCTGTTCCAAATGTTTCTTAATCTTTCACACTCTCACATGTTTTAAACAGGAAATAATTAGCCGCACACTGAATTAAATACAGGATGGTTTGAATTATTACTTGTCAATGTGGTGTTGCTGCGGACTGTTGCATCTGCAGCACATTACTCACGTTGACTAATATATATGACAACTGCTGTCTATCAGGGTTGGGGTGTAACGGATTACGTGTAATGTAAGGGATTACAAAAAACGGTCACTGTAATCAGTTACATTACCAGCAAAAATATTGTGATCAGATTACAGATACTTTTGATAAACTAGATGATTACTGACTTTTAAATTCAGAAAGGATGTTTGTGAGAGAAAAAATTGTGGACACTTTTCACAATGCCATTCAAATCAGCATTGAAAAGGGCGCAAATTTAAGTTTGTTCCACCTGAGCGAGTCTGACCAAAAGTCAGAGACAACTATGATGACACACCAAATGGGTTTGATGGATCACGGGATAAGAGCAGGAATAGGCCTTTGTAGGCTGCAGTCCAAGCTATTTCTTCCAATGGTGCGGAAGGCACACCTGTTAATTGAAATGCATTCCAGGTGGCTAACTCATGAAGCTGGTTGAGAGAATGCCAAGAGTGTGCAAAGCTGTCATCAAGGCAAAGGGTGGCTACTTTAAAGAATGTAAAATATATTTTTATTTGTTTAACACTTTTTTCGTTACTACATGATTCCATATGTGTTATTTCATAGTTTTGATGACTTCACTATTATTCTACAATGTAGAAAACAATAAATATATAGAAAAACTATTGAATGAGTATGTGTCCAAACTTTTGACTGGTACTGTATATCCATTGATTCTTGAAGAATATAACTTATAAATGCCTCATGAGATAAATGCCTCACACTCCATGAGAACCTAAAATATAAGCTTGTTATTCCCCAATGTTTGTAAATGTAAACACACACTGTATAGCCTCATAACATTTACATTTTTTTTACATTTAAGTCATTTAGCAGACGCTCTTATCCAGAGCGACTTACAAATTGGTGCATTCACCTTATGACATCCAGTGGGACAGTCACTTAACAATAGTGCATCTAAAACTTAGGGGGGGTGGGGTGAGAGGGATTACTTAACCTATCCTAGGTATTCCTCATAACATGGTTAAAATAATCATTTGGATATCATGGATGGTAAGTCCTTGCATCCATAGCTCTGTCTATTAATCTGAGAGTGGTTATATTTCTCCAGGCCCATCCCTCAGCTTTTTACCGAAACAAAGGCTGGGCGGCCGTTTTGTTATTGTTTCATCTGTGGATTTAACCCTTTAAACAGCTACATATTGTCAAGATATCAAAGTGTCACCAACAAAAAGATAAACAATAGGCCGATAGCAAATGCAGCATATGGCATTCATTTTTTACATGTAAATAGCACTTTTCAGTAGTGATCAAAGCAAGCCATTCCATGAGCGCAGCATTTATTTTTCAAATCAATGAGCCCAATCAGTCCTCCAGTCCTCCATGCCACAGTGTTCAATTCTCGGGCCGACTCTTTTCTCTGTATATATCAATGATGTTGCTCTTGCTGCGGGCGATTCCCTGATCCACCTCTACGCAGATGACACCATTCTGTATACTTCTGGCCCTTCCTTGGACACTGTGCTATCTAACCTCCAAACAAGCTTCAATGCCATACAACACTCCTTCCGTGGCCTCCAACTGCTCTTAAACGCTAGTAAAACCAAATGCATGCTTTTCAACCGTTCGCTGCCTGCACCCGCACGCCCGATTGCATCACCACCCTGGATGGTTCCGACCTAGAATATGTGGACACCTATAAGTACCTAGGTGTCTGGCTAGACTGTAAACCCTCCTTCCAGATTCATATCAAACATCTCCAATCTAAAATCAAATCTCGAGTCGGCTTTCTATTCCACAACAAAGCCTCCTTCACTCACGCTGCCAAACTTACCCTAGTAAAACTGACTATCCTACCGATCCTCGACTTCGGCGATGTCATCTACAAAATAGCTTCCAATACTCTACTCAGCAAACTGGATGCAGTTTATCACAGTGCCGTCCGTTTTGTTACTAAAGCACCTTATACCACCCACCACTGCGACCTGTATGCTCTAGTCGGCTGGCCCTCGCTACATATTCATCGTCAGACCCACTGGCTCCAGGTCATCTACAAGTCCATGCTAGGTAAAGCTCCGCTTTATCTCAGTTCACTGGTCACGATGGCAACACCCATCCGTAGCACGCGCTCCAGCAGGTGTATCTCACTGATCATCCCTAAAGCCAACACCTCATTTGGCCGCCTTTCGTTCCAGTTCTCTGCTGCCTGTGACTGGAACGAATTGCAAAAATCGCTGAAGTTGGAGACTTTTATCTCCCTCACCAACTTCAAACATCTGCTATCTCAGCAGCTAACCGATCACTGCAGCTGTACATAGTCTATCGGTAAATAGCCCACCCAATTTACCTACCTCATCCCCATACTGTTTATATTTATTTACTTTTCTGCTCTTTTGCACACCAGTATCTCTACCTGTACATGACCATCTGATCATTTATCACTCCAGTGTTAATCTGCAAAATTGTAATTATTCGCCTACCTCCTCATGTCTTTTGCACACAATGTATATAGACTCTTTTTTTTCTACTGTGTTATTGACTTGTTAATTGTTTACTCCATGTGTAACTCGATGTTGTTGTCTGTTCACACTGCTATGCTTTATCTTGGCCAGGTCGCAGTTGTAAATGAGAACTTGTTCTCAACTAGCCTACCTGGTTAAATACAGGTGAAATAAAAAATACATTAAAAAATGACAACAAAATCATAAACAACTGAGCAGGTCTGGCGAATGGGGTTATGCTCATGTTAAACAAGTTGGCTAATCTATACTTCCATATTTCCAAGTCCTATTCTTCAAGATCAACGGGTATAACATTTATTGGAATGACTGGAATACTGATAGACTTTGGTTTTTAATGTAAAGCTGGGGCGGCAGGTAGCCTAGTGGTTAGAGCGCTGGGCCAGTTTCTGAAAATGTGCTGGATCGAATCCCTGAGCTGACAAGGATCAAGTCTGTCGTTTTGCCCTTGATTAAGTCAGTTAGCCCACTTGTCCCCGGGCACCGAAGATATGGATGTCGACTATGGCAGACCGCCGCACCTCTCTGATTCAGAGGGGTTGGGTTACATGCGGAAAACAAATTTCCGTTGAATGCATTCAGTTGTACAACTGACTAGGTATCCCCCTTTCCCTTTCCCCAAAGATATAATTTAATCGTATTATTATATGTAGTAGAAAGTGATGGGTTAGAAGTAGCCTACATAACCAACCCATAGAGTAAAATTTAACATCCATATATGGCCAGCTATGTAAACTTTAACATTGATTTATCCTGCAATAGATGTCGTTCAATTGGTAACATACATTTTTGTCTTCTAATGCTTCTTAAGGGGAAAGTAATCTAAATGTAATCTGTAATCAGATTAGGTTACTGAGTTTGAGTAATCCAAAAGTTACATTACTGTTTACAATTTTGGACAGGTAACTAGTAACTGAAATGGATTACATTTATAAAGTAACCCACCCAACCCTGCTGTCTGAATATCAAATGAGGGAATTAAAGTTGGGTGAGAGTATTACCGCTGACACTGCAGCTCTAGTGTAATGCAACCTCAGCTCATGGACCAGGGCCATATGCTGTCATGGGAGGGAAGCTTTCACATAAACTATACAGAGGAGTCTTACTCCAGGGAAGCTTAAGAAGCGAACAAACATAAATAAGAACAAGTGTTCCTGTCATTTTATAGATCTTCTGGTGGAACTGCAGTGGGACGGAGGTTGACTCGGATGCAGATCTTCAGACTGTAGTAATCTGAGGTCTCAGTTAGTAATCATTACTTTCTGATTTTGGCCGGAGGACAGAGAAATACGTCACGACAGGCTGTCTACACCATTGAGATACGTATGTCTACACCTTGTGTGACTAGTCTGATACAGTCTGATACAGAATCTTAAGATATTTTCGGTTATGGTATTAACATCGATAAACTCCATAACCCTGCAAAGGTACCACCCATCACAGTGAACACTAAGGACAGCCCACTACTGGAAATGAAGAGCCATGTTGAGCCGAAGTGGCATGCCGATGATGTTTTTTAATGTCCTTGAAAAAAACGAACAAAAACTGTCATTATAGCTACTGAAGAGTAAAATACCTCAGTTTCTTGCCATTCCATTAATTGGATGATGCTCCATTGTTGACGCCCATCCAGAATCTATTGTCTATACTACAATGTAGGCTGTAATTAATAACCTATCAGGACCCAGTTACGAACCCGGGTCTCCAGAGTGAGAAACAGTCACTTAACCAACTGAGCCACGAATAGTCGGCAGAACCCAGAAGATGAGGCAGACACAGCAGTACTTGAGACAGTGTATTTAATGAAGTAAAAAAGTGAAGTCCTTCAGGAAAACATGTAACTCCACAACCTCAAAAGGAATTCCACAAGAACAAAGGTAATCCTCCAAGACAAAAAGGTAAATCCACAAGGTGGAAGGTAAAGCATAAAAAGCCTCAAAAGATACTCAAAAATAAATATACAAGAACAAAAAACAGAATTCCACAAGAGAGTCCATCGGGATCAACAAGAGTACACAGAATACTAGGGCTGGGTGCTAACATACAAACACAGAGCAAATAACTGAGGAAAACTAAGGGTTTAAATACAATCAGGGGAAACGAGGCACAGGTGCAAATAATAATGGGGATCAAGGGAAAACAAAAGGTCAAAAAGCACAATGGGGGCATCTAGTGACCAAAAACCGGAACAACCCTGGCCAAATCCTGACATAACCATTGATTCTCTACAGGTCCACTGTGGTGTGGAGGAGATCAGATGTGGACCCGGCTCTAACGCCTCTTCCTGCGTCATCACTGGTGTCCCTATCGGCCTGCTACATAGACCACAGGCCTGCAGATTGTTTCAAGGTTAGTGGACAAACAGCCTTGAAATTCCTGGCTCCTGTGAAAGTGAGGCAAAACCACAGCCAAATGGAGTTGTCTGGTAAGATATTGTACCATACATTCAGTCAGCTTTGTAATATTGTTCAAACATGCAAACATGTCAACATTAGTCTGAAACACAAAATCACAGAATGGGGAGGGGAGCAATTGTCAATGAGCAACACTTGGGAAGCAAAGCATTTACCTTTATTTTAGACACACACAAACACGTCCGTGCGCACATACCCACACGTGCATACATAGATACACAGGCAGAAAATTAGAGCGAATTATGGCTTTCATCATTGGTCATTGGATGGCTTTTCTACACTGTCAGTCTCTAAGTACCTTCTGGGCTGCTGGGGGAATATTCAGCGCAGGGGTAAAGCCAATGATTGTGACTCCAGTGGACCGGCCTGCAGGTCATACAGCTTCACCACGGTAACAAGACAAAACAAGTGATTTGGAGCAGGAGCATTGTGATTGCTCTGGCAGGAGAACATGATTTCTATGCCAGTGCTTATGTAGCCCAGTTACCTCCACGGTCTCAGTGAGTCAATTGCCTCCCTCCACAGCTCACTGCCTGGGGTCATTTTTGAAAACAAGGGCCAGCTTGGGAGTACGTTCTACACATAGCTTGGGCTTGAAGCCACTTCGTCACGCAGAACACAACATAATAGCAGTGTTAATTGTTTTGCAGGGTCAAATTGACTCCTGAATAGTCTGCTTGTGTCCCAGTACCCGAGGGTATGTCTGCCGTTTGACAGCAACCACTTGAGGACAATGTAATGATGCGTTAAAGGTGAATCCTGAATCTGACCTGTGTGTATAAGTGTCTGGGGTGAGTCATGAATACTGAACACAAGATAAAGGACAACTGTGTCATCAAAAACAACAATGTAGAACAGTGGCAGAAATACAGCATTTGAATAAACAACTAAAGAAATAAAACATTTATGCAATCAGTACTGTAAGTAACTCTGGATAAGAGCGTCTGCTTAATGACAACCAGAAAAGAAACAAACCTGACCCAAGCATTAGAACGTAGTTCTGTTTAGTAGGCAAAGTGGTTAAAACAAGACAGGAAAAAGAGGAGTGGTTCAGGGGTAACAGGAGAAGACAGTGTCATAACAGGAAAATAAGTCTTATTTGGGACATGAAGCCAGCAGGACCTATTATCTTGTATGCTCGATTGTATACCTCTGTGCAGTTTGTGTTCTGACAGGTAGCCTGTCTGGAGGTCAAGGAAGGGGTCATGTCAGGTGTGACATGGAGGCAGCCAGCTGGGGACTGTTGGGCGATTGTCAAGATATCACAAAACGCTCACACTGTTGTTACCTCTCTCTGTGAATAATAAGGCTTTTCACTTTGGGAAGTTTCTCAAAGACTTTCTTTTTAGACAAAGAGATTTAAAGATCTTTAGAACTGTTTTAAATGACATAAGAAAGTAAATAGATGTAATATTACTTGATGTAATATTATTCATAACTCCTGTCAGGTGACAATTGAAAGACATATTGAACACGTCAAGTGTACAGTAGGCACACAAAAGGTGTCCTTGCCTACTGCATGTTGCTATTTATTTGAATCGCTCTACTACTCATAAAAATCAATAAAGGCCATGCAGAATGATACCACACATCATTTGAATGTAAACCATCATCAGCAGTACAGACGGTAATGGGATTTGTGGAGAATGAATATAACACTTGAAAATGGTCTCAATATCAAACAATACAGGAATTGTAACTCCTACAGCATATCCCTCTGAAATGCTAAGGAATAATAACCCCCTCGTTTCTGAGTGACGTTCTTGCCGTTTACTAAATTCTAATTGTACCTCTCTCCAGTCCACTCGGTCTCCTTTTATGAGAAGCCAGGCCAAGCCTGAGTGTTAAAAGGCAGTTTGATGTCCCTCACAGTAGTGAGAATGGCAGCCCCTCAGGCTTACCGCAGCAAGGCTGCCTCCCTCTGGTTCCAACAGACCTCCACCCACGCGTCTCGTGATGTGCCTGACATTTTGGGATATTCGCCTGACGCTTTATCACTACCACAGGATCTGTTTGCTGTAATAACCATGACTATTCCCCACTTCTTCCCTTTGCCACAAAACACATTTGACCATGAGAAAAATATCACATTGAATGCTGTCATGTGGACACAATGGATTCTGGGACTACCTACATTTGCTCAATACTCTCATCAGTTGATTATGATAAGATTGAGGATTATTCAACAAAAAATATGTAATACCTCTTCCCAACTAAGCATAGTGAAACTGTGGCTTTTTCTGGGATGCATTACTACACATACTGCAGCATATAGTAACCAACCAGAAATGCTAATTTAATGTGAGTGCAGTACCTTCATTTAAAATTCTGTCACAGATCAGGATTGGCCTTCATTTAGGTCACAGTAAGAGCTGATGTAGGGGGATGAGGCTAGTCTAAGGGCAGAGGTGAGACTATAATTGGTTATATGGTCATTGATTAATGTTGTCTCTTCAGGGAAGGATCTACTACTGGTCAGGGCTTTTCTGCAATCCAAGGGAGATGCACACTGACAATACTGGTCTACACATCACATGTAGCCTTCCACAGCATACTGTAAATGAACCAATTCCAGTAGGACTATAACCATGCGCTGTATACTCAGCAGATAGAATGCATAATCATTGTTAATCATTTAAATGTATGTAGTTCTGTCCTTGAGCTGTTCTTGTCAATTGATTTCTTTATTATGCCATATTTCATGTTTTGTGTGGACCCCAGGCAGAGTAGCTGCTGTACTGCAGCGCCAGCTGTGCCACCAGAGACTCTGGGTTCCCGCCCAGGCTCTGTCGTAACCGGCAGCGACCGGGAGGTCCGTGGGGCGACGCACAATTGGCCTAGTGTTGTCCGGGTTAGGGAGGGCTTGGTCGGTAGGGATGTCCTTGTCTCATCGCGCACCAGCGACTCCTGTGGCGGGCCGGGCGCAGTGCGTGCTAGCCAAGGTTGCCAGGTGCACGGTGTTTCCTCCGACACATTGGTGCAGCTGGCTTCCGGGTTGGATGTGCGCTGTGTTAAGAAGCAGTGCGGCTTGGTTGGGTTGTGTATCGGAGAACGCATGACTTTCAACCTTCATCTCTCCCGAGCCCGTACGGGAGTTGTAGCGATGAGACAAGCTAGTAGCTACTAAACAATTGGATACCACGAAATTGGGGAGAAAACGGGGTAAAATTCAACAACAAAAAAACACACACAAAAAAAGACAAGGTGAACATCCATGTATTGAAAACAGGGAGCATTGTGCTGCAGTTGCAAATCAATGAATATCAGAGGCATGTTGTGAGTCAACTGAGAGAAAGATGTATCCTATATGTCCATCACACAAGTCAAGGCCCAATTACTATAGTTCTAAAAATCAGATCAGTCCAATCATACATACAACAAGCCTACATGCATACTCTACATACAGTTACTGTAGACTATAAATCCTATGTAACAAACCTACAGCAGCAGCAACCTTGAATTACATTCATTTATTTGATTGAAAGGTGAGTTTTTCTCCTACTATTTACAACACTATGACAACTATCTGTGCTGAGGGACCAACAAGAAGCTCAGAACATTGGTTCTCAAGTTACCTATGGGAATACTATTGTTTATTGTTGATTACAACAAATCATTTCTCCAATGCCTGCCCACGTTATGCACCCAGTAGTGTTAGTCATCTGGTGAGAGAATAGGACCAGGACAGACAAAATTAAACCCATTTATAAGCAACAGAGACAGAAAACCATTGGAGGTGAATCTCATTTGGTACCTCAATTAGAATATTTATTCACAAAAAGACAGAATGGTTGCGTTACAACACATTAGTACTTTCTTGTGACCGGTTCATCTCTCTCCCTTATGCACTGTCTGCTGTGGGAAAAGTATTACCCTCCATTTTTCTTCTCAATATCCACTATTTACAGCCACACGAATGCAATAGCTGTAATGACTAGCCCAAAAAGTCCCTCTGTCTAACCCACGACCAGCCCTCAATCCCACCTAACTGCAGAACACAGAAAGGTCTATATTTGCTTCTGAACAAATATACTGAACAAACATATAAATCCAACGTGCAACAATTTCAACCATTTCTACTGAGTTACAGTTCATATAAAGAAATAATTCAATTAAAATAAATAAATGAGGCCCTAATCTATGGATTTTACATGACTGGGCAGAGGTGCAGCCATGAGTGGGCCTGGGAGGGCATAGGCCCACTCATTAGGGAGCCAGACCCACCCGCTGGGGAGCCAGGCCCAGCCAATCAGAATGAGTTTTTCCCCACTAAAGGGCTTTATTACAGACAGAAATACTCCTCAGTTTCATCAGCTGTCTAGGTGGCTGGTCTCAGACGGTCCCATAGGGGAAGAAGCTGGATGTGGAGATTCTGGGCTGGCATAGTTACACGTGGTCTGCAGTTGTGAGTTGGACGTACTTCCAAATTCTCTAAAACAACACTGGAGGCGGTTTATGGTAGAGAAATGAACATTCAATTATCTGGCAACAGCTCTGGTGGACAGTCCTGCAGTCAGCATGCCAATTGCATGCTTTTTCAAAACTTGAGACATCTGTGGCATTGTGCTTTGTGACAAAACTTCACATTTTAGAGTGACCTTGTATTGTCTCCAGCACAAGGTCCACCTGTGTAATGATCATTCTGTTTAATCATCTTCTTGATATGCCACATCTGTCAGGTAGATGGATTATCTTGGCAAAGGAGAAATGCTCACTAACAGGGATGTAAACAAATTGTGCATTAAATGAAACATTTCAGAGATATTTTATTCAGCTCATGAAACATGGGACCAGCACTTTACATGTTGCGTTTATATTTCTGTTCAGTACATAATGATTGCCAGTATTGAGCTGCCAACAGGAAAGAGATCGATGGAAAGAGTTCAGACAAGTGTACTGTATTTACAACATTATGAATTCAGGTTGTGCTTTACTTATTGGAATAGAGCCAGTCTTTCTCTCTTTGAACACTGCTATCTAGTGATGGTCTAATAACCAACCTCCACGGCACTGTAGTAATTTCTATTGAAGCCATAGCTGGTTGGCTTGGTTAATAGAGCTAATTATATGTCCCGGGATTCAGCCCCCTGATTAAGAAATGAATACCCTGAACTTTTAAGATGGGAAAGAAAATGAACCTTTCAAAGCGCTTATCTAAGACCCCACACTAATATGTCTTTCTATCTTGTCCATGGCTGATTGCTGCTCTGGCATTTGAAAGGGAAGGTTAAGTCAGTTCAGAAGATGAAGCAACAAAGATGCGCCACCATTTTATTTTTTTATGGTCAAATACACCTGCTCCTGAAATGTCAAATGAGGTTTGTCTTTCAAATATGAATTTAAATTGGTTTTAATATTGGGAGTTTATCAGACCTTATCAGATTTTTTTTGTAAAACATCCCCAATGACGCAATAGCCAACAGAATACCATTTTGTGAAAAGACAACCCACATTAGTGAAACATGATCCATATGTGAATAATTCTCCAACACATCAGAGATTACAGGAGGGGAATGAGTACACCCTCTTGAGGGGCCCCCTTGTTGGGCAGCATGGAGGATGTGTTGTTGCCTACCCTCAACGCCTGGGCGGCCCGTCAGGAAGTCTAGGATCCAGAGGGAGGTGTTCAGTCCCAGGGTCTATGCTGTTGGATGCTGAGCTATAGTCAATGAACAGTGTTCTTACATACAGAGCATTTGAAAGTTTTCAGACTGCTTGACTTTTTCCACATTTTGTTACGTTACAGCCTTACTCTAAAATGAATTGAATAGGTTTTTCCCTCATCAATTTACACACAATAACCCATAATGAACTAATCAAAAACAGTTTTTTATAAATATATATACATTATCACAAGAGTACACCCCTCACATTTTTGTAAATATTTGAGTACATATTTTATAATATATAATAATATATGCCATTTAGCAGACGCTTTTATCCAAAGCGACTTTCAGTCATGTGTGCATACATTCTACGTATGGGTGGTCCCGGGGATCGAACCCACTACCCTGGCGTTACAAGCGCCATGCTCTACCAACTGAGCTACACAGGACAACACTAAAGAAATGTAAAGTAGTGAGTGTATAGTTTGTATAGTTTGTATAACAGTGTAAATTTGCTGTCCCCTCAAAATAGCTCAACACACAGCCATAAATGTCTAAACCGCTGGCAACAAAAGTGAGTAAACCCCTAAATGAAAATGTCCAATTTGGGCCCAAAGTGTCAATATTTAGTGTGGCCACCATAATTTTCCAGCACTGCCTTAACCCTCTTGGGCATGGAGTTCACCAGAGCTTCACAGGTTGCCACTGGAGTCCTCTTCCACTCCTCCATGACGACATCACGGAGCTGGTGGATGTTAGAGACCTTGCACTCCTCCACCTTCCGTTTGAGGATGCCCCACAGATGCTCAATAGGGTTTAGGTCTGGAGACATGCTTGGCCAGTCCATCACCTTTATCCTCAGCTTCTTAACCAAGGCAGTGGTCGTCTTGGAGGTGAGTTTGAGGTCGTTATCATGTTGGAATACTGCCCTGCGGCCCAGTCTCCGAAGGGAGGGGATCATGCTCTGCTTCAGTATGTCACAGTACATGTTGGTATTCATGGTTCCCTCAATGAACTGTCGCTCCCCAGTGCCGGCAGCACTCATGCAGCCCCAGACCATGACACTCCCACCACCATGCTTGACTGTAGGCAAGACACACTTGTCTTTGTACTCCTCACCTGGTTGCCGCCACACACGCTTGACACCATCTGAACCAAATAAGTTTATCTTGGTCTCATCAGACCACAGGACATGGTTCCAGTAATCCATGTCCTAAGTCTGCTTGTCTTCAGCAAACTGTTTGCAGGCTTTCTTGTGCATCATCTTCAGAAGAGGCTTCCTTCTGGGACGACAGCCATGCAGACCAATTTGATGCAGTGTACGGCATATGGTCTAAGCACTGACAGGCTGACCCCCCAACCCTTCAACCTCTGCAGCAATGCTGGCAGCACTCATACGTCTATTTTCCAAAGACAACCTCTGGATATGACGCTGAGCACGTGCACTCAACTTCTTCGGTTGACCATGGCGAGGCCTGTTCTGAGTGGAACCTGTCCAGTTAAACCGCTGTATGGTCTTGGCCACCGTGCTGCAGCTCAGTTTCAGGGTCTTGGTCTTCTTATAGCCCAGGCCATCCTTATGTAGCAGGTCCTGCCGTGTAGTTCTGGGCTGATCCCTCACCTTCCTCATGATCATTGATGCCCCACGAGGTGAGATCTTGCATGGAGCCCAAGACCGAGGGTGATTGACCGTCATCTTGAACTTCTTCCATTTTCAAATAATTGCACCAACAGTTGTTGCCTTCTCACCAAGCTGCTTGCCTATTGTCCTGTAGCCCATCCCAGCCTTGTGCAGATCTACAATTTTATCCCCGATGTCCTTACACAGCTCTCTGGTCTTGGCCATTGTGGAGAGGTTGGAGTCTGTTTGATTGAGTGTGTGGACAGGGGTCTTTTATACAGGTAACGAGTTCAAACAGGTGCAGTTAATACAGGTAATGAGTGGAGAACAAAGAAAATCTAACAGGTCTGTGAGAGCTGGAATTCTTACTGATTGGGAGGTGATCAAATACTTATGTCATTCAATAAAATGAAAATGAATTACTTAAAAATCATACAATTTTTTCTGGATTTTTGTTTTAGATTCCATCTTTCACAGTTGAAGTGTACCTATGATAAAAATTACAGACCTCTACATGCTTTGTAAGTAGGAAAACCTGCAAAATCGGCAAAATCGGCAGTGTATCAAATACTTGTTCTCCCCACTGTGTGTATATATATATATATATATATATAAACAATGGAAATATTACATGTACATAAGTATTCAGACCCTTTACTCAGTACTTTGTTGAAGCACCTTTGGCAGCGATTACAACCTCAAGTGTTCTTGGGTATGATGCTACAAGCTTGGCACTCCCATATTTGGGGAGTTTCTCTCATTCTTCTCTGCAGATCCTCTGAAGCTCTGTCAGGTTGGATGAGGAGTGTTGCTGCACAGCTATTTTCAGGTCTCTCCAGAGATGTTTAATCAGGTTCAAGTGCAGGCTCTGGCTGAGCCATTCAAGGACATTCAGAGACTTGTCCCAAAGCCACTTCTGCGTTGTCTTGGCTGTGTGCTTAGGGTTGTTTTCCTGTTGGAAGGTGAACCTTCGTATCAGTCTGAGGTTCTGAGCGCTCTGGAGCAGATTTTCATCAATGATCTCTTGGTCACCTCCCAAGGCCCTTCTCCCCCGATTGCTCAGCTTGTCTGAGCGGCCAGCTATAGGAAGAGTCTTGGTGGTTCCAAACTTCTTCCATTTAAGAATGATGGAGGCCAATGTGTTCTTGGTGACCTTCAATGCTACAGAAATGTTTTGGTACCCTTCCCTAGATCTGAGCCTCAACACTATCCTGTCTCTGAGCTCTACGCACAATTCCTTTGACCTCATGACTGTTTTTGCTCTGACATGCACTGTCAACTGTGGGACCTTATATAGACAGGTGTGTGCCTTTCCAAATCACATCCAATAAATTGAATTTTAAGCTATAAAAATAAAGAGAGTCGCACACTCCATATATAAACTCCCAGTAATTTACTGGGTAAACGTTTAGGCATCCTTCTGCCTCCTTCAGGGTAGCATCACAGGTGGATTCCAATCAAGTTGTAGAAATGGAAACAGGACGCACCTGAGCTCAATTTCGAGTCTCATAGCAAAGGGTCTGAATACTTATGTAAATAAGGTATTTCTGTTTTTGATTTTAATAAATTAGCAAACAGTTCTAAAACCCTGTTTACGCTTAGTCATTATGGGGTATTGTGTGTAGATTGCTGAGGAAAATGTTCTATTTTATCAATTTTAGAATAAGCCTGAAACGTAACAAAATGTGGAAAAAGTCAAGGGGTCTTACTTTCAGAAGGCACTGAGGTATTCCTTTTGTCCAGATGGTTGAGGGAGGTGTCTAGTGCAATAGAGATTGCATCATCTGTAGATCTGGTATTCTAATTGGAGTGGGTCCAGAATGATATAATATTTGCCGTTATGCAGACACTTTTATACAAAGCGACTTACGTCATGCGTCCGAACATTTTACTTATTGGTGCTCCCAGGAATCAAACACACTATCCTGGCGTTACAAGCGCCACGCTCTACCAACTGAGCTGCAAATGATATGAGCCATGACCAGCCTTTCAAAGCCTTTTATGGCTATAGATGTGAGTGCATCAGGGCCATAGTCATTTTGGCAGGTTTCCTTGGAAATCTTGGGCACGGGTCGTGGACTATGGTGTTCTGCTTGAAAATAGAGTGAGTGAGAGAGGGAGATAGGGAGAGGATTCAGACAGTATACAGTGCCTTGCGAAAGTATTCGGCCCCCTTGAACTTTGCAACCTTTTGCCACATTTCAGGCTTCAAACATAAAGATATAAAACTGTATTTTTTTGTGAAGAATCAACAACAAGTGGGACACAATCATGAAGTGGAACGACATTTATTGGATATTTCAAACTTTTTTAACAAATCAAAAACTGAAAAATTGGGCGTGCAAAATTATTCAGCCCCCTTAAGTTAATACTTTGTAGCGCCACCTTTTGCTGTGATTACAGCTGTAAGTCGCTTGGGGTATGTCTCTATCAGTTTTGCACATCGAGAGAATGCATTTTTTTCCCATTCCTCCTTGCAAAACAGCTCGAGCTCAGTGAGGTTGGATGGAGAGCATTTGTGAACAGCAGTTTTCAGTTCTTTACACAGATTCTCAATTGGATTCAGGTCTGGACTTTGACTTGGCCATTCTAACACCTGGATATGTTTATTTTTGAACCATTCCATTGTAGATTTTGCTTTATGTTTTGGATCATTGTCTTGTTGGAAGACAAATCTTCATCCCAGTCTCAGGTCTTTTGCAGACTCCATCAGGTTTTCTTCCAGAATGGTCCTGTATTTGGCTCCATCCATCTTCCCATCAATTTGAACCATCTTCCCTGTCCCTGCTGAAGAAAAGCAGGCCCAAACCATGATGCTGCCACCACCATGTTTGACAGTGGGGATGGTGTGTTCAGGGTGATGCGCTGTGTTGCTTTTACGCCAAACATAACATTTTGCATTGTTGACAAAAAGTTCAATTTTGGTTTCATCTGACCAGAGCACCTTCTTCCACATGTTTGGTGTGTCTCCCAGGTGGCTTGTGGCAAACTTTAAACAACACTTTTTATGGATATCTTTAAGAAATGGCTTTCTTCTTGCCACTCTTCCATAAAGGCCAGATTTGCGCAATATACGACTGATTGTTGTCCTATGGACAGTGTCCCACCTCAGCTGTAGATCTCTGCAGTTCATCCAGAGTGATCATGGGCCTCTTGGCTGCATCTCTGATTAGTCTTCTCCTTGTATGAGCTGAAAGTTTAGAGGGACAGCCAGGTCTTGGTAGATTTCTAGTGGTCTGATACTCCTTCCATTTCAATATTATCGCTTGCACAGTGCTCCTTGGGATGTTTAAAGCTTGGGAAATCTTTTTGTATCCAAATCCGGCTTTGAACTTCTTCACAACAGTATCTCGGACCTGCCTGGTGTGTTCCTTGTTCTTCATGATGCTCTCTGCGCTTTTAACGGACCTCTGAGACTATCACAGTGCAGGTGCATTTATACGGAGACTTGATTACACACAGGTGGATTGTATTTATCATCATTAGTCATTTAGGTCAACATTGGATCATTCAGAGATCCTCACTGAACTTCTGGAGAGGGTTTGCTGCACTGAAAGTAAAGGGGCTGAATAATTTTGCACGCCCAATTTTTCAGTTTTTGATTTGTTAAAAAAGTTTGAAATATCCAATAAATGTCGTTCCACTCCATGATTGTGTCCCACTTGTTGATGATTCTTCACAAAAAAATACAGTTTTATATCTTTATGTTTGAAGCCTGAAATGTGTCAAAAGGTCGCAAATTTCAAGGGGGCCGAATACTTTCGCAAAGCACTGTATGTTGATAATGCTTTATATTCCTGTGGGTTTATTTGCCTCAAGTAAAAATAAAGATTTCAGACAGTCTATGTTGATTTACATTTACATTTAAGTCATTTAGCAGACGCTCTTATCCAGAGCGACTTACAAATTGGTGCATTCACCTTATGACATCCAGTGGAACAGCCACTTTACAATAGTGCATCTAAATATTTTAAGGGGGGGGTGAGAAGGATTACTTTATCCTATCCTAGGTATTCCTTAAAGAGGTGGGGTTTCAGGTGTCTCCGGAAGGTGGTGATTGACTCCGCTGTCCTGGCGTCGTGAGGGAGTTTGTTCCACCATTGGGGAGCCAGAGCAGCGAACAGTTTTGACTGGGCTGAGCGGGAACTGTACTTCCTCAGTGGTAGGGAGGCGAGCAGGCCAGAGGTGGATGAACGCAGTGCCCTTATTTGGGTGTAGGGCCTGATCAGAGCCTGGAGGTACTGAGGTGCCGTTCCCCTCACAGCTCCGTAGGCAAGCACCATGGTCTTGTAGCGGATGCGAGCTTCAACTGGAAGCCAGTGGAGAGAGCGGAGGAGCGGGGTGACGTGAGAGAACTTGGGAAGGTTGAACACTAGACGGGCTGCGGCGTTCTGGATGAGTTGTAGGGGTTTAATGGCACAGGCAGGGAGCCCAGCCAACAGAGAGTTGCAGTAATCCAGACGGGAGATGACAAGTGCCTGGATTAGGACCTGCGCCGCTTCCTGTGTGAGGCAGGGTCGTACTCTGCGGATGTTGTAGAGCATGAACCTACAGGAACGGGCCACCGCCTTGATGTTAGTTGAGAACGACAGGGTGTTGTCCAGGATCACGCCAAGGTTCTTAGCGCTCTGGGAGGAGGACACAATGGAGTTGTCAACCGTGATGGCGAGATCATGGAACGGGCAGTCCTTCCCCGGGAGGAAGAGCAGCTCCGTCTTGCCGAAGTTCAGCTTGAGGTGGTGATCCGTCATCCACACTGATATGTCTGCCAGACATGCAGAGATGCGATTCGCCACCTGGTCATCAGAAGGGGGGAAAGGAGAAGATTAATTGTGTTTGATAATTGATAATTGATAATGCTTTATATTCCTGTGGGTCTATTTGCCTCAAGTAAAAAGAAAAATTTCAGACAGTATATGTTGATAATGCTTTATATTCCTGTGGGTCTATTTGCCTCAATTAAAAATAAAGATTTCAGAGAGTATATGTTGATAATGCTTTATATTCCTGTGGGTCTATTTGCCTCAAGTAAAAATAAAGATTTCAGACAGTATATGTTGATAATGCTTTATATTCCTGTGGGTCTATTTGCCTCAAGTAAAAAGAAAGATTTCAGACAGTATATGTTGATCATGCTTTATATTCCTGTAGGTCTATTTGCCTCAAGTAAAAATAAACATTTCAGACAGTATATGTTGATAATGCTTTATATTCCTGTGGGTTTATTTGCCTCAACTAAAAGTCTATGCGCCACATAGCCATCCGTTAGATAGGAGACAAACTGATGTCTCCTGTCATCAAGGTTGTTCCCGCGGAGCTGTCTTCGCTCTGTAAACTACAGGGTTGTTCCTGTGGAGCTGTCTTCACTCTGTAAACTACAGGGTTGTTCCCACGGAGCTGTCTTCGCTCTGTAAACTACAGGGTTGTTCCCGCGGAGCTGTCTTCGCTCTGTAAACTACAGGGTTGTTCCCACAGAGCTGTCTTCACTCTGTAAACTACAGGGTTGTTCCTGCGGAGCTGTGTTCGCTCTGTAAACTACAGGGTTGTTCCCACGGAGCTGTCTTCGATCTGTAAACTACAGGGTTGTTCCCACGGAGCTGTCTTCACTCTGTAAACTACAGGGTTGTTCCCGCGGAGCTCTCTTCACTCTGTAAACTACAGGGTTGTTCCCGTGGAGCTGTCTTCACTCTGTAAACTACAGGGTTGTTCCCGTGGAGCTGTCTTCATTCTGTAAACTACAGGGTTGTTCCTGTGGAGCTGTCTTCACTCTGTAAACTACAGGGTTGTTCCTGTGGAGCTGTCTTCGCTCTGTAAACTACAGGGTTGTTCCCACGGAGCTGTCTTCACTCTGTAAACTACAGGGTTGTTCCCACGGAGCTGTATTCACTCTGTAAACTACAGGGTTGTTCCTGCGGAGCTGTGTTCACTCTGTAAACTACAGGGTTGTTCCCACGGAGCTGTCTTCACTCTGTAAACTACAGGGTTGTTCCCGCGGAGCTGTCTTCACTCTGTAAACTACAGGGTTGTTCCCACGGAGCTGTCTTCGCTCTGTAAACTACAGGGTTGTTCCCGCGGAGCTGTCTTCACTCTGTAAACTACAGGGTTGTTCCCGTGGAGTTGTCTTCACTCTGTAAACTACAGGGTTGTTCCCGCGGAGCTGTCTTCACTCTGTAAACTACAGGGTTGTTCCCACGGAGCTGTCTTCACTCTGTAAACTACAGGGTTGTTCCCGTGGAGCTGTCTTCACTCTGTAAACTACAGGGTTGTTCCCATGGAGCTGTCTTCGCTCTGTAAACTACAGGGTTGTTCCCACGGAGCTGTCTTCACTCTGTAAACTACAGGGTTGTTCCCGCAGAGCTGTCTTCACTCTGTAAACTACAGGGTTGTTCCCACGGAGCTGTCTTCACTCTGTAAACTACAGGGTTGTTCCCGCGGAGCTATCTTCACCCTGTAAACTACAGGGTTGTTCCTGTGGAGCTGTCTTCACTCTGTAAACTACAGGGTTGTTGAGCTGTCTTCGCTCTGTAAACTACAGGGTTGTTCCCGCGGAGCTGTCTTCACTCTGTAAACTACAGGGTTGTTCCTGTGGAGCTGTCTTCACTCTGTAAACTACAGGGTTGTTCCCGCGGAGCTGTCTTCGCTCTGTAAACTACAGGGTTGTTCCCACGGAGCTGTGTTCG
Organism: Oncorhynchus gorbuscha; assembly: GCF_021184085.1. Taxonomy (NCBI): domain Eukaryota; kingdom Metazoa; phylum Chordata; class Actinopteri; order Salmoniformes; family Salmonidae; genus Oncorhynchus; species Oncorhynchus gorbuscha. Next base: position 17,394,800 of record NC_060176.1, read on the forward strand.
CTCTGTAAACTATACTCTCTCATCACTCTACTTTGATGACTGCCAACTGACTCTAACAGAAATTGTCTGCCAAAGACTGGTGGCAGTCAAAGTTATATAGCATGCAATTGCTGCTCCTTTCAGATCACGGATAACGTTTTGGAATACTGCCAGGACCATTTGTCACTAGAATATAAAATAACTACAGTATGCATTGGAATGAGAAAATAAAACATAGGGCCTACATTATAGAGATTCTGTATATCTTCACTCCCATCATATTCAAACTACTATATATTTGAGTTGCAATCTCAGCAAGTCTTGATAGCCAAGGGATGCGAGTGGAGGTGTGTGTGTGTGCGTGCGTCTGTGTGTAAGAGATAGGGAGAGAGTGATGTTATAAGTTCTCTGTACGTACAGTGAGCTCCAAAAGTATTGGGACAGTGAAAATGTTGTTGTTTTGACTCTGTACTCTAGCCCTTTAGATTTAAATGATATAATGAGTATAAGGTTAAAGTGCAGACTCTCAGCTTGTCAACTTTAATCTATATCGGCTGGACCATTAATAAATTACTGCACTTTTTGTGCATACTGTAGTCCCCACATTTTAGGGGACCAAAGGTATTGGTACAAATTAATTGATATGTGTATTAAAGTAATCAAAAGTTTAGTATGATTACATCAAGTTTGTGACTCTGCAAACTTGTTGGATGCATTTGCTGTTTGTTTCGGTTGTGAAACAAAATTTTGTGAGTGTTTTTGGTGACAAGCCAAATTTCTTCAGCTTCCTGAGGTTGAAGAGATGCTGCTGCGCCTTGCACAGGGCGGGGTCGAGACCCAAGGTCTCGAGCTAAGTGACGAGTTTGGAGGGTACTATGGTGTTAAATGCTGAGCCGGCAGCCTTACGAGGGTTAACATGTTTAAATGTTTTACTCACATTGGCTGCAGTGAAGGAGAGCCCGAAGGTTTTGGTAGCGGGCCGTGTCAGTGGCACTGTATTGTCCTCAAAGTGAGCAAAGAAGTTGTTTAGTTTGTCTGGGAGCAAGACATCGTGGTCCGCGACGGGGCTGGTTTTCCTTTTGTAGTCCGTGATTTGACTGTAGACCCTGCCACATTCCTCTCGTGTCTGAACCGTTGTATTGCGTCTCTACTTTGCCTCTATACTGACGCTTAGCTTGTTTGATTGCTTTGTGGAGGGAATAGCTACACTGTTTGTATTGGGTCATGTTCTGGTCACCTTGCTTTGATTAAAAGCAGTGGTTCACGCTTTCAGTTTTGCGTGAATGCTGCCATCAATCCACAGATTCTGGTTGGGGAATGTTTTAATAGACGCTGTGGGTAAAACATCACCGATGCACTTGCTAATAAACTCGTTCACCGAATCAGCGTATTAATCAAGGTTATTGTCCAACGCTATAAGGAAAATATCCCAGTCATGTAAACGCAGCAATCTTGAAGTGTGGAATCCGATTGGTCGGACCAGCGTTGAACAGACCTGAGCATGGGCGCTTCCTGTTTTAGTTTCTGTCTATAGGCTGAGAGCAACAAAAGAGTCGTGGTCAGATTTTCATGCGTCGTGGAAGTTAGAATAACAATGATCCAGGGTTTTGCCAGCCCGGGTCACGCATTCGATATGCTGATAAAATTTAGGGAGCCTTGTTTTCAGATTAGCCTTGTTAAAATCCCCAGTTACAATAAATGCAGCCTCAGGATATGTGGTTTCCAGTTTACATAGAGTCAAATTAAGTTCTTTCAGGGCCGTCGATGGGTTTGCTTGGAGGGGGATTTACACGACTGTGATTATGATTGAAGAGAATTCTCTTGGTAGTTAATGCAGTCGGCATTTGATTGTAAGGAATTCTAGGTCAGGTGAACAAAAGGAGTTGAGTTCCTGTATGAGTTCCTGTATGTTGTTTAATCACATCATGTCTCGTTAATCATAATCCATTCACCCTCGTCCGTCTTCTTACCAGAGAGATGTTAGTTTCTGTCGGTGCGATGCGTGAAGAAGCTAGGTGGCTGTAACGAGTCTGATGACATATCCCGAGTGAGCCATGTTTCCGTGAAACAAAGAATGTTACAATCTCTGATGTCTCTTTGGAAGGCAACCCTTGCTCAGATTTCGTCTACCTTGATATTAAGAGACTGGACATTGGCGAGTAGTATGCTCAGCGGTGCGTGATGTGCCCGTCTATGAAGCCTGACCAGAAGACCGCTCCGTCTGCCCCTTCTGCGGTGCCATTGTTTTGGGTCGCCGGCTGGGATCCGATCTATTGTCCTGGGTGGTGGACCAAACAGGGGATCCGCTTCGGGAAAGTCATATTTCTGGTCGTAATGTTGGTGGGTTGACGTTGCTCTTATATCCAATAAAACCAAATATTTCCTGGGTAACAATGTAAGAAATAACACATAAAAAATATAAAAAAATACTGCATAGTTTCCTAGGAACACGAAGCGCAGCGGCCATCTCTGTCGGCGCCGGAATTTCTGATTTCTGAGTGAACTTATCCTCTGCAGCAGAGGTAACTCTGGGTTTTCCTTTCCTGTGGCGGTCCTCATGAGAGAAAGTTTCTTCAATTTGACTTGAAGAAACTTAAAATGTTCTTGACTTTGTTTAAAGTAATGATGGAATGTCATTTCTTTTTGATTATTTGAGCTGTTCTTGCCATAATATGGACTTGATATTTTATCTTCAGTAAACCTACCTTTTCACAACACAACTGATTGGATCGAACACATTAGAAGGAAATAAATTCCTCAAATTAACAAGGCACACCTGTTAATTTAAATGCATTCCAGGTGACTACCTCATGAAGCTGGTTGAGAGAATGCCAAGAGTGTGCAAAGCTGTCATCAAGGCAAAGCCTCAGGGCTCAAAGGGTCTGCAGAGAGAAGAGAGTGTTTCCCCATTACAGAGGAATGGGTCCATTCAGTTTCATTATCCATGCTAATATAGACAGGAGAACAGTAAGAGAGAGTGGGGTAAAGTTGAGCCAAAGGGGTAAGTTCAGCCACCGTTGTTTCTAGGAAGCCATACACAAAATGTATAATTTGACCAGATATTTAGGAAGAGCTCATCATTTCATGGAGTCCGAGACGGTAGAAACCACATGGAAAAAGTGGTAATCAAGTTAGGTATATATATATATATATATAAATTGAAAAAGATTTTAACCAATTCAAATGAATTTATTGTGTTAGAGGTATCATGATGCTTGTATCTAAACCAAATATATAATTTTAAGATTGTTCTATACATAAGGTTGAGTCTTCATAAGCTTCAATATGAGGTCCTAAACTTAGCATGAAAGTATATCCTAGTAGCTGTCTGAGCTAATATAGTCAAATTGTTTGCCTTGGTGTAAGTTGAGCCAATGGCAAGTTGAGCAAATGTAAGTGTTTTCTTACAGCTGTAATGCAAGGCAGTATCGCTGATATATGAGGTAATGTTAAAAGTGTAAAAAAAAGAACAAAGTGTTTGTTAGGTAGGCGGCTCATCTTACCCCATACACTCAGTAACTTTCAATGTGGCACTGTCATAGGATGCCACCTTTCCAACAAGTCAGTTTGTCAAATATCTGCCCTGCTAGAGCTGCCCTGGTCAATTGGAAGTGTTTGGTTTTTGTGTGTAGATTGATGAGGGAAAAAAAGCTTGTAACGTAACAAAATGTGGAAAATATCAAGGGGTCTGAATACTTGCCGAATGCACTGTATTACTTTCTGTATAGGAACACAGGATCCTGAAATATATGTATATATCTTTGTGGGAAAGAATGTTATATTTCCCTTGACGGAGTGATGCAGAATATAAAATATTGCTCAACTTACCCCACTCTTCCCTACAGCCATGCTTGCTGGAGGAATCCAATACCTCTCAAATGGTGGGCAGAGCAGCATCAGGATTGTGGGATATTCGTTTTCCAGGATATCACTTCAACCCCAACATTATGTTTTATCAATGTTACCACTGCTTTGCCCGGCAGTTATGAGGTTTAAAAATAAACTTCTTTACAACCATGTGATGGAAGGAGCAGGGTTTTTACAGTAAGACTTTAAGAAGCATCTTTAGCCAGCAAACCCTTAGCCTCGAGCATAGAGCTCAGCTGGGGTGGCTTGTGGATTCTATCTGGCCTTGTGAGGGCACTGAACAACAGTCAGTCAAGGCTTCTGTTTTAAAAAATAAAAGTCTTTAAAGGAAAACTTCACTCTATTCCGGATCGAGCAGTCGACCCCCCCCCCCCCCTGTCCCTGGTCTTCTCCAAACATAGGTATTCTCACAAATCCCTGTCACCATGGAAACAGCCGCTATGCAGCGCTCTTGCACAATAGCCGTTGAATGAAAGGAACTGTCTGAAGGAGCAGTCTTCACCCCCATTACATGTACTGATGCTATACAGCCTCATCATCGCTGACCCGGCCACGGTGAGCGTGTGCATGGAGTATCCCGTCCAAAGCTTCCGCCCCACCGGGGAAATCATACGAGAGCAGAGATTGCGTCTCTCAAAAGACTGCCGCATTCCTCTCTCAATTGTATTCCTCTTTCCCATTTAAATTGAACCACAAGGCAAAAAAACATGTTATAGGTCACAGAAAATGAACAGGGGATGTCACTCCATCTCTCTGGTGGTTTAAAGGCATCGGTAAGTGCTTTGAGTCAGATGTGGGACTCACAAGGGCCGATGTAATGGAAATCTGTGATAAATTCCTATTGTAGCAACATATTATCCGATATTGTCTTACCACCCCCAAATGGTACGCTGTAATTTCACACAACCTGATAACCTGAATCGAATGAAAGAATAACAATCAAATCAAATGGCAATAAATACTAAAGCTTTATTTTAGTTTTTCCACTTCAAAAACATGGAAGAAGAATAGGGGCGAATATTTCCACTTTTTTTTCACAAGGATGCGACATCACAGACACTATCATGCAGTTGACTGGATTTATTGGCCTAAATGCAAGATAAAGAGAGCATCCACAACATGAACAGAGGTTTGTGCAAATGCAGGCTTGCCTATCAGCATAACGTACTCCAAAGGAATGCACAACACATCTTAACAACAGAGGTAAGCATGCAATGAATTCTCTTTTTAGAAATAAAATATATCTATGACCTCAAAATCATCCAGTGGTTTAGGGAATACACAGCAGGGCAATAGACTAGCCTGTATTACCTTCCACCCATTGTACCGTAGTGTTCAGAGCCCATGTTTGTCAGTGGTGAATGTAAAATAAATACCTCAGATTATGCACTCTTCACAGTGCTCATTTAAAACCAGTCATTCTCCCTGCATAATTACTTTAAAGGAGACATCCACCATTGAAATCAATACCGCTAGATACAGTATGCATCAGGGTTAGCAATACCTGCAACTGACTGTGCATTTGGTCTAAAGGGTTTATTCTGAAAATGAACTAAGCAAAGGATGATTTGAGTTGATGGAGAGTGCTTTGGCTTGTGCCTGAGGACAACATTAAATCATGAGCCATGTTGTCCAGGGCCATGTTGTCCAGGGCCATGTTGTCCAGGGCCATGTTCTCCAGGGCCATGTTGTCCAGGGCCATGTTGTCCAGGGCCATGTTCTCCAGGGCCATGCTGTCCAGGGCCATGTTGTCCAGGGCCATGTTGTCCAGGGCCATGTTGTCCAGGGCCATGCTGTCCAGGGCCATGTTGTCCAGGGCCATGTTGTCCAGGGCCATGCTGTCCAGGGCCATGTTGTCCAGGGCCATGTTGTCCAGGGTGGGAACAAAAGTACAGCACAGGAAAGAAACAACAGGAAGGTGCTGATACTTGTGACTTGAGCATATGGTATTCAAATCCCGTTCCCCCTCAGGAACAGGAATACTGATTCATATCAGCATGATATCACTTGCTGTTGCTCGGAGTGTGTAATGTATGTATGGTCTTAGTGTGAGCATATGTTGGGCTGCACACAAGCCAATTCTATGAAAATGCACACTGTTTTAGCTTGTGCAATAAAGATAAGGACCAAGGGGCTGGAACGGTAACAGTGTACCCCATCATCTTGCCAACGATTCATACATTTCTCAATATAGATCTGATAGATAAGGTTTCCTGCCATTGCACAACAGTAATCCTAAAAATGAGATATCCATTCATGTGATTAATAAATCCATGGCATTATCCCATCTTGAGAAATGGTGTCATCATATTCAAACAAACACATAGTAGATATCCAAACAAAAACAAACAAAAACATGAATTTAATAAATATAAAGTACTTCAATATATTACCATTGATGTCAGAACTCAGTCCAACAGAACATTGGCAAATGTTCTACATCCATTTCCCCATCCTACACGTCCCACTGCAGAGCCCCAGTGTGGAGATGAAAGTCCATCCAGGGTTATTTACATTCAGCTGACCAAGGAGGACTCCAGATCTGGGAGTCCTGAATCAATAGGCCGAAGCTTGTGGTCCTTAGTGACAGATACACACTCACTATTCTTCAAAGGAGCTCAGACCACAGCACACAGGAGCACTGTACCGGGGGAGTTTAGCCACAGTTATGTACATAAGAGCACATGGGCCACCTGGGAGAGATGCAAGCATTGAGGGAGAAGCCAAAGTGAACTTGTTAATTACAAAGTCGCATCAACAAAGGAGACAGAGGCAATGGCACGGACTGGCATCAAAATCTAAAAACCCATATTATGCTAATTGACCATCTATGGCGGGTTCAACTGAATTCCAGCCTACATGTGGTTGTCACTGTCCAGAGAAAGGTATTGATACGAATTAGAGCCAGTTTTACAATATCCCAGACAACTGTGATGTAATCTTCCTCGTATTTATCCATTATGAGCAAACATTTGCAATCTTTATACTGAATGCAACCTGTTTTTAGGTGTTGATCTTAGTGTATGTAAAAATATGGGCAGACAAAATAATACGATTTCAGTGATTCAGGTTACCTCTGTTTGCATCATATCTGACGTAGATCCCTGATGCACCTAAACTTACGTCAGTAGAATTTGTAGCAGAAGATGTTTATGGAACTACGTGCAAGACTTCTTACCCATGAGTTATACAATCAACAAGTCAACGTGTCAACAGAGAGAACAAAATAGTTCCTAGAGGGGAAAATAATGGTCACGGGACATATTCATCATGGAGGGATGTGCATGTAAAGCTGCTTACCATAAGTCAGCAGCATCTCATCCAAACAAGTTCATGTGAATACAAGGCCATGATCCCACTCTCTGGTTTGTCATTACTGTCAGTGTACTCCTGTGACATTTGCACTCGTCAAACAATAGAAATCATATCAATTCCACCGTATTTAGATGCCTTACTAGACAGTGCAGTGAGGTCTTTCACATGAGTGATGTGATGCAGGGTTATCGCATTGGAATAAGATTTTCGGTTTTGAAAGACCTACAATATCGTGACACAAACACCACGAAGAGCCCCATTTGAAATGTTCCTCGTTAATTCAGTTAAGAAAAGTAACTGGCTAAGGCCCCAGATAGGTCAGGTTGAGATAAAGATATATCCCAAAGGTATGCTTCATATGGAGGTAACGGGCATAACAGTTGATAAAGATCTGATTTATCTTCATGTCGAACTGTATCATTCATTTACACTGTACATGTATTTCTTTGTATTTGTTGACTTATTTATCATGTATACACTTCTGTAACATTTCATTTGAATGCTCTGCCATCATGCCTGCATAAGGGCACTATAAACCTGAGATTGACATAACATGTATGTACGTCACATTGCTTCATCTGTAATAAATCACTAAGCTTTAAAAACGTTGTACTGTAAAGTAATATTAGTGTGAGTCATGTTACAAAATGTCAAGTTGGCTTGTACAATACCGGTCAAAACTTTGGACACACCTACTCATTCAAGTGTTTTTCATCAAAACGATGAAATAACACATATGGAATCATGTAGTAACCCAAAAAGTATTTAACAAATCAAAATAGATTTGAGATTTTTCAAAGTAGCCACCCTTTGCCTTGATGACAGCTTTGCTGTCATGAGGAATGATTTTGAAGGAGTTTCCACACATGCGGAGCACTTGTTGGCTGCTTTTGCCTTGACTCTGCAGTCCAACTCATCCCAGACCATCTTAATTAGGTTGAGGTCGGGTGATTGTGGATGCCAGGTCATCTGATGCAGCACTCCATCACTCTCCTTTGTCAAATAGCCCTTACACAACCTGGAGGTGTGTTTTGGGTCATTCTCCGGTTGAAAAACAAATGATAGTCCCCCTAAGCGTAACACAGATAGGATGGCGTATCGCTGCAGAATGCTGTGGTCGCCATGCTGTGGTCGCCACACTGCCAGTGTCAACAGCAAAGCACCCCCACACCGTCACACCTCCTCCTCCATGCTTCATGGTGGGAACCACACATGCAGAGATCATCGGTTCACCTACTCTGCTTCTCACAAATACAGAGCGGTTGGAACCAAAAATCTCAAATGCCAGATTCTGATGTCCATAGCTAGTGTTTCTTGGCCCAAGCAAGTCTCTTCTTCTTATTGGTGTCCTGTTGTAGTGGTTTCTTTACAGCAATTCGACCATGGAAGGCCTGATTTACACCGTCTCCTCTGAACAGTGGTTTTTGAGATGTCTGTTACTTGAACTCAGTGAAGCATTTATTTGGGCTACAATCTGAAGTGCAGTTAACTCTTGATGGTTTTTGCGACTGCAATTTTACCAGATTGACTGACCTTCATGTCTTAAAGTAATGATGGAATGTCATTTCTATTTGATTATTTGAGTTGTTCTTGTAATAATATGCACTTGGTCTTTTACCAAATAGGGCTATCTCCTGTATACCCCCCTACCTTGTCACAACACAACTTATTGACTCAAACGCATTAAGAAGGAAAGAAATTCCACAAATTAACAAGGCACACCTGTTAATTGAAATGCATTCCAGGTGACTACCTCATGAAGCTGGTTGAGATAATGCCAAGAGTGTGCTAAGCTATCATCAAGGCAAAGGGTGGCTACTTTGAACAATATAACATATTAAATATATTTTGATTTGATTTGTTTAACACTTTTTTGGTTATTTCATGATTCCATGTGTTATTTCATAGTTTTGATGTCTTCGCTATTATTCTACAATGTAGAAAATAGTAAAAATAAAGAAAAACCCTTGAATGAGCAGGTGTGTCCAAACTTTTGACCCGTACTGTATATGACTACCGTTTCTGTGCAGGCATCATTTAGGAAAAGTAAAATAAAGTGTTACCTAAATCTCTTTCCTCATAATTGAAAGACTCATGTGGTTTGATATGTTTAGATTCCCCCTCCCCCAATCCTTCAGTTGACAGGCTCTTCAGACAATACCAGTGATGGGCAGTAAGACAGAGAGACACAGCAGAGCAAAATGGACACAGAAGAGAAGCAGACTGAAGCCTTGGAGAGCCTTGAAAGTCATTAAAAAAAATCAGCTGAGGGCCAAGATGCCAGTATCAGGGCAGAAGAGGACAGAGAGCCTGTGACCATAGTTGATCAACTTTGGGAGGGATTCACCTGCATGCATCCTCCAGCATCAGGCTGAACAGGCAGATGGATGCACAGCCAGGCAGAGGGACATGATCCGCACGGAGAGAGAAAACAATCCAAAGGTTTCAGTTTCTAGTCTGTGTGTGAACGCTGTACGAATGAAAAAGAATGATAACAACACTAATATTAATGACCATGGTTCTTGGTCCAGAGCAGCGATCTGCACCTTCTCTCTCTCTGGACTGAGATGTGGTCAGGCCGTGGTCCCCACTGCTGGCAGTGATTCTGTAGGGGTGTTGGCAAGGGAGGTGGGAGAGTCACATGATGGGACGGGCGGCATGGGGCAGATGGCCTTGTGACTGTAGTACTCCACCACCTGGTTGGGCACCTCCGCAAGGACACATTTGGCCAAGGCAGCAGGCGAGGCCTGTGAAAAATAGAACACAGCTTTAGTCTGGACAGTTCTGGCACAAGACCCCAAAGGGTTAAAGCAATCATTTTCAGTGACACCTAAATCCAATGAAACTCTGGGCAAATTGTTTTTTAACCTAACAAAGGAAGAAAGGAAAGAGTGATTTGTGTTTTCCGTTGTTTGGGCAGCGGTCAAAAGGAAAGAGGGCTTTGTGTTTTCCGTTGTTTGTGCAGCGGTCAAAAGGAAAGAGGGCTTTGTGTTTTCCGTTGTTTGGCCAGCGGTCAAAAGGAAAGAGGGCTTTGTGTTTTCCGTTGTTTGTGCAGCGGTCAAAAGGAAAGAGGGCTTTGTGTTTTCCGTTGTTTGGGCAGCGGTCAAAAGGAAAGAGGGCTTTGTGTTTTCCGTTGTTTGGGCAGCGGTCAAAAGGAAAGAGGGCTTTGTGTTTTCCGTTGTTTGTGCAGCGGTCAAAAGGAAAGAGGGCTTTGTGTTTTCCGTTGTTTGGGCAGCGGTCAAAAGGAAAGAGGGCTTTGTGTTTTCCGTTGTTTGTGCAGCGGTCAAAAGGAAAGAGGGCTTTGTGTTTTCCGTTGTTTGGGCAGCGGTCAAAAGGAAAGAGGGCTTTGTGTTTTCCGTTGTTTGGGCAGCGGTCAAAAGGAAAGAGGGCTTTGTGTTTTCCGTTGTTTGGGCCGTTGTTTGGGCAAAAAGGAAAGAGGGCTTTGTGTTTTCGTTGTTTGGGCAGCGGTCAAAAGGAAAGAGGGCTTTGTGTTTTCCGTTGTTTGGCCAGCGGTCAAAAGGAAAGAGGGCTTTGTGTTTTCCGTTGTTTGGGCAGCGGTCAAAAGGAAAGAGGGCTTTGTGTTTTCCGTTGTTTGGGCAGCGGTCAAAAGGAAAGAGGGCTTTGTGTTTTCCGTTGTTTGGGCAGCGGTCAAAAGGAAAGAGGGATTTGTGTTTTCCGTTGTTTGGGCAGCGGTCAAAAGGAAAGAGGGCTTTGTGTTTTCCGTTGTTTGGGCAGCGGTCAAAAGGAAAGAGGGCTTTGTGTTTTCTGTTGTTTGTGCAGCGGTCAAAAGGAAAGAGGGCTTTGTGTTTTCCGTTGTTTGGGCAGCGGTCAAAAGGAAAGAGGGCTTTGTGTTTTCCGTTGTTTGTGCAGCGGTCAAAAGGAAAGAGGGCTTTGTGTTTTCCGTTGTTTGGGCAGCGGTTAAAAGGAAAGAGGGCTTTGTGTTTTCCGTTGTTTGGGCAGCGGTCAAAAGGAAAGAGGGCTTTGTGTTTTCCGTTGTTTGGGCAGCGGTCAAAAGGAAAGAGGGCTTTGTGTTTTCCGTTGTTTGGGCAGCGGTCAAAAGGAAAGAGGGCTTTGTGTTTTCCGTTGTTTGGGCAGCGGTCAAAAGGAAAGAGGGCTTTGTGTTTTCCGTTGTTTGGGCAGCGGTCAAAAGGAAAGAGGGCTTTGTGTTTTCCGTTGTTTGGGCAGCGGTCAAAAGGAAAGAGGGCTTTGTGTTTTCCGTTGTTTGGGCAGCGGTCAAAAGGAAAGAGGGCTTTGTGTTTTCCGGAAAGAGGGCTTTGTGTTTTCCGTTGTTTGGCCAGCGGTCAAAAGGAAAGAGGGCTTTGTGTTTTCCATGTTTGGACAGCGGTCAAAAGGAAAGAGGGCTTTGTGTTTTCCGTTGTTTGGGCAGCGGTCAAAAGGAAAGAGGGCTTTGTGTTTTCCGTTGTTTGGGCAGCGGTCAAAAGGAAAGAGGGCTTTGTGTTTTCCGTTGTTTGTGCAGCGGTCAAAAGGAAAGAGGGCTTTGTGTTTTCCGTTGTTTGGGCAGGGGTCAAAAGGAAAGAGGGCTTTGTGTTTTCTGTTGTTTGGGCAGCGGTCAAAAGGAAAGAGGGCTTTGTGTTTTCCGTTGTTTGGGCAGCGGTCAAAAGGAAAGAGGGCTTTGTGTTTTCCGGTGTTTGGGCAGCGGTCAAAAGGAAAGAGGGCTTTGTGTTTTCCATGTTTGGACAGCGGTCAAAAGGAAAGAGGGATTTGTGTTTTCCATGTTTGGGCAGCGGTCAAAAGGAAAGAGGGCTTTGTGTTTTCCATGTTTGGACAGCGGTCAAAAGGAAAGAGGGCTTTGTGTTTTCCGGTGTTTGGGCAGCGGTCAAAAGGAAAGAGGGCTTTGTGTTTTCCATGTTTGGACAGCGGTCAAAAGGAAAGAGGGATTTGTGTTTTCCATGTTTGGGCAGCGGTCAAAAGGAAAGAGGGCTTTGTGTTTTCCATGTTTGGACAGCGGTCAAAAGGAAAGAGGGCTTTGTGTTTTCCGGTGTTTGGGCAGCGGTCAAAAGGAAAGAGGGCTTTGTGTTTTCCATGTTTGGACAGCGGTCAAAAGGAAAGAGGGATTTGTGTTTTCCGTTGTTTGGGCAGCGGTCAAAAGGAAAGAGGGCTTTGTGTTTTCCATGTTTGGACAGCGGTCAAAAGGAAAGAGGGATTTGTGTTTTCCGTTGTTTGTGCAGCGGTCAAAAGGAAAGAGGGCTTTGTGTTTTCCATGTTTGGACAGCGGTCAAAAGGAAAGAGTGATTTGTGTTTTCCGTTGTTTGGGCAGCGGTCAAAAGGAAAGAGTGATTTGTGTTTTCCTATGTTTGTGCAGCGGTCAAAAGGAAAGAGGGCTTTGTGTTTTCTGTTGTTTGGGCAGCGGTCAAAAGGAAAGAGAGCTTTGTGTTTTCCGTTGTTTGGCCAGCGGTCAAAAGGAAAGAGGGCTTTGTGTTTTCCGTAGGAGGTTTTTCTGAAGCTCCTCCATCTGTAGCACTGGCAAGGCCAGCAGAGGAGAGGCTGCCTGGCTGTTAGCATGTCTTCAAAGCCCCATTGGAGGGTAATGCTATTACTGAAGGGGCTTTGGAGGTCACACTGTGAGACTTAATGGCCGCCAGCATCGCTATTATAAAAAGTACTGCAGTTTCTGAGAACTTGGAGACCCACACCTCTCTGTTCTTATGGCTTGGTTGGAATATGACTGTGGCATAGCAGAGTAGAGGGAGGTAGGGAAGGTGGAGGGATGGAGGTATAGAATGAGGAAGGGAAGGAAGGCAATACTGACCGTTTTGAAGTCTCTGAAGGGCACAAACTGCACAATGTCCCTGAGGACGGGCTCTCCTTTGGGTGAGCGCAGCACCCCGTCATCCCCGTCCAGGATCTGCATGTCTGTGAAGTCTGCATTGCCCACGCCAACGATGATGATGGACAGGGGCTGGTAGGAGGCGCGCACGATGGCCTCGCGTGTGTCTGCCATGTCTGTCACCACGCCATCCGTGAGGATCAGCAGGATGTGGTAACGCTGGAGGAGAGAGGAAAGAGGAGAGGGTTGCGGTTGCGTGTTGACCTTTTGCCTCCACACACTTCAGTGCTCTTGGTTTGTCTGTGTGTAACACGTCATCCTCTGAAATCTGACTGCTCCCACTGAGAAAAGTAATAATGCGTTCATCTCTAGTCCCATCAACACCTCTCTCTCTCCCTGCAGGATATCAATATGAATGAGAAAATCCTCAACATCTACAGATATCCTACATTTGTCTAAGAATTTTACATATGAGGTCTATAAGTGTATTTTTTATTGATTTGTATTTTTTATTTCACCTTTATTTAACCAGGTAGGTCAGTTGAGAACATGTTCTCATTTACAACTGTGACCTGGCCAAGATAAAGCAAAGCAGTGTGACAAAAACAACAACACAGAGTTACAAACAAACGTACAGTCAATAACACAATAGAAAAAAATATTAAAAATCTATGTACAGTGTGTGAAAATGTAGAAGAGTAGGGAGTTAGGCAATAAATAGGTCATAGAGGTGAAATAATTACAATTTAGCATTAATACTGGAGTGATAGATGTGCAGATGATGATGTGCAAGTAGAGATACTGGGGTGCAAAAGAGCAAGAGGGTAAGTAGTAATATGGGGATGAGAAAGTTGGGTGTGCTTTTTACAGATTGGCTGTGTACAGGTACAGTGATTGGTAAGCTGCACTGACAGCTGATACTTAAAGTTAGAGAGGGAGATATAAGACTCCACCTTCAGTGACTTTTGCAATTCGTTCCGGTCACTGGTAGCAGAGAACTGGAAGGAAAGGTGGCCAAAGTAAGTGTTGCCTTTGGGGATGACCAGTGAAATATACCTGCTGGAGCGCGTGCTACGGGTGGGTGTTGCTATGGTGACCAGTGAGCTGAGATAAGGCGGGGCTTCACCTAGCAAAGACTTATAGATGACCTGGAGCCAGTGGGTTTGGCGATAAATATGTAGTGCGGGCCAGCCAACGAGAGCATACAGGTCGAAGTGGTGGGTAGTATATGGGGCTTTGGTGACAAAACGGATGGCACTGTGATAGACTGCAACCAGTTTGCTGAGTAGAGTGTTGGGGGCTATTTTGTAAATTACATTGCCGAAGTCAAGGATCGGTAGGATAGTCAGTTTTACGAGGGTGTGTTTGACAGCATGAGTGAAGGAGGCTTTGTTGCAAAATAGGAAGCCGATTCTAGATTTTATTTTGGATTGTAGATGCTTAATGTGAGTCTGGAAGGAGAGTTTACAGTCTAACCAGACACCTAAGTATTTGTAATTGTCCACATATTCTAAGTCAGAACCGTACAGAGTAGTGATGCTAGTCGGGCGGGCGGTTGCGGGCAGCAATCGGTTGAAGAGCATGCACTTAGTTTTACTAGCATTTAAAAGCAGTTGGAGGCCAAGGAAGGAGTGTTGTATGGCATTGAAGCTCTTTTGAAGGTTTGTTAGCACAGTGTCCAAAGAAGGGCCAGATGTACTCAGAATGGTGTCGTCTGCATAGAGGTGGATCAGAGAATCACCAGCAGGAAGAGCGACATCATTGATATATACAGAGATAAGAGTCAGCCCGAGAATTGAACCCTGTGGCACCCCAATAGAGACAGACAACATGCCATCCGATTTGACACACTGAACTCTGAGAAGTAGTTGGTGAACCAGGTGAGGCAGTCATTTGAGAAGCCAAGGCTATTGAGTCTGCCGATAAAAATGCGGAGTCGAAGGCCTTGGCCAGGTCGATGAAGACGACTGCACAGTACTGTCTTTCATCGATGTCGGTTATGATATCGTTTAGGACCATGAGCGTGTCTGAGGTGCACCTCTGACCAGCTTGGAAACCAGATTGGATAGTGGAGAAGGTACGATGGGATTCTAAATGTTCAGTGATCTGTTTGTTAACTTGGCTTTCGGAGATTTTAGAAAGGCAGGGCAGGATGGATATAGGTCTGTAACAGTTCGGGTCCAGAGTGTCTCCCCTTTGAAGAGGGGGATGACCGTGGCAGCTTTCCAATCTTTGGGGATCTCAGATGATACAAAAGAGAGGTTGAACAGGCTGATAACAGGGGTTGCAGATTGTCTATCTCAGCTGATTTGTAGGGATCCAGATTTTGCAGCAGAAAAATGCTTATTGACATAGTCGATTATCGTAGATTTATCGGTGGTGACAGTGTTTCCTATCCTCAGTGCAGTGGGCAGCTGGGAGGAGGTGCTCCTATTCTCTATGGACTTTACAGTGTCCCAAAACTATCATCATATTCCTATGTATTTATGTATTCTCCTCTCAGATGCCCCATGAGTCCTTAGGCATTAAAGTGCCCCGGCTGCAGTTTTAACTCATGTCCTGAATTATTTTTGCATTGATCCTTTGTTGATCCTTTGTTCTCATTTACTGATCAGAAGAAGAAGGGATGATTGAATAATAAATGAAGATCAGTACAAGGACGAAGGAGAAGAAACGGACAGAATGATTAAAAAGTGTTTCAAATGTAATGGGAATAGCCAGAGGGCAAACTAATGTAGGAACACATTGATATTAAAGGCCTTGGGCATTCTTGTTAACTCAATCCTTACCACGTTTCATTGAGAGATTTTAAAGGTGCTTTTGCAGAACCTCAATAAATTATAACAGATTTATACAATGGGTTGGTCTAATCCTGGATGCTGATTGGTTAAAATCGAGTTCCTGCCGGTGTCCATTTCACAAGTTACCACCGGCTAAAGCTATGAAATGCCTATTTACTGTTCCATCTCACTGCGCAATCCACTGTCTCATCAGCCCAGCCAGACCATTTATAAACTTAATCTCCACTGTAAAAAGCATCTAGACATTATCTCCCATTTCTTTTAGACTAGTATTTGGTTTTCAACAGCAGATATTTGTATAAACCTTGCTGTCTGTGGTCACCAGGGTGCTCGTTATGGAGCACACCTGTCACCAGCATTATGCGCATCTGCGCATAATGACACTCACCTGGACTCCATCACCTCCCTGCTTACCTGCCCTACATATGTCACTCCCTTCACTTTCTTCCCCAGTTGTCATTGATCCTGTTCCATGTCGGTGCGCTGTACTGTCATTTATTAAATGTATTCACTCCCTGAACTTGCTTCCTGACTCTCAGCGTACATCGTTTACATTTCTCTTTCCAGCTTCAGTTTGAAGTAATTGTGCTAGCTGTGTCATTGGCTAGCTCCTCCAAACAGTGTACTGGTGAGAGAGCAAATGTTCTATGCCAGGCCAAATCGCTCATTGGTATGGCTGTATCCAAATGTCACTAGAAAACAGTTTAAATAAACAAATGCAGCTACTTTTGTCATTCTGGCTGCACTGTTTGTGACCGTTAGCCCAAGTTGGCTAGCTAGCAATCAGGGGATAAGAACGTTGCCAGTCAGCATGACAACAGAACATTTAGAACAAATGTCTATAGAATAAAGACTGGGTCGTGTCTCCAGCAACTGAGCCAGCCGGCTTGGGTAGCAATCCTAGATTTGTGTCAGGACTATCTTGTGTAAGGACGAAATAGTATGAATAAATTAACATGTTTAATGGAAATATGTCTCATTATTTGAAATTGCTGGTATCCCATTGCATAAAAGTGATAATTCCCTCAAACACAGTGTTTGGGGGATATATTGGCACCGTTTGCAGGCCCGAGACTAACAGCCGTGCCAATATCCTCCACACACGGCTCCTCGGGCATTGTCACTTAATTAGACAAAAACATTTAATAGTGAATGACATCACTATCATGTTTTTCATTTCCACACAATCATACACCTACATGGTCTGTATTGGCTGACTGGTATTAATTGTGTAAGAGCTGAGCTGAGCCTGGGACAGCTCATCCAAGGAGGCTCAATGGGTGGGATATCAGTTATGGACACTTTTACTTTTCTCCATATCATGCAAGCCTGTAATGTACAGTAGTCCATTACCGCAGTAAAGGGACACTTACAGAGGCATCTTTGATGGTCTCCTCTCCTGCTGACAGCTTGGCTATCCTGCTGATGATGGGAGAGACGTTGGTGGGGCCATACAGCTGGATCTTAGGCAGGCAGTTCTGGTAGGCCTCCACCACCCCCTGAATCTCTGATCACACACACAAACACAGGCGTTCTACTGTGGGTACACGCCTTAAAGTGGCACATTGAGGAAGGAAAGGAGGGAGAGCTGGATAACTAAGGGTGGGCTGGAGCACAATAACTAAGGGACAAAGTATTACTGGAAATGTACATTTGTAGGGCTCTGTGTCCATTAAAGGTGGATTCTGAGAGCGAGGAAAGCACTCTCAAGCTCCACATGCTATCCAGTATGCACATTTTTCATTGTAAAATGTCAGCGGATTTAGATTGATGGAGAGTCGGGCAGAGCTGCTGAGATGTTCAGAAGTATAAAGTACCCAGAGGAGGCTTCATCTCTGTTACCTTCACATTCATCGTCCTCTGGGTTGAAATTGATGGCAAAGTCATGGGACACCTGTTTGTTGGGAAATAAAACAAGGTCAGACACTGTTGTACTGGAAATGAGTGTAGACAAAATCCCTATGTCTCATTCGAAATACAACTGGAGTCTTCAAGGATGTAAGTTGCTCTGGATAAGAGCGTCTGCTAAATGACTTAAATGTAAATGTACTAATTTATTTCAGTCCACATTTTACGATCATTTGAATGTCTGGAGTAGTGGTGGAATAAATGAAAATATAGGACCATAAGTCCACATAAAGATGACTTTGAGTATGAGAATGACCCTGTTCCTGATACAAAGTGGTCCAGTTATCTTATTGAACAAAGCCACAGCCACACAGCCTTTTGAGAACTTTTACTATTTTGGGTAAATACAACAGCTTTGGGCTCTTGGACTATTCTAAGTGACAGCAACAATACAGAATTTACAGAATTGGTTTTATAGCATGTTTGCAGCCTGGGGTTCAGAAAGTGTTCAGACGTGGCATTTTTCTATCCAATCAAAACAACCGTCTTTTTGGTCCAGTGTATGTGCCTTTGACAAGACAGATGTCATTAAGCCATAATGACAGAACTTACAGTAGATAAGACTATTTATAAGCCAATGCACAGCACAGAACAGAAGCAGAGTCTGATAGCCTTATTTGATCTTTTCTCTGTTGACCTGCCAGTACTTCAGTGTGCCTGTGATTCTCCATCTCTGGAAGCAGTCTGTGTGTGTGTGTGTGTGTGTGTGTGTGTGTGTGTGTGTGTGTGTGTGTGTGTGTGTGTGTGTGTGTGTGTGTGTGTGTGTGTGTGTGTGTGTGTGTGTGTGTGTGTGTGTGTGTGTGTGTGTGTGTGTGTGTGTGTGTGTGTGTGTGTGTGTGTGTGTGTGTGTGTGTGTGTGTGTGTGTGTGTGTGTGTGTGTGTGTGTGCATGCGGCACTTCAAACCCTCTCCCCAGGGTGCTAGTTAAAACAACAGCCAGATCTCTGTTCTCCATGCCAAATCTGCTAAAACAACGCCCCTGTCTCGCTCCTGAAACCTTCTGACAAGTGGCCATCAACACCAAGGAGCCATGCTTGCCATTATTCTAATTCCTCAGAACATGTTATTTTCTCGGGGACAGGTTGGTATTTCCAGAGAAGGGGCTTATGAATAAAAATAAACTCAATTATGAATTTGAAATGTGAGATTTTGACAGAGTGACAAATGGTGTCAGGATATAGGGCAATCAGCCCGTTCAATATATAGACTCAGGGCAAATACCAAGAGGAGAGAGGATGGAGGGAAAATAAACAGTGTGGGGAAATATTATAACAACTAAACACGATAATACTCACCTCATAATTGGGTGGAATTCTGGCACCAAATCCCAAGGCGGAAAATCTTTTGTCACTAAAATGTAAAGTAAATCAATCATACAATAATAGTGTTCTCGCTGTTACAGTAGAGTTACACGGTCACTGATCAAATGGAAGATACTTGTTGAGAACATTACTGCAATTTATCTCTTTCACACAGAAAAAACTACACTGCAAATCCCTCATTTTAAGACTTGTTTACAATTTAACCAGTTAGGACACTCAAATGGCAATTTAAGATTTGCTTCTTTGTTCCAGCTGTCAGTTTGCACCTATGGGGTGAGATTATGTTACTCTCCGCCAACAAGTGGTAATTGTGCGGTCACAATGGCTGTATTCCCCACATCATTATCGGTATCATTCTAATATGCTGAGCTGATGTAGTAGAATATGCTCTGCCATATTGAATGCATTACTCTTTGTCAGGAGGGCAGGAGAGCACTGCACTAGAGGAATGAAGGCAGGAACTGTGAGGGAGAATGAGAGTGTAAGACACAGTAGGACAGAAGCAATGCCTGCTGGGAAATACCACTAGACATAGAGTAGATCTGATCACACGGTGAGCTGTGGGGCTCACTGAGCAGTATGCGAGCCGAGACAAGAAACAAAACAGGAGTCCTCCTAGTGCAACGGCAAAAAGAGGGTTGAAGAAAGGATTCAAATATGAGATGGAATGATTAGTGAGTTACAGCTCTCTCTCTCTGACAGGGAATGTGTGTGTCTATCACTCTCCAATCCATGGCACTGTGAACATGTGTGCTGGGCTGTGCTAGCTTCTTTTCCATCACATTAGTAATACTGCCTAAATACATGATTTTATCTCTGCTATCGGGACATTGCTTTCATGCAGAAAAAAAGTGGAGTCTCGAGCACCGTGGCAATCTGAATGAACATCTCCATAATAACATCTTGGTTTCAATCATCAGCATTTGAAAGGAGCTGTTTTAATTTATTTACTGCAGCAGGAAGGGGCGAGAGTGATGACATGGGCTGGGAACACTAAAGCAGGAAGTAATAAGCATTCAATTGAAGATTTGCCTGTAAGCCTTCATTAGAGACAACTAAAGGACTGTACACTTTAATATCCCATCTCTGGCTGATTGATACGTTTTCCAGCACATTACAAAATAATGGAAAAACAGACGATAAAACCCTTCTGGTCTCATCATCCACCCTTGGGAATTAAGAATGATCATCTCTGTGCTAAACATAGTAATCTTCAATTGGGCTTCCTCTGTCTCAGGAGATGGTATACTCTCTCAGGATGCCGCTCTCTCATGAGAAAGAGGGAAGCTGTCCGAACAACCAAGGCCACTACAAAGGCAACTGGTTTCCAAATGTGCAAAGGTTGCTGCCATCCCCGATATTCACAGTTTGCTTACAGCTGCTCATTATTTTCTCTCTAAAGACTGACAGGGGAGCATCTAACAAGCAAGCCAATCAAAAATATAAAAATTGGGCTTGGTGGATGTACAGTACAACACATGTGGAACGTCATCCCCAAAACCATGGTCCTTTGCTCTAGCAGGCCTAGTAATACATGAGGGCACACACAGACACAGGCACAGACACAGGCACAGACAGACAGACACAGACAGACACACACACACAGACACAGACACAGACACACACACAGACACAGACACAGACACAGACACACAGGTACAGGCACAGACACAGACAGACAGACAGACACACACACACGCAGACACAGACACACAGACTCCGTTCTGTCCATTAGAGGAAGATGCTCAGACTGCCCTCTAAGCACAGAAACTCAAGGCCCCATCTCTCTGATTCAGAGGGGTTGGTTTAAATGCAGAAGACACATTTCAGTTGAATGAATTCAATTGTACAACTGACTAGGTATCCCCTTCCCTTTCTATCAACCCAGGGAAAAGAAAGCTGGTAAAACATCTTGGATCAATGAAGGAAAGCAGGAGACATGATTTCTCTCTCTCTGCCCCCAGTCGAGTTATAGAAATGCTCTTTTTGTTCCCTCCATCAACACTTTGGTCCTTAATCTCCTTAATCCTCAACTCCTTAATCCTCAGATGAAGAAAGAGGGGAAAGTGGACCTCCGCTCTCCCTCCACCCTCCGTGGGGAGATTTACGCAGATTCTGTAAATGGCTAATCCTGCGTTTAATGAATCCCACAGGACAGCGCTATCCAGGAGAAAGGACAGGAATAACCTGCAGGAGCAATGGAGGTGTACAAGAACAAAATTGGCTGCAACACAACGTGCCGAAGACACATTTTCTCTGACAGCAAATCATGACAAATTAGTGACTTAACTGCATGCAGGGTCAGGTTGGGTGGGAGGTTTTGTTAATTATTGTCTGTAATGCAAAGGAGATCCATCACAATGGGTGAATGAGAAATGGGCCGACAACATACTCTCTGCTCGGCGGTGGCAAAGCCAGTTTCAAGTTCTATAATACAATTCAAACTACTCAACCACTGATGTCTGATATCGCTGCCTTGAATAGCCATCTGTTGTTGTTTGTCTTGTATCTTTCTATTCTATCTAGTCCGCGGTGTTTTGTCCAAACAGAAAGCTCATTACAATACATCAGACTTGTCATTTTAACATAACGGCGAGATCGACCTGAAACAACTTCTCAAAGTTTCCTCAGCGATTTATCTGACTTTTCTCCTCTGACGCAAATGCAGTCAATATGTTCCAAAGCTCCTGTAGTATCAAGAGAAGACGCTGTACAAATACTTCCACTGGAGCTACTGCTACTTAGTTCTGATGCTTGGTGCTTCCCTGTTCTATCAGTCAGTTTAATACTTTGTGGGAATAGAACCTGGTGTTTGAGAAGATGTAGAGATGCCACAGGTTCCCGAGAGTGAAAGAAACTGGCTTTCAAGTCTGACTATGGTTCCCCCAGATAAAGTAGACATTCTCTGGGAAGTAGCCTTTCTGTGTAGTGGTATACATATTCTCTTTGATTGTGCTCAACGTTTTAGGATTCTTATGCCTTTTTCCAATTGAGCCTGGATTAAACATCACAACCTACAGGTTAGTTCAGTGTGTGTGGAGTAGTAGTCCACCTCTGTGTCTTTTCTTAAGCAGCACATGGCTGTACAAAGTGATAAGTCCCAAGTAGAGAACTAATTATGTCTCACAGACTGCTATGCCGTGGAGGACTACCACCCCGGTACACAGCCATATTTCAACGTGACACCAATAAGAAGAGTGGGAGAGCCAAATGTGAGGCTGTTCACAAGCCTGTTAATGAGGATGGCACCAATGTGTGGGCTCCATGTTGGCACCTCTTTTTCACTTCCACGTGACATGGTGTGAGAGCGGATCTTGCAGGCGGGTGTCTTCACTGAGCCCCGTTCCCCTCTCAGTAGGAGAACCAGCCACTTCCCACTCAGAGCAAAAGGTGCCCGGCTCCTAATCCAGCTCCTACTGTGTAAAAGTGATCAAACATCACCTGATGTTCACCACAAGAGGCCTGCATGCCCACGTTGTGCACCTGAATAACAGCCTGGCGTGGGAGGAGATAACCCACAATATGTAATGTAGGCGCAACACCTAAAGGCATGTTTGTGACACCCAACACCAAACTGAGTTAGGTACCTACACATCTCTTTTCCAGGTAGCTAGAGTCTGTGTCTCTCCAACAGGTCTTCTGCTGTTCTACAGTCATCTCTTGCATTCTTTAATTAGGCAGCCAACGTTCTCCACACATTCAAGAGGAGGAGCCAACACTGGCATGACTCACAGTGTAAATCCTCATTTGGCTCTATGCCGACAGACAAGAGGATCTTTCCTCTAAAATAGACCCCATTTGAAATAATTTGTTTCTAATTAACCAGTGTCTGACAAGACTGTCTCCGATAGCCCTGGTGTATATTGAATAAATATTGAATCTCTCCACTTCTACCTATGGCTCTGCTGTTGCCTCTCCTCTGCCCTCTGCCCTCTGTCCCTCTCTACCCCTGTCTCTGCCCATCATGCTACTGTCCCTCCCTGTCTCTGCCCATCCTGCTACTGTCCCTCCCTGTCTCTGCCCATCCTGCTACTGTCCCTCCCTGGCTCTGCCCATCCTGCTACTGTCCCTCCCTGGCTCTGCCCATCCTGCTACTGTCCCTCCCTGTCTCTGCCCATCCTGCTACTGTCCCTCCCTGTCTCTGCCCAACCTGCTACTGTCCCTCCCTGTCTCTGCCCATCCTGCTACTGTCCCTCCCTGTCTCTGCCCATCTTACTACTGTCCCTCCCTGGCTCTGCCCATCCTGCTACTGTCCTTCCCTGTCTCTGCCCATCCTGCTACTGTCCCTCCCTGTCTCTGCCCATCCTGCTACTGTCCCTCCCTGTCTCTGCCCATCCTGCTACTGTCCCTCCCTGTCTCTGCCCATCCTGCTACTGTCCCTCCCTGGCTCTGCCCATCCTGCTACTGTCCCTCCCTGGCTCTGCCCATCCTGCTACTGTCCCTCCCTGGCTCTGCCCATCCTGCTACTGTCCCTCCCTGGCTCTGCCCATCCTGCTACTGTCCCTCCCTGGCTCTGCCCATCCTGCTACTGTCCCTCCCTGTCTCTGCCCATCCTGCTACTGTCCCTCCCTGGCTCTGCCCATCCTGCTACTGTCCCTCCCTGTCTCTGCCCATCCTGCTACTGTCCCTCCCTGTCTCTGCCCATCCCGCTACTGTCCCTCCCTGTCTCTGCCCATCCTGCTACTGTCCCTCCCTGTCTCTGCCCATCCTGCTACTGTCCCTCCCTGTCTCTGCCCATCCTGCTACTGTCCCTCCCTGGCTCTGCCCATCCTGCTACTGTCCCTCCCTGTCTCTGCCCATCCTGCTACTGTTCCTCCCTGTCTCTGCCCATCCTGCTACTGTCCCTCCCTGTCTCTGCCCATCCTGCTACTGTCCCTCCCTGTCTCTGCCCATCCTGCTACTGTCCCTCCCTGTCTCTGCCCATCCTGCTACTGTCCCTCCCTGGCTCTGCCCATCCTGCTACTGTCCCTCCCTGGCTCTGCCCATCCTGCTACTGTCCCTCCCTGGCTCTGCCCATCCTGCTACTGTCCCTCCCTGGCTCTGCCCATCCTGCTACTGTCCCTCCCTGGCTCTGCCCATCCTGCTACTGTCCCTCCCTGTCTCTGCCCATCCTGCTACTGTCCCTCCCTGGCTCTGCCCATCCTGCTACTGTCCCTCCCTGTCTCTGCCCATCCTGCTACTGTCCCTCCCTGTCTCTGCCCATCCCGCTACTGTCCCTCCCTGTCTCTGCCCATCCTGCTACTGTCCCTCCCTGTCTCTGCCCATCCTGCTACTGTCCCTCCCTGTCTCTGCCCATCCTGCTACTGTCCCTCCCTGGCTCTGCCCATCCTGCTACTGTCCCTCCCTGTCTCTGCCCATCCTGCTACTGTTCCTCCCTGTCTCTGCCCATCCTGCTACTGTCCCTCCCTGTCTCTGCCCATCCTGCTACTGTCCCTCCCTGTCTCTGCCCATCCTGCTACTGTCCCTCCCTGCCTCTGCTAATCCTGCTGTGCCACTGCGCCAGGCTGGGTGTCCTCTCCTCTGGATCGGGGTAATGATCCCTTGCCAGCCATGGAGGGGGATTTGGCCGCTCCGCCAGGCACAGACAGTCTTTGCCAGGCTGAGACAGAATAGGATATCACAGGGTGCAGTGAGCACCACAGGACAGAGGAAATGCTGCATCCGCCACCACGGATGGAACAAGACCTGCTGTCTACAGCAGAGGCAGCAGTAAATCTAAGCAGACTAGCCTCATCTCAAACACTGATTCTGCCTCCAAGCAACTTCATCTGAGATTTCCCCAGAGCCTCTTCATGCATTTGTAATGTCTGTGTAAAGGCAATTTGTTTGCTCTAATTTCCTCCTAGTAAGGTGGAGCTATAGGGATTTAATGAAAGTGTCGGCAGTGGGCATGAGAATTGCAGGTGGACCTTAATTTAATTAATGCATGAAAATTACTGTTTTCTTTGTTTTGGTGGTGTCAAATCCACAAGCGGCTCCTTGCGTTACCTTATCTCGGACACTGCCATTGGATGCAGCAAAACCACACCCACCTTTCTTTGGGACAAATCCCATGCAGCCGTTTTAGAAGTTCATGCAGTCACATTACAAGTTCAGACACTCGAATGTGTGATGTTATATTGTCTACACCTCGATTAGACTGATAGCCTATCCCCATCCAAATTAACATGAAAACATGCACACTTTCTATTGCAGTTTTGAACTTTAATGCGGTAGGGATAATAGGAAGGGAGTGATTTGTAACACACAAGAACAGCCACTCGCCGATTTGCGGGCTCATACCGCTGTTACACCTTCAACACCGGCAAAACAACGTGAGTTATCACTCGATCTGATTGAATCGAGGCCTTATCATTGTAATAATTGTTCAACTCTGTCATTCATTTTCCAACTCATGCTTCAGTGAGTAGTAGAAAGGATCCTCTGAATTCTATTCTATTTCAACATTCCACGAATCCCATTACCTCCTCATAGCTGGGAATTAGATGGAGTAGAACCACTGTCTCGGTTAACGTTACATTTCCCATTGATAGACATACAGAGAGCAGCCCCACAGATAGAGATCAAGATAAGGCTGGGCAGAGAGGCGTGGTGCTGACTGACCTGTCATAATCCTGACAGATCTCCCCCACTGCTATCAAAGCCTTCAGATACTCGTTGGGCTGGTACGGGTTGATGTAGTGTAGGGAGCAGCTGTTCCGTGGGTCTCCGTTGGAGGCTGTGAAGTCAATGGCCACCTAGAGCAATGACAGATTCATAGAAGACTGTAAACAAACCCAACACCATGAACACTAGACCTAGGGTCTACCTGTCCATGCAGATTGTATTGAAGCAGGCTACGCTGAACAGTGCTCTGTTACACTGGTGTTTCTATAGAGGAAGATTATGACAAATCAATTGACTTCCATCGTGTAAGTGTCTGGAGCCTGCGCCATTGAGTGACATTCCAACCTGGGAGCGCCCTCACAAGGTCTTAAATACTGTGATATCATCGCAATCATGTCCTCAAGCATAATTGCATAACTGCTTACGCAAGTGAATCTGTATAATATATGGTGAAAACATAAATATCTAAGATACGTAAATGAACATTGCTGAAGCCGTCTGTTAAATTTCGATTTTTATGTCCAGTCATTGCGCAGATGTTCTCAGAGGAATTTATACGACCAACACATGTGCAGGATGCGTTGAGGGCATGTCAAAAAGGAGTGACAAAGGACAGAGATGTTTCACTGCTTTGACGTCAGCAGTGCTAAAGATACGGGCACAGGGAGAACTGCAGCTTCTCCACAAGGGAAATCATTTTTTAAATCATTAGTGCATTATCAAAGGACTTCTATAGTGTTCTTAATCTGTGGAAGGTGATACCTAAGGCTGTCTATGCTACAATGAAGCAGTGCTCCTAACATAGCCGTTCCCCTAAATGAATATTCTTTATTGCCTCAGCTATCCTTCTAAGGAGCTAGCCTTCAGTGAGAGAATCATCCGGAAACAACGGAAAATGCCAGTCAGCAGGTTAAGGTTTAATTAGTTAAAAAATGCAGAATGTAATGTTTCACACTTAGAGAACGTAGCATTTAATCAAAACACTGGCCTTGATGACAGCACTTAACCTGGAAATGGAACACTGGTTTACATTTCAAAGGCAGGTTAAAATACTACGTCTATTGTCTATTCCAACACCTTAACGAAGGTAAGCAACCATTAACATGTATAGAATGCGCAGGCAGTCAGTGGATCGTACACGTTTTGAAGGTTAGCATAGCGTTGTACCATGCTGCTAAGTGATGATGACCTGCTAATGCACGCATCGGCTACTCAACTTACTGTAAAGTGGATTTGGCATCCTCCCATGATGTAGTCCAGGAAGGAATACACTCTGTGAAGCTGCAGAACAGAGAGGAAGCTTTTAAACTAAACCCCAGAGGTTGGGGGCTCAGACTCGGTAGAGTACTCATCAATGTTTTTAGATGAGTTCCAGTTTTAACCAATGGCTGTTCCATTTACAAAAGAACGAGTATGTATTTTAAAACTATTATTAAACCACTACTCAGTAGCAATCAGTGTTTAGGAAACAAGTATTATGTAGTAAGCATGAACATGGAGAACGGTGATGATTTCATTTAGTCTGAAGGCAGCAGCTCTGTGATGTGCAGTGTGTTCTCTCCGTGCCAGTTAGAGATCACACACCCAGTGGGGGCGGCAGAGGATTCAAACTGAGACACAGCAGCAATCACATGAGCTGAGGCGCAGTAAACTAATTCATCCAAATGAAATCATCCAACTGATAGGCTGCCAAAACAACTATACCCATTTAAAAACGTTTCATTTTTAAAAGATCTGCGAACTAAAAACATAGAGGGGAAAAGCACAGTGACAGCCACCCACAGATGTAGTCATTTACAGATTTGGTTTGTGGGGGTGGACAGTAAACTGAGGATGATCGCATTTCTGAAACGAGCAGTACTAATTCATCAGCACTATGTGTACATGGTCTGAGAGAGTAGAACCGTATAGCAAAGAGACAGGGATGATTCTCTATGTATTCAATAGTGGAGAGTTGCTGAGCAGGAGCTGTAAATGTTGGCTCTAACCTTGAGATCACTGAGGATGACCACCCCAGAGTTCTTGTAGTTCTTTTTCTTTAGTTTGTACTTTGGATTCATGCAATCCCATGTGACCTTCAACACAGGAGGTAGACAACACATACAGAGACACAGTTACGAGTCGTGACGTCTGGTGCAGACCTGCGGTACGACTTGCAGAACATAGAAGAGCAGCGCGACGTTCCTTTCACCTGTTTCTGTCTTTGTCGGAGATAAGTGACACATCCGTGACACACATCAAACATTCAACAGTGACTGACAGCAATCTCTCTCCGTTCGACTGACCTTGCTTCCACCGCCAATTTTCTGCATTTCTCTGAAGGTGGCATAAAACTCTCCGATGAAGTCGTGTTTTCCCCTGGAGTCAGAATCCCAGACTAGGCACTGTGACACAACCAGACAGTGAAAAACAGAACCCTCTGATATTGACTGTTCATTCACCAGTAAGTTACTTCATTCACCAGTTCCGTTCATTCATTCATCAACACCACAGCAGCAACGTTAAACCATCACACTGTGACTTCCTGTGTTTCTTACCTTGAGCTTCCTGTCCTCATCACAGCTACACAGAGAGATGAGAGACACTTTAAAGGGCTCCCACACGGGGTTCAGGTTGTTTTTGATTACCTACAAGAGCACATTAGACATGAGTAACTTTCACCGCACAAGGAGAAGGAGAGGTAGATACAGAAAGAAGGAATGAATGTGTCTATTACCTCAGTTCTGTGAACGAGCTGTTCCGTCCCATCATCGTTGATTCGATATATTTCCAAAAAGGGGTCTGACTTACTGAAGAGATCCTGACAAATATACAAACCAATCAAACATAAAACACTAATTCTAGTTGAGCCATTAATGTACAGTCATTTATCTCAGACAATCAAATAACAAACAGGTTGTTGTAATCACACACACACACACAGATGTCATCATGTTAGCTTGGTCATCCTGGTGCTACATTTGACACAGCTTGTCCCCCTGCCTGTCCATGTGGTGTATTGTTCACTGCTGTAACGAATCAAATCAGGAAAAGGGTGTGAAAGAGTCATTTAACATTGAGTCTCAAGGTAAGGCTGAGAGCAACTACAGCTTGTTTGGGTCAATTGATTGTTCAGGGCTCAGCAGACAGTATTTCTGTACATCATGTAGTGTATGTGTGTGAGAGTGTTAGAGAAAGGAATGGAGGGAGAAAGAACGAGTGTGTGAGAGAGTGAGAGGGGGGCACAAAACAAGATATTTAATGTCCCCATTTCTCGCTGCATTAGCCTGATACAGCTCCACAGGGACAGCCAGGGAGGAAAGAGAGGGAGGTAGCCCCCAATATCGTTGCCACGGCAACCCATTGCTAGTGGCGTCACTGTGGACATGCATTCAACATTTAATCCCTGTCCAGCAATAACTGCTCTCACCACTTATATAATCAGCACCATTAATTAAGTTACCTTTGACCAGCACGGTCTACTGAGTTCCATAATGTTACAAGTTCCATAATGTCCTCCAGCAGTTTGTTCAGTACCTTGGATAGCGTTTCAGGCAGCATTACAGTATTAGAAATAAATGGGGAATATTTCATTGCCTGATCTATGTCGCTCATACTGTGGTTGTCACAGCAACTCTTTCCATCTATAAGTATATATATTTTCTACGTATCTCACTTCTCGAGTACTTTGAAAACAAAAGGTTAAACATTCAAGAAGTTTAAATGCAAACCTTTGAAAGGGTACTTTGTCCGAGCCATCAACCATTGTGCTGGTAAATCAACTACAATACTAAAGTGCCTCATCATCATCTGATCACCACAGGCAGTATTTATAGCTTGAGTGGTATAGATCATGTGCATAGTCTATTGGAGTAATATTTCTCAGTGTAATGGGATCCTCAAAGTCATTGGAACGGACAGATTCCATACAAAGATAGTAGCCTGGCAATTAATCTGCCTGAGCATGTGGCCACCCCCCCCCCCCTCCCTCTCCCACTTTCCATCTCCAGCCTACTGACTATTTTTCTCCCGCCCTAAAAGGGTTATTCGGCTTTCCCCATAGGAGAACCCTTTGAATAACCCTTTTTGGTTCCAGTTAGAATAATTTTTGTTACAAATAGAACTGTTTGGGTTTTCATGTAGAACCCTTTACACAGAGGGTTCTACATAAATACCAAAAATGGTTCCAACAGGAACCAAAAAGTGCTTTTACCTGAAACCTAAAAAGGGTTCTCCTATGGGGACAGCCAAATAGCCTTTTTGGAAGTTAAATCAGTTTGCTGACAGGGTTGGGCAACTGAAATGTAATTATGTCAATAAGAAAAGGAAAGAGAACGTTTTAAAGCACACCATACCACCATTGATACGTTTCCCTGCCTCCAATGTACACTGAAGATTTCATTAGCCTTTATTGTTTGTCTCTAAATCACAAACAGTGCAATTGGAAATCTGTTTTTATTTCCACATGAAATTGCTCATCATGACCCTATTTCCACTGGGTTATAGGTCCAAACAGCCAATCAAAAAGACTGTAACTTGCTAACTCTAATAAATGCCTTACAAAGGAGCTTGGGCTCTGCTCTGATGAATACCCACTAAGCAAAACTTTACCTCCACTCCCTGTTAACTTTCTCCAACACTGCTTAGAGTCAGAGGCCAATTGCACCCTTTGCTTGGTAGCATTCTGAGAGCATAGAGAGGCAGGAAGAAGATTTCTGCTATAATCATTGATGTCAGAGAGTTATTCCAGTCTTGTTGACTGAGATATGAACCTTCTGCCTTGAGCCTTGTGTGGGTGTGCCAGCTCTACTGTAGGTGCCTCAGTGCTCCAGCTCCCAAAATCTGCTGCCAAATATCTTTCGTAGCCCTCCTAAATGCTCTACCGACAACAAACTCCCTCTTACTGAGCTCACCATGCATTTTACATAGCTTTCCTCCATCAAGCCATTTGTTGAAAAACTACTGCTGTCTGTGCTGTCTTTGCACAGAGAGCCCCATGTTGGATTGATTTCCTCATCTTGTGTTAGGGCGCAGGAATTTAGAGTTGAAAAGGACAGGTCGATCATGTCCTTTGGATATTGCAAGGTAGCCTTTCAGAGCCAGGATACTTGAAATGTATAAATTCCTAAATTACAGACAAAAATGGAATGGTAGGAAAAAAGGGGGGGAAACAGTATTTTGCAGATAATCACTAAGAGTATGTTTTAGCCTGAGGCAGAGAAAGTGAGGGAGGAAGACCCTGAGAGATATGCAGAGAAAAGGAGGAATAGAAGGAGAAAGGCGGAGATATTAGTTGAGAGACAAGGAGAGAGAGAGAGGGTAAGTGTGGAGGTGTTCGGGTATGGCTTATTGCTACTATAGGAAAAACAGACACCTGCAGAGCTTCAGGGACAGTGGTCCATTGTGGGATGCTTTGTGTGGAGGAGCTGTTTGCAAACAGAGAACCACACTGTAACATTGCTTTAGCGCTCGCGCACGTGCACAGAGAACCACGCGCGCACAGATCTCACCCTCATCTTCCTCTGGCTATCTGTCAAAGGTCCATGACACACCATTCTCACAATGCTTGTCTCAACGGGGAACCAGCATTTACAGAAAGCCAAGTTCAATTCAGACTTAATAGAACAAACGCTGAAATGTACAGTGGTGAGAACAAGTATTTGATACACTGCCGATTTTGCAGGGTTTCCTACTTACAAAGCATGTAGAGGTCTGTAATTTTTATCATAGGTACACTTCAACTGTGAGAGACGGAATCTAAAACAAAAGTCCAGAAAATCACATTGTATGATTTGTAAGTTATTATTTTGCATTTTATTGCATGACATAAGTATTTGATCACCTACCAAACAGTAAGAATTCCGGCTCTCACAGACCTGTTAGTTTTTCTTTAAGAAGCCCTCCTGTTCTCCATTCATTACCTGTATTAACTGCACCTGTTTGAACTCATTACCTGTATAAAAGACACCTGTCCACACACTCAATCAAACAGACTCCAACCTCTCCACAATGGCCAAGACCAAAGAGCTGTGTAAGGACATCAGGGGATAAATTGTAGACCTGCACAAGGCTGGGATGGGCTACAGGACAATAGGCAAGCAGCTTGATGCGAGGTCAACAACTGTTGGCGCAATTATTAGAAAATGGAAAAAGTTCAAGATGACGGTCAATCACCCTCGGACTGGGGCTCCATGCAAGATCTCACCCTGTGGGGCATCAATGATTATGAGGAAGGTGAGGGATCAGCCCAGAACTACACGGCAGGACCTGGTCAATGACCTTAAGAGAGCTGGGACCACAGTCTCAAAGAAAACCATTAGTAACACACAACGCCGTCATGGATTAAAATCCTGCAACGCATGCAAGGTCCCCCTGCTCAAGCCAGCGCATGTTCAGGCCCGTCGGAAGTTTGCCAATGACCATCTGGATGATCCAGAGGAGAAATTGGAGAAGGATAAAAATGAGACAAAAATAGAGCTTTTTGGTCTAAACTCCACCTGCCGTGTTTGGAGGAAGAAGAAGGATGAGTACAACCCCAAGAACACCATCCCAACTGTGAAGCTTGGAGGTGGAAACATCATTATTTGGGGATGTTTTCCTGCAAAGTGGACAGGACGACTGCACCGTATTGAGGGGAGGATGGATGGGGCCATGTATCGCGAGATCTTGGCCAACAACCTGCTTCTCTCAGTAAGAGCATTGAAGATGGGTCGTGGCTGGGTGTTCCAGCATGACAACGACCCGAAACACACAGCCAGGGCAACTAAGGAGTGGCTCCATAAGAAGCATCTCAAGGTCCTGGGGTGGCCTAGCCAGTCTCCAGACCTGAACCCAATAGAAAATCTTTGGAGGGAGCTGAAAGTCCGTATTGCCCAGTGACAGCCACGAAACCTGAAGGATCTGGAGAAGGTCTATATGGAGGAGTGGGCCAAAATCCCTGCTGCAGTTTGTGCAAACCTGGTCAAGAACTACAGGAAACGTATGATCTCTGTAATTGCAAACAAAGGTTTCTGTACCAAATATTAAGTTCTGCTTTTCTGATGTATCAAATACTTATAACATGCAATAAAATGCAAATGAATTAGTTAAAAATCATACAATGTGATTTTCTTGATTTTTGTTTTAGATTCCGTCTCTCACAGTTTAAGTGTACCTATGATAAAATGTACAGACCTCTACATGCTGTGAGACGTAGGAAAACCTGCAAAATCAAATACTTGTTCTCCCCACTGTATGCTGGATGCCTGTATGTCGTATCCTCCAGTAAATACAGTGTAAAGCATATGGATCTAAATAAATGTTACATTTATAAGTGTAGAAAATCCATATCAGCATTGTATATCTTTCTTGTCTTGTTAATGACTGATTATGTCAAAAAGAGAATCCAATCTTGAAATCACAATTACAGGAGAGAGGTTCAACAGCCAGCAATAAGCACAAATTCACCCATGAACAATATTGACATTTCCATCAGGAGAAGGCCCCTAATCCCTTACCTTATCATCCAGTTTCTTGGCACAGAAGAACAGTTCAACATATCCATTGTTGCCAGATATTTCTTCAGCGTGTACCTGAAAAAAAATATTTTTAGTCAAATTTAAGTCAAATTTTTGCCAATGAGAATATTTTAAACATAAACATGTGGACACGACCATGAGTGTTATTAATTTAAAACTTCAACAGAAAGTTCACTCAAGCCCAGAAACGGATGTGGTTCCATTACTGTAATGCAGAGCTGGCCAAACGACTGCATGGGAGCTGGGTCCAAAGTTAGTCCACAAGACTGTTTGGTTGGCCCCCAAAAGTAATGGGGAAGGAATGCCTTCCGAATATTGAGTTGCACTCCGTTTTACCTTCAGAACAGTCTAAATTCATCGGGGCATGGAATCTACAAGGTGTCGAAAGCGTTCCACAGGGATGCTGGCCCATGTTGACTCCAATGCTTCCCACAGTTGTGTCAAGTTGGCTGAACCATTCTTGATACACAGAGGAAACTGTTGAGCATGACAACCCCATCAGTGTTGTAGTTCTTGACTACACTCAAACCGGTGCGCCTGGCACTTACTACCATATCCCTTTCAAAGTCACTTAAATATTTTGTCTTTCCCATTTACCCTATATATGGCACACATACACAGTCAATGTCTTAATTGTCTCAAGGCTTCAAAATCCTTCTTTAACCTCTCTCCTGCCCTTCATCTACACTGATTGGAGAGGACTTAACAAGTGACATCAATAAGTGATCATACCTTTCACCTGGTCAGTCTCTATCCAGGAAATGTTTTGTACAATCAGTGTACAATATATCAATGAATTGGCGAGGGCAGTGGAACAGTCTGCAGCATCCGGCCACACCCTTCTGGACTCAATCAAATGTCTACTGTTTGCAGATGATCTGGTGCTTCTGTCCCCAACCAAGCAGGGCCCACAGCAGCACCTAGATCTTCTGCACAGATTATGTGAAACTTGGGCCCCCATGAATCTCAGTAAAGAGAAAAATAATGGTGTTCCAAAAAAGCTTCTGTTACCAGGACAACAAATACAAATGAAATCTAGACACCGTTGCCCTAGAGCACACAAAGAACTATACCTACCTCGGCCTAAACATCAACACAACAGTTACCTTCCACAAGGCAGGAAGGGCCTTCTACGCCATCAAAATGAATATACAACCAGTCATCCCAATTACGATCTGGCAAAAAATACTTCAATCAGTTCTAGAAGCCATTACTCTCTATGGTTGTGAGGTCTGGGGTCGACTCACCAAACAAGAATTCACAATACGGGACAAACACCCACTTGAGACTCTACATACAGAATTCTGCCCAAAAATATTATTTGTGTACAACGCAGAGCCCCAAACAATACATGCAGAGCTGTTAAATTCTATAACCACCTAAAAGGAAGTGATGACCACACATTCCACCACAAAGCCTTCACCTACAGAGAGATGAATCTAGAGAAGTGTTCCCTCATCCAGCTGGTTCTGGGGTTCTGTTCATGAACACAAACAGACCCCACAGAGCCCCAGGACAGCAACACAATCAGAACCAAACAAATTATGAGAAAACACAATCCTTGACAATGTAAAGACTCAGTGAGCATAGCCTTGCTATTGAGAAAGGCCACCATAGGCAGACCTGGCTCTCGAGAGAAGACAGGCTATGTTCCCATTACTCACAAAATGAAGTGGAAACTGAGCTGCACTTCCCAACATTCTGCCAAACATGCGACATTAGAAATACATATCTCCCACATATCACACAGACCCACAAATAATTTGAAAACAAATCACACATTGATAAACTCCCATATCTGTTAGGTGAAATACTGCAGTGTGCAGTCACATCAGCAAGATTTGTGGCCCGTTGCCATGAAAACAGGGCAACCAGTAAAGCACAAACAACATGGTAAATACCACCAATATTTATCTGTTTAT
Source organism: Oncorhynchus gorbuscha (assembly GCF_021184085.1). Taxonomy (NCBI): domain Eukaryota; kingdom Metazoa; phylum Chordata; class Actinopteri; order Salmoniformes; family Salmonidae; genus Oncorhynchus; species Oncorhynchus gorbuscha. The sequence continues at coordinate 17,429,803 of NC_060176.1, forward strand.
TCATCTTCCCCTATTATTCATGCTACAACTATTTGCACATTGCTAAAACACTGTACATAACACTTTAAATGTCTATCTCTTTTAAACCTTTTTAAGTTCAATATTTTCATTTAAATTCTAATCGTTTTTGGTTAATGTTGTTATGTGTCTTCTCACTTTTGTTTATTGTTTATTTCACTTGCTTTGGCAATGTAAACAAGTTTCCCATGCCAATGAAGCCCCGAATCGAATAGAGGTAGAGTGGAGAAATGAGAGATGAGAGGGGAGAGGGGAGAGGGGAGAAAGGAGAGATGAGAGATGAGAGGGGAGAGGGGAGAAAGGAGAGATGAGAGGGGAGAGGGGAGAAAGGGGATGAGGGGGAGAAAAAGGAGAGATGAGAGGGGAGATGGGAGAGGGGAGAAAGGAGAGATGAGAGGGAGAGAGGGAGAAAGGAGAGATGAGAGGGGAGAGGGGAGAAAGGGGAGAGATGAGAGGGATGAGAGGGGAGAAAGGAGAGATGAGAGGGGAGATGGGAGAGGGGAGGGAGAGGGAAAAAGAGAGATGAGAGGGGAGGGGAAAGGAGAAAGGAGAGATGAGGAGAGATGAGAGAGAGAGAGGGGAGAAAGGAGAGATGAGAGGGGAGAGGGGAGAGGGGAGAGGGGAGAGGGGAGAGGGGGGAGAGGGGAGAAAGGGGAGAGGGGAGAGGGGAGGAGAGAGGGGAGAAAGGAGAGATGAGAGGGGAGAGAGAAAGGAGGATGAGAGGGGGAGAAAGGAGAGATGAGAGGGGAGAGGGGAGAGGGGGAGGGAGAGGGGAGAAAGGAGAGATGAGAGGGGAGAGGGGAGAAAGGGAGAGATGAGAGGGAGAGAGAGGGGAGAGGGGAGAAAGGAGAGATGAGAGGGGAGAGGGGAGAAAGGAGAGATGAGAGGGGAGAGGGGAGAAGAGAGGGAGGAGAGAGGGAGAAAGGAGAGATGAGAGGGAGAGGGAGAGGGGAGAAAGGAGAGATGAGGGGGGAGAGGAGAGATGAGAGGGGAGAAAGGAGAGGAGAGGGGAGAGGGAGAGAGGAGAGGGGAGAGGGGAGAGGGGAGAGGGGAGAAAGGAGAGATGAGGGGAGAGGGGAGAAAGGAGAGATGAGAGGGGAGAGGGGAGAAAGGAGAGATGAGAGGGGAGAGGGGAGGGGAGAAAGGGAGAGAGGGGAGAGGGAGAAAGGAGAGATGAGAGGGAGAGGGGAGAAAGGAGAGATGAGAGGGAGAGGGAGTGGGGAAGAAAGGAGAGATGAGAGGGGAGAGGGATGAGAAGAGGGGAGAGATGAGAGGGGAGGGAGAGGGGAGAGGGGAGAGAAAGGAGAGATGAGAGGGGAGAGGGGAGAAAGGAGAGAAAGGAGAGATGAGAGGGGAGAAAGGAGAGATGAGAGGGGAGAGGGGAGTGGGGAGAGGGGAGAAAGGAGAGATGAGAGGGGAGAGGGGAGAAAGGAGAGATGAGAGGGGAGAGGAACTTAGGGAGAAGGGAGCACTCTAAAAGGAGACACTAAAAGGAGACACAGTGAGTGCTGCTCACCTTCAGAACCACTCCTGACAAACAATTAGAAGGTTACAAGTCATCTCAACACATTAGGACAAATTGTATTGGCCCTTTACTGCCCCTCACTTTCTAAATACGTGTCATTATACGCCGGTAAGCCAGTGAATAAAGTGCTAACATGTGCTAACATGACTTTATCTGTGTTAAAATGCACGACTACTACAATAATGAACAACATCTGTTGACTCAAAACAACAAGAACATTTCTACAGTAAAGTGTATGGTTTCTGTCATTCAGACAGAAGTGTGGCAATGGTCCAGTAACAAACTCTATGGGTCTCTCAGCTTATCAATAATACAACACAGCAAAGCTATAACACTTGGTGTATGTGTCGTATCAGCAGCTGGTCAAGCGTTCTGTACGTACAGTATGCATCTTGAGTTTGAGTTTATTTTTTATTTTTACAGGGACAGTGCACATTAATCAACGTTTCAACGTTTCAGTAAAAGTGCCGGTTTTAGCCAGCCAGCTAATTTTCAACCGCAGTCCCTGGGCAGGTTATTAAAAACAATTACAATATAGACAATAGCAACATAGAACAAGCAAAACATAGCAACATAGGACAAGCAAGACATAGCATACAGACAGAGCAACATAGGACAAGCAAGACGTAGCATACAGACAGAGCAACATAGGACAAGCAAGACATAGCATACAGACAGAGCAACATAGGACAAGCAAGACATAGCATACAGACAGAGCAACATAGAACAAAAAGCAGCAAGACAAAATTCATAAAAGCAACAATGTGTTTCCACACCTCACAAGATACAGACAACAGACAACATGGAAAGCGGCAACATACAGCTAGGGACCATGTTCACAAATCTGATTGACCTTTAGCGATGTCTTCAAGCATTTTGTGAAAGTGTGATATGTGGTGCAGTTATGTATGTCTGATGGCAGTGTATTCCAGACATGGGAAGCTCTCACAGAGAATGCAGATTTACTAAAGGTGCTTTTCCTTAGGGGAACTATACAGTCACCTCTCATGGCAGACCTTGTGGATCTGCTGCCATATGTCTGGGTTTTCTGTTTAACAAAAATATTGAGTGGAGGGGGAGCCAGGCCATTAAGGATCTTGAATACAAGACATGCGTCGGTGTATTGCACAAGATTTTCCCAACTCAAGAGCTCATGCTTTCTAAGGATGTGACAATGATGATGGCTATTGGGCTTCCTATCAAGCACTTTGAGAGCCTGTTTGTAGACAGACTGAATAGGTTTTAATGTTGTACAGCAAGCTTGGGCCCAACTAGTCAAGCAGTATGTTAAGTGGGGGAGTATCATAGAGTTGAAGTACAGTTTTGCTACCTCTGTAGTCAAACAATTTCGTATATAAATCGGAAATTAGCTAGGTTGAATTTAGTTATTTTAATTACCTTTTTCACATGCTTTTTAAAAGAGAGGTTGGAATCAAGTATGATGCCAAGGTACTTAAAATCGGATACCACCTGGAGCTTCTCCCCTGACACATAGACATCTGGCTCAGTAGCATCTGTTGCCCTCTTTGTTAAGAACATGCAAACAGTTTTTTTCACATTGAGATGCAAACACGAGTCACTGAGCCACTTTGTAACCTGGACCATTACAGTAGTGAGTTCTTGTGCAGCTTGTTGTTTGCTCTTTGCATGCACATATATCACTGTATCATCTGCATACATTTGAACTTCAGACCCAGTACAGACAGAAGGCAGATCATTAATGTACAGGCTGAACAGGAGGGGCCCCAGTATTGACCCTTGGGGTACGCCCACATCATTGTTACGAGTGGGCGACAGCTCATTGCTCACTCTGACACACTGAGTTCTGCCTTCAAGGTATGATTTCATCCATCTCAAGGCATCAGGGGAAAAGTTGAACTTGGACAATTTTGTGATGAGAATCTCATGGTTAACAGTATCAAAAGCCTTCCTTAGGTCCAGAAACACAGCCCCAACAGCACCCCCTTTGTCCATCTTGGACTTCACATTTTCCAGAAGAAAGCAGTTGGCCGTTTCTGTGGAGTGTTTCGCTCTGAAGCCAAACTGCATGGAGTGTAATGTGAAGGGGCTGTTGTTGAGGTGGGCAATCAGTTGTTCTGCTACACACTTTTCAACAACCTTTGACACCACAGGTAGTATACTTATGGGCCTGTAGTTACTCACGTCAGCAGGGTCGCCTGATTTAAAGATGGCCGTTATTATGGCCGACTTCCATACCCTTGGAAACACACCGAGACCAATAGATGTGTTGGTGACCTTAGTAATGGGGCCAATGAGTGACTCTTTGTAGTTTTTAAGAAAGGTAGAGTCCATCCCAAACATGGATGAATATGATTTATTGTATCTCATATCATGGTGCCATTGTCCTGGTGAGTGTTGTGTAGGCATAATGTGTATTGTGTGTGGGATTATGGCCCGGCAATGAACGTTCCAGTCAGAAGACCATTGTAATGTGATGCTTGCCAGTGGGAGCCACGGTAACGGCATACAACGGTACCTTAATCCCTACCATTTTATCAACTGTTCTCCACATCCCATGCCCCCATATGCATATCTGAGAGATGTGTTACAAAGACTGGGGAGGGATTTTTCACACAAAATAAAAACAGTTGTCTGTTGTTCTGCCACCTTCCAGATTAGCCTGCAGGCACATTACAGGCAGACGCCATGTCATTGGGATCCATCTCACGGACAGACCTAACAAAGCCCAGGCCCATTATCATATCAGGAAAAGCCATTTTCAGAAACACCATGACACAGGTTAGCACTAATTCACTAGAATGCATTAAGCCCACACTGCTACAGAACTGTGCTTAAACAAACCCATTATATCCCCCATAACCACCTCACAGCAAGCTGCCGTCATGTGATCGCACCCAATCAATGGCCATAATGGCAACACTACCCCAAAGGGAAAGATCTTCAAATTCCATCTGTACTTTGTCCATTTCCATCACAAGCAAGTCATTCTCAGCCCTTCTCTCCAAGGGCAATTTATGCATAGTTTGTTAGGGTAAAATCAATAAAGAAAGGTCTCAATAAAGCAAAAGGTCTGTTGTTGACATCGGATTCACTCCTTGGTTAAAACTCCTTCTCTTTTCTCCTCTCATCTCTGCAGTATAAGAAGGCACAGAGATCACAGACTCTACACCTCTGACTTAACAGGAGCAGTGAGGAACGCTGACTCTTCCTCCCACTCCACTAAAGGTCAAATCTGCAGGCTTGTTAAACACAGTTTCTCTGTGTTGTTCCCTTTTGTATGGCAATGTAATGTTGGCCTGGCAGATGGTGTTGAGACCATCCAACTGAAACAACACTCTGTGCTTTAACGTCCCCCTCTCTTTGTCATGACAGATATTGTATATGAGTCATGATTCTTTGTACAGAGAAGCATCCTTACATCACAGGATTCACATCATCTATTTGCTTGAATTGATTTAACAAGTCATTGCATTTGATTTTGCTTGCCACTGTTACTGCAACAGTGAGCCAATGGTGAGCGAGATCAATAGGGTGATGCATAGGGGGAACCTACCGTGATGGCGGATTTCCCAGCATACTTCGCATACTTTAGGAATAAAGGCTTCACCATCTTCTTCTGGGCTACAATCTGTGGAACACAGGAAAACTATGAATGACTGGTGACTAATGAAGCAGTGAGAAGTATTACCGGACAATTAGTACGAAAGCAGTTTGAGAGCAGTGTGACGAGGACTGGTGACCTCTAACCTTTCCCCTCTGACCTCTGTTGTTGGTGAGCAGCAACTCGGCACACTGTTCCATTCAGTTTATGTGTGGTGAGTGATTTGATTAGACATAAGAAATGGCACATTGGATAACTGAGTGGAAGGGTCAGACATTCAGTACAGGACCTGGCCGAGCGTACACTCCACTCCACCCAGGAAGTCGTCGTCGCGGGCGCCAATACTGTGGGTGCCATGGATGTCGTAGACCTCGAACCGCAGCTTCTGCACTTCCTCAAAGTAGTAGTCCAGGGTGAAGACCTTGGCAAAGACCGGGTGCAGGTTGCTCTTGATCACCTCTGTCCTGTCAAGCTGAAGAGACAAGAGGGGAGAAAAAGGCACAGCGTTAGAATGTGGACACGTTGTTGGATATTACTGGAGAAACCTCCAACTCAACTCTCTAATGAGAGCTTCCTACCAATTAAACATGAAAAGTGCAGTTTTATATGCAATGTACATTGTATCAGTTCATTTGCAATGCTAATTAATGTATGGGACATGGTGATGCATTCATGGGCACATGGGAATGCAGGAACTAGAGCCAAATACCCATCTGCACCTGGATCACCGCTACAGCCACTGTTGGCGTTCTTGTTTGTTTTTCTGTTGATTAGACCAAAATGTAAATCTTGTGAAGCTCTTGTTCAGACAGTGACAGCAGAGAGGATTTTAGTGGGCTGAGAGCTCAGCAAACACACAACTCATCCATTGCCATGCTTGGACATACACCTGTTTATCTAATACACCTGGTTCATGCCTGAACTCTCCACATTGCCACCTGCTTTCAGTGGAGCACAGAGGCTGCGTTTACGCAGGCAGCCCGATGCTGATCTTTGACCAATCAGATCAGCTCTTTTGCCAATAATTGGGTAAAATATCAGAAATTGGCTGCCTATGTAAACCCAGCCAGAGTGTACCCATCTAGCATCCAGACAAATTATGTCCCATCCAGTAGCATCCAGCATCCAATTATGTCCAGTACCAGATAAATGATTGGTCATTTTTCTCCAAACTAGGTATTCTGAGTGGAGTCAACTCATCATCAAAAGCATATGTGCCCCCTAAAGATGCTATCAGTAAATTAAAGTGACCTAAAAAGCTGTGTTTGAACCACGGTTTAAGTGAATCAATGGATTTCAAACTGGAGTTATTGAAAAGGCATATTGAAAAATAATTCAAGCCTGAGGCATTTGGTAGAAACTTAAAAGGCCATAAATGTTTTACTCATTTTCCATTTCTTTTCATTTGAGAAAAAAGTTGTGATGGTAAAACAGACGATAAAGTCGTCAAACACAGATAGTTAAATATGAAAAGGCAAATTGACATAATCTCCATAGTTTGATCTAAAAAATAAATAGTCTAGAGATTGCCATCAATCTCAATACAGGCCTAGCCATCAATCTCGCTAACAACCTTACAATAGCCGAGCCAAATCCCACCTGTCTATAGAGCGCAAATCAAGAATGAAGCTCCCTGATCAGCAGCTTTGTCAAAGCTCTCTAAAGTCCGAGTCAACATGGGCCCCACACACCAAACTCCATGAACATACATGACACACTATAGTACACACATGCACATGCACGTCCACTTTAACATTCAGATATTCAGGAGTTAATCCTACTGCTTTGCCTCATGCTGTTGGCCTTGAGCTGACAAGAACACACACAGACACACACACACGCACATACACACACACTCACAATGGTTGATGAGAAGCAACAGAGAAAGCATGCACCTTTTCTCACTGACAATCACTGTGGAATAAAAGTGTCTAGTCTGCCAGTCCTAATTAACGACACCTCAAGAGTGTTAAAGACAATGTTATTATGTATACTGATACAGGTGACCTGAGGAATGGGGGTGGGTTGTCTTGTTATTCATTACAGACCCTGCAAACAGTACGAGTGGTTAATTTCTCAGGAGATAACAGCTGAGACATGTTTTAATTAGACTCTCTAGGCCTCCTCCTCTCACTGTTTCTCTCATTCTCTCTCTCCATCTCTCTCAGTCTTTCTCTCTCTCCATCTCTTCCTGTGCTATCTGGTTGGACATATTTGTGAACACGGACAAGTTCGTTTCCGTGTGTGAAGAAAGCTACCCAGAGCCACAGAGGAAGGGCTGTGTCTGTGTGATGTCTACCCCTGTGATGCCCATTCATCTGGGGGGGTAAGGAAAGTCTACAGAGATGTGACTGTCCAATGTATGGAGGGATCTCTGAGGTCCCAGGGAGTCAGCTCCCTCTCTCCTCACTCTCTCCTGCTTGCCAGCAGAGTCGGTCCTGAATGGGAGACCAGATGCTGCTGGAAGTGAGGTTGGAGGGCCAGTAGGGGGCACTGTGGCCAAAGGAGCTCCCAATAGAGTACCACAGTATGAGTCGTAAGCCTAGCGGACCAACAAGAAAATGGTTCCAATTGTTTTTCCCATAGGTGATTTTAGAAATACTTCAAATAAGGGCTGTGTCTGGTGTAGGATTACCCTGGCGAGACGTTTTGATAACCGCGTGACTTTTATCAATATATTTGCCTGTATTTACCTCCACAAAATGAAATGCTATTTAGCTGCTAATGTGGCTATCATAAAATACTACAAATGCAATGATGATCTGGACGAGACTGCCTAATCGAGGTAAATGTAAGAATCATTTGGGGTGGTGCAGCAGTCTCAGGCACTGCATCGCAGTGCTAGAGGTGTCACTAACAGACCCGGGTTCGATCCCGGGCTGTATCACAACCGGCCGTAAGGTGGCTCACAATTGGCCCAGTGTCGTGAGGGTTTGGCAGGGGTAGGTCGTCATTGTAAATAAGAATTTGTTCTTAACTGACTTGCCTGGTTAAATCAGAAACACATATCTAATGTTAGCTAAATTTAGGAATTAATAACTTGCCAAAATGTTTTTAAATTGACAATTCTGTGAATTGTCTTGGGCAAGTTTTAAATTGACACAATACCTGTTAGCAAAGGTGTCAGCTAGAGATGACGTGCAGGAGCTTGGATTTGTAGCCTTGCCTACTTTCATGCTAATTAGGATTTTTGAATCTGAGAGTAAATAGAGACTATTATTATAATATTATTATAAGTCACCTTGTCTGAGAAAGATTTACATGGTTATCAAAAAGTCCCGCCAGGGTAAGCCTATACGAAACAAAGCCCTTATTCTAAAATTCACTATGGGAAAAATGTATGGTGGAAAAATGATTGGAACCATTTCCCTGTTTGACCGCTAGATTTTATGGGTATTATGACACCCTCACTGTAGGGATCTATGCCCCAGGGCAGTGAAGGGGATATTGCACTGAGTAGGGTCTTTCAGATGGGATTTTAAAATGGGTGTCTTGTCTCTCTGTGGGCATAAAAAAAATCCATGGCACTTATCGTAAGAGTAGGGGTGTAATGCCGTGTTCAAAACAACTGTGAACAACTGGGATAAATCTTTTTGAACGGTCATCCAACTCGGAATTCCAAGTCGGAAACTCGCATCTTTCTAGAGCTACGACTTCCCGACCTGAAGATAACTGATGTCATGATTTGACCATGTTCTTTTACCCAACAGAGAACAGAGGACTCTCATTAACTCATGTTCATACAGGGAAGGTGGAATCAGTGACAAACACTAGAATGCAAAACCGCTACAGGTGGAGGGGGATTCAGAGAGGAAAAATGTGAGTCGCTTTCTTGATACCTAACTTTTATAAAATAAGTATAAGCACATCTTCAACTAAAAATGTATGAGTTTTTTTTGTTCCCTTGTGTCCATGGAAGCATCGCTGCAGACGCCTTCCTTTGCCGGCAAGTCTTTCGTCTGCACACCCGCCACATGTGCGTGATTGGCTGGGGAACGACGGCTGGATGGTGGTAGAATATTGTATATACATTCATTCATATGGGCAGAATATTGAATCAAATGTATAAATAATGTGCTGCATTCGTTCGGCAGGAGAGAGAGAAGCGAGATCTGTGTGGATTTAGCTACTCGCTCTCTCTCAGCCTTCGGCAGGATGAGCAAATGATTTGCATGACAATGTTGCTTCGCTGTTCAGACGGATGAGAGCAAAGGAGTGGGCCACCAAAGACTCAAATACAGAGTAGTACAAGACATCATATCCCAAGGGAGTGTTCATTCAAAGGCCTCTTCCCCAGCCCAACTCTCTCGACACAGCTCTCTGTTTTGCTGAATTCTATCTGTAGTAAAACCATGAAGTGGCTTCAGCCACTGTATATCAACAGCACTGATATGGTTAAGATCAGTGGCATGTATTGATGGATGCCAAGGGAAGCCAGGCTTTCCCAAATCATTTACCAAGAAAAGAACATAAAATAATGCATCTTTCGTCTCTATGTGTCTTCATAATTGACCTTCAATTCGCAAGAGGCTGACTGTATCTCACTGGAGAAAGCATCAGAGCGAGAGAAACAGCGCCCCTCTGTCTCTGTATGTGTAGGCCATCTATTTGATGAGGTCTGGTCATAAAGAGTACGATATTGCTGCCACCCATAGCATTGAACGCAAGGGAAACCAGCAAGCGTTTGGTCTAAAAGTATAAAGTATAAAATAATAGCCAATCAGAATTGAGCTCAACTGTGAATGGTCCTTGCGTACCAAAATAAAGTGTCAAGGGAAGCCAGTCTGGATTTGGCTTCAGTCCTATCATAGAGAAATACGGCATCTATAGAAACAACTTGAATTGTTGCATCTCGTTTTGTTGTTGTCTTCCGGTGGCTAGCTAGCTAGCTAAAATTGCCCCTTTCCTAAATTAGATGGAGATAGGGATTTGGACTTGTGGTTTTACTTAGTTCTCTGTACTGGCCAATGATTATAAAGGCAATTCTGAACCAACCATAAACTACAATGTGCCCCTGGACTGAAAGGATGGAAGTTCAATATGTAGCTAAATGTAGAAGGCTAACATTGCCCATGAAAGGAAGTTGGGCTAGCGACAATTATTTTAGCCAGGTAGACTAGGACAACAAAAAAATAAGAGTATACTGTATGACAGTCATAGACAACTTAGTCAACATTAAATACTTTCACACACACACACAAACAAATCAGAACAATGGACAGCCACGTCATATGTACCTTACATAGATTGGACTAAATAGTTTTTGCTATCTTTTAGTTGCCACTGTATTAGACTATGCATAGGTGATTTGATGATGTTGAAATGCTGAAGTTGCAATGGTGCTGGAATAGTGGCGGCAGCTCCTGTTTTCTTTGCGACTTGCAGTAGTGGTTCTAAATTGTAGTTGTTTAGTAGTCTGAAAATGTCAGAAACATGAACTTTCTTGACCATGCTGTAGGTCATGTAACTTTTGTTGCATGCAATTTGCTTTGTGGACTTCACCGGACAGATGTTGCTCTCTGGTTTTGTGGTGAAACAAAGGTGTGGTTGAATTTGTCCTGCCACTGTGTCTTCTTATTGTCTCTGCCTTAGGCCTATATATCACAGTTGCAAGGCATATGAACTAACAGGTTATAGAGCAAACGAACCAATTATCACAGCACAGGTTGTAATAAGGATTTTATCTGCCTTGGCTTCCCCAGTGATTTTACCCACGCACCGCTTCTGGTTAAGATACTTTTAGTCATGCAGTGTATGTGGACACCTGCTCGTCAAACATCTCATTCCAAAATCATTGGCATAATATGGAGTTGGTCCCCCCACTACTGCTATAACAGCCTCCACTCTTCTGGGAAGGCTTTCCACTAGATGTTGGAACATTGTGTTGGGGACTTGCTAGTGAGGTCAGGCACTGATGTTGAGCGATCAGGCCTGGCTCGCAGTGGGCATTCCAATTCATCCCAAAGGTCTTCAATGGGGTTGAGGTCAGGGCTCTATGCAGGCAAGTCAAGTTCTTCCCCACCGATCTTGAGAAACCATTTCTGTATGGACCTTGCTTTGTGCATGGGGGTATTGTCATGCTGAAACAGGAAAGGTCCTTCCCCAAACTGTTGCCACAAAGTTGGAAGCATAGAATCGTCTAGAATATAATTGTATGCTGAAGCATTACGTTTTCCCTTCACTGGACTAAAGATCCTAGCCTGAACCATGAAAAACAGACCATTATTACTCCTCCACCAAACTTTACAGTTGACACTATGCATTCAGTCAGGTAGCTTTCTCCTGGCATCTGCCAAATCCAGATTTGTCCATCGGACTGCCAGATGGTGAAGCGTGATTCATCACTCCAGGGAACGTGTTTCCACTGCTCTAGTGTCCAATGGTGACGAGCTTTACACCATTCCAGCCTACGCTGGCATTGCACATGGTGATCTTACGCTTGTGTGCGGCTGCTCAGCTATGGAAACCCATTTCTTGACGCTCCCAGAGAACAGTTATTGTACTGACGTTACTTCCAGAGGCAGTTTGAAACTTGGTAGTGAGTGTGTCAACCGAGGACAGACAATCTTTACACGCTTCAGCACCCCCGTTCTGTGAGCTTGTATGGCCTACCAAATCGTGGCTGAGCCGTTGTTGCTCCTAGAAGTTTCCACTTCACAATAACAACACTTACATTTGCCCGGGACAGCTCTAGCAGGGCAGAAATTTGACAAACTGACTGTTGGAAAGGTGGCATCCTATGACTGTGCCACGTTGAATGTCACTGAGCTCTTCAGTAAGGCCATTGTATTGCCAATGTTTGTCTATGGAGATTGCATGGCTGTGTGCATGATTTTATACCTCTGAAATTCACTCATTTGAAGTCCGCCATATATGACTGATATTCTGCATATCTATAAGGCAGTTTGAATTATAGATGGTTCCCAAAGAAATCCATCTTTGTTCCTTCAGCCCACCTTCAGCCCATTGCGTTCCCATTTGAGATGCATTCTCCACTGACATGGATGATATGGTTATTCGGAGCATTAGGTTGTATCAATTATATCACCTCCTAATGCTCAAGCTGAATTTAGGGGAGTTATGTACTCTACTCAAATGCTCAGCTTGCAGAGAACCCAGGTTAATTTCCTCATGAAATGTTGTTTTATTGCATTACCACAGGGACAAATTGATTAGTGTGTACTCAACACTATCAGCCAAGCGTCATTATTGCCAAAGCCTCGGAAACACATTTCTCATTCATAAACATTAACTGGGCCTCAATAAATGCTTCCCATCTCAATACACTACGATTTGGCATTGTCACTGTTAATCATTATCTGGCAATGCCTGGAGGAGAGGCGAAAACATTGGGGCTTAATTGCAACATACACTGAGTGTACAAAAAGATGAGGAACATTAAGAATACCTTGCTGATATTGAGTTGCACCCCCTTCTGCCCTCAGAACAGCCTCAATTCGTCAGGGCATGGACTCTACAGGGTTTCTCAGGGATGGTTTACTCTTGAAATGTCTTTGGTCTCTACTGACTTAGCTAAATCAGCTTTTAGTTTTCTTGCACCTTATTTGTGGAACGATCTTCAAAATGTTGTTAAATGTGATGTTTTGGTGCCTCTAGGGCGATTCAGAAAGCTGATTGAGGACCGTATTACTGATGAATGTGATGTTTTGGTGCCTCTAGGGCGATTCAGAAAGCTGATTGAGGACTGTATTACTGATGAATGTGATGTTTTGGTGCCTCTAGGGCGATTCAGAAAGCTGATTGAGGACCGTATTACTGATGAATGTGATGTTTTGGTGCCTCTAGGGCGATTCAGAAAGCTGATTGAGGACCGTATTACTGATGAATGTGATGTTTTGGTGCCTCTAGGGCGATTCAGAAAGCTGATTGAGGACCGTATTACTGATGAATGTGATGTTTTGGTGCCTCTAGGGCGATTCAGAAAGCTGATTGAGGACCGTATTACTGATGAATGTGATGTTTTGGTGCCTCTAGGGCGATTCAGAAAGCTGATTGAGGACCGTATTACTGATGAATGTGATGTTTTGGTGCCTCTAGGGCGATTCAGAAAGCTGATTGAGGACCGTATTACTGATGAATGTGATGTTTTGGTGCCTCTAGGGCGATTCAGAAAGCTGATTGAGGACCGTATTACTGATGAATGTGATGTTTTGGTGCCTCTAGGGCGATTCAGAAAGCTGATTGAGGACCGTATTACTGATGAATGTGATGTTTTGGTGCCTCTAGGGCGATTCAGAAAGCTGATTGAGGACCGTATTACTGATGAATGTGATGTTTTGGTGCCTCTAGGGCGATTCAGAAAGCTGATTGAGGACCGTATTACTGATGAATGTGATGTTTTGGTGCCTCTAGGGCGATTCAGAAAGCTGATTGAGGACCGTATTACTGATGAATGTGATGTTTTGGTGCCTCTAGGGCGATTCAGAAAGCTGATTGAGGACTGTATTACTGATGAATGTGTTTGTTTTTTATCACCGGGTTTTGCTTTTTGCATTTTGTCTTTATATTCATGTCTATTTTCTTTAATTTATGTCATCTTTAAAAGAGACCTTGGTTAAATAAGGATAAATAAATAAAATTCACAGGGATGTTGACCCATGTTGACTCCAATGCTTCCCAAAGTTGTGTTAAGTTGGCTGGATGTCCTTTGGGGTGGTGGCCCATTCTTTTTAAAAATTTTACCCCCTTTTTCTCCCCAATTTCGTGGTATCCAATTGTTAGCAGCTACTATCTTGTCTCATTGCTACAACTCCCATACAGGCTTGGGAGAGATGAAGGTTGAAAGTCATGCGTCCTCCGATACACAACCCAACCAGCCGTACTGCTTCTTAACACAGCACCATCCAACCCGGAAGCCAGCCGCACCAATGTGTCGGAGGAAACACCGTGCACCTGGCAACCTTGGTTAGCGCGCACTGCGCCCGTCCCGCCACAGGAGTCGCTGGTGCGCGATGAGACAAGGACATCCCCACCGACCAAGCCCTCCCTAACCCGGACGACGCTAGGCCAATTGTGCGTCGCCCCACGGACCTCCCGGTCGCGGCCGGTTACGACACAGCTGGCGCTGCAGTACAGCGCCCTTAACCACTGCACCACCCGGGAGGCCAGTGGACCATTCTTGATACACACGGGCAACTGTTGAGCGTAAAAAACCCAGCAGCATTGCAGTTCCATACCCCATTCAAAGGCACTTAAATATTTTGTCTTGCCCATTCACCCTCTGAATGGCACACAATCCATGTCTCAATTGTCTTTAACCCGTCTCCTCCCCTTCATCTACACTGATTGAAGTGGATTTAACATTACATTACATTTAAGTCATTTAGCAGACGCTCTTATCCAGAGCGACTTAACGAGTGACATCAATAAGGGATCATTGCTTTCACCTGGATTCACCTGGTCAGTCAATGTTATGGAAGAGCAGGGCTTCCCTCTTAAGGATCGGACCCTTTTTAAACATTTTTTTAGCCTAAAATGACACACCCAAATCTAACTGCCTGTAGCTCAGGACCTGAAGCAAGGATATGCATATTCTTGATACCATTTGAAAGGAAACACTTTGAAATTTGTGGAAATGTGAAATTAATGTAGGAGAATATAACACATTAGAGCTAGTCAAATATAATACTAAGAAAAAACATGTTTTTTTATTTAAAATTTTTCAATCTTTGGAATGAAAGAGAAAGGCCAATATATGACTTAGGAATCTAGGCACAGTTTAGATTCTGGCAGCAGTGTATGACTGAGTTGTAGACTGAGATGGCATGTTTTAGACTGATCCAATTAACCATTGCATTTCTGTTCAAAATAGTACCAGGCTGGAATCCCATCTCAAATCATCCATTCACAAATCATCCCATCTCAAATGGGAAAGCAATGGGCTGAAGGAACAAAGATGGATGGATTTCTTTGGCAACCACCTTTATTCGAACTGCCTTATAGATATACAGAATATCAGTCATATATAGTGGAGCACTGCATCATGGGAAATATGCTATTCATAACTCACACACCCCCAGCTCATATTACAGATAGAGTACCAGTGTAATTCCAAGGCAGACAAGAAACTATGACCCGCAACTTAGAATGAGATAGTGAGAAAGAGATACGGAGAGTAGA
Source organism: Oncorhynchus gorbuscha (assembly GCF_021184085.1). Taxonomy (NCBI): domain Eukaryota; kingdom Metazoa; phylum Chordata; class Actinopteri; order Salmoniformes; family Salmonidae; genus Oncorhynchus; species Oncorhynchus gorbuscha. Next base: position 17,445,069 of record NC_060176.1, read on the forward strand.
GGAAGAAGCATAAAAAGGAAAATAAGATTTCCTGTCCCCGTCCCTCCTCCTATGAACAATGTTCTCGGTGATCTGTTTGAGAATTTCAATTCAGTTTCATGTAGCTACTCTATAAATCAGAATCAGTTTCAAAAGAAAAGAAGATGGCAACAATACCACCAAGCCAGCACCAGATATGTCACTTCTCCCTGGCTCTACTTTGTTCTCTGTGATCTGGTGCACTACCCAGCTGTTGGAATAATGGGAGCAAGATTAAGATTTCATCCTCAGTCTGACACGTTCACACAAACAGCTCACTCCTTAAATCTCACTCCTGTCTTCAAGCTGCCGTTCCAGATAATACTTTTTTTCTCTAAATATGGCTCAGCTTTGATATGGAGAAATGGAGGGTGGGGAGAGAGGCTGCCCCTCCCACTGTGCCGGCTATATCCTGCAAGGTGACAATGCCTTCCATTCAGTAGAACCAAGCACTCACTCTGGTTCACCTCATGCTATCCAACTCTGTCAGACACGGAATCATTGTTATTTTAATAAACTGGGGTCATACTACCCAATGTTACATGTCAACATCATAGAGATACTTATGCAGCTCATTACTGGCATTTGTGCTTCACAGGCTTAGTTGTTTTAGCATCAACATCTATTGCTTATTGTTCATACAATCAGTACATTATGGACCAGTACTTAACGAACCGTGTTAGTTAAGACTTTACCAGGCCAGTAGGTTGGGGACATACAGGGGATGGGGGTTACTCACCTCTGTCCACTGTCCCTGGTTCTGCACCATGAGTATGACACATGGGTCAGACTTGTTCAGGGTGTCTCGGTCCAGCAGGGCCTTGCAGGCGACGCGCAGCTCCACTTTGGAGACGCAGGCGACAGGGCCACCTAGAGCGGCCCCTGGAGAGGTAGCATCCTGGACGTCATTCATCCTGGCTCAGGACCCAAGGAGTCAACCAGTAAGGAGCAAGAGAGGGTGGGTGCTGCCGAGAGCTCAGAGTAATGGGAACTACTAGGGATGGCTAAGGGAATCAAATCGAGCGGGGCACTGAAATCTCACTGAGTTAGATACATAGAAGAGAAGAATGGATCCTTGGACTTGGTAGTGAATGTTACAAAAGGGAAAAGAGTTCTTGCAGAGGTCTGTATTTGAGATGAAGACAGGTGTCCTTTAATGTCTGCAGAGATAACAGACAGGGTGGGCCAAGCTGGATGGAGGTTGGGGAGTCGTGATTAGATGACCAGAAAGCTGTGGAGAGTCATTTACGATTCAGGACCAGCCAAAGTGTGTTTTCATGTGTTCTTCATGAAAAAGTTGTCCATGAGCATCACAACTGGGTTAAAAAAGTGTGTGCCCCCAATCATCCTTCTCTTCAAACTCCACACAGGTACTGTACCTATGTAAAGAAAACACAAATTAAAGGTCCAATGCAGCTGTTTTTATCTCATTATCAAATAATTTCTGACTCACAAAAAGTAATTGTTTTCAATTAAAATGGTCAAAAGTACTTTTTTAACAAAGAGCAATTTCTCAAGCAATAATTTTGCTAGGACTGTCTGGGAGTGGTCTGAATGGGGCAAACTGAAAACTAGATTATTATTGGCAAAGAGGTTTGGAACTGTCTTTCTTATTGGGCTAATTACCGCCTGGTGATGTAACAAGGCAGGCCAAAACTCAATCCCAACAAAACAGGTTGACATTTCAGGTGGTCTTGTCAATCAGCTCCTGAACTAAAATGGCATAATCATTTTCAAAATGTCACAGTATTATTCCAACATAGTGTGAATATGTATATAAAACACAGGGAAATCACGTTTTTGACTGCACTGGGCTTTTAAATATCTGCAAAATAGCATACATCCACAAACAACATGTGATTGAACCTTACCATCATCCTAATCTTAAATGGAGCAAATTACAGATACCCAAATAAATAGTAACAGAATCCAAGTTCAGACCAGAAGAAGTTTGCATATGAGGTAGGCTATGAAGGTGATTGAATAATAACAGGTGAATTACTACTCAGTAAAAAAGTATAATATTGACAAAGCCTGCCCAGGCGCAAGAGTCCACATTGCCCTATTTCAGCACCACCGCCAATGGACAGCGACCTTCAGTCATTCGGCTGCTGCTCTCCAGTGGGGTGAGGCTCGGTTGAAGCAATTATGTTACATTAGATCAGGCGCCCTTGGCAGCAATCATAAGTGTTTGACGAGGTAGTTAGATACAATAAGAACAAATGATAAGGGCTCATATGACTCATAAAATATAACACATATTGAGATTATTGGCTACTATAAAACAACCAATAACCGAGAGTTGTAATTAGTTCGAAATAATCTGCCCAACACCTGTAACGTTCAGTTGGTTCCATGTTCTTATAATAATTTTTGCAATATATTGCAATGACATATAATATGATGGTGGAACATAAATGCAAAAAATAAGAATGCTGATCTATAAATGTTACAGATAAAAATAAAATGTGGAGATGAGATTCTCATAACCTATTATTGAACAGCAATATGTCTCCAGCCTGTTGTCTGACCAATGAACCAACAACTGCATGGGCACACACCCTTCCCTGATCATGTTAAACCGGGCGTAGCACGTGAATTTCATATACACTGTGTCTATCTACTATATATGTGTCTTATATCTGGTAGAGAGTCAGTTATAGACAGCTAAGCTTGGTAAATGACTACTCAAGACTTGTCCAATTGTAATTGACATGACTTATATCCAACTAAGCAACTCATACAGATTTTGTTCTCAACTTTGGTCTCAACCCAAATGATTTCCTACGATAACTATAGCATGATTTGTTGAGGATGACAGAGAGAAGCGCGACTGCCTTATTCATTCAATTATCGTCACATAATATATATAAACTGATCTACATTACTGGCTTAACTGGTCGTTTATCAATGCAGCACAACAACCTCTAAATGAATCCAAGCATTTCACAATGAATGATATAACAATACAACATGAACGTATACTATTCCAAAAATACTCTGCAATAATATTATTTTGTTCGATTACCTCAATCATTCAGAAACTTGCATAACATGCTTCAAAATAATACATCCAAACACTTGCTGCTTGTTCCTACCTGACGTGGTCCCCTGAACTTACACTTGTTGTTACCTTTCCTTCAACACACTGCTTGATTTCCGAAACTCAGGAACAGTGGAGGGAAAGTGGTAGAAGCAAGGGGTGTGTGATAGCAGAGCGAGGGAGTGGATCTGCCAAACGACACCGATAACGCGTGCAATGTCACCAGAATCCGCTAGGGGGAGACGTAGAGGTGCGACAGCGGTTCACAATAGCGATACAAGAACACTCTCTTGGCGGCTGTTCCACACTAATCATCTCACCTTTCTGCTCATTTTCACATGAGCCTTAGCTAAAATTGACCACCAGAGCATTTATGCATTTGTTGATTAGCCTTTTGATTTAATCTGCTATTGATCAAATAAAATACAGTGACCAACAGACAATTAAAAGCATACACATTACAAATATACAACCACAAATGTTGTTTTCCTCAACACTAATGGGCTACATATTATACTGTCCACATACAATGTGAGGCTTTCCCCCCCACAAGAAATTCCAATGGCTTGCATTTGTATTACTGGCTTGTCGCTGCATATCAAACACTGCAAGATAGTACCTTGTTGCCAGATCATATCTGCTCAGCTCAAAGGCAAAATAAGTGTCTGCAATCCACCCAGAAATATTCACTCAATTACATCAAGTAAGAGATACATAGTTTCTCCCTCCAGTAATAGGCCTATTAGTATGACACAATGTAACTACATTACTCCCAGTGGCTAGATATGACTTTTAGTATCATTGAAAGGACTGCTGTCTTTAACGGAGCTCAATAATTACAACCCCAGGAAACACAGGAGGAGACACTTGACAGTCAAACAGCAGATATTGAATTAGACAGATCCTCAGGTGATGGCACAACATGTTGTGTGTGAACGCCCTGATGTGGCTGGCCAGACAGCTAAGGATCCTAAGTGACACTGAGCTCTAATGGAGAAACAATGGAGATTAATCGCAGTCAGTGCTACTCTTGTAAATAACAGGAAATACTCTCTCTCTCTCTCTCTCTCTCTCTCTCTCTCTCTCTCTCTCTCTCTCTCTCTCTCTCTCTCTCTCTCTCTCTCTCTCTCTCTCTCTCTCTCTCTCTCTCTCTCTCTCTCTCTCTCTCTCTCTCTCTCTCATCCATGCACTCTCTCTCTCACACACCTACATGTTTTAGACTATTTAATACCAATAGAAGGGCTATAGCTAATGCTATAATGATCTGAATATCAACAAGTGTTGGGCAGGTTTTAAAATAATTTGACACACACACATACACTCTGTTCTCTTCATATGAAGCCTTTTTCAGCCCACCCACAAGGCCCATATCGTTTTTGTGAACTCGCTAAAAATTATATAACATGATAGCTTTCCAGCTGACAATGAAGTGTGTTCAGAGGTGTACATTTCCCTCTCAAAGCACTTAACTGTAGCAATTATAAGTGGTGGGGGTCCCACCTACAGCACATATCCTTTCTGCCTTCCCACTTGGATGACAATAGGCTGGGTAAAATAATTAAAGTGCACTATATGCCTGCGTGAAACCTATTCTGGGATGCAGAGAAAATGTCTGACTTAGCAATTCCTCTCCAAATGTTCTCTAACGAGGATACAACATCAATGGTGGTAATACATCCTATGGCCTCTGTTGTTGATTTCACCTCCTTGACCGGTGGTCAGTCAAGGAGCACTCCACAGGTACACATTTGGGGTCTTGCTCCTTATAAAAACTAGGCCTCCGTAAAGACTATTGGCAGCGAATAGGGAGGCTAATCAGCATTGGGCAGAGAGCTACATATTCAAACAGCACTCGACTAAACGCTTGGCTCTATTTTAATTATTCGCTTTACTGGGCTGTTTGTCCCTCATCATGATCACATCAACAAACCCTGCAGCAGGAAACATCCTCCCTTCCAAGGCTTTCTGTCTCTATAAAACAGAGATAGTGCTGTTTCATTGACCTATGACCTTCTGATGGTGATCAACTGATTTCCTTCATGTTATAATTCTTATAAGTAAATGTGCATTAGCTCGCGAGTACAATAATTAATATGGCAACGACAGGGGGTTTGATGCCACGGTAGCAAGAGGGTTAACTGCAGTTGTAGCCTAAAGAATGGTTACCTTATCATCTTAGATTCTCACCTCCTGTGTCTCAAACTCGATGGGAATTCATTGCAAGTAGGACCCAGCAGTGCCCTGGGCCATACACCTGAGCTCCATTATGCTGTAGCTCTTAAGCAGAACCATCTGTTGCCGCTGTGCCAACACTAAAGCCTCTCCCTCTGGACTTCCTGTGTACTTAAGCATATATTTATCAAGAGTCCTCTTGCTATCTAGCTGTTTATACCACTCCAGCTCCCAGGCAGACATTATGATGTTGTGTAGTTCAAATGTTTTCCCGTAAAAATGGATTGCTTGCTTTCAACATAACAGAAAATAATTTTGATTACGAGAACTTACATACCAGCCAACTTTAATGATTCCAGCCATTCAGGTAACAAAAATAATGGAAAACATGAAATGGAATTTGTGCAGGCACTGGTGAGGAGTTGGTGTAACTTCATATGTAATCCTCCACCCAGCAGGTCCCCTGTGTTAAGATATTCTTAGACACATTGACTTACATGTAGGTTTTTGGGCAAAGTCCCAATACTTCATTGATTCTAGAGGCTCCCATACTGGCTATGGTTGCTCTAATTTCCACTTAATCTATTTGGTGTGCTTTTGTTTTAACGTGATCTAGTTGATCTAAATATGGCTCAGTGAATTGGAAACGAAGCCTATCCTCTTACCTCAACACTATTCATTGAGTGACCTAATATGAAAGCTGTCAGTCATAAACCTTTCAATTGATTCCTGTTGGATCCTAAGGCCATGATACAGGCCTAGGGGAGAACATTCAAGAAATAAACACTAATAAATTATGTTTTGGGAAAGACTAAGTCAAAGCTACATTGAACAGATTGTATCATCTTACAGTTTAAACACTCAAAAAGTCAGTCAGAACATGAATAAACAACCAGCAGCACAATCTGAAGTAAATAATCAGAACAGAAGACATTAAAGCACACCTGGTAGAGACAGAATCTTGTGCGGTTCTCACCTGATCTTTTATTCTGCTCAGGTCAGAGGTTGTCGTGGCTGACAGAGTGTGCAGGAGCAGAGGAAATGGGACGTTGCTTAATACTTCCACTGCCCTCCCCGCCTCCGCCCATGAACACTGCTGAGCAAATCAAGAGACATGACATCATACAAAGCCAGAATACATTCAATTTGATATCAAATCAAATGTATAGAGCAATTCTTCAGCTGATGTCACAAAGTGTTGTACAGAAACCCAGCCTAAAACCCCAAACAGCAAGCAATGCTGTAGAAGCACGATACTGCATTCATTTTTAAGGTAAAGCCCACACACCTCAAGGCTGCCTTCCTATACATTAGTCAAAAGCTACAGTGTATTGGTTGTATAATTGCTATTATAGCACATTGCTACAGTTGACATTCAAGTAACTTTGAGACATCATGCTGTGGCAGTCATTCTAGCAGAGGGGCATAGGAACAATGCTGTCAGACTTCATCGCCCCTGTCCTTATGTTGACACAGATTCTGCCTTTTCTGTGGTTCTCTCTTCCCCAGGATATTACTCACAGTGCAGGTATCAGGTGCATGAGAATACCATATTGGTGGTCAAATGTCAATGTACAGTGCCTTAGGAAAGTATTCAGACCACTTTACTTTTTCCACATTTTGTTAGGTTACAGCCTAATTCTAAAATTAATTCAATTATTTGTTCCCCTCAATCTACACACAGTACCCCATAATGACAAAGCAAAAACAGGTTTAGACATTTCCGCCAATTTATTAAAAATAAAAATCACATTTACATAAGTATTCAGACCCTTTACTCAGTACTTTGTTGAAGCACCTTGGCAGGGATTACAGCATCGAGTCTTTTTGTGTATGACGCTACAAGCTTGGCACACCTGTATTTGGGGAGTTTCTCCCATTCTCTACAGATCCTCTCAAGCTTTGTCAGGTTGGATGGGGAGTGTCGCTGCACAGCAATTTCAAGGACACTCAAGGACATTCAGAGACTTGTCCCGAATCCACGCCTGCATTGTCTTGACTGTGTGCTTAGGAAAGGTGAACCTTCGCCCCAGGTCCTGAGCACTCTGGAGCAGGTACTTAGCTCCGTTGACCTTTCCCTCATTCCTGACTAGTCTCCCAGTTCCTACTGCTGAGGAGTGGCTTCCGTCTGACCATTCTACCATAAAGGCCTAATTAGTGGAGTGCTGCAGAGATGGTTGTCTTTCTGGAAGGTTCTCCCATCTCCACAGAGGAACTCTAGAGCTTTGTCAAAGTGACCATTGGGTTCTTGGTCACCTCACCTGACCAATTGCTCAGCTTGGCCAGGCAGCCAGCTCTAAGAAGAGTCTTGGTGGTTCCAAACTTCTTCCATTTAAGAATGATAGAGGCCACTGTGCTCTTAGGGACCTTCAATGCTGCAGGCATTTTTGGTATACTTCCTCAGATCTGTGTCTCGGCGCTCTACAAGCAATTCCTTCGACCTCATGGCTTGGTTTTTGCTCTGACATACAATGTCAACTGTGGGATCTTATATAGACAGGTGTGTGTCTTTCCAAATCATGTCCAATCAATAGAATTTACAACAGGTGGACTTCAACCAAGTTGTAGAAACAGCTCAAGGATGATCAATGGAAACAGGATGCACCTGAGCTCAATTTTGAGACAGTCAAAATTGACAGTCTGAATACTTATGTAGATAAGGTTTTTCCGGGGGTTTTTGCAAACATTTTTAAAAACCTGTTTTTGCTTTGTCATTATGGGGTGTTGTGTGTATATTGCTGATTAATTATTTTTATTTAATCCATTTTAGAATAATGCTGTAACGTAAAAAAATGTGGAAAAAATCAATGGGGTCTGAATACATTCCGAAGGCACTTGTATACTGAAAAAAACAACATATGGATGTCAATTAAAGCAGCCCCCAGCACCTCTGATTCAGAGGGTGTGGGTTAAAAGCGGAAGACACATTTCAGTTGAATTCACTCAGTTGTACAACTGACTAGGTTTCCCCCTTTAAAGTGTTGGTACCATGTTTCATGAGCTGAAATATAAGATTCCAGAAATGTTCCATATGCACAAAAAGTTTATTTCTCTCAAATGTTGTGCAAAAATGTATTTACATCCCTTAGTGAACATTTCTCATTTTCCAAGATAAACCTTCCACCTGACAGGTGTGGCATATCAACAAACTGATTAAACAGCATCATTACACAGGTGCACCTTGTGCTGGGGACAATAAAAGGCCACTCTAAAATGTGCATTTTGTTACACAGCAATTGGCATGCTTACTGCAGGAATGTCCACCAGGGTTGTTGCCAGAGAGTAGAATGTTATTTTCTCTGCCATTTGCCACCTCTGTCATTTTAGAGAATTTGGTGGTACATCTAACTGGCCTCACAACCGCAGACCACTTGTAACCACGCCAGCCCAGAACCACCACATCCAGCTTCTTCACCTGCAGGATCGTCTGAGACCAGCCACCTGGACCGCTGATGAAACTGTGGGTTTGCACAACTGAAGAATTTCTGCACAACTTGTCAGAACCCGTCTCAGGGAAGTTCATCTGCATGCTCTTTGTCCTCACCAGGGTCTTGACCTGACTGCAGTTCGGCATCGTAGCCACTTCAATGGCCACTGGCATGCTGGACAAGTGTGCTCTTCATGGATGAATCCTGGTTTGAACTGTACTGGGCAATGGCAGACGATGTATGGCGTCATGTGGGCGAGCGGTTTGCTAATGTCAACGTTATGTACAGTGTCCCATAATGGTGGTGGTGGTATGGGCAAGCATAAACTATAAACATAATTACATTTTATCAATGGCAATTTGAATGCAGAGATCCTGAGCCCCATTGTTAAGCCATTGAGCCCCTGCCATGAACCACGTTTCAGCATAATGCACAGCCCCAATGCGCAAGGCTCTGTACACAATTCCTGGAAACTGAAAATGTCCCAGTTCTTCCACAGCCAGCAGTCACCAGATGTTACGCATGTTTGGGATGCTCTGGATCAACATGTATGACAGCGCGTTCCCTTTCCCGCCAATATCCAGCAACGTCGCAGTCATTGAAGAGTGGTACAACATACCACAATCGGCACCATGCAAAGGAGATGCCTTGTGCTGTGTGAGGCAAAAGGTGGTCACACAAGATCTGACTGATTTTCTGATCCATGCACCTGCCCTTCAGGGCTAGGTTGAGGATCTAGTAATTCCACACAAAACCCCCCCCAAAACCACATTTTAAATGAACTTTTAGAAGGCTGGAGCATTGCTCATAAGTCAATCACACAAGGTTCTGGTTGAGCTAGCAGTGAACTATTCTGAGCCAGTAGACGTGCCAAGGACACCACATTCTATTGAAGTTTTGTAGATGGTTTTTTTCACAATGCAGTCCATTTCATATTTAGGAATTCAAAGTACGGGAATCAAAAACGCTTTGAAAATTACCACCACTTTGGCTTTACATCCCCTAATCTTTTGAACGGGTTCATATGAAATTAATGAATGCAGTAATTTAAGATAAGAGTTTGTGGATGAATTTACTCCTGCCAGACGCCTTATGAATTTTTGGGGTTAAGGACTATTGTTCTCCATTTGACTCGTTGGAGACGATTCAAAAAGGCCACTTCCAAAGTGTATAGCACATATTCGGGAGACTGGTTTCCACATCAAATTTGAAAATGCCAGGGTGAGGGATTTACAACGTAGCACAACCACCACCTGCTGGTAGTGACTGGGCAAGATAAATTCCACCCATTGGTCTCTTGGGCAACAGTCAACATTCTATTTAATGTTCGCATCAAATGCCTGCATTTCTATAATCCATCAAATGTGATCACTGAAATACTAAAGCATGAAAATCTATCTTTCTGATGTCCCAAAGTTGTGTATCATCATTGATCAGTAATGTCCCCACAACTGCAATAAAAAATTAAGAGTACAAGATGGTAACAAACATGACCCTTCATATTGAAAAATGACCAGTAAAATTGTACACGTTCTTTTATTTTGGAAAGTTCCATAGAAACTAGCGGTTTATTTCTTCTTGTCAATACTCTCCGCCTCCGCCTCCTTTGCCCTCTTGGCACGGATGCCGAAGAGACGAGCATTGGCACGAGCCATACGCAGGCTGGCGAAAGCCTTGAAGTTCTTCTCATCCTCAGAAATCACCCTGGCTTTCTCCTTCTTGTGCACCTGCAGCAGAGGGAGAAGAGCCAATTAACAACAATGTTGATGTAAAGATATACTCATCAAGAGTAGAGGGGCATTTCAGTCAAAGAGAAAGTCATACAATGAATGGATTAGCAGAGTCCCATATCATTAACCAATGCCTTAATTATTTATGTGTCCACTTCTATAAGTTAAGGCCCAGCACACAATCTGGCAGTCATCAGATAATAGGTTCAAAGAGAATCATCAAGGTAATACAGAGATTCCGGAGAATTTGTCATCACTTGAATCCTGAAAGAGCTCTAACCAATACATATACTCAAGAAATATCCTAATATTTCAATTATGACCTGGCCTTCCCATTTACAGACAATAACCCTAATCAATGCTCAGTGAATTATAAAGAACATGAACTGAATTTTTTGGGCGGGGTAATCAAGGGATATGAATGTGTGATACGTACATTCTTGATAGGCATGACAGCACCAGAGAGCTGCGTGGCCATCTTGATTTCCTCCTCCTGGAGAAAGGGAAAGGTTTTAATACATTCAGGAAAAGTAACATCTACCATGTGCACATGCAAGACGGTACAGTCAATCTAAAACGCAACTGGGGTGAAGAGTCCTCAAACATTTAATTGCACACCAACTGAATCTAAATCGGAGCACATAAAGTAGTCACATAAGTTGTAGTCCAGATAACCATGCAGATCTGTTGTGTAAACAATATTTTAAATGACATTCCAACAGGTCTAAAACAATATTATCTATAGCACAAAAGTCTGGTTAATATCCTGCCACTGCAGATCAATGTAACTCTGCACAAAAAATAGTAAACACATTTCAAAACCTTCAGACCTGCTTGAAAACCAATTTCCACATCTTAACTCCAAACTGTTCCAACGGGTCGTTTCAGAAACTACAGAATGGGCACTGAACACAGGAACCCGGCAGTCATCAGATAATAGGTTCAAATGTAATCATCAAGGTAGTACAGAGATTCCGGAGAATTTGTCATCACTTGACTGCAGGCCCAGTGCTGCTCACGTTCCAGCTTTCATCACAATTGCAATCATTACCCCAGTTATGAGCTAATATTCTAGAATCACTTTTAACAGGGAATGTTATCCATGAATGCTAAAGTCTTCACACTGCAAATATTTATCATCTGACCTTCAAATTATGCAATCACTTAAACAATATGGTTATGCGTGCCCATGTTTATAAACACCCAACCCAATGTTCTATGACTGACACTTACAGTGCTGTCTCCCTTCTTGGGTGCGGAGGCCTTCCTGGGGAAGAGGATGAGCTTGGAGCGGTACTCTTTCAGGCGCTGTACATTGGCCTGCAGGGACTCCGATGATCTGTTGCGACGGCGGGAGTCAACCGAGATGCCAATGGTGCGGGCTGTCTTCTTGTGGATACCGGCAGCCTAGAATACAAAGCACATGCAAGAACCAAATATTTAAGAACTGTCGGGCATTTAGTTGCTAGCCATGCCTGGACTTTTAGGAGTGTGAAGGCTTGCACATAATTCAATACAAGTAGATTGCTACATTAAGACAAAAAGCTTGTCAAACAAATGAGTTAATAACTGTCTTGAGTCCAAAGTTATTACTCAATTGACAAGCTTTGAGTTTTTTTTATATGCACAGCACACATTAAAACAAGCAGACATCAGCAAATAGGTTCAAATTGAGACCTCGAGGTACAGAGATTCCAGAGATTTGTCATCACTTGATTGCTGTAAAAGGTTCTAGTAGTCTGCAAGCTAAAATATATTCAATAAAAACTCAAACCTGTCTTTCAGGCTGTTCAGTCTTACAATGAACTAACACTGCATAAACCTGGAGGTTATTATTCGAAAGGTAAATGTACTGTTAATTTCCCTCTTACCTTGAGCTCCTCCAGGGTGAAGCCACGTCCGGCGCGCACCTTGGTGTGATACCTGATGGTGGGACACCTGACTTGAGGCCTGAGAGGACCAGCCACAGGACGTGGGGCAATACGACGAGCCTTGATTTGACGGGCCTTTCGCCTGAAAAATGAGGAGTCTTTTCATAAACTCAGCAAAAAAGATGAAAACATCTTCACTGTCAAGTGTTTATTTTCTGCAAACTTAAAATATGTAAATATCTGTAGGAATATAAGATTCATACAAATTGAACAAGTTCCAGACACGTGACTAACAGAAATTGAATAATATGTTCCTGAACAAAGGGGTGGGGGGGCAAAATCAAGCAGCGGGTGGCTACACCAGATACTAAGTCCTGCAGTGCATCTCATGGCCTGCACCAGATTTGCCAGTTCTTGCTGAGAGATGCTACCCCAGTCTTCCACCTGCAAGTTCCCAGGGGGGTGGCCCTAGCACTCACCCTACGATCTAACAGGTCCCAGATGTACTCAATGGGATTGAGATCTGGCCATGGCAGAACACAGATCACACAGAATGAGCAGTATGGCTGCAGGAAGGGTACCACACGAGGGAGGATGTTTTCCCTGTAATGCACAGCATTGATTTTGCCTGCAATGACAAGCTCAGGTCGATGATGCAGTGACACCGCCCCAGACCAAGACGGACCTTCCACCTCGATCCCGCTCCAGAGTACAGGGCTCGGTGTAACGCTCATTCATTCGACAATAAACTCGAATCCAACCATCACCCATGGTGAGACAAAACCGTCACTCGTCAGTGAAGAGCACCGTTTGCCAGTCCTGTCTGGTCCAGCGACGGTTGGTTTGTGCCTATAGGTGATGTGGTTGCCGGTGATTTCTGGTGAGGACATGCCTTACAACAGGCATACAAGCCCTCAGTCCAGCCTCTCTCAGCCTATTGCGGACAGTCTGTACACTGATGGAGGGATTGTGCGTTCCTGGTGTAACTCGGGCAGTTGTTGCCATCCCGTACCTGTCCCGCAGGTGTGATATTCAGATGTACCGATCCTGTGCAGGTGTTGCTACACGTGGTCTGCCACTGCGAGGACAATCAGCTGTCCGTCCCGTCTCCCTGTAGCGCTGTCTTAGGCGTCTCACAGTACAGAGATTGCAATTTATTGCCCTGACCACATCTGCAGTCCTCATGCCTCCTTGCAGAATGCGTAAGGCACGTTCGCGCAGATGAGCAGGGACCCTGAGCATCTTTCTTGGTGTTTTCGGAGTCAGTAGAAAGGCCTGTTTGGTGACCTTAATGTCATAAAGACCGTTCCACAGATGCATGTTCATTAATTAGTTCATTGAACAAGCATGGGAAACGGTGTTTATACCCTTTACAATGAAGATCTGTGAAGTTATTTGGATTTTCACAAATTATCTTTAAAAGACAGGATTCTGAAAAAGGGATGTTTCTTTTTTGTTGTTGCCGAGTTTATATAGAAAGTTATATTTGAATGACCATCACCTACACAACAAAATTACACCATAGCATCATTCAATCCACACTGCTACTTAACCAACTCGATATGTCACATAACCATGCTAGTTAATAGCTGGTAGGTTTGCATACAGTAGACGTTTGAAACGTAACACAGTTCAACCAAAAGTTACCATTTATACAACCATTATACTTTACTTAACTAAAGTCACTAATCAAGGCCTACCTGCGAGTCTTCCTTGCGGGCTGGTTGAACCAGGTGCGCACCCTCGTCTGCCAGTCTTTGTGGAAGTGTGGGTTCAAAAGCATGCCATTCCGGCTGGGTGCCATGGTTGCCTACTTCCCTGAAACAGAAGTTGACATTAACACATGTAGGCGTAGAAGGTAATCACATTTAGCAATAAGATCAACCCATCAAGCAGAGTAAAAAAAATGGCTGACGAAGTGCTTAATAGGCTAAATGTTAGCCAATTAGATAGCCATCATGTCAAGGCAAGCTCGTGTGCAACAATGAATTCCAACACAAACAGACGTATATTTTACTGTGATAATGACTCACAATGAAACACTTGTAAAGTCACTGACAACATAAGACATACATGCGTCTACAACCCAGATAGGTTCAGTTGTCAACCTATCTGGGTCGCATTTATCTTGGCATTTAGCTCAACAAACTCGTCAATAGTCATATATTCTTAACGACAACGTCAGAAACTTTCGCAATAAATACATAAAAGTCACATCAACTTCGATATATTTGAGGATGATGAGCGATTTCGTCTGAAAAATAGTGAGCTTATTTCAACATACCGTCTGGGGCGGAAAATGGCCGAAAGGAAAAAGGAAGTCCTAAAATTGTGCATTGTGGGATATATAGATGGCAGCCAATGGTAGACGCAATGGAGTGTCAACCGGATGTACTAATATTCACGTGTGAAGAGTTTGAGTTCAAAAATATATCTTGTTCAGAATGCATTCAGATCGAATGAGCTTTTTGTACGTCTTTTTGATAGTAAACCAAATCTTATTGTGGCATAATGCTGAGTAATAACGTGCTTTGTTTATCCTATTCAAGTCCCAATACAACACATATTGAAACAACCAGTATGCATGCATGACAGATTATTTGTTCTTTATATAATGGTCGTCCAACCAAATCAAGATTTATATGTAGGTACACCACAAGGGGTCACTGCAGTCGCACAATAAAGTTACACATATTTCACTTTTACGGGCCTGTTTCAGATAGCCAATTTCTCTTGAGTATCACCCAATTTTCCATTCTCATTGTTGTAATGATCATTATGAATTACATGTTTTCATTATAGGAGTGTTGTCCAAATATTTAACCCTAATACGTTCATGCACAAACAGCAACACCATCACTTTGCTCATTGTGTCAAGAGAGGACCATCCTGGAAGGATATTTTCTGTCCGACAGCCAAATTGTATTCTCCTGTAAAAGTAGTAAAGCCCCATTCATAGTTAAAGGTTAAATAAAAATAAAACAAAGTCAAATATATGCTTAGTTTCTCTGCTGCACTGAGCCTGTGCCCATTAATCATTGATCAATCCCCCTTGCACCTCATCTCGATCTTAATCTAAGGGCAAAGGTCAAGGTCAATGTAGCAATGACAAGTGCTTCTCTATCTCTTGGGTTTTCACCAGTTAGGCATCAGAACAAAAGGTCTAGTTTCAAGCAGGGTAATTTCTAGGAATAGGTCCACACACACCCTTCACAGTATGTGAAATATCCCCTTTACAATGTAAACTACTGTTCCATTAACTGACTGGGCTTATTATGTGTTAATAAATCAATGATACTGTGCAGATATATTGTGTTAATATCACTTGTGTAACTTTCAGTTACCATTAACTTGAATCACTTGGGTTGGGAAATACAGCAGCAGCATATCAAATCAAATTTTATTGGTCACACACAGTTTAGCAGGTGCAGCAAAATGCTTGGGTTCCTAGCTCCTAACAATGCCAAACAAGTACACAAATAATCAAAAACAAGATATGTCAGAACAAATCCAGGTAACCCAAATAACACAACGAATAATCCAAATGCAATCTATGCATATATAGGCCTACACCAAAAACATATACTAAGAATGATATGTATAGCAGTAGATATTAGTGAGCCATGTCAATCATCACAGGCAGTGTGTACAAACAGCACAACAAATGCAATATTATCCACATATTCCTGATGTCAGATGTTACCTCAAAATGGGAAAATATCACAAATAGATTTGATTCTTGCTGTAGTCTTGTTCTAAAGAAGGTGATCTTGCTGAAAAATGTCAATCTGCAAGTGTGGGAGTCTTTGGAAGTGCCAGGCTACCAGCCAAGGTTTGGTTTTGACTAGTCTTGCATTGCCAGACATTAAATTAAGTTAAGTTTAGACTTAGATAATGACTTAAGGTAGTTTATGTAAAGCAAGTGAATAGTACTGTATTCCACCCTTCCCACCAGATGGAATAGAAAAGCCATAATGAAAAAACCATGGATTGTATTTATTGTATTTGACTTCTCATTTCCGATCACTTTCCAACCTGTTGCCACTTCTCTGCATTTTTGTCAGTTCAAACAAAGCACCTGAAGTGATCAACTCTTATTTATGTGCCAACAGGATTTATCATTGTACCAACAGGATTTATCATTGTGCCAACAGGATTTATCATTGTGCCAACAGGATTTATCATTGTGCCAACAGGATTTATCATTGTACCAACAGGATTTATCATTGTACCAACAGGATTTATCATTGTGCCAACAGGACACGGGAACAAACCCTTCAGGTTGTCTTCTGGTTTAATCAGCAAAAGCACCTAGGTGAGCATTTTTAATTATCATTTAGGTTATCTTGGTGATTAAACAATTACAGTCAAAATAAATATGGCTACTTTATATAATATTTTTAGCTGAGATTTTACAGCCAGTCCAGATAGGATTAGTGTGAAAGACCTGTAATCATCATTAAAAATAACATTTTAAAAAAGAACATGGAGAGTCAAGCAGTCTACTCATCAAGTGATTTGATAAATTTCTCATAGGAGCAATCGTCCATGAGGCCATCAAGTTCTGCAGGGTTGTCAATAGTCATCTTAATTAGCCAACCTGGAAGTCAAAGGAGAACAACCATCAGTAAAATTGTCAGGACGGGGGGGGTTAATAACTGTGTTGAATGAGTATTCACCAAAAAAATATATATATAATAATTCACATAAGGTGGCAAGTACCATAGTGGTTAAGAGCATTGGCCCAGTAATCGAATGGTCGCTGGTTGGAAAACCAAAGCGGAATAGGTGAAGATCTGTTGATGTGCCCTTGAGCAAAACAACCCTCATTTTCTCCTGTAAGTCACTCAGGATAAGAGGGTCTGCTAAATTATCAACTGATTTGACTTGTCACTTGTTCTTGCATAAGATACTCACCCACTTCGTAGCAGGATTTATTCACTAGTCCAGGGTTGACTGCCAGCTCTGTGTTGATTTCAGTTACCTCTCCAGTCAGCGGAGAGTACAGCTCACTAGCAGCCTTCACACTTTCCAAAGCACCAAACTCCTCTGAAACACAAGCAAAGGACATGCATGACGCTCCTTATTGGCAACAAAGCTCGTGGTCACAAGAGTCATTTACTTGTGGGAGGAAACTTAAACCTGGAAAAAAATCTCACCCATTTGTTCAAGTTTTTGCCCCACCTCAGGGAGTCCACAATATACCACATCACCTAATGCTTCCTACAATGGAGGGACACAAATTCTAAAATTTTAGCAGCTACACAGAATTTGCAACACAAAATATTCATATTTGAAGTACACATTGAGGAAATTCTGGGAAAGCATAAAATAAGGCCAATGTATGTTGTGGTAAACTTCAAGTTCTTGCACAAATATCAGATTGAGACTCAATTTTTAAGCCAGGCATAATACAAGTAATCAATTACCCTAAAAAAATAGTCATACATATGTAAAATTGTCATTCTGGTATATGTCTTTGTATTGCAGGACAAAGTACAAAGTTCTAAAATAAATCTCTCAAGACAATACAGGCATTATGTAGACCAATAAATGTCAGATAAGTCATTTAGAAACAGCAGCACACTAAATCATTGATAAAAAATATCAACCAAACTGCCTACCTGAGCAAAGTTGCTGATGCCAACTGTGCCAATTCCTCCCTCTACTCGTACCCACTCATGCTTGTCTGTGAATTTCAGGGCTGTAAAAATAGATATTCACACCAGATAATGGGATGCATGTGCATAGAAAAACAGCAGACTAATGTTCAAACTAATAATGTATTAGTACACTACACTGACTAGTTGACATGGCCATAATCTCCAAAACTTGACATTTTCGTTGTTCTGTGTTCTAGGAGTACACCACCATTAATTTAGGGTTTCCAAACTCTAGTGGGGGGCAACCTAACTAAGTACCCATCCCAAACATTGCACTTGTTATTAACTGTCCAAAGGACACTAATGTACTATGGACCAGAGCCAAAAAGTACTGTGCAAAACAGCAAACTTCATTTAAAATACTGGAAGGTGGCAGAAGATACCATTCATGCACTGCCCCACATTCAGCCCTGTAATGTCAAACAAGATGTGAATTGTATTACTATCACCATTGTGATGTCAATTGCTCATACAATGTACCAGCATTCTCTAGCTATTACTGTACATTGTAGTATAGTTGTATACAGTATGAGTGGTGGGAGGGAGCACAGACATTTAAACATCCTTCCTCTAATCTGCTATGTGGGCTGTTCATTATATTAAATTAACTAGTAATATTTTATATATTTTTTGTACAAATATGTAATCCACAGTTCAAGCAAGAAACATTAAAACGTGGTTTATGTCAACCACTGTCAATACGCTGGGGAGGAATTAAATGCATCAACAGTTTCCAATGCTAGCATCACATCATGCAGAAAAATACAGGTTTGAACCAGATTGTGAACTGTGAAAGATGCTGAGGCATGGCTGGTTTGTCTGAAAGACAAGAGAGCCTTACCTTAATGGAGATATTCAATAGAATTTCTAGACTAAACCACCACCCACAAATTACACCATGCATTTATTTGCAGACTTCAAATTTGGTAAATATGCTAAATATAGATGTATGCTCAAATGTGTTACTCCCGACCAGCATTTGACTTGCCTACGTCCAAACTCGTGCGTGATTTGCTCTATGTAATTATCCATTACATTGGGGCACGAGACAGTGGGTGTCTTGAGTGCTTAACAAGCCCTAATGTTTTTTTTAAGACCGCGTTTTACAGTGTCGTCTAAGAAAATGAAAACTTTAATCGACCTGGCTTCTTTTGGGGACATCCCAGATCGCAGTTTATGGAAAGCGACCATATAATAAAACATGTTACGGTTAAACCAACCTAACGCGGGACCGTTGTTCGACAGGCTGGTCAGTGAATCACAAAAGTCCATTGGAACTCCATAAAAACAAAATCCCTTGATTTCTGTCTGGGATTAACGAGAGAATAGTTTACTTTTAGACCACGTAACGGCCAACATTTGGCTACTTTTTATTTGACCCATCGCCCAAACTTTATCGTAGCAGGGAATGCGTCCTAAACGGTTTACAAACCTGGACATGCGGACCACAAAAATATAAAAATCGCGGTTCACACTCTCTCACTGACGTGTAAAAATGTACGGTGGGGGATTGACCAAAACAGTGTGCGATTATCCCCCCCTCTGTGACTGGAATGTGTAGCCACAGACCCGTACATCAATTGTGACGTTAATAAATGTAGCATGCAACATCGAGTGCGCCAATTTGGGCAACATTGTAACAAATTGTTACCTGTGGACAGTCGTGAGGCGGTGCTCAGTGACTGTGCAGGGTTGGCCTTCCATAAGAGCCGACTTGCGGATATCTGTACAGGTCGAGAACGCTGAATCAGTACTGGGGAAAAGTTTGCAGTAAGGCACCGGAACGCTACTCTCATCGCCATCTTCAGTGTCGGCCGAAATGATTACACATGCAATTGACTGAGTGGAACGCGCACCATCACCCTTTGCGCGCTCTCGACATGAAATAGAAGCGGCTTTTCAGTAGGACTTTGAAAGTTGGACCGTATTTGCCAATAAGGTTTTTCCTTATATGGATACTCCCAAGGCGTAACAGATGCACAACAGAATATGTAGGATACTAATGGCTTTTTTTCCGCATAGTTGGTAGTGTTAGATCTCCTTCAGTCTAAAGTCTACTCTGCATCTTTATGGCATTGTGGAACTAACCATAAGGTTTGGGCGCGTTCCTCTGCCCAGGCGTTACTGAAGCATGCCACATTTTACACCACCTGGATATGTATTTTAACTATCATCTCACCACATATGTTAGAACAATCAGTCAATCGATGACAGTCGACACACAACCGTTGGTTGATTCATGCAACGTCTGAACGGGACCATTCTCATTATGCTTGGTAGGTTGTAGAAACTGGGTTATGACTAACTAGTTTTTCCTTCATGAATATTACAGCCCCAACTCTCAATGTTTCTATTGTATCCGTTGTACTGTAGTACACAACTGAGATTGGGCAACAGTTCCTAGAACCTAGTGTTGCTTTCATTAAACAAATGGTTTTCTTGGTAGACTTAACACTAGGGTCCTACATGCAGCATGACTAGAAAGTAACGACTTCATTCACTGGAAATGAACTCACCTTGTGCTCTTCTTCCTCGGAACCAACGGTGTTGTACACAGGTCATCCCACAATCCTTTCTTAGGGGATCCATATAGGTGGGGTGCACATTGGTTGTCAAGAGTTCAGTCACCAGGGGTGTATTCATTATGTCTTGCAACAAACAGTTTACCGTTTAAGAAACACAGATGCAGAATGAAATGGATTGCTCTACCTGAATTTGTCCAATAGAAACTCTAGTTTGTTGCTAAATGTTTCCCGTTTGGAAAAATGAAAAGACAGACAAAACATTTTGTAACAGAATAGGTGGTCATTCTGCCAAACTGTCAATTGGACAAATTGCGGTGCGTCCCTACCCGTTTCGTTCGCTTCAGTTTTAAGAAATGTTTCGCACATATTCGGCTGAATGACTACACCCCTGGTTCATCCAAAAGCTTATGAAAAGGTACATAATAAACACCATGGCTAAAGAACACAGACCAGTAACTTAAGCCTACTACAACAGTATATCAGCTGCAGACACATACTTTCACATGTAACTCCATCATAGGAATACAGATTCACTTTTGTCATTTTATTATTGTGACAATGGCAGTTGTATGGGTGAACATAGAATTTGTAAAAATAAGTCGTTGACTGTATGGCATACAATAACACAACACTAACATGTCCAGAATCCCTCATTCACTGACATTACATTGGGCTTGGATGTCCACCACTCTAAAAGAGACAAAACCGCAAAGTAATACAAGGCAAAACAGCACACAATTGAATGTTTCAACTATGTAAAGGTGGAAAAATAATTTTAAAAAGTAACTTATTTCCCTTAATAATGCAGATTGTAACATTCAAACCATATGATAAAATGAATAACATTCAACACCACCGGAACACACAGTGAGACCAACAGACCAATCAGATTATTTACCCAGGCTTCATCAACATGCCAACCCCTGCAGAGATCTGACAGCAGGCGAGGTCACAATACTACACAGAGGTGCCCTCTGTGAGAGGGGCTGTCTTGTTGTCATCAGGCTTCATGGCAGGGAAGAACAGCACCTCCTGTGAAACAGAATTAACATCAGGTGGTTTCACACAGACACAGAGTCCTGCTGAAGCGCATTCAAGTTTGTGGTGCGTGTGTGTGTAAACAAGCATCAACACAATGTCCCCTCCCCTACAGCATAATAATAAACATGCATGCCTAAAGCCTTGTACACATTGGCAGTTTGAAGTGACTAAAAAGCTTCTTTCTATTTTTTTTTCCATATACAATTAAAATCTATTATAAACTCAAAAGCACATGGAATCAGATATTTCAAACAACCTTCGTAGGTGAATCTGATTCCTGGCCATGCAACTTGTGTCTGAAAGGTCAAATGTGATTTATTTGCTCGCAACTGTTTTTGACTTATTTGGCTTATCTTGTTTGCTAGCTACTCTGTTGACAGTTTGATAAGAACATGTGATGGCTAACTAGCTTTTTAATGGTTTACAAAAAAATGAATGAATGTGCTAGAAAGCTAAACTGCTACCTAGCTAGCGGACTGTTGTGGCTAGCCAAAAAGGACTCCTTTTGAAAGGTGGGTCATCTTATCGTTTGAGGCTTTATAAGTGTTCTTACACTATCACTTTTAACATTTAAATGAACAGGGAAACATTCATTGCAGACATTGTTCTCACCTTAGCTTGCTACATAACATGAGTGATAGGAAGCAGAAGCATCACCAATCAGCCTAAACCTCAGCGCACACACCAGTCATTACTATGACAACTAGCATAGCCATGTGTGCAAATGACTGCCGTCTGAACATACAAAAATCGGATTTGATCACTTGTAAATTCCTGTTTGGACAGTCAGTATTTCAAAACAAGCTTAAAAACGACATTAATTTGAGCATTAAGGTCTACAGTGTGAACAAGGCTTTAGAGATTGTAAAGGATCTACATTGGCCTCTGCCTGTATGTACTTTGACTGTACCTTAATGTTGTTGGAGTCTGTGAGGAACATGGTAAGACGGTCCAGGCCCATGCCCCAGCCAGCAGTTGGTGGCAGGCCATACTCTAGTGCCGTGCAGAAAGTCTCATCAACGGACATGCTCTCGTCATCACCCTCTGCCTTGGCCTAATAAAACACAAAAATACACACAGGAGCTAGATGAGAAACTAAAAATAAGTAGCTCATCAAGATTTACAGGGTGGTGACTCAAACGGGAAAATATCAGAAAGAAAATGAAGCACCAATGGTAACTAAGTTGACGTAAGGGAAGACTTTTTCAGAAAATGCTTCAGTTCAGTGGCCCCCTACTACTACAAACAGTTAAAGTCGGAAGTTTACATACACCGTAGCCAAATATATTTAAACTTGGTTTTTCACAATTCCTGAAATGTAATCCTAGTAAAAATTCCCTCTTAGGTCAGCTAGGATCACCACTTTATTTTAAGAATGTGAAATGTCAGAATAATAGTAGAGTGATTTATTTCAGCTTTTATTTATGTCATCACATTCCCAGTGGGTTGGAAGTTTACATACACTGAATTAGTATTTTGTAGCATTACCTTAAAATTGTTTAACTTGGGTCAAATGTTTTGGGTAGCCTTCCACAAGCTTCCCACAATACGTTGGGTGAATTTTGGCCCATTCCTCCTGATAGAGCTGCTGTAACTGAGTCCGGTTTATAGGCCTCCCTGCTCGCACACGCTTTTTCAGGTCTGCCCATACATTTTCTATAGGATTGAGGTCAGGGCTTTGTGATGGCCACCCCAATACCTTGACTTTGTTGACCTTAAGCCATTTTGCCACAACTTTGGAAGTATGCTTGGGGTCATTGTCCATTTGGAAGACTCATTTCCCCACAACATGATGCTGCCACCCCCGTGCTTCACGGTTGGGATGGTATTCTTCAGCTTGCAAGCCTCCCCTTTTTCCTCAAAACATAGCAATGGTCATCATGGCCAAACAGTTATATTTTTGTTTCATCAGACCAGAGGACATTTCTCCAAAAAGTATGATCTTTGTCCCCATGTGCAGTTGCAAACCGTAGTCTGGCTTTTTTAGGGCGGTTTTGGAGCAGTGGCTTTTTCCTTGCTGAGCGGCATTTCAGGTTGTTGATATAGGACTCATTTTACTGTGGATATACAGTCATGACCAAAAGTTTTGAGAATGACAAATATACATTTTCGCTGCTTGCCTCAGTTTGTATGATGCCAATTTGCAGTTACTCCAGAATGTTATGAAGAGTGATCAGATGAATTGCAAATAATTGCAAAGTCCCCTCTTTGTCATGCAAATGAACTGTATCCCCAAAAAACATTTCCACTGCATTTCAGCCCTGTCACAAAAGGATCAGCTGACACCATGTCAGTGATTCTCTCATTAACACAGGTGTGAATGTTGACGATGACAATGCTGGAGATCACTTTCTCATACTGATTGAGTTCAAATAACTGACTGGAAGCTTCAAAAGGAGGGTGGTGCTTAGAATCCTTGTTCTTCTTCTGTCAACCGAGGTTACCTGCAAGGGAACACGTTCCATCATCATTGCTTTGTACAAAAAGGACTTCACAGGCAAGGATATTGCTGCCAGTAAGATTGCACCTAAATCAACCATTTATCGGATCATCAAGAACTTCAAGGAGAGCGGTTCAATTGTTGTGAAGAAGGCTTCAGGGTGCCCAAGAAAGTCCAGCAAGCGCCAGGACCGTCTCCTAAAGTTGATTCAGATGCGGAATCGGGGCACCACCAGTAGAGCTTGCTCAGAAATGGCAGCAGTCAAGTGTGAGTGCATCTGCACGCACAGTGAGGCAAAGACTTTGAGGATGGCCTGGTGTCAAGAAGGGCAGCAAAGAAGCCACTTCTCTCCAGGAAAAACATCAGGGACAGACTGATATTCTGCAAAAGGTTCAGAGATTGGACTGGTGAGGACTGGGGTGAAGTCATTTTCTCTGATAAATCCCCTTTCCGATTGTTTGGGGCATCCGGAAATAGCTTGTCCGGAGAAGACACGGTGAGGGCTACCATCAGTCCTGTGTCATGCCAACAGTAAAGCATCCTGAGACCATTCATGTGTGGAGTTGCTTCTCAGCCAAGGGAGTGGGCTCACTCACAATTTTGCCTAAGAACACAGCCATGAATAAAGAATGGTACCAACACATCCTCCGAGAGCAACTTCTCCCAACCATCCAGGAACAGTTTGGTGATGAACAATGCCTTTTCCAGCATGATGAGCACCTTGGCATGAGGCAAAAGTGATAACGAAGTGGCTTGGGGAACAAAACATCGATATTTTGGGTCCATGGCCAAGAAACTCCCCAGACCTTAATCCCATTGAGAACTTGTGGTCAATCCTCAAGAGGCAGGTGGACAAGCAAAAACCCACAAGTTCTGACAAACTCCAAGCATTGATTATGCAAGAATGGACTGCGATCAGTCAGGATGTGGCCCAGAAGTTAATTGACAGCATGGCAGGGCGGATTGCAGAGGTCTTGAAAAAGAAGGGTCAACACAGCAAATATTGACTCTTTGCATCAACTTCATGTAATTGTCAATAAAAGCCTTTGACACTTAAATGCTTGTAATTATACTTCAGTATTCCATAGTAACATTGACAAAAATATCTAAAGACACTGAAGCAGCAAGCTTTGCGGAAATTACTATTTGTGTCATTCTCAAAACCTTTTAGTACCGGTTTCCACCAGCATCTTCACAAGGTCCTTTGCTGTTGTTCTGGGATTGATTTGCACTTTTTGCACCAAAGTACGTTCATCTCTAGGAGACAGAACATATTTCCTTCCTGAGCAGTATGACGGCTGCGTTGTCCCATGGTGTTTATACTTGCGTACTATTGTTTGTACAGATTCATGTAGTACTGTTGGAATCGGCTAAAATTTGAACATTGAGATACTAAATAAATGATAGAGAAGAAGCCTTGAATAGGAAGAGTGAAAGAGACTGGGTTGTGTGTCAGAAGTTAATGGTTCTCTGTGGGAAGACGGATTGCTTTGGAATGTGTTGGTGGAAAAGAGTAGAGCAACGGTTGAGATAGGGGAGACCGACGGACATCTATGGACTAGGGGAAGGATGGGTTGAGGTCAGGAGGTGAGGTCAGTTCCCCTTAAGGGAGTAATCAGGGTTTAGTATCTGGTTACCTTCTTCCTGTTGAACCATACGATGTAAGGATAGGAGAAAGAAGGAGGTGTGTCCTAAAGTGGGATGTATATAACTGTGATGGTGAGAAATGTTTTGCTCTCTGAATACAGCTATGTCGACCCTTTGGGAATAATTAAACTTGGTTAAGCTTCTCTAGTGTCTGTGAGTTATTTACTCTGAAAAATAAGAACCTAACAGTACCTTCAGGCATTTGGAAATTGCTCCCAAGGATGAATCAGACTTGTGAAGGTCTACAATTGTTTTTCCGAGGTCTTGGCTGATTTCTTTTGATTTTCCCATGATGTCAAGCAAAGAGGCACTGAGTTTGAAGGTAGGCCTTGAAATACATCCACAGGTACACCTCCAATTGACTCAAATGATGTCAATTAGCCTATCAGAAGCTTCTAAAGCCATGACATAATTTTGTGGAATTTTCCAAGCTATTTAAAGGCACAGTCATATGTAAACTTCTGACCCACTGGAATTGTGATACAGTTATACGTGAAATAATCTGTCTAAACAATTGTTGGAAAAATTACTTGTGCCATGCACAAAAGTAGATGTCCTAGCCGACTTGCCAAAACTATAGTTTGTTAACAAGAAATTTGCGGAATGGTTGAAAAACGAGTTTTAATGACCGAAGTGTATGTAAACTTCTGACTTCAACTGACCTTAGCCTGTTGCTCAAAGAGCTCCCTCTGTCTGATAGGGTCGTTCAACTCAGTGTAGGCATTACAGATCTCCTTCTTCAGTACAAACAGCTCAAAACGCTCCGTCAGGCCTTTCTCTGACCGGTGCCTGTATGGGGAGAGATCAAGGAGAGCATAGATAGATACATCAGCATTGACAAGCAGGGGGCACTGCAATACCTATGACTGAGTTTAAAATGGTCAACTGCAGTCCATTGGAATGTGAATAAGAGCACTGTTGCTTGTTTTTAAATGAGTGTAATATGGATAGGAAGAGCTCACCATTTGGCCAGGGGGCTCATGATCTGTGGGTGGTCACAGATGAACGTGGGGTTGATACACGTGACTTCCAGGAAATCTCCCACCAACTGCAGGGATAAACATCAACTTCAGTTTAGTCGTGATGTCAACAACACGGAAGAGGTATAGGAGGAGGGTTTCCTGATGTAGATTATAAAAGGCACCTTGTCAAGGAGACGGGCAGTAGTTCTAGGAGGAGGGCACTCCACTCCTTTCTGGGCACACAGTTCATCAAAGAATGTACGGGTCTCTGGGGAGGGTGGAAAGGGACAGGTCAGTAAGACAGCCTAGGAAATTCTATAAATATATAGAGGTATAGCTGTGGCACTGGATTGACCGCCATTCATTCTCCTACCGTCACTGTCGTAGGTGTCAGCAGCTGGGAACTTAACGCCCATCTCCTTCTCCAGGTCGTGCGTCATGCTGACCCTCCTGAAGGGAGGAGTGAAGTCGATCTCATAGGTCGGGCCCTCTGGACCCTCTGGATGATACTTCACTTTGTACTCTCCAGTTATGTGCTTGACCATCCCTGATGGGAAGAGATAGAGCAGACCAGTTAGTAAGGGAACCTACCATCGACACACCTACATATTAATGTAACACATATACATACACACATATACATATATATTCACATTCCAAAATGATGAAGTAGAAACACCCCCTTCATTCACCCGAGAGAAGCTTCTCTGTGATATCCATCAAGTCATAGTAATCTGCATAGGCCATATAGAATTCGCAGGTGGTGAACTCTGGATTGTGGGTGAGGTCAATGCCTTCGTTTCTGAACTGCCGTCCAATTTCATACACTCTGTCAAACCCCCCAACCACAAGCATCTGGGGAAAAAAGACACAGAAATATGAGCATGGAGTTGAAAGTGTTTTTTCATGTGTTATTGGTCCTTCCTCAGGGGACATGTTACCTTGTGGTAGAGCTCAGGAGCAATCCTCATGTAAAGGTTCATGTCTAGGTCATTATGGTAGGTCACAAAGGGTTTGGCCACAGCCCCACCAGGAATCAGGTTCATCATGGGCGTCTCAATCTGTAAGAAATGTGTGTTGTGGTTTTAAAGTCTCAGTTACCTATCTCCATCTATCACCAAAACCATGTTTGTGAAAAAGAAGCCTTTAAAATGACTTTCCACATCAAAGAGAAGACAGCTTTACCCCTCTTGAACTCTTAACCTGAACTCCTCCACACTCCAATGTAATTTCCCTGACACAAGTGCCCCCTAGTGGCCATTTCCCTCACCTCCAGGAATCCCAGCCCGTCCAGGAAGCTGCGGAGGTAAGTGATGATCTTGGCACGTGTTACAAACTTCTGCCTCACATAGTCATTGAGAATCAGATCCAGGTATCGCTGACGGAATCGTGTTTCCTGGAGGCAATTGGTTAGAGTTAGTGTGAGGATCCCTAAAAATGTAATTTCTTCTGCAGGTTACATGAATTAAAGGTGTCCTGTATCATCTCTCATTCATATGAAGACCTGACATGTTTTCTGTATGTCCACTACAGGATTGTGAAGGTGCTCACCTTGTCCTTGAGACCAAAGTGCAGGTGGGGCAGCATGTGCAAGCAAGGTGAAAGCAGGGTCATCTCTATGGGAATGATGCTCAGTTCGCCCTTTTTGGTCTTCCCTGGATTACCACGAACACCAATGATGTCACCACGCCGCAGCTTGTTGTTGATGCGCACAAACTCCTCCTCAGACTTGTAGCTCCTGACAGGGAAGATTGACAGAATGGGTTAGAAAAGATACATGTGGGAGTTATGAGCTCACATGAGTAGTGGAGTTCTGGGAAGGACCATGTTCTGTACCTGTTGGTTGCCATAACTTGCAGCTTGACGCCTTCCCCTCGCAAGTCATAGAAGATTAGCTTGGCCCCAGACTCTCTCTTGGCATGGACACGACCTGCCAACAACAGAGTTTCACACATGTCAAAAATACAGATTGACCATCAAAACACATTATTCCTACACACAATAGTTGAAAACAGTTGTCAGTACCTGATACATTGAGGACAATGTCTGTTAGCTGGTCTCCAGGCTGTAGGTGGTTGTATTTCTCAATGAACTCTGTGAGCGACAGATCTACATTGTACTTGTGAGGGTATGGGTCCTCTGCCGTGCCCTTCAGAGCCTGGATGGCTTGAGTGCGGATCTTAAAGTATTGCTATTGGGATAAACAATATAAAGTGAGGTTACTGCAAATGTACATGAGCTCAATTACTGCAGCCCTATTTTTGAGAAATACACTACCGGTCAAAAGGTTTAGAACACCGTCATGTTACAAAATGTCAGGTTTGCATGTACAGTTCCAGTCAAAGGTTTGTACACACCTACTCATTCAAGTTTTTTTTAAATAAATATATTCTACATTGTAGAATAATAGTGAAGACATCAACTATGAAATAACACATATGGATTCATGTAGTAAGCAAAAAAAGTGTTGTTACACAAATCAAAATATATTTTACAAGCCACCATTTGCCTTGATGACAGCTTGGCACATTCTCTCAACCAGCTTCACCTGGAATGCTTTTCCAACAGTCTTGAAGGAGTTCCCATATATGCTGAGCACTTGTTGGCTGCTTTTCTTTCACTCTGCGGTCCAACTCATCCCAAACCATCTCCAAGCCTTCCCCATTTCTCCTTCTCCCAAATCCGTTCAGCTGATGTTATGAAAGAGCTGCAAAATCTGGACCACTACAAATCAGCCGGGCTAGACAATCTGGACCCTTTCTTTCTAAAATTATCTGCCGAAATTGTTGCCACCTCTATTTACTAGCCTGTTCAACCTCTCTTTCGTGTCGTCTGAGATTCCCAAAGATTGGAAAGCAGCTGCGGTCATCCTCCTCTTCAAAGGAGGGGACACTCTTGACCCAAACTGCTACAGACCTATATCTATCCTACCATGCCTTTCTAAGGTCTTCGAAAGCCAAGTCAACAAACAGATTACCGACCATTTCGAATCTCACCATACCTTCTCTGCTATGCAATCTGGTTTCAGAGCTGGTCATGGGTGCACCTCAGCCACGCTCAAGGTCCTAAACAATATCTTAACCGCCATCGATAAGAAACATTACTGTGCAGCCGTATTCATTGATCTGGCCAAGGCTTTCGACTCTGTCAATCACCACATCCTCATCGGCAGACTCGACAGCCTTGGTTTCTCAAATGATTTCCTCGCCTGGTTCACCAATTACTTCTCTGATAGAGTTCAGTGTGTCAAATCGGAGGGTCTGCTGTCCGGACCTCTGGCAGTCTCTATGGGGGAGCCACAGGGTTCAATTCTTGGACCGACTCTCTTCTCTGTATACATCAATGAGGTCGCTCTTGCTGTTGGCGAGTCTCTGATCCACCTCTACGCAGACAACACCATTCTTTATACTTATGGCCCTTCTTT
This sequence comes from Oncorhynchus gorbuscha, assembly GCF_021184085.1. Classification (NCBI taxonomy): domain Eukaryota; kingdom Metazoa; phylum Chordata; class Actinopteri; order Salmoniformes; family Salmonidae; genus Oncorhynchus; species Oncorhynchus gorbuscha. The sequence goes on from NC_060176.1 coordinate 17,475,033, forward strand.
GGACACTGTGTTAACAACCCTCCAGGCAAGCTTCAATGCCATACAACTCTCCTTCAGTGGCCTCCAATTGCTCTTAAATACAAGTAAAACTTAATGCATGCTCTTCAACCGATCGCTACCTGCACCTACCCGCCTGTCCAACATCACTACTCTGGACGGCTCTGACTTAGAATACGTGGACAACTACAAATACTTAGGTGTCTGGTTAGACTGTAAACTCTCCTTCCAGACCCATATCAAACATCTCCAATCCAAAGTTAAATCTAGAATTGGCTTCCTATTTCGCAACAAAGCATCCTTCACTCATGCTGCCAAACATACCCTTGTAAAACTGACCATACTACCAATCCTCGACTTTGGCAATGTAATTTACAAAATAGCCTCCAATACCCTACTCAACAAATTGGATGCAGTCTATCACAGTGCAATCCGTTTTGTCACCAAAGCCCCATATACTACCCACCATTGCGACCTGTACGCTCTCGTTGGCTGGCCCTCGCTTCATACTCGTCGCCAAACCCACTGGCTCCATGTCATCTACAAGACCCTGCGAGGTAAAGTCCCCCCTTATCTCAGCTCGCTGGTCACCATAGCATCTCCCACCTGTAGCACACACTCCAGCAGGTATATCTCTCTAGTCACCCCCAAAACCAATTCTTTCTTTGGCCGCCTCTCCTTCCAGTTATCTGCTGCCAATGACTGGAACGAACTACAAAAATCTCTGAAACTGGAAACACTTATCTCCCTCACTAGCTTTAAGCACAACCGTCAGAGCAGCTCACAGAATACTGCACCTGTACATAGCCCACCTATAATGTAGCCCAATCAACTACCTCTTTCCCTACTGTATTTAATTCATTTATTTATTTTGCTCCTTTGCACCCTATTCTTTTTATTTCTACTTTGCACATTCTTCCATTGCAAAACTACCATTCCAGTGTTTTACTTGCTATATTGTATTTACTTTGCCACCATGGCCTTTTTTGCCTTTACCTCCCTTCTCACCTCATTTGCTCACATTGTATATAGACTTGTTTATACTGTATTATTGACTGTATGTTTGTTTTACTTCATGTGTAACTCTGTGTCGTTGTATCTGTCAAACTGCTTTGCTTTATCTTGGCCAGGTCGCAATTGTAAATGAGAACTTGTTCTCAACTTGCCTACCTGGTTAAATAAAGGTGAAATAAAAAATAACTAAATAAAAAATCTCAATTAGGTTGAGGTCAGGGGACTGTGAAGGCCAGGTCATCTGATGCAGCACTCCATCACTCTCCTTCTTGGTAAAATAGCCCGTACACAGCCGTAGAGGTGTGTTGGATCATTGTCTTGTTGAAAAAAAAGGTTGTCCCACTAAGCCCAAACCTGATGGGAAGGCGTATCGCAGCAGAATGCGGTGGTAGCCATGCTGGTTAAGTGTGCCTTGAATTCTAAATAAATCACAGATGGCATAACCAGCAAAGCACCCCCACACCATAACACCACCTCCTCCATGCTTCATGGTGGGAAATACACACGTGGAGCTCATCCGATCACCTACTCTGCGTCTCACAAAAACACGGTGGTTGGAACAAAAAAAAAATCTCCAATTTGGACTCCAGACAAAAGGACAAAATCTGAACAGAGATGTGTCTGTTACTTGAACTCTGAAGCATTTATTTGGGAAGCAATTTCTGAGGCTAACGAACTTCCTCTGCAGCAGATTGCAGACAGAGGTAACTCTGGGTCTTCCATTCCTGTGGCGATCCTCATGAGAGCCAGTTTCATCATAGCGCTTGATGGTTTTTGAGACTGCACTTGAAGAAACTTTCAAAGTCATTGAAATGTTCCGTATTGACTGACCTTCATGTCTTAAAGTAATGATGGAGTCTTTGCTTATTTGAGCTCTTCTGGCCATTATATGGATTTGGTATTTTATCAAATAGGGCTATCTTCTGTATATCCCCCTACCTTGTCACAACACAACTGATTGGATCAAACGCATTAAGAAGGAATGAAATTCCACAAATTAACAAAGCACACCTGTTAATTGAAATGCATTCCAGGTGACTACCTCATGAAGCTGGTGGAGAGAATGCCAAGAGTGAGCAAAGCTGTCATCAAGGCAAAGAGTGGATACTATTTTCCATATGTGTTTTTTCATAGTTTTGATGTCTTCACTATTATTCTACAATGATGAAAACGGTAAAAATAAGGAAAAACCCTTGACTTAGTAATATTCTACTAAGATCAGCAGTAAATGTTCTCAAGCAAATCACAAGAGGGAGGGAAGGATGAACATAAACATCCATATAGCTCACGTTAGGGTCCAGGGTCTCCTCATCTGCATTCTGATCTGCCTGGCCATTGGTCTCCTTCTGCTCAACCTGCACTTTGACTTTGGCTTCCTTCTCAGATGCCTTCTTCTCAGCTTTCATTCGCCTCTTCAGCTCACTGACAACAACAACACAGACACAGAGGGTAACATCAGGGTATCTAGTGGACTCTGCATCGGGGTTGAGGGGACTACTTAATAAAGCCATACAAGTAATGCCTAAAAAGGGAATCATTCATGACAAAAGGGTGGTTGTTTTTCTCACTGAATGGAAAAGCCACCAACCTTTTGTCACCTCGCCAGCGATTCCCCTGAATTAAAGCTGGGACTGACGATGCACTGGGGAGAGCGAACTTTACCCCCTGAGCCCTGACCCCAAAGGCTTGGCACACCTGGTGCCTGGCAGTTCTGACCACCAGAGTCAGCATGGTGAGGCAGGATGACCTACTGTGCTACACCAGTCAATGACCAGACCTGGAGAGACACACACACACAAAGCACAGCTGACTTATTTCTGTAAATTTGAAACATGGGACCAACACTTTACATGTTGTGTTTATATTTTTGTTCTGTGTTAACGGGTTTAGTAACAGTGGCGTAAAGTAGGTAGAAATACTTTGAAGTACTACTTAAGTAATTTTTTTTGGGGGGGGTGTCTTATACTTTACTATTTATATTTGGACAACTTTTACTCCACTACATTGGAGTAAAAGTTGCAGGACTTTGCAGTTCGAAAACTCTGCCATCATTTTCAAATGGCCCTGAGATATATCAGGGATGTCTCTCTATAAAGGTCCCTGGGCTCACAACAATATACGGATTTAAGAGTCAAACTGTCATTCAAAATGAACAACCAACCCTGGTCAGTGTTGATATCCTATTTTGGGTCGTAATTTGGTTAAGTTAAATAACCAAGCAACTGATATAGCTTCTTTTCCATTTCGGCAGCCTCCTAGAATGACTAAATGGCACCTGTATCTCTAGCTGTAGCCACCGAAAAACAATAAGAGGGGAAAAGGGTCAGTCACTCACTCACTTACCCAATGACATCCTCCTTAGCTAGCCAACGTTAGGCACCATGCTTTAACTTGCCCTTGCTAGGTTTATTGTATTGCAATCACCAGGATTAGTTACATTTCTTCATATCTGCTGAGTAGTTAAAGCGCCGTCAGTTCAACTTTAAATAGCGCACATAACCCAATTATTTCCCCCCGTTCTATTGATGTTAATGTGATATCAATATGAGTGATTAACAAACTAGTGTTGCGTTAACCTTTGCATGTTGGCAACCCAATTTCAACAAAGTGCAACAATCCAAAATGTAGCTGGCTATTTCTTACAAGTTGTCCTCTAACCAGTGATATGCACACTATTCCCAGATTCCATGTGCTTTTTCAGTAGGGTTCCTTTGAACAGGATTTGCAACCTGACCCCCCACCTTGTTCTATTGATGACAATGTGATATCGATATGAGTGATTGACAAATAAGTGTTGCATTTCCCTTTGTTTTGGTGACCCCCAAATGAAAACATGGACAGTTTCAGGAAGCTAGGCGAATGTTGCACGTCGCTAATACACAAGAGAATTAAATGTAAAACATTTTTGGGGATAAAAATAGAATGTGAACTTTCATGTGCCTTAATAACAAACTTGTATGCCATCTGTAAATATGAATCAAAATGTTAAATTATGAGACTAGTTGGTTTAGCTACAGAAAAAGACAGGAACCTTCCCGCTGGTCATGATTGGCTGAAATAATGGATTCGATGGACATGCCGAGAGATGAGTTTGGATTGGTCTGCAATGTAGCATGCTTCTGTTTATAACATGAGCTACTCAGTACGTCAATCCGTTTGTACTGTATGGGTTGGGATTATGGTTCACTGTTTAGCTAGCTAGCTACCTAAACAAGAGACTCCGCTTCGCCAGATGATTACACGACCCATCAAGTTAGCCAGATGTGTCTGGGGATGATTACAACCATCTATTGTATTTCATGAACACGTGTACATGTCTAGACAATAGTGACACATCCACTTAGGTAGATGTGGCTGGGGGGTGGTTATAGCATTTTTTCCCCACATAACCCATCAATTTAAACAAGTGTGTCTGGGTAAGCATCATCTAATAATTATAAAATATTTTTATGTAGACACTTAATATTGCTACTATGCAAATAACAATTTCACTGTGCCGTTTACACCTTCTGTATCCTGTGCCTGTGACAAATACATGTTGATATATAGTGTGTTTACCAAAGACGGTAATGTGAAGAACAATATGACCTGCACCGAAGTCAGATTAGGATATATGCCTTGGTAAAGTGTATTTTTACTACTACGTTCAACACATTTAGTCTTGAAATCTTTGGTTATTTACTACACAAGAGGCATGTGGCAGGGTCTACAGTCAATCACGGACTACAAGATGAAATCCAGCCCAGTCACAGACCAGGATGTCTTGCTCCCAGGCAGACTAAATAACTTTTTTGCCCGCTTTGAGGACAATACAGTGCCACTGACACGGCCTGCAACGGAAACATGCGGTCTCTCCTTCACTGCAGCCGAGGTGAGTAAGACGTTTAAACGTGTTAACCCTCGCAAGGCTGCAGGCCCAGACGGCATCCCCAGCCGCGCCCTCAGAGCATGCGCAGACCAGCTGGCCGGTGTGTTTACGGACATATTCAATCAATCCCTATACCAGTCTGCTGTTCCCACATGCTTCAAGAGGGCCACCATTGTTCCTGTTCCCAAGAAAGCTAAGGTAACTGAGCTAAACGACTACCGCCCCGTAGCACTCACTTCCGTCATCATGAAGTGCTTTGAGAGACTAGTCAAGGACCATATCACCTCCACCCTACCTGACACCCTAGACCCACTCCAATTTGCTTACCGCCCAAATAGGTCCACAGACGATGCAATCTCAACCACACTGCCCTAACCCACCTGGACAAGAGGAATACCTATGAGAATGCTGTTCATCGACTACAGCTCGGCATTCAACACCATAGTACCCTCCAAGCTCGTCATCAAGCTCGAGACCCTGGGTCTCGACCCCGCCCTGTGCAACTGGGTACTGGACTTCCTGACGGGCCGCCCCCAAGTGGTGAGGGTAGGCAACAACATCTCCTCCCCGCTGATCCTCAACACGGGGGCCCCACAAGGGTGCGTTCTGAGCCCTCTCCTGTACTCCCTGTTCACCCACGACTGCGTGGCCACGCACGCCTCCAACTCAATCATCAAGTTTGTGGACGACACAACAGTGGTAGGCTTGATTACCAACAACGACGAGACGGCCAACAGGGAGGAGGTGAGGGCCCTCGGAGTGTGGTGTCAGGAAAATAACCTCACACTCAACGTCAACAAAACTAAGGAGATGATTGTGGACTTCAGGAAACAGCAGAGGGAACACCCCCCTATCCACATCGATGGAACAGTAGTGGAGAGGGTAGCTAGTTTTAAGTTCCTCGGCATACACATCACAGACAAACTGAATTGGTCCACTCACACTGACAGCGTCGTGAAGAAGGCGCAGCAGCGCCTATTCAACCTCAGGAGGCTGAAGAAATTCGGCTTGTCACCAAAAGCACTCACAAACTATCACCGCCTGGTACGGCAACTGCTCCGCCCTCAACCGTAAGGCTCTCCAGAGGGTAGTGAGGACTGCACAACGCATCACCGGGGGCAAACTACCTGCCCTCCAGGACACCTACACCACCCGTTGTTACAGGAAGGCCATAAAGATCATCAAGGACATCAACCACCCGAACCACTGCCTGTTCACCCCGCTATCATCCAGAAGGCGAGGTCAGTACAGGTGCATCAAAGCTGGGACCGAGAGACTGAAAAACAGCTTCTATCTCAAGGCCATCAGACTGTTAAACAGCCACCACTAACATTTAGTGGCTGCTTCCAACACACTGTCATTGACACTGACCCAACTCCAGCCATTTTAATAATGGGAATTGATGGGAAATGATGTAAATATATCACTAGCCACTTTAAACAATGCTACCTTATATAATGTTACTTACCCTACATTATTCATCTCATATGCATATGTATATACTGTACTCTACATCATCGACTGCATCCTTATGTAACACATGTATCACTAGCCACTTTAACTATGCCACTTTGTTTACTTTGTCTACACACTCATCTCATATGTATATACTGTACTCGATACCATCTACTGTATGCTGCTCTGTACCATCACTCATTCATATATCCTTATGTACATGTTCCTTATCCTCTTACACTGTGTATAAGACAGTAGTTTTGGAATTGTTAGTTAGATTACTTGTTGGTTATCACTGCATTGTCGGAACTAGAAGCACAAGCATTTCGCTACACTCGCATTAACATCTGCTAACCATGTGTATGTGACAAATATTTTTTATTATTTTTATTTACTTTGTTTAGCACATGGCCTCACATGTGAATACTTAAAGAGATGGGTGGGGACAGGCTTAAGAAGGGTGTGAACTATGCTGAATGGGTGTAGACAATGCTCGCCAGTAGGTGTACCAAAACATTCAATCTCCATTTTCTCGAAAGTGGTGACATGTTTATTAACTTTCAAAGGATAATTACTTCCATTGTTCCTCAAGTGCAGTGTATGATACACCATTCTGTAGCTGATTTCAATTTGTTTTCGGAATAACAATGGAATTTAACATTAATTTCCAATAGTATTCTAATTAAAAATTTCTATAATTGATTTATTTTGATGATATACCGTAAAAATGGGTTTGTCCTGCCTGCCAAATTAAGCATTTTTACTCTTTCACTTGAGTCATTTTCTATTACAGTAACTTTACTTTTACTGAAGTATGAACATTTTCCACTGAGTAGGCAGAACATTTTCACTTTCATTCTGAGCTGATCAGACCACGTAACGTTTCACTTTCATTCTGAGCTGATCAGACCACGTAACCCAGAAGTAGCTAGCTAAATTCACTATCTTTCAAGCCATCACATTACGGAAGTGAAATAGGATATTTAGCTTGGATGCATAAAGCTGACTACTTCAATGTTTCCTCAAATATATAGCATATCTGTATGACCTGAAATGTTGGTGAAGTTGGCAAGCAACTCATTATGGTAAAGCCAAAAAGGCAAACACTTCTTCAGCTAAAACGTGGTTTTGTCAATAAACCTAGCTGAAAATAAGGAACTTCACGTCAGCAAATTACCTGGGTAATTTCTACGGTGCAATATGAATTTTGTAATCATCACCATTAACAGAATAGGATGAAGAGCATCCATGTCGCTTGACAGAAAAGACCATTGGAATTTGTATGCACATTCGCAATGGAGCACTCGTTTAACCATCGATCTGATGCAACTGTGTGCAACAATATCCTAAAAATTTGATCGATTAATAACACGGATGTGAAACACATCATCAACGTGTTGCACACATCTTCATATATTATTTCCAATAGAAGAGTGAATCGACATTGGCTTACTTTTTGCTGAGTTCATTTGCGTCCACCTCTGTAGCGTCAGCCATCTTCCTCTTGCAGCAAATGAGTGCTGCAAGCAAAATCAACGCCAACACACACACAACTGTACGCAATGACGTCTCAACGCGTTCGAGGGCATCAGTCTGACGCAAGACGCTGCGTAAAAGTAGGACAGCACTCAGACCAAAAGGGGATCGTATGAGTTTATTTTGTTGTTTCAAATAACTCCATGGGTGGCCTTCATTTTTATCTTCGTTGAAGAACACAGGTCCTTTACTAATCATACATGTCTAATGCGAATATTAAAATACATGTCAATATGTGATCGTATTCATCTGGTTTCTGAGCATCCTTCCCTCCCTTCATAATTTTAGGACATGTTTTGGATGGACAACTAGGGTATGGCCACTATGCATTTAATTGATGATAAGTTATGTCTTCAAACGTAATTAGATTGATGTGCTTGTGATTTTGACATTTCAAATCTTTCACAGTATGGGAAATACATGTGTCTCCTGAACAACAAAAGAAAAGTTGATCAATGCAAAAATTGAACCAAAACCAAACATCAGAGTGGGTAAATAAATTAGACAAAGGAAAACACATCATCTATTTTTATTAATATAGATACCAACAGGTTTACATAAATATAACTACTAGGGATGCACAATATATCGTTAAGCATTAAAAAATATATATTTCACCTTTATTAAACCAGGTAGGCAAGTTGAGAACAAGTTCTCATTTACAATTGCGACCTGGCCAAGATAAAGCAAAGCAGTTCGACACATACAACGACACAGAGTTACACATGGAGTAAAACAAACATACAGTCAATAATACAGTATAAACAAGTCTATATATGATGTGAGCAAATGAGGTGAGATAAGGGAGGTAAAGGCAGCAGGGTCTTGTAGATGACATGGAGCCAGTGGGTTTGGCGACGAGTATGAAGCGAGGGCCAGCCAACGAGAGCGTACAGGTCGCAATGGTGGGTAGTATATGGGGCTTTGGTGACAAAACGGATTGCACTGTGAAAGACTGCATCCAATTTGTTGAGTAGGGTATTGGAGGCTATTTGGTAAATGACATCGCCAAAGTCGAGGATTGGTAGGATGGTCAGTTTTACAAGGGTATGTTTGGCAGCATGAGTGAAGGATGCTTTGTTGCGAAATAGGAAGCCAATTCTAGATTTAACTTTGGATTGGAAATGTTTGATATGGATCTGGAAGGAGAGTTTACAGTCTAACCAGACACCTAAGTATTTGTAGTTGTCCACGTATTCTAAGTCAGAGCCGTCCAGAGTAGTGATGTTGGACAGGCGGGCAGGTGCAGGTAGCGATCGGTTGAAGAGCCTGCATTTAGTTTTACTTGTATTTAAGAGCAATTGGAGGCCACGGAAGGAGAGTTGTATGGCATTGAAGCTTGCCTGGAGGGTTGTTAACACAGTGTCCAAAGAAGGGCCAGAAGTATACAGAATGGTGTCGTCTGCGTAGAGGTGGATCAGAGACTCACCAGCAACAAGAGCGACCTCATTGATGTATACAGAGAAGAGAGTCGGTCCAAGAATTGAACCCTGTGGCTCCCCCATAGAGACTGCCAGAGGTCCGGACAGCAGACCCTCCGATTTGACACACTGAACTCTATCAGAGAAGTAGTTGGTGAACCAGGCGAGGAAATCATTTGAGAAACCAAGGCTGTCGAGTCTGCCGATGAGGATGTGGTGATTGACAGAGTCGAAAGCCTTGGCCAGATCAATGAATATGGCTGCACAGTAATGTTTCTTATCGATGGTGGTTAAGATATCGTTTAGGAATAAGCATATTGGAATAGGCCGATATTAGCTAAAAATGCCAACTTCAGCATCGGCCCGATGTCTAGTTTAACGCAGATGTGCAAAACTGATGTCAAAGCTGACATGCATACCTATATAACGTAGGTAGATGACGCCACAAAAAATATAGCGCTACATGTGAAACACAGCATTCATAACCTAGCCCACATGAGCATGATGAGTCTGACAGCATAGTGGGTTAACAAGGATTTCCTACTGAGGAAAGCCGTATTGCCACCCCAAGAATGTGCTGGTTCTCATAGCACTGCTGCGATTTCAATGGCATTTGAGAACATGTTTTAAACTTGGAAACACGAACACTCCTAGCTCCATTCGAACAACTGACTCAAGAAATAAGGTCAACTGCGTCTGCAGCAGACGTGATACCCTCTGTCATGGCATAGAAACACCTGCTCAACAAAAATACCAACACAGACCGTCAGGTTAACTTCAAAAAGTACTCTACTAGAGGCTGTGAACAAGTGATCTGGTGGCACTTTCTCTGAGTCTACTGTGTCACCAACATGCTTGATGTTAGGTACAAGGACCGCTACTTCGATGCAGACAAGAAACAGGGTTTACGTGAAATGTTACAGACAGAGCTGGACAAGATGGAAATGGACACAGTGACAGTGTGCACCGAGGGAGAGAGGCCATGGACAGACAGAGCTAAAACTTAACTGCTTGACATTTATGATGAAATCCTGGTTGAGACTGAACAAATGAACAACAAAACAGCACAGCAAGTAAGTGAAAGAAATAGGTTTTCATTAAGTTTTACTGGTAATGAGGACATATGTAAATGCCAACAAAATAACTTTTTTGGTCAGTGTGTGTGTGTGTTTCAACTATTTAATTGTACTAGAATGCTTAAAAGGCTACTAAAATTTAAAGTTCCGGTTATGGGTATCGTTTTTTTGGCAAGGAAAATATTGGATATCGTATCGGCCAAAAATGTCATAACTACAAGAATATACAAATGCCCCAACAAAAGCAAAAATACATTTTATATGGATTCATTTTAATTTAATTTATGATAACATTTAAGTTGTTCACATGGTAGCTAAAAACACATAGGCAACATGCACTCCCCATACCTATAACCTGTCAGTGCTATCAACAGGTTCACTACTGAGCCCCCCCCCCCCCCCCCCAAAAATGCCAAGTTTGTTTGAATTAGGTGAAATGTGTTTGTCTCGGTTGACAAAAGCACAATCATAAAAATAAAATAAAAACCCAGTGGCACACAGTATCAATACTATTCAAAAAGATACATAAATAACTCATAGAATTACAATGTTTCGTTATAGTTTCCCCTTTGCAATGAACAATCAAGATTGGCTAAATAGATAAAAAATATATATTTAAAAAGTAACAGATACACACTACCATTCAACAGTTTGGGGTCACTTAGAAATTCTTGTTTTTGAAAGAAAATAAAAAATTTGGTCCATTAAAATAACATCAAATTGATCAGAAATACAGTGTAGACAATGTTAATGTTGGAAATGACTATTGTAGCTGGAAATGGCTGATTTTTTAATGGAATATTTACATAGGTGTACAGAGGTTCATTATCAGCAACCAATACTCCTGTGTTACAATGGCATGTTGTTAGCTAATTCAAGTTTATCATTTTAAAAGGCTAATTGATCATTAGAAAACCCTTTTGCAATTATGTTATCACAGCTGAAAACTGTTTGTCAGAGTATCTGGAGCATCAGCATTTGTGGGTTTGATTACAGGCTCAAAATGGCCAGAAACAAATAACTTTCTTCTGAAACTCGTCAGTCTATTCTAATTCTGAGAAATGAATGCTATTTCATGCGAGAAATTGCCAAGAAACTGAAGATCTCGTACAACGCTGTGCACTACTCCCTTCACAGAACAGCACAGACGGTCTCTAACCTGAATAGAAAGCGGAGTGAGAGGACCCGGTGCACAACTGAGCAAGAGGACAAGTAAATTAGTGTCTAGTTTGAGAAACAGACACCTCACAAGTCCTCAACTGGCAGCTTCATTAAATAGTACCCGCAAAACACCAGTCTCAATGTCAACAGTGAAGAGGCAACCCCAGGATGCTGGCCTTCTAAACAGAGTTGCAAAGAAAAATCCATATCTCAGACTGGCTAATAAAAATAAAATATTAAGTTGGGAAAAAGAACACAGACACTGGACAGAGGAACTCTGTCTAGAAGGCCAGCATCCCGGAGTCGCCTCTTCACTGTTGACAGACTGGTGTTCTGCGGGAACTGTTTAATGAAGCTGCCAGTTAAGGACTTGTGAGGCGTCTGACCAAGGCCCTTATCCCCGATTGCTCAGTTTGGCTGGGAAGCCAGCTCTAGGAAGAGTCTCAGTGGTTCAAAACTTCTTCCATTTATGATGGATGGAGTCCACTGTGTTTTTGGGGTCCTTCAATGCTGCAGAAATTTGTTGGTATACTTCCAAATCTGTGCCTCGACACAATCCTGTCTCGGAGCTCTACGGACAATTCCTTTGACCTCATGGCTTGGTTTTTGCTCTGACATGCACTGTCAACTGTGGGACCTTATTCAGTCAGGTCCATAAGAATTTGGACAGTGACACCGTTCCTGCTTGTTCTTGGGGCTATTTGCCTTCAGTTTTGCCTTCAGCAAGTGAAATGCATGCTCAATTGATGTCAGGTGATTGACTTTGCCATTGGAGAATATTCCACTTCCTTAACTTAAAAAAAATAATTAGGTTGCTTCCACTGTATGCTTTGGTTCATTGTCCATCTGCACTGTGAAGCACCGTTCAACGAGTTTTGAAGCATTTGGCTGAATCTGAGCAGATAATATAGCCCTAAACAATTCAGAATTAATCCTGCTGCTTTTGTCAGCAGTCACATCATCAATAAATACAAGGGAACCAGTTCCATTGGCAGCCATACATGCCCACGCCATAACACCACCTCCACCATGCTTCACAGATCAGGTGGTAAGCTTCGAATCATGAGCAGTTTCTTCCCTTCTCATCATTCTGGTACAAGATATCTTTGTCTCATCTTCACATAGGATGTTGTTCCAGAACTGTATAGGCTTTTTTAGCAAACTAATCTGGTCTTCCTGTTTTTGAGGCTTAGCAATGGTTTACATCTTGTGGTAAACCCTCTGTATTTACTCTGGTGAAGTCTTCTCTTGATTGTTGACTTTGACACAGAAAAGCCTACCTCCTAGAGGGTGTTCTTGATTTGGCCAACTGTTGTGAAGGTTTTTTTTTCACTAGGGAAATAATTATTGTCATCCAACCCAGTTGTTTTCAGTGGTCTTCCAGGCCTTTTAGTGTTCCTGAGCTCACCAGTGTGTTGTTTCTTTTTAAGAATGTACCAAATTGTTGATTTGGTCACACATAATGTTTTTGCTATCTCTCTGATGTGTATGTTTTGATTTTCAGCCTAATGATGGCTTGCTTCACTGGCAGTGACAGCTCTTTGGACTTCATATTGAGGGTTAACAGCAACAGATCCCAAATGCAAATGTCACACTTGAAATCAGCTCTAGACCTTTTATCTGCTTATTTGTAAATTAACTAATAAGGGAATAACACACACCTGGCCATTGAACAGCTGAGCAGCCAATTGTCCAATTACTTTTAGTCCCTTAAAAAAGGGGGGCACATATAAAAAGTGCTGTAATTCCTACACCGGTTACCCGATTTGGATGTAAATACCCTCAAATGAACGTCTACACTTTCAGCTCCTTATTTAATTTAAACTCCAATATGCTGTGGTAGACAGCTACAATAATAATAACTTGGTCAATGTCCAAGAAACATCTCAAGGATGATCAATGGAAACAGGATGCACCTGAGCTCAATTTTGAGTATCATAGAAAAAGTGTCTGAATACTTATTTGACCAAATCAAATATGTTATGTTTTTTATTTTTAATACATTTGCTACAATTTCAAAAAATCTGTTTTCACTTTGTCATAATGGGGTATTGTGTGTAGATTGACGAGTGAAAATCTATTTTAAAATAAGGCTGTAAAAACAAAAACGTGAAGGGGTCTGAATACACTGTATATCAGTGTGCACAGTTGTCTGTTTGATGTAATTAAATAGTATATTATTATTTGTATCGTTCTATGGCAAATGTACATAATGTGTTTTGTAGTGATGTCTCCATGGAAGATGTTTGTATTGGCTTGTGTCTGGCATACACAAACTAGACTTATTTATAGATCTGAGAGGAGAACACTGCCATGTTATAGAAAGGCATCATCCCTTTATTATTTAATCAATCGTTTAATGTTGCCATTGTGCTACATGCATGAGTGAGAAAGATCAGTGAGAAAAAGTTGTGATGGACTACTTTCTGCACACTGTCAGTGTGAACCGGAGTGACTCAGTATTGCCACATGCAATCGTGTTCCCTGCACTCAGCCCCTCCCAAGCTTCATTATGGCACCCCTCATGTCTCTTTTGCAACTAATGTTCCTATACTTCTGAGTATAACAATGTTCAAAGTTTCACCCAGAATCCAACAGTGGCTAGCCATGACAATCTGTTTGCACTGTATGGGTTGGGATTATGGTTTATTGTTTAGCTAGCTAGATGGTGAAGCATGATTCCTCACTGCAGAGAATGCGTTTCCACTTGCTCGAGAGTCCAATGGCTATCTTAGGTTTGTGTGCGGCTGCTCGGCCATGGAAACCCGTTTCACAAATTTCCCGACGAATAGTTATTGTGCTGACATTGCTTCCAGAGGCAGTTTGAAACTCAGTAGTGAGTGTTGCAACCGAGGACAGACAACTTTTACACGCTACGCGCTTCAGCACTCGGTGGTCCCATTCTGTGAGTTTGGCAGCTGAGACATTACTCCTAGATGTTTCCACTAAACAATAACAGCACTTACAGATGATTGGGGCAGCTCTAGCAGGGCAGAGATTTGACAAATTGACTTGTATGGTAGAAAATTATGAGATTGTGTTAATACTGTTTATGCATCGAATACGGTTTCTCAGTACTTCCTCATCTGTGTCTGTGTTAACTGAGTTGGCCTCTGGGGTTTGAGCTAGCAATGGATTTAGGATGGTCTTGTCCTCTCTCAGAGCCTGTTATTCTGGTGTTTGTGTACTCTGAGGTACCAGGGAGGAGATGGCTCTGGTATGGACAGCTGATAAGAATAACCTTGTCTTAGGGGCCAAACTTTGGTTTCTATACAATTAGAACAGTTTTCACAGCAAATGATATCTGGCTGGGGAATACTCCTTTTTCAAATACAAAACCTCACCCTTTGACCCATTCCACGCATGTTGTTTGTCATGTAGACTAAGAGGTTGTATCTTTGCCATCTTAACCCAACTCTGTTTCGAGGTTCTCAGCGATCACCAGATGATTGTTTGTCATTACTTCAGAGTCTCTCTCACTTGGTTAGAATTTCCACGACACCTGTTGGAAAGGTGGCATCCTATGACAGTGCCACGTTGAAAGTCCCCGAGCTCTTCAATGCGGGCCATTCTACTGCCAATGTTTGTCTACAGAGATTGCATGGTTGTGTGCTCAATTTTATACACCTTTCAGCAACGGGTGTAGCTGAAATAGCTGAATTAACTGATTTGAAGGGGTGTCCATATACCTTTGTCCAATGCATGTATTTCATGAACATGTATACATGTCTAGATAATTGTGACCCATCCACTTAGCTATTTATGGTTGGGGGGTGGTTACAGCATTTCTTTCACATGAACCATCAATTTAGACAAGTGTGTATGGGTAAGCATCATTTAATAATAAAATATTTATACAATATTTTCATCTGGACCCGTTCTATTTGTTATATTGCAAAAGCAGACATGCAAGTAACCATTTCACTGTAGCTTTTACACCTTCTGTATCCTGTGCATGTGACAAACTTTGATTTGATATATCGTGTGTGTTTACCAGAGATGGTAATGTGAAGAACAACATGACCTGCACCAACATCAGATTAAGATTTAGGCCAAGGACTAGATAAAGTGAACTAATACTTTTTGCTGCTACTTTCACCACTTTAAGTCTTGAAAACTTTGTTTCGCTCATGGCCTCACATGTGAATCCTTAAAGAGATGGGTGGGGCTAAGGCTTAAGAGGGTGTGAACTCTGCTGAATGGGTATAGAGAAATAAGAACTCTCCAGTAGGTGTACCAAAACAAGGGCCCTTTTCTCAGAAGTGGGGTTACAAGGTAACCAGTGTAGTGTTTGATATAGATATACTATTTTGTAGTCTGTGTTTTTATCCAATGTAAAAAAAAATGCTTTCTGGTGTGTCCTGTCTACTTAGTGTTTGAGATTTTGTTTTTAAACAAAAATCATGCTTTCTGATTTGCCTAATATAAGTAATAAAAGTAATAGTATTTTTTTACTTCTGAGAATTAAGTATACATAAAAACAAACATATACTTTTCTCAAGGAATATATTTTACTCTGACTTTCACTTGAGTCATTTTCTATTCAGGTAACTTTACTTTATGACAATTGGGTACTTGTTCCACTGAGTAGGAAGAACATTTTCACTTTCATTCTGAGCTGATCAGTCAGACCTGTCACACCCTGACCATAGTTTGCTTTGTATTTTCTATGTTTTGTTTGGTCAGGGTGTGATCTGAGTGGGCATTCTATGTTGGATGTCTTGGTTGTTTGTTTCTGTGGTTGGGCCTGATATGGTTCTCAATCAGAGGCAGGTGTTAGTCATTGTCTCTGATTGGGAGCCATATTTAGGTAGCCTGTTTTGTGTTGGGTTTTGTGGGTGATTGTTCCTGTCTTTGTGTTTGTTGCACCAGATAGGACTGTTTCGTTTTTGCACGTTTCTTGTTTTGTAGATTGTTCTATTTTCATCTTTATTAAAGATGTACAAAAATAACCACGCTGCATTTTGGTCCGCCTCTCTTTCACCAGAAGAAAACTGTTACAGAATCACCAACCAAGGACCAAGCGGTGTGGCAAACAGAGGCAGCAGCAAAAGCATCAGCAGGAGAAGCAGCAGGAGCAACAGCAGCAGCAGCAAAAGCAGCAGCAGGAGAAGCAACAGAGGCAGCAGCAGCAGCAACAAAAGCAGCAGCAGGAGAAGCAGCAGGAGCAACAGCAACAGCAGCAAAAGCAGCAGCAGGAGAAGCAGCAGGAGCAACAGCAGCAGCAGCAAAAGCAGCAGCAGGAGAAGCAACAGAGGCAGTAGCAGCAGCAGCAGTGGGAGAGACTGCATTATTTGGAAGAATGGACTTGGGAGGAGATCCTAGACGGGAAAGGACCCTGGGCAGAGCCAGGGGAATATTGCCGCCCCAAAGCCGAGCTGGAGGCAGCGAAAGCAGAGAGGCGGCATTATGAGGAGCTAGCACGGCAGAGCGGCTGGAAGCCCGAGAGGCAGTCCCAAAAATTTATTGGGGTGGGGGCACAGGGAGAGTGTGGTAGAGTCAGGAGTCAGACCTGAGCCAACTCCCCCTGTTTATCGTAAGGAGCCATGGATGTTATCGGAGCTATCGGCGAAGCTGAGGGCTGAGTCTGAGAGGGTCGAGGAGTTATTGGACAGAATGGAGGAGAGTGAACGGATGGGAGATGAGACACTCGAGGAGGTGTTAATAGAATTGGGGGAGTGTGAGGAGAAAGAGCAGTTGATTTGGCATAGTATGCACGGCATTCGCCCTGAGGAGCGTGTTAGCTGTCCGATGCCACCTGTGTCAGTTCCTCGTACTCAGCCTGAAACTTGTGTTGGAGTTCCGGAGGATTTGATGCCGGCTATACACACCAAGTCTCCAGTACACCTTCACAACCTGGTGTGTCCTGTTTCTTGCACTCACCCGGAGGTGCGTGTCCCCGGCCCGGTACCACCAGTGCCGGCTCCCCGCACCAGGCTGTTTCTCCGTCCCATCAAGACAGGTGCTACCGCCTGTTCGGCGCTACCATCGATTCCGCTCCTCAGTCCAGAGGCGCCAGAGCCCCTCAGTCCAGAGGTGCCAGAGCTCCTCTGTCCAGCGCTGCCGGAGCCTTCCTCCTCTCCAGCGCAGCCGGAGTCTCCCGCCTGTCCAGAGGCGCCAGAGCCCCTCAGTCCAGAGGCGCCAGAGCCCCTCAGTCCAGAGGCGCCAGAGCCCCTCAGTCCAGAGGCGCCAGAGCCCCTCAGTCCAGAGGCGCCAGAGCCCCTCAGTCCAGAGGCGCCAGAGCCCCTCTGTCCAGAGCTGGCCGCCTGAGCTGGCCGTCTGCCCAGCGCCGCCTGAGCTGGCCGTCTGCCCAGCGCCGCCTGAGCTGGCCGTCTGCCCAGCGCCGCCTGAGCTGGCCGTCTGCCCAGCGCAGCCTGCGCTGGCCGTCTGTCCAGCGCTGCCAGAGCCTTCCTCCTCTCCACCTCTGCCGGAATCTCCTGCCTGTCCGGCGCTGCCAGAGCTTCCGCCCCTCAGTCCAGAGGTGCCAGAGCCACTCAGTCCAGAGGCCACAGAGCCACTCAGTCCAGAGGCGCCAGAGACCCTCAGTCCAGCGCTGCCGGAGCCTTCCTCCTCTCCAGCGCCGCCGGAACCTTCCTCCTCTCCAGCGCCGCCTAAGCTACCCATCTGCCCAGCGCTATCAGTCTCACCCGTCTGTCCTGAGCCGCCAGTGCCGCCAGTCTGTCCTGTGCCGCCAGTCTGTCCTGAGCCGCCAGTGCCGCCAGTCTGCAAGGAGCTGCCAGTCTGCCAGGAGCCGCCAGTGCCGCCAGTCTGCCAGGAGCCGCCAGTGCCGCCAGTCTGCCAGGAGCCGCCAGTGCCGCCAGTCTGCCAGGAGCCGCCAGTGCCGCCAGTCTGCCAGGATCCGCCAGTCAGCCAGGATCTGCCAGAGTCATCAGTCTGTCCCGAGCTGCCCCTCTGTCCCGAGCTGCCCCTCTGTCCCGAGCTGCCCCTCTGTCCCGAGCTGCCCCTCTGTCCCGAGCTGCCCCTCTGTCCCGAGCTGCCCCTCTGTCCCGAGCTGCCCCTCTGTCCCGAGCTGCCCCTCTGTCCCGAGCTGCCCCTCTGTCCCGAGCTGCCCCTCTGTCCCGAGCTGCCCCTCTGTCCCGAGCTGCCCCTCTGTCCCGAGCTGCCCCTCAGTCCAGTGGGTTCATTTAGAAGGGTCGCTGTGGTTAGGAGGCCACGGAATCGGACAATGGGGCGGACTAAGACAATGGTGAAGTGGGGGCCACGTCCAGCACCAGAGCCGCCACCGCGGACAGATGCCCACCCAGACCCTCCCCAATAGGTTCAGGTTTTGCGTCCGGAGTCCGCACCTTGGGGGGTGGTTACTGTCACACCCTGACCATAGTTTGCTTTGTATGTTCTATGTTTTGTTTGGTCAGGGTGTGGTCTGAGGGGGCATTCTATGTTGGATGTCTTGGTTGTCTGTTTCTGTGTTTGGGCCTGATATGGTTCTCAATCAGAGGCAGGTGTTAGTCATTGTCTCTGATTGGTTGCCATATTTAGGTAGCCTGTTTTGTGTTGGGTTTGGTGGGTGATTGTTCCTGTCTTTGTGTTTGTTGCACCAGATAGGACTTTCGTTTTTTCACGTTTCCTGTTTTGTAGATTGTTCTATTTTGATCTTTATTAAAGATGTACAAAAATAACCACGCTGCATTTTGGTCCGCCTCTCTTTACATTTACATTTACATTTAAGTCATTTAGCAGACGCTCTTATCCAGAGCGACTTACAAATTGGTGCATTCACCTTATGACATCCAGTGGAACAGTCACTTTACAATAGTGCATCTAAATCTTAAAGGAGGGGGGGTGAGAGGGATTACTTATTCTATCCTAGGTATTCCTTAAAGAGGTGGGGTTTCAGGTGTCTCCGGAAGGTGGTGATTGACTCCGCTGTCCTGGCGTCGTGAGGGAGTTTGTTCCACCATTGGGGGGCCAGAGCAGCGAACAGTTTTGACTGGGCTGAGCGGGAGCTGTACTTCCTCAGTGGTAGGGAGGCGAGCAGGCCAGAGGTGGATGAACGCAGTGCCCTTGTTTGGGTGTAGGGCCTGATCAGAGCCTGGAGGTACTGAGGTGCCGTTCCCCTCACAGCTCCGTAGGCAAGCACCATGGTCTTGTAGCGGATGCGAGCTTCAACTGGAAGCCAGTGGAGAGAACGGAGGAGCGGGGTGACGTGAGAGAACTTGGGAAGGTTGAACACCAGACGGGCTGCGGCGTTCTGGATGAGTTGAAGGGGTTTAATGGCACAGGCAGGGAGCCCAGCCAACAGCGAGTTGCAGTAATCCAGACGGGAGATGACAAGTGCCTGGATTAGGACCTGCGCTGCTTCCTGTGTGAGGCAGGGTCGTACTCTGCGGATGTTGTAGAGCATGAACCTACAGGAATGGGCCACCGCCTTGATGTTGGTTGAGAACGACAGGGTGTTGTCCAGGATCACGCCAAGGTTCTTAGCGCTTTGGGAGGAGGACACAATGGAGTTGTCAACCGTGATGGCGAGATCATGGAAGAAAACCATTACAAGACCACGTAGCCCAGAAGTAGCTAGCTAAATACACTAGCTAGCAAGCCATCCCATTACAGAAGTGAGATTATAGAATAATGCAAAATACTGATGAGTTCAATGTTTCTTCACATAAATAGCACATCAGTATGACCTGCAAGGTTGGTGAATTTGGCAAGCGACTCATTATGATAAAGCTAAGAAGGCAAACACTTCGTTAGCTAAAACGTGGTTTTGTTAATCAGCCTACATGAAAACAAGAAACTTCAAATCAGCAAATAACCTAAGGTAATTTGTACGATGCAATATCGGTTTTGTAGTTATATCCACTCACAGAATAGGATGGAGAGCATGCATACGTGTACATTAATGAACTGCAAGCAGCACGTGTGATAAGCTGCTTGAACCTAATGGACCATTAGAATATGTATGTACATTCGCTATGGTACACTTATTTTTCCATCTTGCTTTATCCGATCTGATGCAACCATGTGCAACAATATCCTACTGCTTTTATGGAATAATAACACGGAAGTGATCCACACACACCATCAACGTGTTGCACACGTCTTCATAAATGTTGTCCAATAAACGAGTGAATTCGACAATGGCTTACTTTTTGCTTAGTTTCTCTGCATCCACCTCCGTAACGTCTGCCATCTTATTTTTCTCTTTCGCAAGGCTTTGTCGGGCGTTGGCATCCAAGTTATGGTGCATTACCGCCACCTTCTGTACTGGACTGTGGGCCAGAGCAAGGGAGAAATGAACTTCTACCTGCCAGCCATGTTTCTCTTAAAAAAGATTAACAAATATTTGAGACTATATCTAATGACGTTCTACTCAATATACTCTTTAAACTAATTTCTTCTATTCCCTTCTCCCCCATACAAGATCTCTGCCTCTCTCTTTCCCTCTCATACTGCCCACACTGTATCAATACATGCTCCACTGTCTCCTGCCATCCAGGACCTGGATGACGACCTCCAAATATCGCGCCATACCTGAGAGTAAACATCATTGACCATGAATGAAAACAACAAAGGCCTAATTACGCTCCCCAGCGGTGTATCGTTATCCACCAGGTAGCTGCCTTGTCCTTCCCATCTGGACAAGAGGAATACCTATGTAAGAATGCTGTTCATTAACTATAGCTCAGCCTTCAACACCATAGTACCCTCCAAGCTTGGGCCCAGAGTCTGAACCCCGCCCTGTGCAACTGGGTCCTGGACTTCCTGAAGGGCTACCCCCAGGTGGTGAAGGTTGGAAACATCACCTCCACTGAGCTGATTTTCAACACAGGGGCCTGACAAGGGTGCGTGCTCAGCCCCCTCCTGTACTCCCTGTTCACCCATGACTGCGTGGCCACTCACACCTCGAACTCAAACATCAAGTTTGCAGACGACACAAGAGTAGCAGGCCTGATTACCTACAGGGAGGAGGCGAGGGCCCTGGCGTAGTGGTGCCAGGAAAATAACCTCTCCCTCAATGTCAACCAATGAAGAAGCTGATCATGGACTTCAGGAGACAGCAGAGGGTGCACGCCCCTATCCACATCGACAGGACTACAGTGGAGACGGTGAAAAGCTTCAAGTTCCTTGGATTGCACATCATTGGCAACCTGAAATGGTCCACCCACACAAACAGTGTGGTGAAAAAGGCACAACAGTGCCTCTTCAACCTTAGGAGGCTGAATAAATTTGTCTGAGCCCCTAAGACTTTGTCTTGGCCCCACACACTTTTACAGATGCACAATTGAAAGCATCCTGTAGGATAAACAGCCTGAAAAATTCCAGAAAATGATGTCATGGCTTTAGAAGCTTCTGATAGGCTAATTGACATCATTTGAGTCAATTGGAGGTATACCTGTGGATGTATTTCAAGGCCTACCTTCAAACGCAGTGCCTCCTTGCTTGACATCATGGGAAAATCAAAAGAAAGCCAAGACCTCAGAAAATAAATTGTAGACCTGCACAAGTCTGGTTCATCCTTGGGAGCAATTTCCAAACGCCTGAAGGTACCATGTTCATATGTACAAACAATAGTACGCAAGTATAAGCACCATGGGACCAAGCAGCCGTCATACCACTCAGGAAGGAGACGCGTTCTGTCTCCTAGAGATTAACGGACTTTGGTGCGAAAAGGGCAAATCAATCCCAGAACAACAGCAAAGACCTTGTGAAGATGCTGGAGGAAACAGGTACAAAAGTATCTATATCCACAATAAAACGAGACCTATAATGACATAACCTGAAAGGCCACTCAGCAAGGAAGAAGCCACTGCTCAAAAACTGCCATAAAGCCAGACTAAGGTTTGCAACTGCACATGGGGACAAAGATCATACTTTTTGGAGAAATGTCCTCTGATCTGATGAAACAAAAATAGAACTGTTTGGCCATAATGACCATCATTATGTTTGGAGGACAAACGGGGAGGCTTGCAAGCCGTTGAACACCATCCCAACCGTGAAGCACAGGGGTGGCAGCATTATGTTGTGGGGTGCTTTGCTGCAGGAGGGACTGTTGTAAAAAATAGATGGCATCATGAGGGAGGAAAATTATGTGGATATATTGAAGCAACATCTCAAGACATCAGTCAGGAAGTTAAAGCTTGGTTGCAAGTGGGTCTTCCAAATGCACAATGACCCCAAGCATACTTCCAAAGTTGTGGCAAAATGGCTTAAGGACAACAAAGTCAAGGTGTTGGAGTGGCCATAACAAAGCCCTGACCTCAATCCCATATAACATTTGTGGACAGAACTGAAAAAGTGTGTGCGAGCAAGGAGGCCTACAAACCTGACTCGGTTACACCAGCTCTGTCAGGAGGAATGGGTCAAAATTCACCCAATTTATTGTGGGAAGCATGTGGAAGGCTACCCAATTTTTTACTAGAATTAAATGTCAGGAATGATGAAAAACTGTGTCTTTGTCTTTGTTTAAATGTATTTGGCTAAGGTGTATGTAAACTTCTGACTTCAACTGTACCACCAAACAGAAAATCCTTTATCCAGTTGTACATTCTTCCTCCTACCCCCATAATATCAAGCTTGATTAACAACCCCTCCTTCCACATCATATCATACGCCTTCACATCAAAAAAGACAGCTACAACATTCTCCTTGTTCACCTGAGCCTTTGACCTCTGATTCTAAGCAGAGCACTGGGTCCCCCTTCCCTTCCTGAACCCACTCTGATGTGGTGATACTAGCCCCTTGCTCTCCAGGAAGGAAGTTAGCCTCGCCGTAATCATATGTTCCATAATCTTTCACACGTGATGTTAAATCTATTGGCCAATAACTTGTTGGCCTCGCTGGGTCCTTCCCTGGCTTCCGGATTGGTACCACTACTGCCTCCCAACTGCCTGGTAGTTTCCCCTCCTCCCACACGTTGATGTACAACACCAATACCTTATCCAGTGCCCCATCAAGAAGATGGGTCGACATAACATAGCACACTTTATATTTCCCAGGTGAAGATAACCCAGCCTTACCTATTGCCCTTTTCACCTCTGCCATGGTAAAGGGTGCATTCAACACATCATTTACATCCTCCCTCCTGTCCAGCACTCCTGGGTGCTCCTCTCTTGTTCTCTCTCTCCCCCTCTGCCCCTCTGCCAAATTTGCTGTGCTATGCACTTGGACAAACATTTTGGCCATCATCTCTGCCTTCTCATCTGCTACTGCCATATCCTCCCCATTCGTCAACACTGGATAATCTCACTCCCTTTAACCCCACTTCTCCCACAGGTGTCGCCCTTCCAATGGTGTCCCAGAACCGACGCCAACATGACCTCTTTGCCTGACGAATAGTTCTCCTCACCAGGGCCTTCTTATACCGAATCAGATGTTGGAAGTCATGCGTCCTTTTCAGTACTCTAAATGTCCTCTTTCTACTCCTCCATTGCCATTGCCCTTCACACCTCCGTCCACCATGGGACTGCTTTCCCCCTCCTCCTTCCTGAACTCTTAGGTATAGCCACAGTAGCTGTCCCACTCAGGTATTCATACTATCCACATCCCCACTTATATCCACCCGAGCCATCACCTGCTCACTCAGCTCCTGAAACTGATCCCACTTTGCCCTTCCAAACACCCACCGGTCTACTCCACTGACACCTCCTCCAACCTACTGTACATAGTATGGGATAATGATCACTCCCTACTGTCAACTCCTCCCATACATTCCACTCAAAGGATTCCTGCTATCACACTAGACACCAGAGTGAGTGCCAAGGCAGACTGTGGCTACATCAATCCTGGTCCCTCGGCCATCATTCAGGCACACCACATCTTTCATTACTATCAGATTTTCCATCACTTGGTCATTTCCATCGATCCGTTTCCCTACACCACATTACCTTACTTCTATCCTGGCCCTCCATCCTCTCCAGCTCTAAACGAGATCAACGCACGTACACACACTTTGACGTTGAACTGTACGCAATGACGGCTCAGCGTGTTCGAGGGGATCAGTCACAGAAGACACTGCGCAAAAGTAGTACTGCACCCAGACCACCAGGGGGATCAGATTAGTTAATTTTGTTGCGGGCGGTCTTCATTTTTAAAAATGTATGTAACTAGGCAAGTCAGTTCAGAACAAATGATTATTTACAATGACGGCCAAACCCTCACCCTCTTCATTGAAGAACACAGGTCATTTACTAATTATACATCTCTAATCACAATATTAAATTACATTTTAATATGTGATCATATTCATCTGGTTTCTGAGCATGCAAGCATGTTTTCCCTTTCTACTTCCCTCGTTCTCCTCCCTTCATAATGTTAAAACATGTTTTGGATGGACAACTAGGGTAAGGCCATGGCGCATTTGATTAATGATTTGTTATGTTACTCTTGAAACGCAATTGGATTGGTGTGCTTGTGATTTTGCCATTTCCAATCTTTCACGGTATGGGAAATTCATGTTGTCTTTCTGTCTCTCCTGAGCAAAAACAAAAAGTCTTTCAATGCAAAAATCGAACGAAAACCAAACAGAGGGTGGGGAAATCAACTAGACAAAGGAAAACGTATCATCTATCTTTATTAATATATAGATACCAGCAGGTTTACATAAATATAATTGCAAGAGTATACAAATGCCCCAACAAAAGCAAAAATACATTTTTATATAGATTCATTTTTTTTAAAGGTAATATTTAACAGTTGTTCACATGGTAGGTAAAAACACATAGGTGATATGCACTCCCCATACCTAGAACCTGTCAATGCTATCAACAGGTTCATTACTGATCACCAGAAAAAAACCTAATGGAAATAAAGCAGACTTTCACATCAAACCAAAGCCAGACAGGTTAAGGGGACACAAACAGAACAGTGTGTGAACAGACTAACAGATTACATTTACAATAAAAACAAAACAACCATGATGAAAATTCTGAATGACAAGTTTGTTTGAATTAGGTGAAATTTGTGTTGGTCTTGACTGACATAAGCCCAATCATAAAAATAAAAACAAATCCCGGTGGCACACAGTATCAATACTATTTCAAAAAGTTACATAAATAATTCACATAATTACAATATTTCGTTATAGTTTCCCCTTTGCAATGAACAATCAAGAGAGGCTAGATAGATAAAATATATATTAAAAAAGTAACAGATATACATTTATATTGAATCAAGCTGCATAGCAGTTTGAGACAAAACTTCAATTGCAACGACGTTAAACAAAGGCAATTCATATTTTCGTGAAAATAAATCAGATGCACAACAAATTGCACAACACTATACATTTATCTGGTCACTCATTTCTGTACGGCATTAGAAGCACACAAGTTGTATGGCTTGCAAGATACTAGTAATCAAGGGCTAATAACCACTGACAAGTGTCACAGCGGTGAATAAATCAGGCAACACTGGTACAAGATAAATCTGGTCTCTACTATAAAAGTTTGTCAAGGCACAAGTATATCATCCAATGTACTGAGCAATACTTCTAAAATATATTTGCTGTACACTGTGATGTCATAAATCATTGGTTAGTCTGGGTGCAAATATGGTAAAAATATAGATGAACTTTCAAGGTGACCCCTGCATTTTTGTAGTCATTGGTTGAGTAGGAAAAGTCGTTCATTTTTAGGTCTTCAATAAATTAAACCTTTACTGGCACAATAAAGTACAGCGCCACTCAATTACAAAGACTCATGTCGTCATCAATGTAAAACATGTAGCCTACTTGACAAATAGGCCTCCTATTTTGTCAAAGGTCATACATACTACATGGGATATTCATGGGTTACATTTGAAAATAGGTATTTCTTTCCTCAATATCCTTATGCTTGAAAATAACAATAATCTTATTGTGTATTCATAACACAAAACATTAACATGTTGCTAACAAAATATTGTATGTATACTATATATAAAGAATGTACTTTATCATTGAAATTGGTCCAATGTTGAGTAAGGTGGCCTGATTAGCAACCTGCTCGGGTTGAGGTAACAAACACATTCTGCGTTTGGAGTTTTTTGTAAACCCTATTAACAAATATTTAATAGATGCTGTTTTAAACTGTCTGTATGGCTTTATAACTGGCATAGTTGTCCAATAACTTCCTGCTCTTTCCTTATTCAAGAGGTGAAATAAGTTGTAGATGTGACAGTACAGGTTCAATGGTTCAATGTTTCATGGATGATAACACAAGGGTTTGACTTTAAATCAGATTTGGACAAACATACTGTACAATTGATCTCAACCTGGCATATGAACAGAAATCTATCTAAGGGAAGAAAACAATGCACAGGAATGTGCATGTGACTCAGTGTACATGTTACATTTTAACTCCCTCAATCATAAAGTTGTATTCCTGTCCTCGCATCTACAAGGAGAAGAAAAGCTTCACTGACAGATATGTCACACAAGACCACAGCCAACTACAGTTTCAACAGGTGGGGAAGGGCCAAATCCACATAACTAATATTAATACAATTACGGAGTTAAATCAGAACCAAACTTGTACATCAAGTCATTTGTAGCACAAATATGATTGTGGGACACAATTTAGACAATATCTAAAACAAGAAATACCAAATAAATTAGATATGATTTCTGAAAAGATGTATTAGAACTACACCAGTAAAAAAGATATGATAAAATATTTGTAAATATGATAAAAATTCACAAATACTCACGACTACTGGAAACAAAACTACTAGTATTTCACAAGAGTTGAAGAAGGCCAATCACAGACAGCTCTTTTCTCCAAAGCAACTTAACGGTCCCTTTAAATATCTAAAAGAACACAGCTCAAGCTCTGGGATGGGGAATATGGGGCCCCACCAATCACATTACTAAAAATTATTTAAATACTCTCCATTTAAAAAATCTGCTTGTTTTTAAAGTGAAAAAAAGGTAATGATGTTAAGAACACACAATAAAATACAACACTAAGAGAGAAAGATGGAGGCACTCAACGAAGCTGTTATTGTTGTCATCAGAGACCAGCACCTTGTTCATGTGTATACTCAGATTCAGACAAAAAACAAGACACAATCTTACTGTTGGCTCCACTCCAGCCCAATACTCACATGTAAAGAATAAAAGCACAAACCAGTTTGGCAGCAGTACAGGTGTAGGGTCTTAATTTGAGCCAGTTTGCTAAAGCAGAAAAATAATCCTGCTGCAAAAGGAAATGTGAATTATTCTGTGGATTATAATTAATGGACATTTTTGTAGAGGTTGATACATTTTTCATTAGGGTAAATCAAGTCTGAAATGTCAAAGTCGAAATTTGACACACAAGCGAGCTGTGCGTCAAGAAGCAGAGCGGCTTGGCAGAGTCGTGTTGCAGTTGCAGAGTTGCAGCGATGGTACAAGACTAACTACCAATTGGATATCATGAAATTCGGGGTACAAAGTATACCAAAAATATATACAAAAATTATAAAATACAAATAATAATAAAAAATGTTTTTCTTCCAGTGCAGGAAAATTCTCAGCAACAAAAGAGTGATCAAATTAAGATCATACATCTGTATATCACGCCTGATACTAATAATCCAACTACAAACAACCATTCATGCTCAAGGCAAAACAGATCCAGTCACTTTCACCACTTTCTTCCTGTCAAAACATGGCGAGTCTCAAATGACAAATATGAACACACCAATCAATATGAGCCATAAAACTGGCCATTCATGAAGACGAAAAAGGAGGCTGTGACTTGAGGCCTTGACTCAGGTCCTGGGGTGGCCCACTGTAGGCAAGAGAGTTGGTATTTTACAGTAAGACAAACATACGGAAAACTCCTCTCTGATCTATGGATAAAAGTCCAGTTTGTGCGTGCCAGACGTGAGCTAATACAAACATCTTCCATGGAGACATCATTACAAAACAACACATTATCTACATTTGCGATAGAATGATACAAATAACAATATACTCTTTAATTACATTAGACAACCATGCACACTGGTATATAGTACACATATATGGTTCTGTTTTATTCAAAATGTAGGCCTATTTAATTATGTAGACTGGAAATTCTTCATTTAAAGGCTGGATGATTTTTTTCTCTTGATCCACATTGACCCTAATCTAGAGCATCTCTCGTACTACAGAGTCTAATCAGGGAAAGAAATCCATGGTGTAATACTCCAATAGTTGGAGTTATTCTCATGAATGGGTAATGGGAAGATGGCTGCCAATAAGAAACTGGTATTTCATGAAAGGAACAATAAAAAACTAAAGCCATAACTCAAAACACATGCATGAGTAATAAAGTTGTCGAGATGTACTGACTAAATAGCTGACTAGCGAATGCATAGGCCAACTTAATGAGTAACTGGCCACAAAAGGAAAGCATCGTAAAGTGCTGAAAGAACTAAAGTCAAAATATATTACAAAGGTTTATTTTTCATGAATTGTAAATTTTCTTTTGCTATTTCCTAAAATACTTTTAATATCGTATAAAAAGGACAACAATGCGTTATAAACAATTGTGAGCCCACACTCTGGTCCTGGAGAAGACAGAATGCTGTGCTAGCTTCCACCACCATCCTTATAAAACCACACCGCAAAGTGCTGCTCTGAGAACTGAGGAGTTAGCCAAACATTACATAGTGTCATGTTTCATTAAGAGCTGGAGGCGACTAGCTGCGAGATACAATGACAGTTGTGGGGTAACTACAACCTATGTCCTATTTTGAGGTCCAGGTTTAGATGCAGTGGAGGACTTCATGTGTGGAGCATCTACACATGAAGACTGTCCTTGGAGAAAAAGGCCGCTGAGGCTTACATGTAACTTGGAGTTCGGACAGGAGCCCACCATTGAGTTTGTTTTCATTCTTATGCCGTCTGTAATGGGGGTCCACACCGGGGTCTTCTGCCGTCTGTAATGGGGGTCCACACTGGGGGTCTTCTGGGCTCCTAAAGGGAGGGGCAATTACATGTTTAAAGACATAGAAGCATGTAAACAGTAGTCAGTGATTCAAATTGGAACTAGAATTCCAAATGGTTAATCCTGCTTTCTGAGATACCCTCAAAGATGTATAAAATGAACAATGAAAGTACTACCATTTTAAACACAAACCAAACTTTTTAACATGTTCATAGATAGATGAGCATTCACCTGAAACCTATAGCAGGCCTAGTAGGAGCGAGTGAGGTTGTTGCCCTGCTCCTGCAGGCTGACAAGCAGGTCATCTATCTTCTCCATGTTCTGGGAGGCGGTCATGCTGTTCTGCATGCTCCCTGACTCAGACATGGACTGGTTGAGCAGCGACTGGATCTGGGCCTCGCTCTCTCTCTGGTTCTGACCAGACTGACTGATGGCAATGATCTGATCAGACAGAGTGGTTCCAGGAGAGGTTATCAGCTGGCCACACTCTGTATGGGGAAGAAAAGGGTAGTCACTGACTACATGCCACATGAAATGCTAACAAAAACCAAACAATGTTTTTCTGGAGCATATAAAAAAAAAGATGACATTTGATAAAAGGACAGATCACATAATCATGAATCCTTACCATTCTGAATCCCAAAGAGGAAGAGGCCTGGCTGCTGGGCCTCGCTGGGCTGGTTGAGGCTCCCACTGACTGCTGTCTGGAACAGAGACCCTGGCTGCTGTACGGGGGAGGAGGTGGTGGTCTGCAAGCCTGCCACCCCATTCTGAGTGCTGAAGATGCCTGTCTGCGGGAGTTCCCGGGCAGCCATGCAACCCTGCAGGGCAGACATGTTGGATTGGGGCATGAAGAGAGAGACGGGCTGCTCTGGGCCGTTGTTGGAGCTGGTGATCAGCTGCATGGGCTGCTGCTCTTGGAACAGGCCGTGATGGCGAGGCTCTGAGGGGTTCCCCACCACCTGGCTCTGGTCCTGGAAGGCCATGGGCTCAGAGGATTCCTGTTGGCTAACAGTCACCATGCTGGCCTGAGAGAACAGCATGGAGGGGTTTTGGGGAGAGTTCAGGCTGCTGCTCATGGGGGGCATCTGGCCCTGGCCACTGAACAGCAAACTGGGGGGCTGCTCTGGAGTGGAGAGGTGTTTGCTGCAGAACAGTAGGCCAGCCTGCTGCTGCTGGGTCTGAGAGAGAGTGTTTGCAGGTGGATGAGGGGAGATGTTCTGAAACATAGAGGTCTGCTGAGGTGGCTGAGGCTGGGAGGGCTGCTGCTGCTCCATGGGGGTCCCCTGCTGGATAGGAGAAAGCTGGGTCTGAGCCTGGAACACTGACTGGGGCTCAGGGGCAGAGGTCTGCAGGGCACTGAGGAAGGCCAGCTGCTGCTGCTGGCTGCCGCTAGAGGAGAGCTGACCAGGCAGGGCACTCTGGGGGAGGAACAGGTTGGCGGCAGAGGGGGGCTGCTCTGGGGAGAGGCTGGTCCTACTCAACACTGTCAGGGTGTTCTGGAAGAGGGTTGCCTGGACCTGCTCCTGGATGGGAGAGGCCTTCTGAGTGTGGAACAGCGCCCCCTGTGGGTCCTGTGCCTCAGCCAGGGGGCTGGGGTTATGGAAGAGGGGTGGAGAGGGATGAGAAGGGGTCTGATGGAGAAAGTTGGTCTGAATGGAGAGGAGCTCATTGGCTTGCTGAAAGAGTGCTGCTTGCTGCTGCTGTTTCTGTTGTTGCCTCTGCTGCTGTTGGGCCTGCTGAAAGAGGGAACCATGGTTCTGCACCATGCCCTGCTGGGAACCCTGCTGTTCAGCGTTCTCACCTAGAGAACCGCCCTGAAATATGCCACACTGCATTGGCATCTGTGATTTAAACAGCTCCTGCCGCAGGTTCTCCAACACATGCTGTTGCTGTTGTTGGTGTTGAATTTGTTGCTGCTGAATCTGTTGGTGTTGAATTTGTTGCTGCTGAATCTGTTGCTGCTGAACCTGTTGCTGCTGAACCTGTTGCTGCTGAACCTGTTGCTGCTGAACCTGTTGCTGCTGAACCTGTTGCTGCTGAACCTGTTGCTGTTGCTGTAGTTGCTGTTGCTGTAGTTGCTGTTGTTGCTGAATTTGTTGTTGTTGAATCTGTTGCTGTTGTCGCTGTTGCTGCTGGCTGCAGTACCCTTTTGCCTGCAGTTGTCTCACTGCTTGTTCCAGTTGGGCCACATCGTCTGGGGGGAATATGGGCAGCTGGTGCTGCTGGGGAGCAGGTTGAGGGGCCTCCACTTGTTGACTGAGCCTCCCTACCGCCCCAGCATTGTTGCCAGCCCTGTCCTGACCATGCCCCTCTCTGGGCTCCAGGAGGAACTGCTGAGGCCCAGGTTGGAGTAGAGAGTCTGCAGGCGCAGGCACGGGGAAGGAGTTGGTGAGAGCGATGTCCTGCTTCTGTATGGTGCTCAGGGCGTCTGCACTGTTGAAGACTGCTGTTTGGGATTCGGCAGGGTCCTTGGCAGGCCGCGGCAAGGAGTTGGAGTACGGGCTGTTGTTGGGGGGAAGGTTGGAACTCATGTCCAGCGTCTGCTGGGCGGAACACATGACATCGGGGGTCCGCTGAGAATTCAAAAAACAGATGATACCTGCTAGCTTTTCATATATATTGGGGGAAAGATCGATATGGTTCATATGGATATGAGTCTACTATTTAATGAGGCATTATCACAGCCAAGGCTGGGAATGCAATTGTAGAGCTTTTACCTTGAAAATGCCAGCAGAAGGGAGGTTGCTGGAGACCTCCATTGGAGTGATCTCTTCTCTCTTCACAAGAGGCAACATTGGGGGCATCAAGGCACCATCAATTACTGTAGGGGCATGTAGGGACAATGTTACAATTTTGTCATACAGGAAGGAGCACACACACACACACACACACACACACACACACACACACACACACACACACACACACACACACACACACACACACACACACACACACACACACACACACACACACACACACACACACACACACACACACACACACACACACACACACACACACACACACACACACAATACAGCATGGTAGAGATATACTATACCTTTCATCCGTTGATCAAAAGGGCAGGGCTTGCCTGGAGATGGAACTTCTTTCTTCACAGATATGTCCACTGAGACGTACACAAATAAGCAGGTTGAGTTAAGGACATGCAAATCAGATGACCTTATTCTTCATACCCAGTCTCATTCTCCTTCGTCTGCATGTCAGGTTTTCATATACAAAAAATATAATATGAAATGAAACTGTATAGAGTGAAAAACAATCAGGACTAAATCTGTATGACTTGACTGTTTTGTATAGGACGCTGCCTAATCCGGTATCATGTTTAGTACATACTGTATATAGAAGGGCATTTTTGTTTTTAGATAGATCATCTACACTTCCATGTTTTGTTTCATTGTTTTAGTTCCTTTCCCTGTCACTTCCTGCTTGCTCATTGATAGTTCGTGCCACAGTGCCCAAAGGACATTTTGACGCCTGGAAGTGATGAGGAAAAAGGAGGAGACAAATACCC
Source organism: Oncorhynchus gorbuscha (assembly GCF_021184085.1). Classification (NCBI taxonomy): domain Eukaryota; kingdom Metazoa; phylum Chordata; class Actinopteri; order Salmoniformes; family Salmonidae; genus Oncorhynchus; species Oncorhynchus gorbuscha. Next base: position 17,507,954 of record NC_060176.1, read on the forward strand.
CCCTGTTCCCAAGTTGACATGGCTTCCTGTACTAAAGACTGTAATGGTAAATTTAGAGCAGGCTAGATGATATATCCACCTAATACAGTTGTCGTGGTAGAGTACTGGTTGTAATTTACTCTGGCTGAAGACATGGTCTGAGGAAATGTTGTTTTGGTCCTAATGTGGCGCAGAAGGTGAAACAAAAGAACATTTGTTCATGGACTTATCACAGACCTGGTTCTGGAGTGTATGTAAAAGGCTGCACGTCGTGGGATCGGCCAGCATTGGTCACCACGTAGATTCCCACACACACTGCAGACGCGATGGCTGGGTTCTGGTAAGGAGGAACCTTCACAATCAAGTGATTCTGAGGGGAAACGCATAACAGACAAATCGACTTAGCTAACAGAAATGTACAGTAGCCCCAGTCTTATAATTACATACATCAAGTCATGTGACAAACGTGTCAACATGCCTTATAAAACAGGCGCAAGCGCATAATTACTTGGATGAAATAATCAAGTGATGTCAGCACAATGTAGAGTTGAAAGAGAGAGAGAGAGAGCCACAATGGACATAATCCTGGCACAGACGATGAACTGGAGATTCCATACATCATCAACTAGTTCAGATGTGCAACCCCTTTCAAACTTTTCTGACTAGTAGAAGGTGTGGCGATGATTTACAGAGTTTGCCTGGTTACAAATTGTGAATAACATGTGAAAGACATCTAAACACCTCTGGGCTAGACAACTGATTGAGGCTTAGCTAACGGGAGCCAGAGGGTCAGAGCTTCAAGGGCAAAGGTTTACGCAGGACTGTTGAGACCTACTTACCACTGTGGCTCACAGTAATTAGGTGACAAAACAATGAGGCCATTCACCTCCCTGAGTGAGTAGCAATTTAAGATGATTACATCTAAACCTACAAATCTCAAATGGCTGCTGTTATCTAACCACCCTGTTAAATCATTAGCATGAATCATTCTAGGACCACAATAAGCAGAGAATAAGCTTATTTACCTGGTGAAACAGCTCCATGTCAATTTCAGCCTCTGCCTTCCAACACTTCTCATCTTAGGGGGGAAAACAGTGAACGGTTTCAATAGTATGGTAGGTAAAGGAATAAATATAAATGTTATTCATTATTCATATACTGTAAGGACATGGATTTCAGACAATAATTGGTTGTGTAGACCTACCTGATACATTTTCCTGGAATATGACTTTGGTATCCTTGAGGAAGTTCTTCCCAATGATGAAGACCTCCCCACCCCCCCTCACCGAGCAACTGTGGAGGGACTTCTTCAGAATCTCAGGCACCCCTGCAGGCTGGGCTGTAGACAGGACACCAACATACCGTCAGGCTCTGAGTTCTGCTTGACCTAGCTTCTCTAACTAATATTTTGTCACGAGTACAGAACTGCTGGCCTTCTCAGAGGAACCAGGGGAAGCCGACAGAAAAGCTTAAACCAATTGCTCAAGAGTACATTGTGAATTCTTGGAAGGCACATGTGTAATCTTGGGGAAATAGTAATTGTGCTTTAATTGCTTTGCCAGGACAAATGTGAGCTGAGCTGGTGTTTAAAAAAATGGTGTGTATGTGCATGTACTTGAGAGTTTATGTACATTTATTTTGTTATTTTACAGTATATGATCATTAACCAGACAGTAAAATGACTGTACTATAGGTAAAGTTGACACTCTTTGCAGTCCCCCTTTCTCACAGGCAAATAGAAATCCCCAAGTTTCTATAAACAACAAGCTCAGACTCCTCCCACTCCTCCTCCCTCCCCAGTTTTCACAGGCCTTCCACACTCTCACCACCCCGCTCCACAACACACACAGACAGACGCCGTTGGAGATTTATATTTTCTGGACAGATTTTTGCTTGGTCGGATTGCACGCTGGCATTGTAAACAAAAAAGTCCACACCTCTTTCACCGGCCTTTCTTTCTCTCCCTCGATTTTTTGGAGTTCTGCTTCTAAAACCACCGACAAATAGAACTTCTTATACCCCAGAGCAGTCTTTCCTGTTTTTGCCACTCATAGCCACACCCTATGTCCACAACGGGAGGAACACATGATGCTGAAGAGAGTCTATAGACATGGTCTCTGAAAATGTACTTAAATTTGAAAATGATCTGCTAAGCATACATAATGCATTAGAAAATGAAACTTCTAGACTGAATCAACTCTTCAAAGTGTCCAAGTCTTCAGCCTGGAACTTAAAAACGAGATGAAAACAATAAAACAAAACCTATATTACAAATGCTCATAAGACTATCCAGTCGAATTTGGACAGTAACGGCTCCCAATGGAGACTTCATTATTTACATCATTGTCCTGACCCAAGCTCCTTTTCATTTTCCTCCTGTCCACCCAACCCCCTGAATGAACCTCTCCCTCCCCCTAATCCTCTGGTGACGTGCGTCAGCTCTAAGCTCCGACAGCGTTCCTGAGAGAACTCCGGTGGGCAGATGCTATGAATAACCTAAAGCCACTCACTGCACAGGATGGGGGACGACGGTGTCTGTAACGTGAGCACCGAGCCGTCCGGCCTGGAGATGTTGACCCGAAACACCAGCCTGGCACGTGTGCTCTTCTTTTTGGAGCCGGCCACCCCGATACGAGCTTCCACATCAGCGTTACGCAGCTTCAGGATCCCCACGCAGTCCACCCTGCAGAGACACACACACATCACAGCTATTAGACTGGCAAGCAGGCCTGCTGAACAAGGCCCCAGCGGCTGTAACAGCCCCCAAATAACTCCCATTGGAGGTCTACTAAGAGGAGCAGTCTCCAGTATGTGTGATTTTACAGAATTGCAACAGCTATGGCAATAAGCAGATACATACGCCAGGGTCATATTATTGCTGGGGTCCAGGGACACTTCAATGACAGTGGTGCCCTCAATGTCCACCTCCTTGCAGGCTGTAGTGTTGCGCCCCGTCACCCTGCAGGCCTGGTAGAACCCATGTGGCTTCACACGCCCAGCATCATTACCCACAAACACCTGCAGCACCACTGCCTCATTCACACCCTCCAGCTGTGGACAAGAAGGAAACAAAGAACACTCAAATCAGAAAATAGCACAGCTGCTCCAAAGTCAACTCTACCTATTTTTGTAAGTCACTAGAGACTTTTGAGCGTGGAATATATTGTGCAAGTGGGGTGGAGCTAAAATAACATACAAAGGTGAATAGACAGTGGCAGCTTTCTGCTTAGTAAGATGATATCTAATAGCATTATATGATAACAGAGCTGTCACTGCACAACTGTCTGTTTTGCTGTCTACTTTGAGAGTAAAACATTTGAAATAAGGAATACATTGCTGATACTGAGATATGACAAAGAAATGCAAACAAAGTCACGATTTGCGATTGTAATCATTTCAAGAGAATAATGATAGTTACCTATTTTCTCGGTGGACAAGAAAATCTGTTGTGTTTATGTAGTTTATATACTATATTGCATTTAGCAGGCACATTTATCCAAAGCGACTTAGTCATTCATTCATGGGAATTGAACCCACTATCCTGGCATTGCAAGAGCCATGCTCTACCACCTGAGTGCTGCCTTCCAAGGTGTGTTGTAACCGCTAGCTATTAAACCTTGTTTCATAAAAAGAAAATAACCTGGGGTTGATATGTTGCATCACTTTTTATACAAGTTTCTACATAGCCTGTGACAATCACTGAATCACTGACTTAAGCATGTTAAGCCAATGTAGAGGTGTTATGTAACAATGAGTATGGAGCAGGTTGATGGTGGCATTTGATGAAGGACAGATAAAGGCATACTTTCAAAGGGGTAGAGTCAAAACAGTGACACGTGTATGGGGCACTGACCGTCCACGAAAAGCCCTAGAGGCCACAGCCCCCCTGGTCCTGGTGCTGGTTTAAGGCATACCTTTAGGGTAGGGAAGCCCTGCTGAGTGCGGTCCTTCACTGACCCCCTGCTGCCCTCAGTCAGGTAGCGGGCTCTGTGCTGGGTCTCAGGCTGGACCAGGATCTTCAGCTCCTTGCACTCACTCTTCTGAGGGAACTGGCTCGCTAGGGTCCCACATTTCTGATGGGTTGTTTGGGAGCCATCTGCCGAACTGCAAGACAGACTGGTTAGCTACTGTGTCAGCCCAACAGCTCCTAAACAACCTACATTGAAACACGCAACACTAACATTATCTACAATACACTTCCACTTCCATATATATTTAATGCAGGGGACTGTTTCCTTTCACTCATTCACAGCACTTGTCCCCTGCTAACCCTGCCTGTGACCTTGTAATCATTGGGGACTGAGGGCCGCACAACCTGGCGTTGGGTGACAGTGGCAGCAACCCTCACCCCCACTCCTCCTCTCCGCTCCACCTTGTGTTCGTTTATGTAAGGGGGGGAAGATCAGCTCCACCTTGTGTTCGTTTATGTAAGGGGAGGGAAGATCAGCTCCACCTTGTGTTCGTTTATGTAAGGGGAGGGAAAATCAGCTCCACCTTGTGTTTGTTTATGTAAGGGGAGGGAAGATCAGCTCCACCTTGTGTTCGTTTATGTAAGGGGAGGGAAAATCAGCTCCACCTTGTGTTTGTTTATGTAAGGGGAGGGAAGATCAGCTCCACCTTGTGTTTGTTTATGTAAGGGGAGGGAAGATCAGCTCCACCTTGTGTTCGTTTATGTAAGGGGAGGGAAGATCAGCTCCACCTTGTGTTTGTTTATGTAAGGAGGGAAGATCAGCTCCACCTTGTGTTTGTTTATGTAAGGAGGGAAGATCAGCTCCACCTTGTGTTTGTTTATGTAAGGGGAGGGAAGATCAGCTCCACCTTGTGTTTGTTTATGTAAGGGGAGGGAAGATCAGCTCCACCTTGTGTTCGTTTATGTAAGGGGAGGGAAGATCAGCTCCACCTTGTGTTTGTTTATGTAAGGGGAGGGAAGATCAGCTCCACCTTGTGTTTGTTTATGTAAGGGGAGGGAAGATCAGCTCCACCTTGTGTTTGTTTATGTAAGGGGAGGGAAGATCAGCTCCACCTTGTGTTTGTTTATGTAAGGGGAGGGAAGATCAGCTCCACCTTGTGTTCGTTTATGTAAGGGGAGGGAAGATCAGCTCCACTGTTGGCACCAAGCTTCCTCTCAGTGGAAGAGAACTTGACAGGACTTGGAGACCATCCACTTACTATCAAAGTTCCAGCCAAGCTGTGACCCCCACCAGCAGATATCTGTGTGTGTTTGTGTGTGAGTGAGTGTCAGTATGTGTGTATGGTGGAGCATAGGGGGTATTTGGAACTAGAGAGCAGCAGGGGATGAGTGAGGGATCCCCAAATAGCTGCCATGGTTTCCCAGTGACACTAGTGAGCAATGCAGAGTTTGGAGGCTCACTACCAAGCAGGGTCCACCAGAACCTCTTAGGAGATGGACTTATTGGGTTATTTAATCTGCTCTGCTTTCTCAACGCTTTTCAAAGAGGCTCAGTGTGATTCACCATGGCTGACCATTGTTTGAGCTGTGGTATCCTGCCCCTCCCTAGTGTCTGATCTGCCAGCTCTTCTTCAAGCACAGAGAAACATTCAGCCAGTGGTTTGGTTCGATTTCCACTTGTGGTATAGGGGTTTACACATCTTAACAATGGGAATAAGTATGGAGCAAATTTAGATAAACTTCTTCAAAATCAGGCAAGGTATGAACAGTTCTGTTGAGATGTCCATTCAATAGTAGTTGTAATGGTATAAGTTTATCAGTGTTTTTCGATGAATTAATAATTTTATGACATGTAACTTGTCTTAATGTATTTCTAAATGTATTTCCATTCTGTGTTAAGAACAAGATTCAAACTGAAAACGGAAACTCAACCAAAGTCCATAGAGCCATCTCAGAGATGTAAAATAATAGGAAAGTTAACTCTGCAGACCAAAAGGAAGTAAACAGTAGGCTAGATATGTTTCCACATGGGCTAATTTCACTGTAAAAGAGATCCAGGGGCACCCACCTTCCTTTGGTACAGGCCTTGCTGTCTGAGCCCAGCTGTGAGAGCACAAAGTGAGGCCCTTTGGCACTGTCTGCATCAAACACGTCCATGCTGGCCTCCTCGGCCGAGGCAGGCTTGGGCCCGGGTCGCTGGCGGGGGGTGCGCTTGCGCGACTTCCGGGGCACCTCTGTGTTGTCGTTGTAGGAGCTGGAGCTGACGATGCTGAAGTTGGAGGCGGAGTCATCCATCCAGATGCTGTTGCTCTGCTCGGAGTCCTGGAGCTGATCCTCCTGGCAGGACATGCGGCTGTCGTCAAACAGGTCCTCGGGCGGAGGCGAGATGTTCAGCACCGTGCGCCGCTTGGAGGGGGTCATCTGGTGGTGCTGCTGGGCCTCCTGGGATGCCCCCCCTCTTCCTCCTCCACCTAGGGATCCGGCCCCTCCTCCTTTCTCGCCGCCAGCCCTTCCGCCACCAGCACTCCCACTGTTGCCAGTCCCGCCCTCAGCGCCAAGCATCTCCGCCACCGCTCTGCTACTTACACCTTCGTCTGGAGCAGCGATGCTGGTGTGAGCAGAGGTCTGGTCGGTGGCTGAAGTAGTGGAGTGCACGATGGAGCTGGAAGAGGTGGGAAAAGCACTGCGAGGGCCTCCCATGGTCATAGAAGAGGAGACGGTGGTGGCATCTACAGTGTATATAATTAGACAGTAAATAAAGGCATCTCAACCAGCATTGGCTAGCAGTCCCATTCAAGCAGCGAAATTTGTGCATAATTGTTTTTTTGTGTTTTTTTCCCTTTTCTTTGGTCATCCAATTATAATTTTCCCTTTTCTTTTATTGCATCATGATGTGTGAGTGTGTCTATGTGTGTGAGAGTGTATGTAGTGTGTTCTGACACAAAAAAAATGGGGGAAAAGAGTCATATTATAGGACATAATATACATGGAAAGTCATGCATTTTCTGACATGAATATCTAATTATCTGAAATTGATACGTAGAGTTTCTAATTCAATCTGCAAAAAAATTGTGCCCCAGAACGTGCAGTAATCCAATTCTCTAGCCATCTTTCAGTGACACTGGACCTTGATTTTCAATAGCATTTGCCATGAACAGAAATTAACTGGGAAATCTACACGTAGAGGGATGTTCAAATGAAATGAAGATTATCTGGTGTGTAAGATGATGCGTGCCAAATAGAGCTCCTTCTCATACAGGTTCAAACAATTTAGTTGGGACTGAACGTAGCCACAGAGACAAAATAAACAAGCTTCTGACCTATGAAGCAGAGAACTGCAGACCATTTTATATGCAGACACTCCCTGCTTCAGAGGGAACTTCCTGGAATAAAAACGAGACAGCGAATGAGCAATAAGAGCTGAACATTCAAATGTAATTTTTTTTTTTTTTAACTGTTGAACAAAAAGTATATGTGAAAATGGAACCGTCATTCAAGGGTCTCGTTCTATTCCTGCTCAATATGTTTTTCTGAATGTCCTCCTAAAACACCTGAGGAAAATGGCAGCAAATGTGGAGTACATTTCAAAAGCATTCCTAGTTATCAGGTCCTCAATGCAGGGTACAGTAGAGTGCAGCTTCAAGCAGGTGAAATGGCAGATGCTGCATGGTAGATTGTCATCTTCCACTTCTGTGAAAACAAACTGGATAGTTTGGCTACTGGCATAAAAGGGGGACAAAAAACATGGGAGTTGGAGAAAGCTTATGACACCCCATGGTAAGAAATAAACACGCAATACCCGACTGTCTACTCAAGATGATATGATGGAAGAAATGGAAGCCTTGGTGGCCTAAGGGCCTAGCTCTAGGATAAGGTCTGAGCATGGAGGTGAAATCCTGAAGACTGCTGCAGGAGGAAGGGAGAGGAGAGGCAGACAAGCTATCCTAATTTGTAAAACCTTTATCGATACTGTGAATTCAACATGTCAATAAAAACAATTAAAAATAAGAGGTGCAACTAGGCGGCACATCATTCAAAACTGTAGCTACAGTGCTTTTGACTGAAAAATAAGATAGCTTTCTGTTGGCAATCGGAAGAATGCCAGGTATCTATGACTCATTACAAGCCAATGTGGTGCATTGTCTATGAAGAAATTCCAGTCACTTTACATTCCACCCACAAGCCCTCTCACTTTTCCCATTCCAAATGCACTCATATGTAGGAACTATCCCTGACTGCAACAATATGGAACATCATTTTGCTTTAATTAATAGGTTTTTATTTTTCTCAAATTAATTTTAGTGGCTAAACTATTTGAATTTATTGAAGAGTAGCCATGATAAAAAGAAGAAATGAATAAAGCAATAACATCTATTTATGCTCTGATGAACAGGAATGCTTTCAAAACATACAGCACATTGTATGGATTTCTGCAAACAGAAGCAATCTAGCAAACAGACAAAAAAACTCCACCTGATTGCAGATGGTAGGGAGCAGCTATTTTACCCAATAGATTATAATTAAATGTTTTATTCGAGAGACGGGAATAATTTTAGTTCGATTGGGATCCTGCAAGACAGCAATTTGTTCCCCATGGCAGTTGTAAGCTTCATACCACAGAACCAAAAGAACTAGTTCCATTTTCACAACCATGTAATATCAAATGAAAATCAGTTTTAAAACAAGAATAAAAATAACAGAACAGTGGATTTGAAATGCTGAAGAATTAGTTAATTACAAAATGAAGTCAGGTACAAAATCTAAATATGACGCATTCCTTTGAAACACATTTCATGATGTGCTGTTCATGCAGATTTTAGGTAGCGTAACAAACATGAGAAACGTACAGGCCCTGCTAAGATTGGAACCGCAGTGAATGATTTGCAGCCACTTTGAGCGCCCCCTCACCACACTTAAAAACACTCACAGAATCTGGAGAAACAAAGGCCTCAAAGAAACCCAGTCCAGTAAATCTCTCCAGCTTTGTAAAGGTTCACAGCTCTTACTCTGCTCCCTCCTGACTTATTTATATGGCCTAAAAGCTTTCTGTAGACTACTGTACACTGGCAAATATGCCTGAGTAAATTGTCCCATCCGTGAGTTGTGTACACATTTCAAACAACTGCCCTTTTATGTCCTGCTGTCTGTCCAGAGGGAGGTAATCTAGTTTTTTCTCATATAAAACGAGTTGCCCTGCTTTGAGTGTAATGAAACTAAAGACAACCGTGTAATAAACGTCAGGACAGCAAACGCTGTGGGAGAGAATGAAATCCCTCTGTTTTTGGCCTGTGCTGTGGAGCAGTAGAACTGTTGGATAGAATCTCCCTCTCCGTCTCTCCCTCTACCACACCCCCATTAGCGTTCTAGTCTAAACACGCAAGGCTGATTTGTTTAAAATGTAGCCAGGTCTTAAAGAAGAGAAAACCCAGAGACACCTACACGGAGGACAGAGGAGAGCACTGCTGCATCTCTTTATCCAGGGTATAAATCATTTAAATCAGGAAGTCTGATTTATCACAGGAGAAAGGCACCTGGCCACAGAAAGAGACATTTATCACATAAACATTTTAACCCCTGTTGTTAAGCCTCTATAAAGCATAATGTGTCTTTTGGTCATCAACATGTCAAGTTAAGACTATTTCTGGACTAAAAAGCACTTTCATTGGAGAGTCTTTTTAATTCAGGAGTATGCTTAATCTGGGTCCAGGAAATTGGCCCTCGTAAAGCATTGCCTGGTGTTAAACCTTTTGATCTTGACAAACTATGATACCTGTAAACAGCACAGTACATGTGATAACCTTGAAATGCTGAGCGCCAGGTGGTAATTAAGACATCCTGTTCAATAGGAGCCCATCCATTCTAATAGAAAAAGACAGCTGGCCAATAGGACAGCTATAACCACCAAAATGGCTGACTTGAAGGGCAGGGATTCAGGATTCATTTCTTGCTTGAATTTTGAGTCATCACCTGCTCCGTTTGTGCATAATACCCTGGCTAACGAAATGCATTGAAATTCAATATTCAAAGGGAGATGGAGGACAAAAGGTTGAAGGCTTCATGTATAATTACTCTGAAGAGGTTTGGTTCCGAGACATCCAGAGGAACAGAGTACAGATAGGTTGAAGCTAAAGAACTTCATTCATAAAATTGTGTATATTATGAACAAATTTTATACAGTGCCTTCAGAAAGTATTCACACAGTAGATGTTACACAGCCTGAATTTAAAATGGATTAATTGAGATTTGTCACTAACCTACACACAATACCCCATAACGTCAAAGTAGAAAAAATAAATAATAAATGCCTTGAGGCGATAATTATTCAACCTCTTATGGCAAACCTAAATAAGTTCAGAAGTAAAAATTTGCTTAACAAGTCACACAATAGGTTGCATGGACTCACTTTATGTGCAATAATAGCCTTTACCATGATACCGCGCACAATCAATTATCTGTAATGTCCCTCAGTCGAGCAGTGAATTTCAAACACAGATTCAACCACAAAGACCAGGGAGGATTTCAAATGCCTCCTAAAGAAGGGCAGACATTGAATATCCCTTTGAGCATGGTGAAGTTATTACACGTTGGATGGTGTTTCAATACACCCAGTCACTACAAAGATACAGGTATCCTTCCTAACTCAGTTGCCGGAGAGTAAGGAAACTGCCAAAGGATTTCACCACGAGGCCAATGGTGACATTTAAACAGTTAGAGTTTAATAGCTGTGATGGGCAAAACCTGAGGATGATCAACAACACTGTAGTTACGCCACAATACTAACGTAATTGACAGAGAGAACAGAAGAAAGTTTGTACAGAATAAAAATATTCTAAAACAAGCATCCTGTTTGCATCAAAAGTAATACTGCAAAAAAATGTGTCAAAGCAATTAACTTTTTGTCCTGTGTTATGTTTGGATCAAATCCAATACATTACTGAGTACCACTCTCCATATTTTAGCATAGTGGTGGCTGCATCATGTAATGGTTATGCCTGTAATCATTAAGGACTGGGGGGGTTATCAGAATAAAAAAAATAAAACAGAATGGAGCTAAGCACAGGCAAAATCCTAGAGGAAAACCTGGTTCAGTCTGCTTTCCACCATACAGGAGATTAATTCACATTTCAGCAGGACAATAACCTAAAACACAAAGCCAAATCTACGCTGGAGTTGCTTAACAAGACAGTGAATGTTCCCAAGTGGCCGAGTTTTTACTTAAATCTCCTTGAAAATCTATGGCAAGACCTGAAAATGGTTGTCTTGCAATGATCAGCAACCAATTTGACAGGGCTTAAAATAGGTGTGGAAAGCAGACGTACACAGCTGTAATCTACACAGCTGAAGCTAGCTAGCTTACAAAGAATAACAACAAAAAATATCTAGTTAACAGAAGAAAGGAAGACAAAATAAGGACAAAAGAAGGACAGAAGAAAAAGGAAAAGAAAGAGGACAACATAGTGAAACAGTACTTCTATTGCAACTTGTATTTCGTCGTCCTAACGTAGTCTACACTGCTATCTGCCCAGCAGCTAGCCAGCTAGCATACGTCCACCGTCTACCGAATTGCAGCACTGTAGAAACTATTACACTCAACTGAACGACGTGATTAGTGTAGTGTTAGCTAGCTACATAGTTGTCTTTGCTGTCTTCGTATCCAAGATAATTGTGTAGTTTAGAGCGTGTAGTCTTAGAGTAATTATCTTAATTTACTGAGGTTAGCTAGCCAGCTATTTGTCGTCCTTAACGTAGGAGACACTGCTAGCTAGCCAACAGCTAGCCAACGTCTACTGAATAGAACTTCCGCACTCAACAACCGGGTCGCATTCCGCTTCGCTCCACAGGTAGTATCACATTTTTCATTTCATTTCATTACAGCACAACGGTTTGATTTGTTTGATCGTAGCTAGCTACATAGCTAGCTACATAGCCGTCTGTGTATCAAAGATAATTGTTGTCGTTCTTTTAACGCAACATAACGTAATCAACACTGCTAGCTAGCCAGCTAGCCCCCGAATAGCAGCACTGTAGAAACTATTACACTCAACGGAACAACTTGATTAGTGTAGTGTCAACAACGCAGCCACTGCCAGCTAGCCTACAAAGTCAACAACGCAGCCACTGCCAGCTAGCCTACTTCAGCAGTACTGTATCATTTTAATCATTTTAGTCAATAAGATTCTTGCTACGTAAGCTTAACTTTCTGAACATTTGAGACGTGTAGTCCACTTGTCATTCCAATCTCCTTGCATTAGCGTAGCCTCTTCTGTAGCCTGTCAACTATGTGTCTGTCTATCCCTGTTCTCTCCTCTCTGCACAGACCATACAAACGCTCCACACCGCGTGGCCGCTGCCACCCTAATCTGGTGGTCCCAGCGCGCACGACCCACGTGGAGTTCCAGGTCTCCGGTAGCCTCTGGAACTGCCGATCTGCAGCCAACAAGGCAGAGTTCATCTCAGCCTATGCCTCCCTCCAGTCCCTCGACTTCTTGGCACTGACAGAAACATGGATCACCACAGATAACACTGCTACTCCTACTGCTCTCTCTTCGTCCGCCCACGTGTTCTCGCACACCCCGAGAGCTTCTGGTCAGCGGGGTGGTGGCATCGGGATCCTTATCTCTCCCAAGTGGTCATTCTCTCTTTCTCCCCTTACCCATCTGTCTATCGCCTCCTTTGAATTTCATGCTGTCACAGTTACCAGCCCTTTCAAGCTTAACATCCTTATCATTTATCGCCCTCCAGGTCCCCTCGGAGAGTTCATCAATGAGCTTGATGCCTTGATAAGCTCCTTTCCTGAGGACGGCTCACCTCTCACAGTTCTGGGCGACTTTAACCTCCCCACGTCTACCTTTGACTCATTCCTCTCTGCCTCCTTCTTTCCACTCCTCTCCTCTTTTGACCTCACCCTCTCACCTTCCCCCTACTCACAAGGCAGGCAATACGCTCGACCTCATCTTTACTAGATGCTGTTTTTCCACTAACCTCATTGCAACTCCCCTCCAAGTCTCCGACCACTACCTTGTATCCTTTTCCCTCTCGCTCTCATCCAACACTTCCCACACTGCCCCTACTCGGATGGTATCGCGCCGTCCCAACCTTCGCTCTCTCTCCCCCGCTACTCTCTCCTCTTCCATCCTATCATCTCTTCCCTCTGCTCAAACCTTCTCCAACCTATCTCCTGATTCTGCCTCCTCAACCCTCCTCTCCTCCCTTTCTGCATCCTTTGACTCTCTATGTCCCCTATCTTCCAGGCCGGCTCGGTCCTCCCCTCCCGCTCCGTGGCTTGACGACTCATTGCGAGCTCACAGAACAGGGCTCCGGGCAGCCGAGCGGAAATGGAGGAAAACTCGCCTCCCTGCGGACCTGGCATCCTTTCACTCCCTCCTCTCTACATTTTCCTCCTCTGTCTCTGCTGCTAAAGCCACTTTCTACCACTCTAAATTCCAAGCATCTGCCTCTAACCCTAGGAAGCTCTTTGCCACCTTCTCCTCCCTCCTGAATCCTCCTCCCCCTCCCCCCTCCTCCCTCTCTGCAGATGACTTCGTCAACCATTTTGAAAAGAAGGTCGACGACATCCGATCCTCGTTTGCTAAGTCAAACGACACCGCTGGTTCTGCTCACACTGCCCTACCCTGTGCTCTGATCTCTTTCTCCCCTCTCTCTCCAGATGAAATCTCGCGTCTTGTGACGGCCGGCCGCCCAACAACCTGCCCGCTTGACCCTATCCCCTCCTCTCTTCTCCAGACCATTTCCGGAGACCTTCTCCCTTACCTCACCTCGCTCATCAACTTATCCCTGACCGCTGGCTACGTCCCTTCCGTCTTCAAGAGAGCGAGAGTTGCACCCCTTCTGAAAAAACCTACACTCGATCCCTCCGATGTCAACAACTACAGACCAGTATCCCTTCTTTCTTTTCTCTCCAAAACTCTTGAACGTGCCGTCCTTGGTCAGCTCTCCCGCTATCTCTCTCAGAATGACCTTCTTGATCCAAATCAGTCAGGTTTCAAGACTAGTCATTCAACTGAGACTGCTCTTCTCTGTATCACGGAGGCGCTCCGCACCGCTAAAGCTAACTCTCTCTCCTCTGCTCTCATCCTTCTAGACCTATCGGCTGCCTTCGATACTGTGAACCATCAGATCCTCCTCTCCACCCTCTCCGAGTTGGGCATCTCCGGCGCGGCCCACGCTTGGATTGCGTCCTACCTGACAGGTCGCTCCTACCAGGTGGCGTGGCGAGAATCTGTCTCCTCACCACGCGCTCTCACCACTGGTGTCCCCCAGGGCTCTGTTCTAGGCCCTCTACTATTCTCGCTATACACCAAGTCACTTGGCTCTGTCATAACCTCACATGGTCTCTCCTATCATTGCTATGCAGACGACACACAATTAATCTTCTCCTTTCCCCCTTCTGATGACCAGGTGGCGAATCGCATCTCTGCATGTCTGGCAGACATATCAGTGTGGATGACGGATCACCACCTCAAGCTGAACTTCGGCAAGACGGAGCTGCTCTTCCTCCCGGGGAAGGACTGCCCGTTCCATGATCTCGCCATCACGGTTGACAACTCCATTGTGTCCTTCTCCCAGAGCGCTAAGAACCTTGGCGTGATCCTGGACAACACCCTGTCGTTCTCAACTAACATCAAGGCGGTGGCCCGTTCCTGTAGGTTCATGCTCTACAACATCCGCAGAGTACGACCCTGCCTCACACAGGAAGCGGCGCAGGTCCTAATCCAGGCACTTGTCATCTCCCGTCTGGATTACTGCAACTCGCTGTTGGCTGGGCTCCCTGCCTGTGCCATTAAACCCCTACAACTCATCCAGAACGCCGCAGCCCGTCTAGTGTTCAACCTTCCCAAGTTCTCTCACGTCACCCCGCTCCTCCGCTCTCTCCACTGGCTTCCAGTTGAAGCTCGCATCCGCTACAAGACCATGGTGCTTGCCTACGGAGCTGTGAGGGGAACGGCACCTCAGTACCTCCAGGCTCTGATCAGGCCCTACACCCAAATAAGGGCACTGCGTTCATCCACCTCTGGCCTGCTCGCCTCCCTACCACTGAGGAAGTACAGTTCCCGCTCAGCCCAGTCAAAACTGTTCGCTGCTCTGGCTCCCCAATGGTGGAACAAACTCCCTCACGACGCCAGGACAGCGGAGTCAATCACCACCTTCCGGAGACACCTGAAACCCCACCTCTTTAAGGAATACCTAGGATAGGATAAAGTAATCCTTCTCACCCCCCTCCCCCCTTAAAATATGTAGATGCACTATTGTAAAGTGGCTGTTCCACTGGATGTCATAAGGTGAATGCACCAATTTGTAAGTCGCTCTGGATAAGAGCGTCTGCTAAATGACTTAAATGTAAATGTAATCACTGCCAAAGGTGCTTCTAGAAAGTATTAACTCAGCGGTGTGAAAACTTATGTAAATTCAATATTTCTGTATTCATTTTCAATAAATTTGCTAAAATGTTTAAATACATGTTTTAATTTTGTCATTATGTGCTATTGCGTGTAGATGGGGGAGGGAAAAAAACAATTTCATACATTTTGAATTCAGGTCTTAACACAACAAAATATGTAATAAGTCAAATGGTATGAATACTTTCTGAAGGCACTGGAACTATTTGTTTCGGCCATAAAATGGTAGTATCGGTAGTATCACTCAATATATTTAGGCTATTCTTTCCACAAACCCTACCAATTTCCACTTAACAAAAATGCTGAAAGTGGCTGCAAATCACCATGCTCTTAAAACCAATGTGATTATTGCCCAGTCCCAGCAGATGGAGGCAATAATACTCAAGGTGTATTACAGCGTAGACTTAATACATTTTCAAATAAACATAGAACATTTACTCTTATTGTAAACACATTACCGAAGACCCATGCCTCCACCTATGGGACCATTGCATGTTCCATCCTAGCCCAAGTTCTGCTTTTCTGTACCCTTAAACCCATGAAGGAAAACTCTTTCTCAACATCATATTCATCATCTCCACCACCACCCCAAAATCAACATAAGGGAAAATGGAGCATTTCTATGTTTTATAGTAAAAAAAAGATAGCGGAAGATACGTGTTTCCAATGACGACATCGGTGTGCATCGTGTGATTGACACATTTTGAGTAGATATTACCTACTAATTGGTTCATGATGTCATTGGAAAAACAGATCTTTATATTTTTTACTACAAAACACAGAAGTGCACCTTTTTCGCATATGTTGATGTTGGGGTGGTGCTGGAGATAATGAATATGAAATCGATTTAATTTTTTTGTATTTTATGTCCCTTTAACTCCACCCCTTCCACAATATGTTCCACTACCATTTAAATGCAGAATTAAAGAAACAAAACATTTGACATCAAAAACTCAGTTGCAATACAATACAAAAAATGGTAAATGCAGTAAATGAAAATAATAAGAAGTCTAAAAGTTTAGACGGACCTACTCAACACCCTGGATGAATTTTGATGGGTTAAGAGCCCTTGGGACTAAATGTGTACTGATAGACAGACACAGTACCACAACCCACCACGACGCCTGTGGGGCCCAGCTAAAATGCAAGTTAAGTTCATTAATAGCAAAACAACTTCCATCCAATCAACAAAAAAGCAATTCACTTTGTGCATTTGCTGAATATTATTGAAACAAAGAAAGGAAGAACATTTCAAAGGCTTTGTGGAGTATGTTCACTTGTCAATATATTGCTGAGGTGTGTGGATGCCGATATTGATCGGGTGCTGTTCAATGTACAGGCTGAGTGTCATTTTGGAGCTTGTAAAATAAAATGCATTTCCACTTTAAACTCATGCAGAAGCTAAGTTGGCACAAGCAAACTCGGACCCTTTAGCATGGGTGGGAAGCAGGAGAAGGAGTGGCTGGGATAGTAAGGTCTGAACTGAACAAACATTCCTAAAGATGAACTGAATGAATGAAATTATGGGCAAAAGTAACATAAGGTCCTTTCCCTCTCTAATGGGTGTTCACCTATAAAAAGACTCCCACTGCAATTACCTACTTAAAACGGAAAAACAGACTCTCTTGTGAACTGCACTACTTGAAATGACCTCCCTTAAATGGCTTGGCATTAGATCCAATTTGGATTTCCTTTTACAAAATGTTTTCCCATATACAGTCATGGCCAAAAGTTCTGAGAATTCCACAAATATTAATTTTCACATATTCTGCTGCCTCAGTTTGTATGATGGCAATTTGCAGTTACTCCAGAATGTTATGAAGAGTGGTCAGATGAATTGCAAAGTCCCTTGTTGCCATGCAAATGAACTGAATCCCCCAAAAAACATTTCCACTGCATTTCAGCCCTGTCACAAAAGGACCAGCTGACATCATGTCAGTGATTCTCTCATTAACACAGGTGTGAGTGTTGACAAGGACTAGGCTGGAGATCACTCTGTCATGCTGATTGAGTTTGAATAACAGACTGGAAGCTTCAAAAGGAGGCTGGTGCTTGGAATCATTGTTCTTCCTCTGTCAACCGTGGTTACCTGGAAGGAAACATGTGCCATCATCATTGCTTTGCACAAAAAGGGCTTCACAGGCAAGGATATTGCTGCCAGTAAGATTGCACCTAAATCAACCATTTATCGGATCATCAAGAACTTCAAGGAGAGCGGTTCAATTGTTGTGAAGAAGGCTTCAGGGTGCCCAAGAAAGTCCAGCAAGCGCCAGGACCGTCTCCTAAAGTTGATTCAGCTGCAGGATCGGGGCACCACCAGTACAGAGCTTGCTTAGGAATGGTAGCAGGCAGGTGAGTGCATCTGTATGCACAGTGAGGTGAAGACTTTGAGGATGGCCTGGTGTCAAGAAGGGCAGCAAAGAAGCCACTTCTCTCCAGGAAAAACACCAGGGACAGACTGATATTCTGCAAAAGGTACAGGGATTGGACTGGTGAGGACTGGGGTAGTCGTTTTCTCTGATGAATCTCCTTTCCGATTGGTTGGGGCATCCGGAAAAAAGCTTGTCCAGAGAAGACAAGGTGAGAGCACTACCATCAGTCCTGTGTCATGCCAACAGTAAAGCATCCTGAGACCATTCATGTGTGGGGTTGCTTCTCAGCCAAGGGAGTGGGCTCACTCACAATTTTGCCTAAGAACACAGCCATGAATAAAGAATGGTACCAACACATCCTCCGAGAGCAACTTCTCCCAACCATCCAGGAACAGTTTGGTGAAGAACAATGCCTTTTCCAGCATGATGTAACACCTTGTCATAAGGCAAAAGTGATAACTAAGTGGCTCGGGGAACAAAACATCAATATTTAGGATCCATGGCCAGGAAACTCCCCAGACCTTAATCCCATTGAGAACTTGTGGTCAATCCTCAAGAGGCAGGTGGACAAACAAAAACCCACAAATTCTGACAAACTCCAAGCATTGATTATGCAATAATGGGCTACCATAAGTCAGGATGTGGCCCAGAAGTTAATTGACAGCATGCCAGGGCGGATTGCAGAGGACTGGAAAAAGGGTCAACACTGCAAATATTGACTCTTTGCATCAACTTCATGTAATTGTTAATCAAAGCCTTTGACACTTATGAAATGCTTGTAATTATACTTCAGTATTCCATAGTAATATCTGACAAAAATATCTAAAGACACTAAAGCAGCACACTGTGGAAATTAATATTTGTGTAATTCTCAAAACTTTTGGCCTCAACTGTAGACTGACTGAAAGGCAAGGAAGAAAGTTGACCTCAGACAACAAATAATTCATGCTCATTTCAGACTTCTAAATGGAAATCAATAACATGTTACATCAATTAGAAAAATAAAAAGGGGTGAGCTAATAAACAAAGTAAAAGCAATATGAATTTTGTATGGCCAGAGTTGACTAAAAATAGCCGACATTCCTACACAACAGCTGAAGCCAACCTAGAGCGATGCTACATCTCC
Source organism: Oncorhynchus gorbuscha (assembly GCF_021184085.1). Classification (NCBI taxonomy): domain Eukaryota; kingdom Metazoa; phylum Chordata; class Actinopteri; order Salmoniformes; family Salmonidae; genus Oncorhynchus; species Oncorhynchus gorbuscha. Next base: position 17,526,758 of record NC_060176.1, read on the forward strand.
ATTCAGCCATATCTCAAAATGGAGGGATCAGGGGAGGGGACAAACATAAGTAACCAAGCCTTAAAGTTACAGGCAGGGGTGGTAGGACAGGGATAAGAACAGGGATAGGAACATGGAAGTGTGCAGCCGCATAGAGCTAAACAGTAAGGACACTGGCATCAGGGATGTGGTGACAGCCAGGCCAAGCTATAAAAAGTAGCAGGGCAGACCACGGATGGGTGATGGGTGTAGGGTAATATCACAGCCAGCATGCACCCGCCTTGCAAAGAACAGTAACAGCACAGAACAGTAAAGGTGTAAAAAGGCCAGGGCAGAGATGCTTCAGCAGAGAGCTATATGAAAGCAAGTGGATGAAGGCTGTGCAGGGATACGGGGAGGGAGAAACTACTTGAACAAAGAGCCAAAGCGATGGGGAAAATTGGCTGGTGTGACCAAAAAAAACTAACCTGAACTGCTGGACAGCCTAAAATTTAAAAAGTTGTCCTCATTTGACAGAGAACCAATAGAAACCTACATTTTAATGTCAAAGTATTTTTTCAATACTTGATTTGAAAGATTTGTGGTACAAAATAAAATTCACAAAAAAAGTGAAAAGAAGAAGAGATAGCCAGAAGAAGTAAGGCCAATTTGCAGTAAAACCTACAGTCCCAAATTAAATTTCATGTAAACTGAAAAATACTTCACCTTCCTCCAGCTACAGTCAGTATGTCCCGCCTTGTCTGAGGGCTGCATTGGCTGCATTGAAGCACTGATGTCCGAAGGCAACAGACTTCTGGTTCTACTGAAACTCACTCTAAACCGGGGCACTTTGGTAAGGGGCAGAGTAAAAAGAGCTAAAGTGAATTGCATTTTGAACGTTCAGGTTGTGACAGATTTAACCAGAAAAAGGTGTTTTGTTTTATATTTTTTCCTCTTGCTTTGAATATGATATTGGGTTAATTAACATTTAGGCCTACAGTTGCAAACATACTAGATTTTCTGGATTCCTTATGTGCAAGTACTGTAGTGTACGAGATGTACTATTTAGCCTTACACAGACTGATGCATGGTGTCAGAAGATACTACTTGAACTAATGGTGTGGCAGTAACTGGTTAAGCAAAATAGCTGCAAAACACATAAGTAAACAGTTAGTAATATTTCTGGAATTTTGCAAAGAGATATCACTGAATTACTTCACATTTTTGAATCTCAAACAATGATTTTGTGAGCAGTACAGAAATGGTTTTGTACCCGGCTTCTGACTTGTGTCTTGTCCCAAAGAGAGATGGTTTGCATTTTTATAACATCTATCTTCACAAATGTACAATAACAGACTGGGAGCCAATTGCTATTGTCAAATAATGGGGTACATTTTGCCTTTCATGATTTAGTGGACCCCAAATAGACAGACTGCCATATTGAAGATCATTCAGACAGCCCAAAAAGATGGGGACTCGGTAGGTCTTGTGTGCCCCGAAATAATCAGGGGTGTCCTCTAATGGCATGGAATGAAGAGAGTTTCCTTAGACTCCAACTGCAAGGCACAGTGTTCCCAGCAAGGACTGTAGGCATGACTTTGTTTTGGCATAACCCAACCACTCAAAACAATGCAATCCGTTTAGCCAATTGTTGAGCTAGGATCATGAAGTTGGATTTCTATGGAGAGCGAGAATGCCCTCTCTGTTAGTGTGTAACAGCCCCTACGCCCGGATGGGAAAACCTTTAAAAATGTCTACTCTAAAGCACATTAAAAAGAGGCCTTTCTGATCTGCTTGCAACCTGTAGGCCTGTGTCATAAAGAGATGTTTGGATCCTAGAGTCCCTGTATAGAATCATTGTTTCAGCACAAACCCAGGCAATGCTTTATTACAGCTCATTTTCAGTCTAGCCCTCTGATTGGGATTCTAAAAGGGGCTGCAGCTGGAGCTGATTACATCTGAGCTGTGAGGTTTATAGAAACCAGCAACAGATCATGATATAAAAGGTACTCATAGTTCTGCATGTCTGCAATAATTATCTCTGTGTAAAAACCCAGGGGATAATGCACACCAAAACAAAAAAACAGGAACAGGTCATTCCCATCACTCACAGTTAGAACTGTTCACAGTCTTCAGAGACGTGAGCAAGCCCCCAGGGCCCAGGGATGGCTGGCTGGCATTGTGTGCAGTATGATTTCTGAGGGCCACAGGACGCCCAAGGGAGAGGGCAATAAGGCCTCATAACGCCGGTCTTCAGCAGCTGCTCCTTGCCTATTGGCTGTACTCTCTACATGCAGGTGTAAGCCTACAGGTACAGACTGTGTGCTGCCTACCCCTAATGTAGTTGGAAGAGGTAGCCTAAAGAAGGGTTGACTCCAGGAAACAGGATGGAACCATTACCAGCACTGCTCACTGTTACCATGGAGGAAGAAGAGACGAGGAGGCAGAGGAGGAGGGGCTTACCTGAGTCAAGGGCAGCTGAGGGAGGAGGAACTGCCTCTCCACCGCTCTTCTGGCTCATGGCTGCTGCTGGGATTTGCTGAGTGGAGGATGGCAGCTGCAGCTCTTTGGGGAGAAGGTCATACACTGATTCTGTGTAGAGAGAGGGGGGGGGTTCAGGAGATGAGTCGAGTCCCTTTGTAAGGACTTGAAAGGTTGTTGATAATCTAACAGCATGAGAGCGCTTGCAAAGAAGTCAGCAGATTTACTGTAGATGAAGCTCTTTCAGAATTCTTAGTACAAGTTTAAATTTGCAGCTCCTCCTTTTCAAAATTTGAGTAAAATTGTCAAATACAATTCTGTGAGTATAGTTATTTTTTTCCTTTCACCTATACTTATAGGCTCTCCTTATAAACATCAAGAAAAATGTTAAACAGCGAAAACAATAACTTTCATAAACATGGTACAGCATGCCTTTGTCAGTTGACACTGACCCTGTACCAGGCCCAGAGCATTATCCTGCCTGGCCAGCACTCTAGAAAATGACCTAGCAGTTTATAAAATGCACTATAGTGATAAATACAGACCCAGTCCAGATTCCTACCATGTCTCCACAGCCTGGCCTATCAGCTGCTGCCCGGATGCCCCTACCACCTACCAACCCCCATCCCCACATGCCTGTGCCAGGGGCCTGGGAGGTCTTGCTAGGCCCCCTCCCTGAAAAATGGCAGGGAGCTATTTAGAGGAACAAGAGCGCAATGCCCCCCGAGCCATGTTAAGTATGCTGATGAGCACCACAATGAAAACAATAGGGGCTGAGGAGGACTGGAGGAAAGCGGGTGTGGAGGGAGGTGACTTCAAGCGCTACACTACTTGTGATGACGACCAGAACATTCACACATCCAACTCCTCCATTCAATAGGACTATCTATGGTTCTGCAGATAGAGTCTCTTCACACTTACTAGACTTTTACTAATATAACGTTGGTTACACATATTACTTCAGAGGTAGTGCATGACACTCGCCCGACTTGAAGCAGGGCAGTGCGAACAGAATTGTCTCATTGAGACAACACTCCTAAAGTATAAATGGCAATACCAGAGCAATGTTTTTGAAACAGCTGAAATGTATAGGCGTTTTCCTAATATTTGAGACTTGTTTTATTGAGTTTTTACCTGAAATTGCAGTAACAGCCTGTTACATTCTGAAATTGTCGCAGTAGGAGCCTGATCTGAGGAATAAGAGAGACTAGAAATCTACCACCACTATCAGATTTAGTTTATGTTTGTCTCCCCACTTTGGTTCTGAAATCAATTGTGCCCATTAATTAATTTGTCATTTTTGCAGATTAAGTGCTTGGGCAAGTAATGTATCAATACTTATTGTTTACAAATTAGCTATGACATAGCCAATGAATATAGCGCAACTTTGGATTTCACCCCATCTCAAAACCGACTGATTTGAACGTTTGACATTTAAAGGACCAAAACGATTGCTGATGGTGAACCTGAACAATTGAAATAATATATATTTCTTCTTCTTATTATTTATTTTTTAACCCCTTCCTCCCCAATTACGTGGTATCCAATTGGCAATCGCTGCATCGCTGCAACTCCCGCACGGACTCGGGAGTGGCTAAGGTTAAGAGACGTGCGTCCTCCGAAACACAACCCAGCAGCATTGCTTCTTGACACAATGCCCGCTTAACCTGAAAGCCAGCCGCACCAATGTGTAGGAGGAAACACCGAACACCTGGCGACCGTGTCAGCATGCACTGCACCCGGTCCACCACAGGTGTCGCTAGAGAGCAATGGGACAAGAACATCCCTACCGGCCCATCCCTCCCCATGTGGCTAGTATATATGGCTAGTTTGACAATGGCTAGTTTGACAATGAATGAGAGGACACATCAGTTGTCACAAAAAAAAGTGAACCGGCGATTCGCAATGTTTGAATTGATTTTCTGACTTATGCATGCTACATTTGGATCGTTTTGAGGTCCACCGACCGATGTTAAACAACTGAAAAATCGGGTGAATCGTTACATCCCAACTATAAATACATAGCGTAGGCTATAACAACATGACGTTCCCCTGGCCAGGCGCAGATGGGATAGAATCGCATAGGTTTCTCTAGGCTACCTGCAGCTGTGGTTGTTATCAGTAGACTACAGTTGATCAGACTGAAGATCAGACTAATTGTGCACGTTGACAAATCATGAGGAATTTTATTTTTTGTGGCAGTTATGGGCTTCCATATAAAACATCTTTGATAGGCTAACTTTGCTATAGGTGGTCCTTCTGTAGCTCAGTTGGTAGAGCATGGCGCTTGTAACGCCAGGGTAGTGGGTTTGATCCCCGGGACCACCCATACGTAGAATGTATGCACACATGACTGTAAGTCGCTTTGGATAAAAGCGTCTGCTAAATGGCATATATTACTATAACATGTCGTTATAGCAACTCTATGCTAAAAATGTAACGAGTGTAGGCTATGGACGAGAAAACAAACCCTTTAATTGTCTGCATATACATGCTTGTGAATTCTTGTATTATTCAAGAGTGTAATATGGTTTGGTTGCATTATTCAACAATGTTATATGTTTTTGAAGAAAAGTTGGATATTGTTGAATAGTTCGTGCTTTATGGCTAGTGGCTACTGTGATATTTATGTTCAATTTGAGCTGCGGACAAAGAATGTTGTGTTGCCTGCCACTACGAAATGTAAAGCGAGGATGTAATGTGAATTGAAAAGTTGAATTTTCTTTCACCACCCCGCTCCTCAGACCTTCATATCTCGTAGTGGGAATAGGGCCATCGTCAGCCCAAACAAACAAGTCCTACTGAACACCAAATTCCCTATCCCAATTATCATTTGAATAGATTGCTTTTAGTGTCCTAGTAAAGCCCCTGCTGATACTTTATATATTTTACAAGACAAAAAGCTCAATAGCTACTTTTCTCTTTATGATTGAGATTGCAACACCAGATCTGAATGAATCCATGCAGTCGTGTCAAATTAGAATCAAATGAATGGCCTGCTGAGGGTTCTCTGAGAAGGAAACCATCTTTTACTTTCAAACCCGAGACGGTAACACCTCAGGGATAAACGACTTCTATGGAAAAAACAAGACCACGCAGGTCACAACAAAAGCTCTCGCATGTCAATAAGTAGCATTTCAGAAGTGATTACAGTAGAGAGAGCAGGATTTACTGAGGGCCTGTCTCCCTCGGACTCCCCCATTAGGGTGAACAGGACAGAGGGAGGGGAGCTAGAAAGCCTTAGGTCAACAACAATACAACACGTTTACTGCTAGACCCTATTCATCTTCCAAATATTATGGTATGAACTTACAGTGACCATTACAGTCGCCTGACTCTCTGCCAACTGCCAGCTTTAATTACTTGCAGCTGAGTCCCGGGGTTTGGTGTGTGTGTCAGATACCTAACCCTCCCATTGTTACCTCTGGCTGTCCACTACAGACTAACCTGGGAAGCAAGCAGTGAAACAAGCCCACAGGCCTTGAGAGTCCCACAGCACGGCTCATTCTGGATGAAAACACAGTTTCCCACACAGAGGGGCCTGAAAATGACAAAGTCCGCCGCCTCCTCATCCCTGCTTCACGTTGCAGCGGCACAAGGGGACCTGGTGTGGTTGGAATGCTCCTATGTTAGGTAACCTCTTCAGAAAAGAAAGGCTATAAACAAACACACACTTTCTCTCCAATTCTCTGAGTCTGCCGCTCCGTTTTACCAGTCCCTCTACCAGTCCTCCCTGGCCACACTGATGGCACATGCGGGAACATGTGCACTCTGCACGGGGCCCTTCCAGTAAACAGAATGCAGACCGCACAGACAGAAAGTGTGTACTCTGCTCTCAGAGCTCTGCTCTCGAATCAGTGGCTGGCCTGTTTTAGTGTTTCCACAGTCCCAGGACTTTATAAAGAGTGAAAATTCCCATTCTGCTGCATAGTTTCCTCCCTCGCAAACAGAGCACAGTGCTTTCTTTTCACATCGCTAAACACGATTTTCCTTTCGCATGGGGAAAAGAAAAACAAGGGTCAATATCATTAACTGGCTAAATAAACACATTGACTTGACACCATGTGTTGCCTCCATTCTAATACGCTCTGTTTTGCTGTTCTGTGAATTTGATCAAGTCAGACTGAAAATGAGGATAACTTAATTTCCTCTTCTATTCTGACAGACGTCACAGTTCAGAAAGTGAATCAGTTCACAGCCCCAAAACTGGATTTAAGATACCAATTATTTGATTGGATCTGCTTCTAAACTAAAATGAATGAAGGGAAAGATGCCACCATCCCATTTCTCAAATAAATAATGCTGTTACTACACATGCAATGATGATAGGGTACAAATGAAGGTACAATTTATTTAGCCCAACTCTGCCACATGTAGCCTACTGTTCAAAGATTCATCTTCTTTAGAAGCAGGGTAGCCTAGTGGTTAGAGCGTTGGACTAGTAACCGGAAGGTTGCGAGTTCAAACCCCTGAGCTGACAAGGTACAAATCTGTCGTTCTGCCCCTGAACAGGCAGTTAACCCACTGTTCCTAGGCCGTCATTGAAAATAAGAATTTGTTCTTAACTGACTTGCCTGGTTAAATAAAAGGTAAAATAAAAAAATCGAGGCAAAGTGGATCTCTAAACATCCACACAGTTAAAAATCGTGTCCATAGCATGTGACACCCTTGTGTTCAGTTTTTACTGCACAACTCTATGTCGAAGTAAAAGTGTAGAGAGACCACTCACCATGGGAAAGGCAGGACTTACACTCCCATTCATTTCCCTCACATTCCTGCTGCTTGCTCTCACTAGCCCTAGCACCTGGGGCGTGGCACTGTGCTTTTGGCCGAATGACTGTTAACACCCCTTCTGTGCCCCTCCCCTCCCACCACTTGTCTTGTTATGGTGTTCACCAACCTTTTTCTATCAGCTTGTTCAACTTGTCATTTGAAGCTTGTCAAATAGAAATGGAGGCCATTGAGAAAAACACAAACAGCCAAAGTAGGATAAAGGTGCAGGGTGGCTAGGCTACATTATGGTGGGACAACACTAAATGAAGAGACTCTAGGAAGGATAAAGAATAGGCTTACCTTCACAGCAGCACATCTGATGTGCAACCCAGGCAGGGAGAAACACATTCAGAGGGCTGGCACCTGCAGTGAGCTATTTACAACACTCCTGACATGTTTACAACCAAGCCTACACGAGGGATGCCACTGACACCATAGCAACAGGGAACATGGGGGCACTTTCCAGAAGAGAGTTGTCTCTTCTCCTGAGCTAATGAGGAGAAAAACAGACACATATATCCCTAAATAAGTTAGCCTAATATTACAGGTGGCTATTTCAACAACTGCCAGAGTTACTGTAAATACTGCAGAATCATCTCAGTAAGCAATGGTAACACACACACGTGTTAAAAAAATAAAATAAGAATCGTTCAACTCTTTAAACGCCACCCACGGCCTCCCCTGACATCTAAAGCAGGCAAAGGATCTGGGCAGCCATCAATCAACTCTATATTCAAATCAGGTGCTACTCTGGTATGAGCCCAGAGGGACAACTCAACATCTTCGCAAAATACACTCCTAACGGCAAACCAACACAAACCATTGAAGCACAAGTCACATACGGCCGGCCGGCCTACTTTGTATAACATTGACACAGAAAAATACGATTTTGAGTGAGGAATGCTGAATGATGACGTCAAAAGCGTGGTTTCAAATTTGTTCAACAGGAAGGAAGATGTTGCCACCCATGCGACTTGATAAAATGTATGACTGAAACATTGTGAAATTGTTGCGACAAAAATAAGTGCTAAAAGTATTCACCCCAAATGTCAACCAAAACTTATTTGACAAGTAGGCCTAGCCTACCCTGTCCACTGTGATCCTCACACCCAACAGTAACCTATATCACCAAGAGTCCACTCAAGCCACAACAAAAAGGTTTCCCCAAAGGCAACTATGACAATCTCAACCATTGCAATGCCCATCGGTTCAATTTGGCCAACCTAACAGAGGCATGATTCAAATGCGCCTGACAACTAAGGGATGGAGTGATAAAATGCTTCCACGGTATCACCCAACAGCAAATCTGTCCCCTCTCACTCTCTCCAGGAAAACTGGAGGGCTGGGAGAGAACAAAGTGAGGGGTCACCAGCTCTGGTGTCAGGGATTAATGTAAATGTGTTGACGTCTAGGGGGCAAGCTCATAGCACAGTTGGCCTGCGCGTTACCAGTGTCACCGTACCGTCATCAACCCACATCTCTTGCTGCTGTGCCCGCTGCCCAAATAGAGGTGTAAACAAGGACCACACGGCCTAGTGACATTATTATAGATGTGGTCACCAGCACACCTCCAACAAGGACATTGCAAAAAAGACTAACAAAGACACTGCGATGATGTGTGTCAGTCACAGTCTTGTGGAAACAGTTTGGTTAAAAGCACAACAGACACAACTATTACTTTATGTTCTTTCCCACACACAGTTCCAGTCATAGAAGAAACTCCTACAGGTTTCCAATACATTGCCCCACCACACCGCTGAACTGGGGTCTCTATCTGTGCATAACCAAAGGAACATTCATATCTCCATCTAGGGTACCTGAAAACCGGAAACCAAATGCAAATGTGACCATCCTCAGCCCCAGACCAGTCACAATCTCTCACTACCTGAGAAAAAAAAACATAATGGCTTCATTAATCCAATAGAGCAGGTCTGGTCTTCTCACCTACTTCCTGTGCCATGTCCTGTCACCTAAGCCATCCACTGATGAATGTTTTATGACAATGCTCTCCATGGAATTGAATCCCAGAGCAGATCTATTCTTCACACAGAGACAGAGAGGAATCAACCACCTGAAAGAAAAAACAAAACACAATGTGTGACTTACACAGGGGCCCATACCCTCAGCGTCCAGTGTACTTCCTGTTTCATAGGGACATTTTAGGTGAATTTGTTCACAAAGAACAAGATGAGGATTCTCAATTTTATCTGTATTTTCAAATCACTGTACTACTTGGAACAATGTTGTTGGGGCAAATAGCTCAAATAAATTATTTAATGAGTGGCAATATTTGAGTTATATACCAGTTGCAGTACAATGTTTGGAAGGAGTCACGACGAGTGTAGAGGTTAGGTGAGAGCAGATGTACTTCAGGCTTCTTTCCACACAACCAGTCCAGTGTGTATCTGTGTGGTTGACCATTAGTACAGCGCCATAACGTCTCACGCAAACAATATCTTAGCACTGAGATGAAAGAAGACCATTTTAGACCAATGCAAGAGCAGTGCATGGACAGAGGAGTTAACAGAGTGGATGTTTATCATTTCCCCTCCATGTGCTTCCTAGTGTGTGTCATTGATTCCATTCAGTATGACAGGGGAAGAAACTAACTAGCCGAGGTTTGTTAACCATTGAGTGAAACGCATCACAAGGTAGGTTGAGAGGTTTGGTTTCATAGACTGTGCATCATCTTTATCAGGTCCCATATCACCTCTCAGAATGTGATCTCTGTCGTCTATGCATCTTTGGTCTTCTCACTCTTTATTCTTTCTCCATCTGTGTTTGTTTGTGAAAGGCAGCCAGGTCCTGGGTTAAGGGCAGCCGTTGGTGTCATGCAAGGCTCAGAGATCGTGACCTGCTTCCTGTTTCTGTCCAGCTAATCTCATGGTGACCAGAGACCACTTCTTGGAATCAGATTAGGCCTACCTCCGACTGGCTCGCAAGACAACACCACCAACCTTCATCAGGATAAACTAGCCAGTCACAGTGAGCCCTACTGTGGAATTCAATTGTGCGTGTATTTTTGTTAGTTGTTATGATTCTTAATTATCACGCATGCACAGTTTACAGATACAGAGCGTAATTTGAGTGGAAGATCTGTACGAGAGCTGCTGCTACAGATCCTGTTGCTGCTGGAGTGAAACGTGCTTCTATTAGCCCAATCATTGTGCAACAATTCTACAGATTTGATGGTCAGGCTTAAAGATAGCTACTATTTTTTATTTCTCAACTGGTAATTGAAGAGCGCTTCTCATTCACCATTCAAGTGCTTAGGCAACAGTGGGCAGGATTTATAATCTCACCACAAGAGCTGGAGGCAGTATGCATTTTTAAAACGTATACGTATTGTGTGAAACCTTAACGTTTTACTTCATATCATGAGGCATGTCTTTACATTGCTTCAAAGTAGCTGAGCCAAAATCCGTTTCTATAAACGTGGAGGTAATTATTAAAACACAACAACTCCATATGCCACTGAAACAATTAGCCTGATTTCTCCCATGTTCTATTGGTTTTCAAATCAACTTTCTTTCATTGTCCAGTAGCCTAAGGCACAATCCTAGTCATATTAGCAACCCATGTTTGTTGCTGCATCTTTAGATGTCCCATCTCTCGAAATTTCTAATGGATATTTTCATTCATCTCTGTCACATGAAACCGCTTGCATGTGCAGTGTGCTTTTGATAACGTTGTTGTTTTCTCTCTAATTGCATTATGGAAGGAACATTCACGCATAGCCTACTGACGTGTGTGCTTTGCCACACAGCTATAATGTTAAGAAATAATTGTTTATCATAATTTTAAGCCAAAAGTTCTGATCTGTTGCATCAGCCTCAATGCTTTTTAAAGTTATTTTGATGTACTAGTTGTATGAATATGGGATCTATTATCGCACAACTGTCCCAGAGTCTGTTTGGAATTTCTTTCTCGCACAGAACAAGCTGACCAACAGAGTAGGTCAACTTTTTGACTATGGAGGATAGTAGATTGACATAGGCTACAGATTTTGCTGTTCGTTACTCATCTTGTTGGCTGAGAAACATATGTGGACAATTATTCTAACATCTTCAAACTGCGCATCGGAATTCAGTAAGAAGGACGAATGCTGTTGCATCTGTGATTTGCATGTTCTGTTTAGAGAACGACCGATATGGATTTTTTAGGGCTAATGTCCATACTAATTTTGAGAGGCCGATTGCCGATATTTTAGGCCGATATTCAATTTAATTAAATTTCCCAGAGACAGCCATGTATGCATTTATTCATCAATTAAAGAAAATCTAACAATACATTTGCCTTTTTTAAAAGTTTTTACCAATCTAACTACATAACATTTGATTTGAATGGTAAATCTCTTGATAAACTGGGTAAATGAAGATGGCATAGGCCTACTCACAATACATGTGAATGCATATTCAATAAGAGTGTGTGCATGCATTGAGTTATTGAGCCTGTTTTAGCTGATCAGTGGATGCTACAGATGACAATCTGTTTCCCTTCTATTTGGGACATATAGTAGCCTACTGATCAACAACATTTGCATAGCAGAATCACTCCAGCATGTCACGCCTGTATGGAAGGACATCATATAGGCACTGCTGTTAGTTTGAGAATAGCTATTCAATGCAAATGGGTCCAACGTAACATCATGATTTATGATCATGAATTGTTATGAAACTAGTATTTTTAGTCATTTTCTGTGATCTGGAATATATTTGTATTGTTTTTGTTGCCGTCAGGATGCACCTCTAAACAACTCAGCTGCCATGACTAAATTCGAAATAACTCAATCATTTGTTGAGGTTTTCAGATACTATGAGAACTAGCTAATGGTGATTACATTCGCTACGAAGCCATATATGTGGATAATATATCGAACAGGGAGAGCGGGGGTAGCAAAAAAAGATTAAAACGACAATGCACATTCTGTCTGAACAGCTGAAATCTGCCCAAGGTTTGAGAAGTGAGAACACACATACACGCACGGATCTACAGATTTAAGTCCATAAACATGCAGTATGATTCTTAAGTAGCTAAACCTATTGCCAACCTTTATTTAGCCATTTTAAACACTTCCTTCTTTACCTATTACGACAATCATTTAATCCGACTCATCAACTGTCAATTTACCGGTACGATTGCAGACCAGGCCTTGCATACCATCAGGCTGTCAGTCACAATCAGGTCCATCTGCTAATATCTATCTTGTTACTGCTAGTCTCATTCATAGGACACATCACAGGACTGCCATTCCCCCATATTCACAAGGACGCTGCTTCACAATGAGCGTAGTGTGCCCACATAGGCATTTCTCCAGCCAGAGGGAAAACCATGCTTAGGCAACAAGGAGGCCTGTGGTCACTCAGCACGCACAAATACACTCACTGCATGAAATCACCAAGCCAAGCTTTTAGCTTCTCAGCCTCCCAAACAGGACAATCAGAAAAAAAACAGCCATACAACACTGAAATTAGAGTTCATTTACCTCAGAGAGTATCTGCACTGTAGAGATTAATTGCACTGACTAGTGATGAAAAAAAATCCATACAGTTACATATCGGGATATCATTTTGGACGATGTATCGTTTCATTTTGACAATATCGCAATATTTTTGTGCTAGTTGCACCAATGTTCCAGTATTTTTCCTTCATAGCTTGTTCTCCATCTTGTTTTTAAATAGGGAGCCAATTTGGTTTGAGCACTTTTATTGCCACAACTGATCAAATTCATTTTCTCATGGCTCTCTCGTCCCTCTGCAGAAGACATATGGTGAGCAATATGTTTGTAACACGGAACAGCAATCAAATGTAAGTATTTATACAGTGGGATCCAAAATTACTGGCACCCCTGACTGGCAATGCACAAACAATACTTTAAATTATATTGTTTATATTTTTATAGAGAGAAACTAAAAATACCAACATGTGAGAAATACTGTACTTTATTAATGTTTCAATGGAACCAACCAAAATCATACAATTATTTAATACAAAATACATTTCACCAAATTCAAGGTTTCATCATTTTTGGCACTCCTTTTATTTGATTTATTTATCCTAATTTAGTACTTAATGCAACCACCCCTGGCAAGGATAACAGCATGGAGTCTTTTCCTGTAATGTTTGACAAGGTTATAGAACACATTTGGAGAGATTTTGCAGATCCTTTCAAGATTCTTCACATTCTTGGCTTTGCGCTTCTCAACTGCCCTCCTCAACTCAACCCACGGGTTTTCGATTGGATTGAGGACCGGCGACTGAGATGGCAATGGCAGAACATTGATTTTGTGATCACAGAACCATTTCTGTGTGGATTTTGAGGTATGTTTTAGGTCATTGTCTTGTTGGAAAGTCCACCTACGGCCAAGTCCCAGCCTTCTGGCAGAGGCAACCAGATTCTCACCCATAAATTGCCTGAAACTTGGTGGAATTCATTATGCAATCAATCTTAACCAGTGCCCCTGGACCTCTGGAATAAAAACAACCCCAGAACATCACTGACCCACCACCATATTACACCGTGGGTACGAGGTGCCTCTCCTATTATGCATCTCTGTTTCGACGCCAAACATGCCGATGCTGTATCTGACCAAAATGTTAAATGTTGGTCTTATCTGACCAGAGCACCTTCTTCCAGTCATAATTTAAATGACGGTTGGCAAACTACAAGCACTTGCGTCTTTGTTTTGGCGTCAGAATGAGCCTGGCAACCCTTCCAAAGAGCCTGTGGTTGTGGAGGTGGAGTCTGATGGTGCTTTTTGAAACCTGTTGACCCCAAGATGCCACCAAGGCCTGCAATTCTTTCACAGTGATTCTTGGGGATTTAGTTGATTCTCTCACCATCCTCCTCCCTATCCTGGGGGGGGGGGTGCATTTGCGTCCTCTACCTGTGAGATTTTCAACTGTTCCAAATCTTTTCAATTTTCTATTAATTGCTCTGACAGTGCTCAGTAGTATATTCATTTGTTTGTGGATCTTCTTGTAGCCATTACCAGATTCATGAAGGTCTACAACCATCGGTCTCTTTTGAACTGCCAGTTCTTTTGTTTTCTTCATGGTGTTGGATGACAAAGGGATATTGCATGCGTTACCTCATTTTTATACCCTAGTGAAACAGGAAGTGATGTAATGGCTCAATATAGTTTCTTAAGACTTAGATCAACTTAAATAAGTGGAATTTAATTCCTGGTTTAATTTTGTTAGATGTTATTTACAATAATATTTTAGGATGCCATTAATTGTGAAAACTTGATTTGGAGGATCTATAAATGATTTTGGTTGGTTCCATTGAAATATTAATAAAGTACAGTATTTCTCACATGTTGGTATTGTGAGTTTCTCTATAATTATATTGTTTATATTTTTTAAAGTATTGTTTCTGTATTGCCAGTCAGGGGTGGCAGTAGTTTTGGAGCTCACTGTGTGTATATATGTACAGTGTGTCAAAAAAGTATTTAGTCAGCCACCAATTGTGAAAGTTCTCCCACTGAAAAAGATGAAAGGCCTGTAATTTCCATCATAGGTACACTTCAACTATGACAGACAAAATTAGAAAAAAAATCCAGAAAATCACATTGTAGGATTTTTCTTAATTAATTTGCCAATTATGGTGGAAAATAAGTGTTTGGTCAATAACAAACGTTTATCTCAATACTTTGTTATATACCCTTTGTTGGCAATGACAGAGGTCAAACGTTTACTGTAAGTCTTCAAAGTTTTCACACACTGTTGCTGGTATTTTGGCCCATTACTCCATGCAGATCTCCTCTAGAGCAGTGATGTTTTGGGGCTGTTGCTGATGGTAGGCTTTGTTACTTTGGTCCCAGCTCTCTGCAGGTCATTCACTAGGTCCTCCCGTGTGGTTCTGGGATTTTTGCTCTGGAATTCTTGCTTGTGATCATTTTGACTCCACGGGGTGAGATCTTGCGTGGAGTCCCAGATCGAGGGAGATTATCAGTGGTCTTGTATGTCTTCCATTTCCTAATAATTGCTCCCACAGTTGATTTCTTCAAACCAAGCTGTTTACCTATTGCAGATTCAGTCTTCCCAGCCTGGTGCAGGTCTACAATTTTGTTTCTGGTGTCCTTTGACAGCTCTTTGGTCTTGGCCATGGTGGAGTTTGGAGTGTGACTGTTTGAGGTTGTGGACAGGTGTCTTTTATACTGATAACAAGTTCAAACAGGTGCCATTAATACAGGTAACGAGTGGAGGACAGAGGAGCCTCTTAAAGAAGAAGTTACAGGTCTGTGAGAGCCAGAAATCTTGCTTGTTTGTAGGCGACCAAATGGTTATTTTCCACCATAATTTGCAAATAAATTCATTAAAAATCCTATAATGTGATTTTCTGGGTTATTTTCTCTCTAATTTTGTCTGTCATAGTTTAAGTGTACCTATGTTGAAAATTACAGGCCTCTCTCATCTTTTTAAGTGGGAGAACTTGCACAATTGGTGGCTGGCTAAATACTTTTTGCCCCATGTTATATATTAGAGTAATGAGAACCGCAAAACATATCGTATCGGCACCTAAATATTGTGATAATATTGTCTTGTGAAGTCCATGGCAATTCCCAGCCCCACTGACTACACACACAAACAAGCCCCCACATGTACTAATAGCTCTCACACACACACACACACACACACACACACACACACACACACACACACACACACACACACACACACACACACACACACACACACACACACACACACACACACACACACACACACACACACACACACACACACACACACACACACACACACACACACAGTCAACACTGCAGTTCTACTATATAATATTTATTTCACTGCGTGACCAAGTCACTACCCACTCTATATGTATAAAAATAGTGTAATTACAGTCCATTATTACTATGCATACTACCTCTCTTATTACTTGTTATTTTTGACTATTTTTTTTCGGTATTATTGTTATTGACTGAAATACTGCATTGTTGAGGGAGCTAATCAAGGGGCCAGGGTTCCAGTCTGTGTAAAGTGACTGTTCCACTGGATGTCATAAGGTGAATGCACCAATTTGTAAGTCGCTCTGGATAAGAGCGTCTGCTAAATGACTTAAATGTAATGTAAATGTAATGGAAGCATACTTTTGACTGCACCTACAGTATTGCAGTTTAACTGAATCCTAGCCAAGAAAGACAATTCCCATTGACGGCGCCGTAGAGAAGTCGAATTATAAAATTTGCAATAAGACTTTAGTCACCCCCTTTATGCACAAAACAATTTTGAATTATTCAAATAATTGTCGCTGAGAGTCCTTTTTAATATTTTTTTCATCACTCACAGCAGAAGTTAACATGTTTTATTCTTGCTCTGAGGTCATGACCCCAGCTAGCCAGAGGAAGTGCCGGTTGGCTTGTTTAGCTGCCCACCTGCTTTGACTGAGTTCCCGGAGCAGGTTCGTGCGATACTGCTGTCTGTGCAGTGCGCACAGAGTGCTACTGCGCAGGCGGCGTAGGCCCAGTAAGAAAGTTGGCAGCAACCACAGAACGGTATATGCGAATGTGAGAAGATTAAGATGAAAACAACGATCAGCCATCTTGTAGTCAGTTTCTAGTTCTTCTTATACCTCAGTGGATCTAGCACATAAGCATTTGGCTTCCCCCTTTATACCTGCTGTAAACTCTGTATGTGACAAATACAAATGGATTAGATTTAGATTTTGTTAAAAGACAAAAAGGGAAATACTATTTACTAGGATCAGGAAGATACAGTATCATGGCAAGAAAACAAAACAATGTGGATTGAACTTCTTTAGGAAATCAGCTCTAATGTTGGAAACAAACATCATTATGTTGTCATCCAGAGTCACATTTATTTATTTTCCAAGCTATAGTACAGAATATTTTACACACAGCAGGTTAAAAGGACCAAATAGTCTGCTTCATGGTTTCATTTTTGTCATGGAAAAAATAAATCGCAATACTGGTATAGTCCCGGCCCTATGATTTACCCAGGATCATATGAAGGAGAAAAATGCATCTCTTCCCAAGTGAATGATTGATGAACAATGGTTACTGGTTGAGGCTCTATCAGTACCAGCCATGTTGACATAGGAGAACTATGAAAGACTCCAAACCATTTACCCAGCAGCCCATGAAATCCACAGTCAAACGTCAGCTCCGTAGAGCATGGGGAAACAGAGAGTCCTTTCCTACCATCCATCTATAAAGGCCAGGAGAGTTATTAGTGATATGCTTAAAAATAGCCTGCGGCGTCACAAGGCTCCAAATTTGGAACCTTTGTGTATTTGCTCTTGATTTTGCTACGGGCGCATGTTGACTCTGCTAATAAGAATGTTGAAATAAGCTGATAAAATATTTGGCATTAACAATTTATGTTAGGAAGGGTTGTTTTGGCCTTGAGGCTCCCCCTTCATGGGGGTTGGGGAGGGAGGTTGTGGATGCATTTAGAATAATCGACAAAACATGAAAATAACATAGGTTATTACTGAGCAGAGCACTATGAAGGACTGCAGCAACAGCAGTCAGAACAACCAAAATGAAACCAACTGTGTATTTACCCATTTGTATAATTTAAACGTGATGAGATAGGCTTGCTGTACACATTGACCACAATCCTGATTGAATTCTTCAGTTGGACCATGATGGTGCCGCGTGTGGGTTTGGAGCGGTCTTTGTCTTGGCCAGTGCTGCACAGCAGTGCTAATTTGTCCTTCAGTCTCACCTCTCCTTGCCATACTAAGACCACACCTACAGTATATTAATCACCTAAGAGGATTTGGCACAAAATCTAATTAAGGCTTTAGAATGTCTGCTGATTAATTAGAAATAACCATGGGAGAATGAGGCTATTATCAGAGCAATAGTACATGCCAACACCACCACAAATAAATAATTGATGGCAACTCAGTTTGCAATGTTTGGGGGCGAGGGTGTTATCCTGAGAAGAACCAAATGAATTAAGCTACATAATTTAGTTCAGCAGAATTGTTCGGTTGCCAAGGCTGTATTGGATGTGATTCAAAACTATGAGGGACAATGAATGCTGTTCCAGATACGTTTTGAGAAAGGTAGTAGCCCATTTTTTTGCCACACAGATTGATTAAACAGTGCTATCAAGCAAGAGGCCCTGAGATAAAATGTAATCAGTTCCATCTCTAACCAGAAACAGGTTCCATCTGGTTCAGAGCTTGGCAGTGGGGCACCGTCATACCTGATGATGACGTCTGGTTTTCCCACTCACCAAAACCCTTCTAACATTTCACAATTTATCAGGCTGTGACTAAGAGGCAGTTCAGCTGAGGTAAAATTATAACTAACTGTACTTCAGTGAAAGTGAACCTTATTATGCTCCCAATTACAAGTTATTGAGACTTAAGACAGGTAGCTAAGCTACTTACATAAAACATAAAATATATATATATTTTATGACAGGATGTTAGGGGGAACAATAGGACACTGTCACTCCAAAAGGTACCATTCTTTCTGCCCCCACCTCCCTGAGAACTAACAGGTGACTCAGGAAAAAGGAATGAAAACACAGGAAATTAAGATTGCACAACCGTTATGGTGTGCTGGAATGTTTGTCTCTTTATACCCCCCTTGAAGTCACAGTGTTGCCAAAGCCCTTGGCATACGTCCTGTGTATAATAATCTATCATTGGGCAAGCTCTCTGACAGAGCACGTGTTGGTGTGGCAATGGCAGGAGCAGAGGGAGGGAGGGAGGAGAGAAACAGCTTTAACAAGAATCACAAATCAGGAATAGGACTTTAAATAGCACTAAAGAGCAAGGGGTTATCTGAAAACTACCACAAGAGGAAAAGGCTTATGGTCTTTGGTTAAGATTGATGAACAATGCTCATTAGCGGTGGATCCAAGTGGGGCAGACATGTCACGAAGTCCACATAAGGAGCCATGCTCTTTAAGGAGGGACTAGTAGAGCTGTAAGCCTACACTGAAACCTGACCGTGTCTCCTCAGCTGCTAACGGAAAAGCTCCTGACAGCTATGATTTAGCCCTCTAAATATTTAACATCTTTGTTGACATAAAAAAAGTCTTCATTTCGCTCTGGGTAGAAACAGAGGGATCAGAGCTCGGAGACGCATTTGGGTTTTCACAGAAAGGTGTCACAAATCAGTCTCCTACGAGGGAGAGGCACAGCGAGAGCAGAGAGCGCCACAGCCAACCTCCTAGACGATCCCGTCTATCACTGGTACAGCACCTGTGGCCAGAGAGGATTTAATAAACCACTAACCTCGGACATCCAGAACTAAAACCTTGCGTAATTGCGTCAGTTGCTCGATTAGGTTATAGGGGGAGACGTATTCTAAAAATTACTAATGAGACAAGCGGTCTCCGCCCCTCTGAACATAAACTCTCAGACAGTTTGGGGCAAGTCTACAGCCCAGATACCTCTTCCCCTTCTGAAATTTGAAAGATGTGAGGACCTGCTAAATCGTGATTTGTCCAAAAGACCAGTGACAAAAAAATCTGTGTACCTAAAAGCTCCACATAAATGGCGTCTGCATGCTAGGTTCGGTTTGCTCCTAGCAGAACCCGGCTAGGCAAAGTGAACGTCTGTGCCTCGCGTGATCCTTTAAAAAAGACCTTTGCTTGAAAAACTTGAAAAAAAGCAGCAAAATTATTATTTGTCCCTCTTGAGTTGCTGTAGCAACAACATACCCAGTAACACTTCCTCAAAATAATTACACAAAGATAAATCAAGAAATCTGTAATTCATTTGAACGATTTTGCAAAGGAGGTCTTAGTTGTGCAATTTCACATCTAACTGGAGTATTTAAGTTTAAAAAATTGTATGAAAACTAGTTGTCTCTCGTTCAATGACAACAAACACTATTGAAAAATCCTGTCCATAGTTCCCACTCCTACTAGGAGTAGTACTGTTGACCAATCACTGACGAAGGGGAGCAGACTTCAGCTACCAAACTTCGACTCGCCCTAAGAATTTTTTGTGTGCGCGTGAACAGATGAAAAAAAACCCTGCCAAACACCAAAACTTCACCAAATGTTTTCATAATATATCCACAAAATGTTTTGATTGGGAAGCATGCAGCAGGCTTCAGTCGTCGCATCACACTCTGTCGACAGCTGCTATTAACATTTATGGTACGTGCATCTGTCAACAAGAGATTTCTGAAATACTAAACGTGAGAATGAATCTACTACCGGAATGGGCACAGGGTACCCTGTGGGCACGGGGTATCACTGAATACAGCAGGATCTGTCTCTGAGACAAAAGCCAAGGGACAGTGTTGAGACTGGGCAATTGTATCGCCCAATTTAAGGCCCTATTTGGTCAGAGACTATGCTGTTAAGTGCATAGGCCTACCTAAGGCCGACATGTATTTCCTTATAGTTACTGGCAGTAGCAGAAATCAAATAGTGCCAAGTTCTGATTCCAAAGATAAGCTAGAACTTGGGTACGTGCAGATCATGTGGCACAAGATTATGATCACTTTGTTGATTGTACAGAATGTCTAACCGAAATGTGACTTCTGCTTTATCCCAACCCCACCAAAAGACACATACAGGTTAGAGAGGTTGGAGCAGGGGTTGCTACACTGGGCGCCCGTGGAGCAGTTGTTACGGGGAGTTTACTGCCTTGCTCAAGGGCACAGCGGCAGGCAATGGAATCTAGGATACCAGCAACCCTCCAATTGCCTGGCTCACTTTCAGCCAGATTTTCCCCCCTTCAGAACCGGGATTCAAACTGGCAACCCTCTGGTAGCTGGCTCGCCTCTCGAACTGATAGGCTACCTACTGCCCGATGTGTCATTCTTCCTGCACGATTGTGTCTTTCTTGAATTGTCCCCAACAGACAACTGATCTGGGAATCCCTTCAATAGCTCCTAAAACAGGGTTTCTGAATTGCTATGTAATCAATTAGAGTCACATTAGAGACCACAGTCTTGATGTTCACCAAAATCACAAATGGCATTTAACAGTACAGATAAAAGCCACACTTTTAAGCTCAATGAGGCAAGGCACTTCATTCACAGCAGTGACTTATTGTATCAATACAAACCATGCAACAGGGACTGGTGTGTCGATCATTATGTGTGCCACCAGAGACTCTGGGTTCGCGCCCAGGCTCTGTCGTAACCGGCCACGACCGGGAGGTCCGTGGGGCGACGCACAATTGGCCTAGTGTCGTCCGGGTTAGGGAGGGGTTGGCCGGTAGGGATATCTTTGTCTCATCGCGCACCAGCGACCCCTGTGGCGGGCCGGGTGCAGTGTGCGCTAACCAAGGTTGCCAGGTGCGGCTTGGTTGGGTTGGGTTGTGTATCGGAGGACGCATGACTTTCAGCCTTCGTCTCTCCTGAGCCCGTACGGGAGTTGTAGCGATGAGACAAGATAGTAGCTACTAAACAATTGGATACCACGAAATTGGGGAGAAAAAAAACGGGGTAAAATAAAAAATAAAATAATTAATCTGTCAATTTGATACGAGAACAAGAAGGATGATAACCACTACAAGGTGAAATGACAAGTGTTGATGTTACTATCAGTGACTGTTGCTAGGGGTGCTAGGAGGTTAAACCGTTCACGCATAGAATGGTTAGAGCCTAAACAAGATCACAGTAAATACTGGAAGAGGTAATGATTTGACCTGATGCAAATTGCTCCTCTTTACTGAGGTTTGGTTAGTGTTAACCATTAACCTCTGAGTTTCTAAAAGGAAGTTATGGGGGAGAAGGAAGTTATGGGGGAGGGCCCCACGGCCGCTATGAGACCCCCAACCAAAAGGAAGTATTACTCGTTATGTCAGTTACTGGCAGCCAGTCAATAAGCCCATGTCAGCTAACAGTTTAGTTTGCTAGGTAAATTAGTCTAGCCAGCTAATCTAAACCTTGTTTTAGTCATGAATTAGTGACTGGGCACTCAAGGCATGTTCCCAGTCCCCTAGAGGTCAGGACCCTCATTGATATTGATATTCACTCTCACTCAGGTGTCATATGAACATGGAATAAGTCATGGCAAAATGTGGATTTAAGATCCATCAGTGAAGACTTTAGTGTGCAGCCTGGTTTGAAGTAGGCTAGTGTGTTGAGGGGGAGTGGGCTGTGCGTTCAAATTTAATTTCTCAAAACAAGTCTCACTTTTATGCATACACCGCTTTAATAACTCTAGTTAGTGCTGACAGCTCTTGTTCATTGACAACATTGTACTCTGAGAGCATAAAAAGCATTTTCCTAGCCACCGTGCTTCTACACATGCATTGCTTGCTGCTTGGGGTTTTAGGCTGGGTTTCTGTACAGCACTTTGAGATATCAGCTGATGGACGAAGGGCTATATAAATACATTTGCTTTGATTATGAACCTGTTAAACACATTGGCCCAAGACATAGTTTGAACAATAACATTGGGTGAAAAAACTAGGCTATTAGTAAACCTATCATCTTCCAGAAAACGTGTTGTTTTCACATACAGATTAAGGATTTTAATTTGATCACTCTTGTTGCTGAGAATTTTCCTGATTTACAGGAAATGCAGATTGTGATTTACAGAAATTCCTCATATCAGTTACTGCACTAACACACAGTTATATTAACAGTATTCCACGTTTCATATAGCCTCATTTTGACCAGTTAATTACCTAACCACCGATGAAGCAACATTATAGACTAAACGTTCAAATCCTGTTGCTGCAGGACTATTTTGCTGCGACAAAACAGGTCAAATTAAGATCCTACACCCGTAACTGTCATCTGTATTGGCTCTTTGAACCAAGTGAAAGAACCACCACTCTCAGCCATGTCAACACAGCGGACGCGATGCCGACCCATTTCCTTCCATGTTGGTGGTGACATACAGCTTTCAATATCCAGACAAGCACAAAAACAATGAGCTACTCAGAAATAACCAAGCATTTTGATAACCACTGGATGGATTCACAACAAAGAGTGACCCAGACCCACAGATAACAAAGACAAGGGCCTAAGCCATAGATTGGCATTGAACATTCCTTTGACCTAAAGTACACTGCAATTTACATGACCATGACTATTGGAAATGGGACTGAAAAATACTAGCCATATTTCAAAATGTCCAGACCACACTGTAATTTGACTCTCCTACAGTCAGAGTCCTAAAGTAGGTCTATCTCTGTAAAGGGCAAATGAAAAAAATAGTCTTTGGATACAAAACAATCCATTCATTGATATATCAACTATTCCTATGTGAATGATACTAAAGTATGCAACCATTTAGCCTGGTTTATGACAATGTTCCTAAAGCAGTAGCCTATGCCTAAAGAGACTAAATCATACGATGGTTCTTGGAAGCCAAATCCAATGGATTTATCTGTGTGTAACTAGACATTGAGACAAGCATCCACTTTGGCAAAAACCTTACACTTGCCCCTAACTAACCCACTGTGGAGCCTAACTCACTGACACAGATGGCGATGTAACAGCCCTCTGCAGCCCTTGTACCTGTAGCACCCCAGCTGGCATAATCTTCCCTGCATGACATGTAATACCCAGCGTATTATAACTTGGTCTCTGGCAAAATTATGTTTTTTAAATTTTTATTTTATTTATTGTTTTGAATTTTACCCCCCTTTTTCTCCCCAATTTTGTGGTATCCAATTGTTAGTAGCTACTATCTTGTCTCATCGCTATGACTCCCGTACGGGCTCGGGAGAGACAAAGGTCGAAAGCCACGCATCCTCCGAAACACAACCCAACCAAGCCGTACTGCTTCTTAGCAGAGCGCGCATCCAACCCGGAAGCCAGCCGCACCAATGTGTCGGAGGAAACACCGTGCACCTGGCGACCTGGTTAGCGTGCACTGCGCCCGGCCCGCCACAGGAGTTGCTAGTGCACGATGGGACAATGATATCCCTACCTCCCTGACCCTCCCAAACCCTCCCTGACCTGGACGACGCTAGGCTAATTGTGCCGTAACTCTGCACACCCTCATCGGAAGGATTTAGGGCATGTTTCAAAAGTGTGCCTGGGTAGTAGTGTGAAACTGACACCATCAACTGCTGTGATTAGGCTAAATTAAATTGTGTGGCGCAGAAAAAGAGTGGGATAGCTGATTCTGGCTTCTTTCTAAACGATGATCCCAAAGGTTAAAAAGAGAGATCACTAATCCGTCCTTTCTCTGTATATGCCATGCCTGCAGATTTGAGGTAGAAGTGCAAGCACAGGAGTGTGGGACTGAATGTTTGTGCATCGGTTTTAAAAAAGAGAGGATATTGGCATTGTAGTCAAATCAAATCAAATCATTTGATTCTCATTGTTCCGATGAGAAAGTCAAACAAGTAAAATTATTATCAAGAATCTAATCAAAAACTGGCTTCATTTGTTGTCCCTTTGAGGTCTTTGGTCTTTCATCATCATAAATATATTAGCATTCAAGGCAATCAAATATTTTTAAGCGCATGCCACCAAGTTTGTTTAACATAGCAGAGTCAATATTAATTGAGCGCAAGCACAGGTTTACACACAATGCAGCCGCTCCCTTGTGATGGTTAATGATTGACCCTATGGGCTCTGGTGGGCCAGTTTAGTAGAGATAAAGAGGGCCTCTGCCAAAGGGAGATCTGTGGTCCAGGGTAGGACAAAGACAGCAATACTGATGGAAAGCATCACTGTGAGATACAGTCATTAACACAGGGACCAGTCTCCCTAGGCCTGAGCTCTTAAGCTTACCAAAACCACAGGGTTTGTAAATTGGGCCGACCAGTTAACTTAACAGTGAAGTAAGTGTTCAAGAGTAAAGGTTTCAATGTGTGACTGGCCATTTAAAATATCTTGCCTTGTAATCTACCAATTCCATTTGACTTCTAATGGTAGTAACACCTTCTCCTAAAATGCCTGTCACATTGCAAAATGGTCACAATTCTACAACTTGACAAGGCACTCTAGTGATGGGGGTAAAGAAAATTGCAAAACATTTTTTTTTGCTAGGTAGCATTTGCTAGCACTAGTGGCTGTACCTGCGCCAAACCTCCAGTATTTTCATCCTATATCCTCAATCTTCTTCAGAAAAATATTCAGCCAACATGTTTTCAGCTTTTATTATCATGACTGATCAAAACAAAATGTTATAATGCTCTCTTCTCTCTGCAGCAGACATATAGTGAGCAATATGTTTGGAATATCAAAACACAACACATATGTATTGAGATGATCAAGATTCTATCGTATCAGAACTAAGTATTGTGATATCATATTGTAAGGTCTGTGGCAATTGCCAGCCCTAAGACAAGCAAAGCATGCCCTTATCCTATAGTTTCAAATATTCTTAAGTCTATGGTACTGTACCTGGATCACATTACAAAACCCAACTGAGATGTACTAAATGCAACCTAAGCCCTCACTGCCCCTACATCTACATATAGACTATGTGAATTCTGACTAAAAACAGATGTAATAGGAGAAATGTACTAGAAATAGAAGTGTTTCACCTCTAGGGCATTCTGCCATGTTTTCAGGACAGCAGAGACATGGCCATATGCTTGGCTCCATCTCCACAGCCGTGTTTGCAGTGTAGTGTGATTCACTGCCTCATTAGAGAGCTCCCAGAGGCCCCGGAAGTCTCTCTGAGCCAGAGGGGGACACCACAATACGATCCATAAATGACAGCAAAGAAAAGTACAGTATGACGACACAACCTCACGCAGCCATGAGGGAAACAGCTGTCTGCTCCAAATTCCATGTAAGCTGTGAATGTTTCATGTTTTGGATTCAACTTCAGCTGCAGGCAAACTTTGCATTCACACTTTGCATGTTTCAATTCACATATATTTCTATCCTTTAACATGAAAAGAATACTCTAAAATACACAAGGATGAAAATCCTTACCCAAATTAAATAAAATTTTATTGGTCACATACACATGGTTGGCAGTGTGTGTTAATGCGAGTGTAGTGAAATGCTTGTTGCTTGTCCATCATAAAAGTCCTTGTACAGTTTTATACCAGCCACATTACATTGTAATAGATGTAACCTACGTACAAGTATTTAGGTGTTTGACAATTGATTTAATAAACTACCACTTATAGGCTAAAAATCAGGTTAAGAGAGTCAACAGAACGGTGGACATTCATTGCACTCTGTCCTGTCTATGTAATGCTTATCACCATGCCTCGGCTGACAGCAACATCTGCTTTATCATCCCAGTGTCTCCCCTATATTAATTTCACTGCAAAAATATATATATATTTCTGCCAAGACGTGCTTTTAAAAGGATAGTCGTTGGCTCAATGACTGGAAGTCTATGGGAAGGTATCAGCAGGTAGCCTAGTGGTTAAAAACAAGAGTGACCGGGCGTTGGGCCAGTAACCGAAAGGTTGCTATATCGAATCCCCGAGCTGACAAGGTAAAAATCTGTTGTTCTGCCCCTGAACAAGGCAGTTAACCCACTGTTCCCTGGTAGGCCGTCATTGTAAATAAGAGTTTGTTCTTAACTGACTTGCCTAGTTAAATACTTTTTTTTGAGGATATTCTCTCTTCCTCAAATCTCTACTTTTCCTTCTTATTACAAAAGTGGATAAACGTCCTCTAAGCCCGCACAGCATCTTTTGGATTACGATTATGTAAGGGGCCTGCCAGTGTAGAGAATCATACATGCCCGGTCACTCATTCCACCCTTAAAAAAGTAGTGACAAAATAGATAGCCATGTGAGCCTACTGTAATGATATCAATCTTTAGCTCCTCAAGAAGCAGACTTTCAGTGAAGAAACTAGGCCTAGCCAAATCATTTGCATATTCTGACATGGGGGAGTCCAACACAGCCTCAAATCAGGCCAACTCAAGTTGACCCATTTATGAGCAACTTCCTGACATTAGTCAAAAGGATGATTAAGTCATTTCTTCACTCCACTGGCTTTAAACCACACAAATTAAGGGTGGCTCTTTGACCCCCTCTGGGATTCAGTCTGCCACCTCTCCAACAATGCTGGGCCTATGATATTTAGGCTACTCTCAGCAAATCTGAGCCACAGATACAATCTGATCGTTTGTACAAAGATTACTCTGGGCATGCAGCCTATGTGTGGTCACTGCCAGCAGCCAGCCAGGTAGAGGATTAACAGCAATGCACAGCACGGTCAGACACACCCACTTCTCTACTTCAGCACCTAACAGAAAGTCAATACAGCCCTTTATACTTCAGGTTATCCAGATTATTGTGAATTCAGTTGAAAACCACAGTCAAAGTCTTATGGATACCTTCAGCAAACCACAAACATACCAAAGACATCAGAAAAACATACACACTGTTTTTCTCCTTTCTCAGTTGAGGGAACATGCAGCTTAAGTTATACAGTATCTGTCTTTGAAAGTAGGCAATGAAGACTGAAGATTCCTCTAAAATGATAAGGAACTCATGACTCAGGTGCAACACTATACCCACAGAGTCCCTACTTGGCTAACAGTGCGATTGAAGTTGAATATTCACACGCACCCTCGGGACTTACTGCATGAAAATGCTGGTAAATGTATAGTAATTAGGGGTTTGATAAAAGATACCAGGATAAAAGTTTAATTTCTCTCAGACTAAATTGCACAGAGATTACTGGGGTCCTGTACTAGGAACCAAAGACGTGTGTATATTTACAAGCAGAATATAGATCTCTGCAGTATACTCAGGAAATTAAAAACATGTTTTCAGGAATGGGTTACAAAAAAAGTTCTGATTTTAATAAAGACTGCATTTCCCACTCTGTAGGGGATTTGAGGGAGTAAAAAAAAGAGACATAGGCTAGCCTAAGTCCATGGGCTGTTTGTTTCACAATTCACTTTTACTGTGACATTGGACATTAATACCATTGTTCGTCAAAGGGCTTATAGATATGTTGTTGAAGTGCTGTATTGAGTCATATTGCCAAAATATATGAAAACTGTTCAGACAACCAGTGCACTCCCCCTTGGTTGTTTTTCAGTGGGACTGGTGAATATAATCTATTTAGACCTACAACTACACCATAAAAATAGGGCCTAGGCCTATATTGTACTCTAGTATCTGCCTCTTTTTTTAAATCACCATCTGAGTGATGAGTGTGTTTGTTTAAACATGAAATATTGCAATTACTGCTGGCATAGTGTTGGTAAACACTTCCACTGAATACATGGCAGTGTTGGTAAACACTTCCACTGAATGCATGAATATGCTTTCAACATAGGGTATCAGGAATTAACTATTTTTGTGTTGTGACATCAATGAGGCAGCCTTTATCCTCTCACACTCATGACAGCACCTAAAATATGTGTAGGGTATGGGACCATAAAAACAAATAGTTTAATTACCATAATTACATGGAAAATAAAAATTAAATAGTTAGTGTAATCATTTACCAGCTGAATAAATAGCCTAGTTGACTTGTGACGAACAAGAGTAACATGTTGACATTGCATCAAGGTAAGCAGATTTTGGTCCATTATCAGATACCAGTCTGTATATCATATAAAGGTACATTGAATGGTATCAAAATCTTAAAATGTCTTACATTCATAAGACTAGCCTATAATTAAGAGGCAACTTTCTGTTTTCTTATATAATCTATACATGGCTCTCATACAAAACAGATCACTTGATGGTGCTTTCAAGACAACTGGGAACTTGGAAAAATCGAGGTCAAATCATGACGTCAGTGATCTTCAGGTCGGAAAAGTCGGCGCGCTAGGAAGATGCATTTCCGATTTACAACTTGGAATTCCATATTGGATGACCGTTCAAAACGATTTTTCCCAGTCGGAGCTGTTTTTCCCCCCGAGTTCCCAGTTTACTTAAATGCATTGTCAATCGGATATTTCCGATTTCCCAGTTGTTCTGAACGCGGCAGCAGCTATATAGCCACGGTTTAGATGTAATGCCAAAGCGACACCGTGCGCTGGCGTTCACGCCGACCGGTGCAGTAAAACAGGGCAGCGCTCTCAACACACATGTACGAGAATAACAACAGCGTATATCAACGAACAGAACCAAAACAACACAAACAAGAAAATAGGACAGTCTATGCTTAACATAAAATAGATGTATTACCTTTGGAATATAGGGATTTGGGGGAATTCAAGTCGAGATCCGCGCTGAGTAGGGATATAAAATCAGAGGGCATCGTAATGCATCTGAAGAGGAGGGGAAATCGGACCCCCTCAGATATGACCGTCGTTGAGCTAGCAAACTAGAAATAAATATTTCTCTGACACCGAATTAATGGGAAATAAATATACTGATACCAAACAAAACGCTATTTGACATATAGGCTATGTATATCTTGAACCAGTCGTTATTAGCCTGTGTAGCACGCTTCTTTCTGCCTCCTTTACATTAGTATTTGTCAAATATGTTCAGTTCGTCTATTTTCTGTACAGCCCCGCCCACCCATGACGCAAACCCGTCAGCCAAGATAAAACAGTAGCCACTGGACAATAATCTGTCACATGATTGTAGGCCTACAACGAGTGAAAAATTTGCATAATTGAATGTGTAAAAGCACTAAACCTACACAAATAAGGGAAAAGTAAATCGAATCATTTTCATTCTTGCATTTGGTGATCTCCCCCTAATTGTAATGTAGTTCTAGGATAATCCACAAGCAAATGGTCATGATGAGATTGGTCACAGCTTTTCTTTCTTTCGGGCAAAGTGGCTATAAGTCATGCAGGTGCATCCACTCATCACATTGGCCACTTCTGACGTGTTATGTCATATGTGATATTAAATTAGTTAACTTTCAAAAGTTTAAATAGATATACAGACTTTAAAAAAACCAATTATAAAACAATGAGCTTCTTGAGTGGAATGAATAATGATATGCTTATAAATCCTAACAATGGCCAAGAGCAAAGTTAATGCAGCAGCAAGGTAATTGCAGAAACTAATTTGTTGATTGGGGCATGACTGTAACAATGGGTGTACTGCACTGTACTGTAGATCTTGTGAGGTATGTGAGACTTTTTCGTTATTCATGTCATATGTACGCTTTAGAAAGTTTGCAGGTTTGCAGATAGGCATTAAAGTACTCTATCCTGACTTCTGCCAGATCAAATCCCAACATCATTGGACATCAAATCAAATTGTATTGGTTGCATGCACCGAGTACAATAGGTGTAGATTTTACAGTTAAATGCTTACTTACGGGCCCATTCCGAACAATGCAGAGACCTAATCTCACCACTGCACTCACCACGTGCCTCCTAAAATAGCCATGTGTATTTCATCATCACTTTCTCAGTGCATTGAGTTAATGTTTCATCAGTTGTTTCAAATTCAGAAGTTCATTCATTACTCTTTCTATAAAAAGAAAGGAACACTGAAAAATAATCTTCAAACGACCTGTGGCCTTAGTGTTTATGACCCTGTCCTTGGGATTTAATGCCTTTATTTACCCCCTGATGTTGATGACCACCAGGCTTCTCTGACCACCCTTCCAAATACTTTCTGTTCAGTGGTAATGTCTTAATTTGCCTTCTATGGTGGACACAAGGAACGGTTAATCATAAAAAATGTTTTACCGGTAGGCTACATTTGAAGTAAAATAGACAGTAGGCCTGCAATAAAATAGCTCCCTGCCCAGCTTGTAGCAACCCAACAACCTAAGGATTTATAACGAGGGTTATAAGTAGTTTATAAACTGCTCATTATTAGTGTATAAAGGCACTACCCTAACTCCTCAATCACAAGAAGCCTTATCAACCTTTGTAGAAAATACCACACAACCAAAATTCGAAATATTATGTACCGTTAGATAACACACCCAGGGTGAAGCATGTCATGTACACATCATGTGGTAACTACTTCTAACCTTGGATGAGCATGAGGGTAATGAAGTTACCAAAGGCGGATTATTATTTACTCTAAAGAAACGCGAGAAGAGAGTTCAGTATAAAGTGAAGCACCAACTCTAAGAGCTACAGCTATAAACGATGGGAAATAAATTAGGATACAATTTATTGATTGATTTGTCCACCATTGATTTGTCTGTATTGCCATCATGAGCAACATTGAAAATAGGTCAAATGTCTAAATTCAAAAGCACTTTCATGCTTGAATCAAACTATGACAGGAGGGGACGTGGGTAAGAGTTATTATTTATGCGTTTACAGCCCTCTAGTGTTAAAAGCAGGGACAGCCCAACCCATGGAGGAATCCATACAAAAAAAAATTGCACATGAACTTCGCAATGAATCTACACAAAGTATATTCTCAACTCATTTGGGTAAAAAAAAATAGCATGTCAAATTAAGATATTTCGCCCGCCTAAAAATGTTTTTGAAAGAGTATTCAAATGAATGAAAAATGCACGTTAAAACTCAACGGAGCATTTTTTGCGCAGTTTTGACAAATCGATCCCCTTTGGCTCTTTGGTCACATGACCCTACGCGAAGGATTGTGGGATTGTGGAGCACTGACGGTGGTTGTGGTTCTCTATAGCGAAAATATTTTCTATTGAATTTAATTCACACATAAACATGCCGGAGTTGGCTGTTGAAAAAGTGATTGTCCATCCCCTGGTGCTCCTGAGTGTGGTGGATCATTTTAACAGGTAAATGATTCGAATGAGCTAGACAGTTGTTGATGATTGTTAAAAAATGTGGATTTATTGTTGTTTCCCAAATAACAGTAAAGTTTAGCTAGCTAACTAACGACAGTAAATTAACGTAGAGCAACCAAGCTAACGTTAGCTAACTAGCTGATTCACCTCAGAAGGCTATGGTTCACCTAATGCTATCCAGTATAGCTAGAAGCTAGCTAAATACACAAGTTGTCATATTACACAAATGGCAGGTTTCCTCTACGGTTGGTGCATCGTTTTATGCACTTTACTAGCTATTGTAGCTAGCTAACGTTAACCAGCTTATAACGCGTTAGCTCCATCCGCGCTCTCTTGTCAGGGATAATGCTGTCACATGTCTTTCGCAAAGACAGTTCAGAAACGCTGTCTGTAGCTAACAGCCTACTCTCGTGCTGTATTTGATCAGAATCGGTAAAGTTGGAAGTCAGAAGAGGGTTGTGGGTGTACTGCTCGGCTCATGGCATAAGAAGGTTCTTGATGTTTCCAACAGCTTTGCACGTGAGTTTCCTAACGTTACCTATTTCTACAACCACGGTCCATTCTTTGATTACACTCTGGTTTCTTGTTGATCTGGCTGATCTCTCTCCCCCCCACTCTTCCAGTGCCATTTGACGAGGATGACAAGGATGATTCTGTGTGGTTCCTGGACCATGACTATTTGGAGAACATGTACAACATGTTCAAGAAAGTCAATGGTAAGATGAGTTCTTTGTAAATTCCTATGCATTTTAACAACACTAGGATTTACTTGTTAATGTAATTTGGAGATTAAACATGTATTCCATTTGTGTTTCAGCAAGAGAAAGAATAGTTGGTTGGTATCACACAGGACCCAAACTACACAAGAATGACATTGCCATCAATGAACTCGTGAAGCAATATTGTACCAATTCTGTAAGTATAAGTACAACATATTAATTTATGTAATTATTTTACTTAGTAATTACTTTTTACTACTGATGTCACTGATATGAGTAAACATACTACGGTACAAAGATTTTAACTTGATTTTTTGGGGGGTCGTTTATAGGTTTTAGTCATCATTGACGTGAAACCGAAAGATCTGGGTCTACCAACGGAGGCCTACATATCTGTGGAGGAAGTGCATGATGTATGTTTTTATCAGTGGAATTATTGAATGAATGTAATAGTGGAACTACAATTCTCTACTATTACCTCTGCAACAAAGGTGTATGCTGCATGTCAGTCTTACATCTACCACTTAGTGAACTCAAAAAATTGTAGGATTAGAAAGAATGTCACTGTACAAATTTAAGTTAAGGGTTGTGGAGCAACATATGCCTTTTGAGCTTTAATGTTGAGGAAAACCTGCACATTTGCTTGAGACGGTCTAATGGTTGTAACATTCCTTTTGTTTTTAGGATGGCACTCCCACAACCAAGACCTTTGAACATGTCACCAGTGAGATTGGTGCTGAAGAAGCAGAGGAAGTGGGCGTGGAGCATTTACTCCGGTAAGACTGGGCCCATGCATGTAGTCAATGTGTTCTTGTCATTGGTCTTGAAGTTCAATATGTAAATTACTGTTCTTGTATTATTGCTCATCTTTTTTTCATATCAGACCTGGGTTCAAATACATGTATATTTGATTATCTGGTATTTAAACTATTTTTTATTCTCTGAGTATTTTCAAATACACAGCCCAAATCAAGTACTTTTATTTGAGTATTTTAATGTTTATTTGTCAAATTAAAATAAAATAAATATTTTAAAAAGTCTACCAAATTGTATTTGAAACCATTTTTAAATACTATTTTCAAATATCTGGGTTAAGTGCATGGGTGTGTATTTGAGTGTTTTCAATGCTTTCCAAGTGTATTTCTAAATATACTGGACAAAAATATAAATGCAACATACAACAATTTCAAAGACTTTACTGAGTTAAAGTTCATATAAGGAAATCAGTCCATTTAAATACATTTATTAGTGCCTAATCTATGTATTTCACATGACTAGGAATGTAGATATGCATCTGTTGGCCACAGATACCTTAAAAAAAAATAGGGGCATGGATCAGAATGCCAGTCAGTATCTGGTGTGACCACCATTTGCCTCATGCAGAGCGACACATCTCCTTTGCATAGTGTTTATTAGGCTGTTGATTGTGGCCTGTAGAATGTTTTCCCATTCCTCCAGCGAAGTTGCTGGTTATTGGCGGGAACTGGAACATGCTGTTGTACATGTTGATCCAGAGCATCCCAAACGGGCTCAATGGGTGACATGTCTGGTGAGTATGCAGGCCATGGAAGAACTGGAACATTTTCTGCTTCCAGGATTGTGTACAGATCCTTGAGACATGTGGCCGTGCATTATCATGCTGAAACGTGATGGCGGTGGATTAATGGATTAATGTCAATGCAAACAATTTCAAGAACGTTTCTTCAAGTTCAGTCAAAAAACATTGTGCGCAATGATGAAACGGGCTCTCATGAGGACCACCACAGGAAAGTAAGACCCAGAGTTAATTCTACTGCAGAGGATAAGTTCATTAGAGTTACCAGCCTTTGCAGCCCAAATAACAGACACATCTCAACATCAACTGTTAAGAGGAGACTGTGTGAATTAGGCCTTCATGTTTGAATTTCTGTAAAGAAACCACTAATAAAAGACACCAATAAGATGAGACTTGCTTGGGCCAAGGAACACGAGCAATGGACATTTAGACTGGTGGAAATATGTCCTTTGATCTGATGAGTCGAAATGTAAGAGTTTTGGTTCCAACCGCCGTGTCTATATGAGATGCAGAGTAGGTGAACGGATGATCTCCGCATGTGTGGTTCTCAAGTGAAGCATGGAGAAGGTGTGATAGTGTGGGGGTGCTTTACTGGTGACACGGTCAGTGATTTATTTAGAATTCAAGGCACACTTAACCAGCATGGCTTCCACAGCATTCTGCAGCAATACGCCATCCCATCTTGTTTGCGCTTAGTGGGACTATCATTTGTTTTTCAATAGGACAATGACCCCAAACACACCTCCAGGCTGTGTAAGGGCTATTTGACCAAGAAGGAGAGTAATGGAGTACTGCATCAGATGACCTGGCCTCCACAATCACCCGACTTGAGTTGGACCGCAGAGTTAAGGAAAAACAGCTAACAAGTGCTCCGCATATGTGGGAGCTCCTTCAAGACTGTTGGAAAAGCATTCCAGGTGAAGCTGGTTGAGAGAATGCGATGAGTGTGCAACGTTGTCATCAAGGCTACTTTGAAGAATCTTAAATATATATATATTTAAACAAATCAAAATATAAGTTACTACTTGATTTCATGTGTGAATTCATTGTTTTGATGTCTTCACTATTATTCTACAATGTAGAAAATAGTACAAATAAAGAAAAACCCTTGAATGAGTAGGTGTGTCCAAACTTTTGCCTGGACTGTACTTTAAATGTATGTGAAAGTAACTGAACAATTTGAACTAGTATTTGAACCCAAGTCTGATTCATACCATAAAAATGTAAGGCCAGTTTTGCCACCAAAAAGGGAAACAGGGTAACTTAAAACATGCAAGTTTCTAAAATAAAATGATTTGTATCTCTATCCAGAGACATCAAGGACACAACAGTTGGCACCCTGTCTCAACGCATCACCAACCAGGTGCATGGCCTAAAGGGCCTCAACTGCAAGTTAGTGGATATCAAAGGGTATTTGGACAAAGTTGCCGCAGGTAAGCTGCCCATCAACCACCAGATCATCTACCAGCTGCAGGACGTCTTCAACCTGCTGCCTGACGTCAACCTTCAAGAGTTCATCAAGGCATTTTACCTCAAGACCAATGACCAGATGCTGGTGGTTTACCTGGCTTCACTCATCCGCTCCGTGGTTGCTCTTCACAACCTCATCAACAACAAGGTCGCCAACCGAGATGCAGAGAAGAAGGAAGGCCAGGAAAAAGATGACAGCAAGAAAGAGAAGAAAGAGGACAAGGAGAAAGAGAAGGAGAAAGAGAAGGGAGACACTAAGAAAGATAAGAAGGACAAGAAATGAAGCAATGCTCATTTCGGACTACGGACTGGCTTTTTTTTCTTCGTTCTCCCCACCTGTCAGACACTCTTTTTTTAATGGATTCAAAGAGTGAAGGAAATTGGCTATTTGGTTATCTACTCCACATAAGTCTTATTGTTTTTTATTCTTATACAGCTCATTTGGTTAATGTTTCAACCATTTTTATTAATTTCACAACAAACATAATACTAATAGAACAACATTGGAATTATCTTTGTATCCTTCTCTCCTCATTGTTGTCTCCTAACATGTTACCATAGTAACCATACATATGTGTATTTCTGACTGTGTGAGGTAACAGAAGGAGCTGTTATTTCCTCTAACTTCTTTTTAAAGCTTTGCATTAGATCACAAAATGGCACAAATAGCCTCATTTATGCGTGATATGTTAGATAATTGAACAGCTAGAGGCAACAAGTCAACAAAAGCATCACCGCTCCTAGAAAGCAACAGAAATGAAAATGACAGCTCACTATGAATACATACAGAGTGATTCACCAGTACTTAGAAGTAACATCTATGATGATATAGTGGAGAATCCTTTGTTAGTTGCTGAGGCAGTCATGCCATTCTCCTTGGGGCTGTCACTGTCTTCTTTCTCCTCCTTCTTCATTTTGATTCCAAACAAGCTGCAGAGCTTCATCAGCATCAGATCCACTATCTCCTCCTCCTCTGAGGGCTGTGGAATAGTGAGCAGACAGCTCAGAATTGATAGTCAAGTGACCACCTCTGTCAAAATGTATTAAGGTATTGGTCCCTGTTGATTCTATTCTATATTTTACAACCTAATACGACCAGAACAAGGTTAATTTTACATAGTGTACGATTGATGCGCAGTACCTTGTGATGTATTTGCTCTTGAGTGAACGCCACCAGGATGACTGAGATGAACAGGTTTAAAACCACAAAGGTCATGAATATAATGCAGGAGCCGATGAGGAACGCACCAAGCACCGGGTTGTAATCAAGAACCTGGATTAGAAGGAGAAGTTACAGAATTGAATTACAAAGATACCATCATGACTACAGCAGTAATCGGGGAGTCTAGTTGAGCTGTCCTACTTTACTAACCTCGTCATAGTTAAAGATGCCCAGTTGTAAGCTGACCATGGTCAGAGCAGCATCCAGGAGAGTCCTATATGAGTACAGCTTCCAGCCATACATTAGATAAGACTGCAGACAGAGAATGATCACAGTTTAGACACTCACGCAAAAAGTCGAGGGAACACCCATCATACACAAGCACAACATCACATAAGAAGAGAATGAGGATGAAGTTGAAGAATGACTGTACCATGGACCACTTCTAGGATAGGTGTTTCAGAAAGATGCTTACAGCGATAGAATAGGCCAGGAACATAATGGTGATGACCACGAGGAAGCCTGATATGTCAGTCCAGGCCCGTTGCAGTGTGGCTGTGATCATGTGTAGCTTGGGGTTGAGCCTCAGCAGATGCCACAGTTTGACTGTAGCCAGTAGCACCAGGAATGCGATCAGATACCCCAGCACTGCATCTGCTGTGGCTGTCTCATGGAAACTGGCAAACCTGGATAGGGAGCGGAGAAGTTGAACATCACACAGGAGCAACTGATCAACGATAGGGGTAGCAGACTGGCGAAACTAAAGCAGAAACCCAACCCGGTGTGAACTCACTGGTCTTTATGGTTGTGGTAGTACTCCATGTCCCGGTTCCCTAACAGGGTCCTCTTAATGAAGACAGACAGCGCGCTCCAGCTCAGGAGGATGATGGCGAGCTCCAGCAGGTTCCACTTTGTCTTGAAGTAATCCCACTTCTGCAGCTTCATCAGCTTTCCCTGTGAAGAGATGAGAAGAGTTAGACTGAGGAGGAATTCCAGAACAATGGCACTAGACCATTGTTTCACAGATGTTATACTCTATACACATAAGAAAGGTATTTAAATGAACACTTACCTGAACATACATATAGTAGAGGATAAAGAGGAAATAGATGACCTCAGATGCCATGACAAAGATATGGAGTCCACCGGTGGACTGGTATAGTCGGACACTCTGCAGCTCACTGCGAAACTGGAACGCTCCTGAGCGAATAAGGCAGGTGCTGACAATCTGAGCTTTGGATGCCTTTAAAATACTTACTTTGTGCTGTATTCATGGAGTGATATAAAAACTGTCTCACCTACAGCTGTGGTCTCCAGCATGAGTGTGACAGTGCAGAAGAGGTTGACATTGGCATTGTACACAGTGAACTCTACAAAAACTGCTCGGGTGAACATATCAAGCCAGGTGTTGTCAAACAGATATTGAAGGGTACTGCAGAGACAGAAAACATTGATGAATAAAATAACATCTTTCTCTACCACAAAGATGGTTTGATAATTCTGATAATTTTTAAACATTAAGTACTGTAAATGTTAATTTACCTGCTAGCATTCTGTGACTCTGGGCCCAGGTCCACCACATACCCCCCTCCCCTGTAGAGGACCACACTGCCCCAGGTGGGTTGGGCTCTGAGTCTGGCCTGGGTTTGGTACTGCCAGGGACTGTGGAGGGTCTTTGAGGCGTATTCGCTCGCAGAGCGGTTCCAGCCTGGCCCATAGGAGCCCATGTCCTCCACCTCCCATGAGTATGGAGCATGGCAGTCCGGTACAGCCTGGCACATGGAGCGGGCGATGCGGCAGGAGTTCTTCTGCACCCTCACCTGGCGAAGTCGGGCATTACCAACCAGTTTGGAGTTCCCATCAGTGATGAAACCTATAACACAGCATGCAAAAAAATACCAAAAGATAAAACGCTAGCACGCTTCCAGCTATAATTTTTCTCTTTAACTTTCTATAAATTAATGTTCTCTCTGAAATAAAGATCCTCTTTAGAGAATCCTACCTGGGTACTCTCCGAAGAGGTTGCTGAGAAGAGAGGTATTGGCCCAGGTGAACACATCTTTGTGACTCATGCTGTCTGAGATCCCTTGGCTGAAACTCTGCCGAATGTGCTGAGTCAGGAAGTAAGCATTAGGGTCCCGCTGGCCATATGCCACCAGGAGCAACATCCACATGAACCCCATGTAGGCTGCAACAGAATCATAGGCCTTAAACATGTATGTTAACCAATAAGTGCAGTGAATGACAGTGCGGTGAATGAAAAAGCGGTTCCTCTTACTGAGAATCTCTTTGATTAGGGCAAAGACCTTCTGCTCCTTGATCATGTTGCTCTTCATCCTCTCGATGTCTGTTGGAGGAGGGGGCTGGTAGAAGCTGCATGTGCTATCCCTCCTGACAGCCTGCACCACATCAGGGTCATCTGTGGACAAGATGGTTGTAAAAGTTGAAAACAAGCTGTATCTAGTCTTAGCTATCTCATATACAAGTAAACACAATATTCATAACAATGATTTAGGAAAGCAGAATTTACATGTTGTTATGCCTGAGATATGGAAAATTAGCTTGAAGATAAAGCACCTGGGTTTCGGAGCTCCCCCTCAAACTTTGCATCCCCATAGTCCTCCTGATCAACTTTCTTCAGAACGAGAGCAAAGAAGGCTGCAAAACCAAGCACCTGTGATAGGAAATCCACAAAGTAATACCCAGATTTCAGATACATGCTGCACGGCATTTGACATTGTACAGTATGTATTGTACTGTAGGTCTCACCTTCAGCGGCTGAGTGATAAAGAGGCTCTCAAAGAAAGACACGACCATGGAGATGAGCCAGCTTATAGAGCGGTCCTTCCCATAGGTCAACCCATACATCATGGTGAAGTATCCTGATACTCCGCTGGTGGCTAACACCAGAATCCAGCCAATAAACACAAACCACCAGGGCAGCCCGCCCTGCTTCTTACTACTGCTGTCTCCCTCACTGCTCTCTGCCGGGCTGGGGCTTTGAGACAGCTGGTCCCCTCCCAGGCTGGAAGAGGAGAGGTGGGACTCTAGCAGACCCCTCATGCCTTGGACCTGCTGCACTGCCCGGCAGTAGCTGTCTGGGTTGGGGAAGCGAGAAGGTCCCAGTAGGCTCAGCTCCTTCTCTACATGGTGTAGCTGCCTGTACAGATATTGGCTGTTGTTGCTCCTTTTCTGTCTCCCATCCCCAGTCTTCTCAGGGCTCCCACACAGGCTGGTCTCTGAAAACAGCAATTCTTGATTTGATTTATTTCATTATTAAAGTGTCTTGCATTTTCAAAATGCCCAGCCCACATGGGCTTGTAGGAGCACTGTATTTGCAGTAGCAAAGAAAATAATTATACATATGCGCACATACAAACTCCCCAGTTAAAATTCAACTGTTCCTTTCATATTTATTTGGATCCTGAGAAACTCCCCAGTCCCTGCTGGTGACAAGCATACCCATAACACGATGCTGCCACCACAATACTTGAAAATACAAAGGGCTTCACTGTGTGATGTATTTGACCCAAACCTGTCATTTTTAAAAGTACATTCATTTGCCGTATTGTCTTGCAGTATTACTTAACAGCCTTGTTGCAAACAGATTTGGAGTGGATTTTTTTTACGCAGGGTTCCTTCTTTTCACTTTTTCATACAGGTCAGTAATGTGGAGTGAATGCAATGTTGTTGATCCTCTGTATTTTAAACTATTGTGGTGGCAGCATCATGTTATGGGTACTGCCAAAGACACACCGGAATGGCTTTTCAAT
Organism: Oncorhynchus gorbuscha; assembly: GCF_021184085.1. Lineage (NCBI taxonomy): Eukaryota > Metazoa > Chordata > Actinopteri > Salmoniformes > Salmonidae > Oncorhynchus > Oncorhynchus gorbuscha. Next base: position 17,567,170 of record NC_060176.1, read on the forward strand.
AGGGATTGAGTGTTCCTGCGTGGTCCTGACTTAAATTAGCTCTAAAATCAGGGATCAAGGTTTGAATATTTGTTGTCCATAAATTATTCCCAACCAAATGTACTGAGTTTGAACAATTTTGACAAAAAATATGTACAAACATTAGGAACACCTTCCTAATATTGAGTTGCACCCCCTTTGGCCCACAGAACAGTCAATTTGTCTGGGCATGGACTGTACAAGGTTTGTTAAGCGTTCCACAGGGATGCTGGCCCATGTTGACTCCAATGCTTCCCATAGCTGTCATGTTGGCTGGATGTCCTTTGGATGGTGGACCATTCTTGATACACATGGGAACTGTTGAGCGTGAAAAACCCAGCAGCATTGCAGTTCTTGACACTCAAACCGGTGCATCTGAGACCTTCTACCATACCCTGTTCAAAGGCACTAAAATATTTTGTCTTGCCCATTCACCCTCTGAATGGCACACATACACAATCCATGTCTCAATTGTCTCAGGGCTTTAAAATCCTTATTTAATTCACCTGTCTCCTCTCCTTCATCTACACTGATTGAAGTGGATTTAACAAGTGACATCAATACGGGATCATAGCTTTCCCCTGGATTCACTTAGTATATGTCATGGAAAGAGCAAGGGTTCTTAATGTTGTGTATACTCAGTGTAGCTTATCTTGATGTATCTTCCATGCTTTGGAAACATTTGTGACCAGCAACACTTATTTTCTAAATAAGCATTCCAGTTTCTCTTCATATCTCATTTCTGGTTTCAGTTGTTGCATTTTATCAAACACAGTTACTCTTAAACATGTAAATCAAAATGTAAATGTAAAATACAGTTCATTCTCAACCTGCCCTAAATCGCCCCTAGCTACTCTTCAATTATTGCATTTAACCTGCTTACCTTAATTGCCAGAGGCAGTATCCCGGTTGTCAACGTGGCACACAGGGATCTTTTGGTTTCTTGTAAGGTGAGAGGTGACACAGGGTTCTGGATCCTAGCTGTTTTTAATCTGGTTATAATTTCTGAGTTTGAGCCAAATATCATATGATTATACTTTTGCTGACTGACAGCAATGATTAAACTTTGGCCACTAAATACTGTAAATATTGCATCTCTGGACAAGCTACCAGAACATCAGATTAACCAGCAGTGCAATGCAGGACCCCTCCCCCCCCCCCTCCCAACTGGGCTGTACCTTGCAGATTGGTTACCCCTAGTGAGAGAATGAGCGATCCCTCTTTCTTGGAGGCATCAGTGTAGAACTCTCCACTGGCTCGGTTCTGCTGCCGGATGATGTCCTCCACCAGAGAGAGCATAGAGTTGATATCAGTTTGTTGTCCAGGCTTCATCTCTAACTCCAGGTGTGGAATGGGGCTCTTCATAGCCTTGGAGAGTGACTGAGCAATCTTCTTTATGTCCTGAGAGAATAACATATTTACAGTTGAAGTTGGAAGTTCTCATACATTTAGGTTGGAGTCATTAAAACTGGTTTTTCAACCACTCCACAAATTTCTTGTTAACAAACTATAGTTTTGTCAAGTCGGTTAGGACATCTACTTTGTGCATGACACAAGTATTTTTTTCCAACAATTCACTGTATCACAATTCCAGTCGGTCAGAAGTTTACATACACTAAATTGACTGTGCCTTCAAACGGCTTGGAAAATTCCAGAAAATGATGTCATGGCTTTAGAAGCTTCTGATAGGCTAATTGACATAATTTCAATAAATTGGAGGTGTACCTGTGGATGTATTTCAAGGCCTACCTTCAAACTCAGTGCCTCTTTGCTTGACATCATGGGAAAATTAAAAGAAATCAGCCAAGACCTCAGAAAAAGAAATGTAGACCTCAAGTCTGGTTCATCCTTGGGAGCAATTTCCAAACACCAGAAGATACCACATTCATCTGTACAAACAATAGTTCGCAAGTATTTAAACCATGGGTCCACGCAGCCGTCATACTGCTCAGGAAGGAGACGCGTTCTGTCTCCTAGAGATGAACGTACTTTGGTGCAAAAAGTGCAAATCAAGCCTACCTTCAGTGCCTCTTTGCTTGACATGAGAAATTAAAGAAATCAGCCAAGAACTCAGAAAACAATTGTAGACCTCCACAAGTCTGGTTCATCCATCGGAGCAATTTCCAAATGCCTGAAGGTACCACGTTCATCTGTACAAACAATAGTACGCAAGTATAAACACCATGGGACTACGCAGCCGTCGTACCGCTCAGGAAGGAGACACGTTCTGTCTCCTAGTGATGAATGTACTTTGGTGCGAAAAGTGCAAATCAATAACAGAACAACAGCAAAGTACATTGTGAAGATGCTGGAGGAACCAGGTACAAAAGTATCTATATCTACAAGTAAAATTAGTCCTATATCGACATAACCTGAAAGGCCGCTCAGCAAGGAAGAAGTCACTGCTCCAAAACAGCCATAAAAAAGCCAGACTACGGTTTGCAACTGCACATGGGGACAAAGATCATACTTTTTGGAGGAATGTCCTCTGGTTTGTTGAAACCAAAATAGAACTGTTTGGTCATAATGACCATAGTTATGTTTGGACAACTGTGAAGCACGGGGTGGTGCTTTGCTGCAGGAGAGACTGGTGCACTTCACAAAATAGATGGCATCATGAGGGTGGACAATTATGTGCATATATTAAAGCAACATCTCAAGACATGTTCAGGAAGTTAAAGTTTGGTCGCAAATGGTTCTTCCAAATGGACAATGACCCCAAGCATACTTCCAAAGTTGTGGCAAAATTTACTGACGACAAAGTCAAGGTATTGGAGTGGCCATCACAAAGCCCTGACCTCAATCCTATCAAACATTTGTGGGCAGAACTGAAAAAGCGTGTGCGAGCAGGGAGGCCTACAAACCTTACTCAGTTACACCAGCTCTGTCAGGAGGAATGGGACAAAATTCACCCAACTTATTGTGGGAAGCTTGTGGAAGGCTACCCAAAATGTTTGACCCAAGTTAAACAATTTCAAGGCAATGCTACCAAATACTATTTGAGTGTTTGTAAACTTCTGACCACTGGGAATGTGATGAAATAAATAAAATCTGAAATAAATCACTCTCTACTATTATTCTGACATTTCACATTCTTAAAATAAAGTGGTGATCCTAACTGACCTGACATGAATTTTTACTAGGATTAAATGTCAGGAATTGTGAAAAACCGAGTTGAAATGTATTTGGCTAAGGTGTATTTAAACTTCCAACTCTACCTACAGTGGCTTGCGGAAGTATTCACCCCATTGGAGTTTTTCATATTTTGTTGCCTGGAATTCAAATAGATTTTTGGGGGCTTTGTATCATTTGATTTACACAACATGCACCAATTTGAAGATGCAAAGTATGTTGTATTGTGAAACAAACAAGAAATAAGACAAAAAAACAGAACTTGAGCTTGCATAACTATTCACCCCCCAAAAGTCAATACTTTGTAGAGCCACCTTTTGCAGCAATTACAGCTGCAAGTCTCTTGAGGTATGTTTCTATAAGCTTGTCACATCTAGCCACATTCTTCAAGGCAAAACTGCTCCAGCTCCTTCAAGTTGGATTGGTTCTGCTGGTGTACAACAATCTTTAAGTCATACCACAGCACTGTATTAACAGCTTTGCTACTGTGGCGATGCAAACTGGGGGTGACTCTTGATCACAAATTCTGTTAAAATGGTTTACTTCTTTTACCTTTATGACAGTGTCTGGTGTGAGTTCTCTCTCCCTCTGTGGGGACGGAGGCTGTGAAGGAGTCACTCTGCCAGTCTTCCCCTGCTTGGACACCTCTGCCTTGGGCTTTCCAGGCTTCGTCTCTCGGGGGCGGGTGTTTCTGAAGATACTCACAATGAGGAGATTAATTGGAAACATTATGATTGAACTCTGAACGCCGATCATCACCTGCTGCCAGGTGAACTCGATATGACCTACAGGAGAGAGAGAGAGAAAATCTTAATGTTCTGAAAACATGTTATTATTTCCATACAGCACCAATACTGTGCAGGCATCCATACCCAGGTCCATGGTCTGCTCAGAGGGATCGGTAGGGATGCCCCAGAACATGATGCTGGTCAGCATGGTACACAGCAGCAGAGAGAAACAGCAGGAGACTCGCTGGACACATGTGAAGGTGCTCGTTGGAGGCCGGCTGATCACAGAAAACCAGATGTGGCCATCACGGAAATCCTTTGCCGTTTTCATGAAGAACAGATTACTGCAGAATATACAATGTAAGAAGATTTAGTTACATGATTGACAAATATCCTGGTATATATATATTGCCATACCAAAATGCATCCATGCTTAACCTCACCTGAATTTCTTCAAATCTATGTCAGAGGCAACAGGGAAGACTTTATCAAGGATGCACTCGCCCATATCTATGGCCAGCCATGAGTTACACAGGAAGTGCCACTTCTGTCCAGTTTCTAGATCCTGCACCGTCACTTTGTTTATATACCTGCATGAAAACCGTTATTGTCAACTACATTTACAATTTCAAACGTCAGCTTTAATTAACGTAAAATCCATCTGTCCCTCTACTACTGTGAGACATCCTCCCCGTCCACTCTCCTACCAGGCAGGGTGCCCCCCTGAGTTGTCATGCCACAGCCTGATGCTCTGCAGCTCCCCCAGAGAGAAGGGTGTGGTCAACAGGTACGTATCCACTGCACCCCTCTCAAACACAGGCTTGTCAGGGTCAGCGAGGTGGTGTGGCTCACTCTCTCCCTCCGTGCCCAGCAGAGTCACAGTAACCTGCAGCAGCAACACAGGGTCAGGGTGACTGAGTGTGGTTTTATCAGAGAACAGAATATGATGTCCTGCAGCAGTGGGAACTGTTGGTACTGACCTGAGAGGAGGTGGAAGCACCACGCCGATGCCCAGTGCTGATATTCAGCATGTAACGGTATTCAGCCAAGGGGTCATTATCTTCCAACAATGTTACCTTCACCTACAAGAAGTAACACTTGAAGGTAAAACTCAGCATCAACAGCAAACCAACAGGATGATACATTCTCAAACTGGTAAATCTAAGCACTGGAAATCTGCTGATTGGATCACCAGAGTAGCATGTTCTCAAGGTGTCTGTATAGTCTGGACAAAAATTGTCTAGAAAATGGCGGCAGCGATTGTTGAAGGCAGACCTTGGCTATGTCCTTGATGTCCTTCCTGCGTGCCCACACAACCACCAAGAGATAAGCAATGAAGATGGCACCAACAAAGCACACCACCACAGGGTTGTCTGAGAAGGTGGCAAAGAGCTCAGCGGTACGGGACACATCCACAAGGTTGGGCATGATGAAGAAAGAGCTCCCGAAGAAGGTCAAATGGTTACATAAGCACTGAGTGACCAATGACGTGGTTAAAGGACCGACCTAAGGAGACCACAGTCAGTTTATGCATTTGATATTGGCAGTGCCTGGTTGCAGTGATGTACCAATATTTTATTATAAGGTGTTGTGTAGTACTTGTTGAACTCACCCTGCAGCCATCTTCACTCCAGGTGGATAAGGTTTCATTCCAATACTTGCACTGGGCAGCAATGGAGGTGACAGTCACAGTGGCATTGACGGATTTAACCCCTGCTTCTACAATGGGCCTCACCACAAGGTAATGCACCCCAACTTTTCCTGTCAAATCATTGGGACCCAGGACCCAGGTGTATCTCTCTGTACCCAAAATAAACACAACACAAGCACATTTATCTTTCTAAACACTCAGTGTCGTTGGTTCATTATGCTTCACAATAGTTCTATGTCTGCCATTTACAAGAAGTCAGTTCAGGAGGTTGATCACCTTGTGAATTGCCTTGATGAGGCATCTGCGTCTTGGCTACATATTGCTTGTCCTTTGGGTAGTCTTTATACCCCAGCAACAGTACAAATGGTATGTCCTCTGAGGGCTCCATCTTTAGCACCAGTGTTATGTCTGGTGAAGGGACGTCAATCATCAGTGTGCTGTAGTTTCCCAGGTCAAGGATTGTGCTGTTTACCTGCCCGCCTTCAAGTCTCGGCAAGAGGATCTGAGAATCATAGGATATGTTGTAATATATACAACTGTAATCATAATTCTGTTTACTTGATCATATAGTCTTTAAAGTATATGTCTTGGACATTATCTTAGAAGATATACTGTACGTCTTGGACATCAAGGGCTCTCAAGAGAAAAGCCCCATTAAAATTGGTACACGTTTGCAGGAGGGTTCTGACCTCAATTTCCTCAGACAGGTTCTCCACAGGGATGGCTGATCCATCCTGTCTGGTGAGTGTCACAGACCCCATGGCACCACTGATGTTACCCCCCTCACTCCAAGAATAAGGGTTCTTCTCAAAACTCAGCATCTGTAAAAGTAAGGAAATGATGAGATAAGGGAATGAGGGTTAAAACCGTCCACAATATACTAATAGACAATTACTACATGAACAATTAACCAAATGAAAACCTCCCTAATGCTTGACACAAAAAAAAAATCATTTTCACTGCCGTATTCACTTCTGTGATTAAATCCCTCACTAACCTCCACACATTCACTCGCAGACATACACACTTACTCGCACATCCACTGGTTCCTCTGGAGAAAGGACATCAGCACCCAGGGGAGGGAAGGAAAAGCTTGCAGAGGAGCTATCTGGGATGTTTATAGACTGCATCTGAATGCTATTTGCAGACATCCTAAGAGAAGAGAGTGTATAATATACTGTAACTCAAAATTGTATTTGAGATATTGTATTGTAAATACAAATTACATATTTCAAGTTACATTTATGTGACAGGCCTTGCATTTGTTATAGTAATGTTTCCACTCCAACGCTCTGTCTCTTACCTGTTAGCATACACACTGATCTCAGGGCTCTTGATAATGGCAGGCTCCTGACCAACCTTTTTACCATTTAACAGTGCACTCTGCACATTGTCCATACTGTTCAGGATAGTCTTTGAGACCTTTCTCTGTGAAAGACAAAACAAAATGCAGTAGTCCTGAAAAGGGCTGAAAAGTAACCATAATTCACAACTGTCATCAGGGAACTCAGTGAAGCTATATACAGTTGAAGTCTGAAGTTTACATACACCTTAGGCAAATACATTTAAACTCAGTTTTTCACAATTCCTGACATTTAATTCTAGTAAAGATTCAGTTTCAGGTCAGTTAGGATCACCATTTTATTTTAAGAATGTGAAATGTCAGAATAATAGTAGAGACAATTATTTATTTCAACTTTTATTTCTTTAATCATATCACTAGTGGGTCAGAAGTTTACATGCACTCAATTAATATTTGGTGGCATTGCCTTTAAATTGTTTAACTTGGGTCAAACGTTTTGGGTAGCCTTCCACAAGCTTCCCACAATAAGTTGGGTGAATTCTGACCCATTACTCCTGACAGAGCTGGTGTAACTGAATCAGGTTTGTAGGCCTCCTTGCTCACACTCGCTTTTTCAGTTGTGCCCACAAATTTTCTATGGGATTGAGGTCAGGGCTTTGTTATGGCCATTCCAATACCTTGACTTTGTTGTCTTTTTTTGCCACAACTTTGGAAGTATGCTTGGGGTCATTGTCCATTTGGAAGACCCATTTGCGACCAAGCTTTAACTTCCTGACTGATGTCTTGAGATGTTGCTTCAATATATCCACATCATTTTTCTTCCTCATCAGGCCATCTATTTTGTGAAGTGCACCAGTCCCTCCTGCAGCAAAGCGCCCTCACACCATGATGCAGCCACCCCCGTGCTTCACGGTTGGGATGGTGTTCTTCGGCTTGCAAGCCTCCCCCTTTTCCCTCCAAACATAACGATAGTCGTTATGGCCAAAAAGGTATATTTTTGTTTCATCAGACCAGAGGACATCGACCTTTGTCCCCATGTGCAGTTGCAAACCGTAGTCTGGCTTTTTTATTGCGGTTTTGGAACAGTGGCCTCTTCCTTGCTGAGTGGCCTTTCAGGTTATGTCAATATAGGACTTGTTTTACTGTGGATATAGATGGTTTTGTACCCGTTTCCTTCAGCATCTTCACAAGGTCCTTTGCTGTTGTTCTGGGATTGATTTGCACTTTTTTGCACCAAAGTACGTTCATCTCTAGGAGACAGAACGCGTCTCCTTCCTGAGTGGTATGACGGCTGCGTGGTCCCATGGTGTTTATACTTGCGTACTATTGTTTGTACAGATGAATGTGGTACCTTCTGGTGTTTGGAAATTGCTCCCAAGGATGAACCAGACTTGTGGAGGTCTACATTTCTTTTTCTGAGGTCTTGGCTGATTTCTTTTGATTTTCCCATGATGTCAAGCAAAGAGGCACTGAGTTTGAAGGTAGGCCTTGAAATACATCCACAGGTACACCACCAATTGTCTCAAATGATGTCAACTAACCTATCAGAAGCTTCTAACGCCATGACATCATTTTCTGGAATTTTCTAAGCTGTTTAAAGGCACAGTCAACTTAGTGTATGTAAACTTCTGACCGACTGGAATTGTGATACAGTGAATTAATCAGTCTGTAAACAATTGTTGGAAACATTACTTGTGTCATGCACAAAGTAGATGTCCTAACCGACTTGCCAAAACTATAGTTTGTATAGTTTATAGCTAATTCCTTGATGAAGACCGATTGTCTGTCGAAACGTTGTACATAAATATTTTTGCATCTGAGCTCCTAGAGTGTGCGGCTCTCCTTCATTTATTTAAGTGTTCCACTCCGCTAGCCAGCACCTCATCTAAATAGGTGTGCGTGTCATGCAGGTGAATGAGGACCCAAAAGCGACTTGGCGAAAACAGAGTATTTAATCCAGAATAAACTTTACAAAACAAAAAGCATAATACTACACGTAAAGACAAGAACAGACTGGAGACTTGATCGAGAACTGCAGGTTGCCTCGGGAAGGCACTTGAACCTAGCAGACTCAGACACCTGCTCACCACGCAGCATCTGAGGGAAACACGACACGACAGGGCAAAACATTGACACAGCACGGTGAATTATAAATGAGGATCCGACAGGGCAGGTACGGGAAACAAGGAGTGAAATAGGGACTCTAATCAGGGAAAAGGATCGGGAACAGGTGTGGGAAGACTAAATGATGATTAGGGGAATAGGAACAGCTGGGAGCAGGAACGGAACGATAGAGAGAAGAGAGAGCGAGAGAGTGAGAGAGGGAGGGGGAGAGAGAGGGATAGAAAGAGGGAAAGAACCTAATAAGACCAGCAGAGGGAAACGAATAGAATGGGAAGCACAGGGACAAGACAAGATAATAAATGACAAAACATGACAGTACCCCCCACTCACCGAGCGCCTCCTGGCGCACTCGAGGAGGAATCCTGGCGGCAACGGAGGAAATCATCAATGAGTGAACGGTCCAGCACGTCCCGAGACGGAACCCAACTCCTCTCCTCAGGACCGTAACCCTCCCAATCCACTAAGTATTGGTGACCCCGTCCCGAGAACGCATGTCCATGATCTTATGTACCTTGTAAATAGGTGCGCTCTCGACAAGGACGGGAGGGGGAGGGAAGACGAACGGGGTGCGAAGAAAGGGCTTAACACAGGAGACATGGAAGACAGGATGGACGCGACGAAGATGTCGCGGAAGAAGCAGTCGCACAGCGACAGGATTGACGACCTGGGAGACACGGAACGGACCAATGAACCGCGGAGTCAACTTACGAGAAGCTGTCGTAAGAGGAAGGTTGCGAGTGGAAAGCCACACTCTCTGGCCGCAACAATACCTAGGACTCTTAATCCTGCGTTTATTGGCGGCTCTCACAGTCTGTGCCCTGTAGCGGCAAAGTGCAGACCTCACCCTCCTCCAGGTGCGCTCACAACGTTGGACAAACGCTTGAGCGGAGGGAACGCTGGACTCGGCAAGCTGGGAAGAGAATAGAGGAGGCTGGTAACCCAGACTACTCTGAAACGGAGATAACCCGGTAGCAGACGAAGGAAGCGAGTTGTGAGCGTATTCTGCCCAGGGGAGCTGTTCTGCCCAAGACGCAGGGTTTCTGAAAGAAAGGCTGCGTAGTATGCGACCAATCGTCTGATTGGCCCTCTCTGCTTGACCGTTAGACTGGGGATGAAACCCGGAAGAGAGACTGACGGACGCACCAATCAAACGACAGAACTCCCTCCAAACCTGTGACGTGAATTGCGGGCCTCTGTCTGAAACGGCGTCTAACGGGAGGCCATGAATTCTGAACACATTCTCGATAATGATTTGTGCCGTCTCCTTAGCGGAAGGAAGTTTAGCGAGGGGAATGAAATGTGCCGCCTTAGAGAACCTATCGACAACCGTAAGAATCACAGTCTTCCCCGCAGACAAAGGCAGACCGGTAATGAAGTCTAGGGCGATGTGAGACCATGGTCGAGAAGGAATGGGGAGCGGTCTGAGACGACCGGCAGGAGGAGAGTTACCCGACTTAGTCTGCGCGCAGTCCGAACAAGCAGCCACGAAACGGCGCGTGTCACGCTCCTGAGTCGGCCACCAAAATCGCTGGCGAATAGACGCAAGAGTGCCTCGAACACCGGGATGACCAGCTAACTTGGCAGAGTGAGCCCACTGAAGAACAGCCAGACGAGTGGAAACAGGAACGAAAAGGAGGTTACTAGGACAAGCGCGCGCGACGCAGTGTGCGTGAGTGCTTGCTTAACCTGTCTTTCAATTCCCCAGACTGTCAACCCGACAACACGCCCATAAGGAAGAATCCCCTCGGGATCAGTAGAAGCCACAGAAGAACTAAACAGACGGGATAAGGCATCAGGCTTGGTGTTCTTGCTACCCGGACGGTAAGAAATCACAAACTCGAAACGAGCGAAAAACAACGCCCAACGAGCTTGACGGGCATTAAGTCGTTTGGCAGAACGGATGTACTCAAGGTTCTTATGGTCTGTCCAAACGACAAAAGGAACGGTCGCCCCCTCCAACCACTGTCGCCATTCGCCTAGGGCTAAGCGGATGGCGAGCAGTTCACGGTTACCCACATCATAGTTGCGCTCAGATGGCGACAGGCGATGAGAAAAATAAGCGCAAGGATGAACCTTATCGTCAGACTGGAAGCGCTGGGATAGAATGGCTCCCACGCCTACCTCTGAAGCGTCAACCTCGACAATGAATTGTCTAGTGACGTCAGGAGTAACGAGGATAGGAGCGGACGTAAAACGTTCTTTTAGAAGATCAAAAGCTCCCTGGGCGGAACCGGACCACTTAAAACACGTCTTGACAGAAGTAAGAGCTGTGAGAGGGGCAGCAACTTGACCGAAATTACGAATGAAACGCCGATAGAAATTAGCGAAACCTAAAAAGCGCTGCAACTCGACACGTGACCTAGGAACGGGCCAATCACTGACAGCTTGGACCTTAGCGGAACCGAGAAAAGTAACGGAGGAGACATGAAAAGAACACTTCTCAGCCTTTACGTAGAGACAATTCTCTAAAAGGCGCTGTAGAACACGTCGAACGTGCTGAACATGAATCTCGAGTGACGGTGAAAAAATCAGGATATCGTCAAGATAGACAAAAACAAAGATGTTCAGCATGTCTCTCAGAACATCATTAACTAATGCCTGAAAAACAGCTGGCGCATTGGCGAGACCAAACGGCAGAACCCGGTACTCAAAATGCCCTAACGGAGTGTTAAACGCCATTTTCCACTCGTCCCCCTCTCTGATGCGCACGAGATGGTAAGCGTTACGAAGGTCCAACTTAGTAAAGCACCTGGCTCCCTGCAGAATCTCGAAGGCTGATGACATAAGGGGAAGCGGATAACGATTCTTAACCGTTATGTCATTCAGCCCTCGATAATCCACGCAGGGCGCAGAGTACCGTCCTTCTTCTTAACAAAAAGAACCCCGCCCCGGCCGGAGAGGAAGAAGGCACTATGGTACCGGCGTCAAGAGACACAGATAAATAATCCTCGAGAGCCTTACGTTCGGGAGCCGACAGAGAGTATAGTCTACCCCGAGGAGGAGTGGTCCCCGGAAGGAGATCAATACTACAATCATACGACCGGTGAGGAGGAAGGGAGTTGGCTCGGGACCGACTGAAGACCGTGCGCAGATCATGATATTCCTCCGGCACTCCTGTCAAATCGCCAGGTTCCTCCTGAGAAGTGGGGACAGAAGAAATGGGAGGGATGGCAGACATTAAGCACTTCACATGACAAGATACGTTCCAGGATAGGATAGAATTACAAGACCAATTAATAGAAGGATTATGACATACTAGCCAGGGATGACCCAAAACAACAGGTGTGAAAGGTGAATCAAAAATCAAAAAGAAATAGTCTCACTGTGGTTACCAGATACTGTGAGAGTTAAAGGTAGTGTCTCAAATTTGATACTGGGAAGATGACTACCATCTAAGGCAAACATGGGCGTAGGCTTGTCTAACTGTCTGAAAGGAATGTTATGTTTCCGAACCCATGCTTCGTCCATGAAACAACCCTCAGCCCCAGAGTCAATCAAGGCACTGCATGTAGCACCCGAACCGGTCCAGCGTAGATGGACCGACATAGTAGTACAAGATCTAGATGAAGAGACCTGAGTAGTAGCGCTCACCAGTAGCCCTCCGCTTACTGATGGGCTCTGGCCTCTTACTGGACATGAATTAACAAAATGTCCATCAAATCCGCAATAGAGGCACAGGCGGTTGGTGATCCTCCGTTCCCTCTCCTTAGTCGAGATGCGAATCCCTCCCAGCTGCATGGGCTCAGTCTCAGAGCCAGAGGAGGGAGATGGTTGCGATGCGGAGCAGGGAAACACCGTTGATGCGAGCTCTCTTCCACGAGCCTGGTGACGAAGATCTACCCGTCGTTCTATGCGGATGGCGAGAGCAATCAAAGAGTCCACACAGGAAGGAACCTCCCGAGAGAGAATCTCATCTTTGACCACTGTGTGGAGTCCCTCCAGAAAACGAGCGAGCAGCGCCGGCTCGTTCCAGTCACTAGAGGCAGCAAGAGTACGAAACTCTATAGAGTAATCCGTTATGGATCGATCACCTTGGCATAGGGAAGCCAGGACCCTAGAAGCCTCCCCACCAAAAACTGAACGGTCAAAAACCCGAATCATCTCCTCTTTAAAGTTCTGGTAATTGTTAGAACAATCAGCCCTTGCCTCCCAGATAGCTGTGCCCCACTCTCGGGCCCGGCCAGTAAGGTGTGAAATGACGTAAGCAACCCGAGCTCTCTCTCTAGAGTATGTGTTGGGTTGGAGAGAGAACACAATCTCACACTGGGTGAGAAAGGAGCGGCACTCAGTGGGCTGCCCGGAGTAGCAAGGTGGGTTATTAACCCTAGGTTCTGGAGGCTCGGCAGGCCAGGAAGTAACAGGTGGCACGAGACGAAGACTCTGGAACTGTCCAGAGAGGTCGGAAACCTGAGCGGCCAGGTTCTCCACGGCATGGCGAGCAGCAGACAATTCCTGCTCGTGTCTGCCGAGCATGGCTCCTTGGATCTCGACGGCAGTGTTACGAGCGTCTGTAGTCGCTGGGTCCATTCCTCGGTCGGATCCTTCTGTCATGCAGGTGAATGAGGACCCAAAAGCGACTTGGCGAAAACAGAGTATTTAATCCAGAATAAACTTTACAAAACAAAAAGCATAATACTACACGTAAAGACAAGAACAGACTGGAGACTTGATCGAGAACTGCAGGTTGCCTCGGGAAGGCACTTGAACCTAGCAGACTCAGACACCTGCTCACCACGCAGCATCTGAGGGAAACACGACACGACAGGGCAAAACATTGACACAGCACGGTGAATTATAAATGAGGATCCGACAGGGCAGGTACGGGAAACAAGGAGTGAAATAGGGACTCTAATCAGGGAAAAGGATCGGGAACAGGTGTGGGAAGACTAAATGATGATTAGGGGAATAGGAACAGCTGGGAGCAGGAACGGAACGATAGAGAGAAGAGAGAGCGAGAGAGTGAGAGAGGGAGGGGGAGAGAGAGGGATAGAAAGAGGGAAAGAACCTAATAAGACCAGCAGAGGGAAACGAATAGAATGGGAAGCACAGGGACAAGACAAGATAATAAATGACAAAACATGACAGTACCCCCCACTCACCGAGCGCCTCCTGGCGCACTCGAGGAGGAATCCTGGCGGCAACGGAGGAAATCATCAATGAGTGAACGGTCCAGCACGTCCCGAGACGGAACCCAACTCCTCTCCTCAGGACCGTAACCCTCCCAATCCACTAAGTATTGGTGACCCCGTCCCCGAGAACGCATGTCCATGATCTTATGTACCTTGTAAATAGGTGCGCTCTCGACAAGGACGGGAGGGGGAGGGAAGACGAACGGGGGTGCGAAGAAAGGGCTTAACACAGGAGACATGGAAGACAGGATGGACGCGACGAAGATGTCGCGGAAGAAGCAGTCGCACAGCGACAGGATTGACGACCTGGGAGACACGGAACGGACCAATGAACCGCGGAGTCAACTTACGAGAAGCTGTCGTAAGAGGAAGGTTGCGAGTGGAAAGCCACACTCTCTGGCCGCAACAATACCTAGGACTCTTAATCCTGCGTTTATTGGCGGCTCTCACAGTCTGTGCCCTGTAGCGGCAAAGTGCAGACCTCACCCTCCTCCAGGTGCGCTCACAACGTTGGACAAACGCTTGAGCGGAGGGAACGCTGGACTCGGCAAGCTGGGAAGAGAATAGAGGAGGCTGGTAACCCAGACTACTCTGAAACGGAGATAACCCGGTAGCAGACGAAGGAAGCGAGTTGTGAGCGTATTCTGCCCAGGGGAGCTGTTCTGCCCAAGACGCAGGGTTTCTGAAAGAAAGGCTGCGTAGTATGCGACCAATCGTCTGATTGGCCCTCTCTGCTTGACCGTTAGACTGGGGATGAAACCCGGAAGAGAGACTGACGGACGCACCAATCAAACGACAGAACTCCCTCCAAACCTGTGACGTGAATTGCGGGCCTCTGTCTGAAACGGCGTCTAACGGGAGGCCATGAATTCTGAACACATTCTCGATAATGATTTGTGCCGTCTCCTTAGCGGAAGGAAGTTTAGCGAGGGGAATGAAATGTGCCGCCTTAGAGAACCTATCGACAACCGTAAGAATCACAGTCTTCCCCGCAGACAAAGGCAGACCGGTAATGAAGTCTAGGGCGATGTGAGACCATGGTCGAGAAGGAATGGGGAGCGGTCTGAGACGACCGGCAGGAGGAGAGTTACCCGACTTAGTCTGCGCGCAGTCCGAACAAGCAGCCACGAAACGGCGCGTGTCACGCTCCTGAGTCGGCCACCAAAATCGCTGGCGAATAGACGCAAGAGTGCCTCGAACACCGGGATGACCAGCTAACTTGGCAGAGTGAGCCCACTGAAGAACAGCCAGACGAGTGGAAACAGGAACGAAAAGGAGGTTACTAGGACAAGCGCGCGGCGACGCAGTGTGCGTGAGTGCTTGCTTAACCTGTCTTTCAATTCCCCAGACTGTCAACCCGACAACACGCCCATAAGGAAGAATCCCCTCGGGATCAGTAGAAGCCACAGAAGAACTAAACAGACGGGATAAGGCATCAGGCTTGGTGTTCTTGCTACCCGGACGGTAAGAAATCACAAACTCGAAACGAGCGAAAAACAACGCCCAACGAGCTTGACGGGCATTAAGTCGTTTGGCAGAACGGATGTACTCAAGGTTCTTATGGTCTGTCCAAACGACAAAAGGAACGGTCGCCCCCTCCAACCACTGTCGCCATTCGCCTAGGGCTAAGCGGATGGCGAGCAGTTCACGGTTACCCACATCATAGTTGCGCTCAGATGGCGACAGGCGATGAGAAAAATAAGCGCAAGGATGAACCTTATCGTCAGACTGGAAGCGCTGGGATAGAATGGCTCCCACGCCTACCTCTGAAGCGTCAACCTCGACAATGAATTGTCTAGTGACGTCAGGAGTAACGAGGATAGGAGCGGACGTAAAACGTTCTTTTAGAAGATCAAAAGCTCCCTGGGCGGAACCGGACCACTTAAAACACGTCTTGACAGAAGTAAGAGCTGTGAGAGGGGCAGCAACTTGACCGAAATTACGAATGAAACGCCGATAGAAATTAGCGAAACCTAAAAGCGCTGCAACTCGACACGTGACCTAGGAACGGGCCAATCACTGACAGCTTGGACCTTAGCGGAACCGAGAAAAGTAACGGAGGAGACATGAAAAGAACACTTCTCAGCCTTTACGTAGAGACAATTCTCTAAAAGGCGCTGTAGAACACGTCGAACGTGCTGAACATGAATCTCGAGTGACGGTGAAAAAATCAGGATATCGTCAAGATAGACAAAAACAAAGATGTTCAGCATGTCTCTCAGAACATCATTAACTAATGCCTGAAAAACAGCTGGCGCATTGGCGAGACCAAACGGCAGAACCCGGTACTCAAAATGCCCTAACGGAGTGTTAAACGCCATTTTCCACTCGTCCCCCTCTCTGATGCGCACGAGATGGTAAGCGTTACGAAGGTCCAACTTAGTAAAGCACCTGGCTCCCTGCAGAATCTCGAAGGCTGATGACATAAGGGGAAGCGGATAACGATTCTTAACCGTTATGTCATTCAGCCCTCGATAATCCACGCAGGGGCGCAGAGTACCGTCCTTCTTCTTAACAAAAAGAACCCCGCCCCGGCCGGAGAGGAAGAAGGCACTATGGTACCGGCGTCAAGAGACACAGATAAATAATCCTCGAGAGCCTTACGTTCGGGAGCCGACAGAGAGTATAGTCTACCCCGAGGAGGAGTGGTCCCCGGAAGGAGATCAATACTACAATCATACGACCGGTGAGGAGGAAGGGAGTTGGCTCGGGACCGACTGAAGACCGTGCGCAGATCATGATATTCCTCCGGCACTCCTGTCAAATCGCCAGGTTCCTCCTGAGAAGTGGGGACAGAAGAAATGGGAGGGATGGCAGACATTAAGCACTTCACATGACAAGATACGTTCCAGGATAGGATAGAATTACAAGACCAATTAATAGAAGGATTATGACATACTAGCCAGGGATGACCCAAAACAACAGGTGTGAAAGGTGAATCAAAAATCAAAAAAGAAATAGTCTCACTGTGGTTACCAGATACTGTGAGAGTTAAAGGTAGTGTCTCAAATTTGATACTGGGAAGATGACTACCATCTAAGGCAAACATGGGCGTAGGCTTGTCTAACTGTCTGAAAGGAATGTTATGTTTCCGAACCCATGCTTCGTCCATGAAACAACCCTCAGCCCCAGAGTCAATCAAGGCACTGCATGTAGCACCCGAACCGGTCCAGCGTAGATGGACCGACATAGTAGTACAAGATCTAGATGAAGAGACCTGAGTAGTAGCGCTCACCAGTAGCCCTCCGCTTACTGATGGGCTCTGGCCTCTTACTGGACATGAATTAACAAAATGTCCATCAAATCCGCAATAGAGGCACAGGCGGTTGGTGATCCTCCGTTCCCTCTCCTTAGTCGAGATGCGAATCCCTCCCAGCTGCATGGGCTCAGTCTCAGAGCCAGAGGAGGGAGATGGTTGCGATGCGGAGCAGGGAAACACCGTTGATGCGAGCTCTCTTCCACGAGCCTGGTGACGAAGATCTACCCGTCGTTCTATGCGGATGGCGAGAGCAATCAAAGAGTCCACACAGGAAGGAACCTCCCGAGAGAGAATCTCATCTTTGACCACTGTGTGGAGTCCCTCCAGAAAACGAGCGAGCAGCGCCGGCTCGTTCCAGTCACTAGAGGCAGCAAGAGTACGAAACTCTATAGAGTAATCCGTTATGGATCGATCACCTTGGCATAGGGAAGCCAGGACCCTAGAAGCCTCCCCACCAAAAACTGAACGGTCAAAAACCCGAATCATCTCCTCTTTAAAGTTCTGGTAATTGTTAGAACAATCAGCCCTTGCCTCCCAGATAGCTGTGCCCCACTCTCGGGCCCGGCCAGTAAGGAGTGAAATGACGTAAGCAACCCGAGCTCTCTCTCTAGAGTATGTGTTGGGTTGGAGAGAGAACACAATCTCACACTGGGTGAGAAAGGAGCGGCACTCAGTGGGCTGCCCGGAGTAGCAAGGTGGGTTATTAACCCTAGGTTCTGGAGGCTCGGCAGGCCAGGAAGTAACAGGTGGCACGAGACGAAGACTCTGGAACTGTCCAGAGAGGTCGGAAACCTGAGCGGCCAGGTTCTCCACGGCATGGCGAGCAGCAGACAATTCCTGCTCGTGTCTGCCGAGCATGGCTCCTTGGATCTCGACGGCAGTGTTACGAGCGTCTGTAGTCGCTGGGTCCATTCCTCGGTCGGATCCTTCTGTCATGCAGGTGAATGAGGACCCAAAAGCGACTTGGCGAAAACAGAGTATTTAATCCAGAATAAACTTTACAAAACAAAAAGCATAATACTACACGTAAAGACAAGAACAGACTGGAGACTTGATCGAGAACTGCAGGTTGCCTCGGGAAGGCACTTGAACCTAGCAGACTCAGACACCTGCTCACCACGCAGCATCTGAGGGAAACACGACACGACAGGGCAAAACATTGACACAGCACGGTGAATTATAAATGAGGATCCGACAGGGCAGGTACGGGAAACAAGGAGTGAAATAGGGACTCTAATCAGGGAAAAGGATCGGGAACAGGTGTGGGAAGACTAAATGATGATTAGGGGAATAGGAACAGCTGGGAGCAGGAACGGAACGATAGAGAGAAGAGAGAGCGAGAGAGTGAGAGAGGGAGGGGGAGAGAGAGGGATAGAAAGAGGGAAAGAACCTAATAAGACCAGCAGAGGGAAACGAATAGAATGGGAAGCACAGGGACAAGACAAGATAATAAATGACAAAACATGACAGTGCGTTTCTTTTGCCTCTGGAAACATTACTTGTGTCATGCACAAAGTAGATGTCCTGACCAACTTGCCAAAACTATAGTTTGTTAACAAGACACTTGTAGAGTGGTTGAAAAACATGTTTTAATGACTCCAACCTAAGTGTAACATCCGCCTTCAACTGTATATCACCTGTGTGCTTGCATTTGAAGGGACTCCCAGGATATTGCTGGCTGCCTCTACAATTGGTGTAGCTGCCTGCACCATCTCTTGTCCACCATGCTCACTGACATTCATATAGAGGAGGGAAGAGCTGAGGTCTGCCACCAGGGAGCTAGCTTCTAGCTGGAAAAGATCCACAGCATAACATAGACCATTGGGAACTAAATCTCTGCTCTCTTTCAGCAATACATGTTTGGAAAAGATTTTGTTGCCTTGCTCTCATATCCAATTGTACCTGAGCAGCGGAATTGACCTCTTCCCTCCTCTTGGTGATCCCTGCCACTGCTCTGGCCGTCAGCTCCACTTCCTGAGGAGTGTTGTTGGGGACATTCTTCAGCACTGCAGTCATGGTGCTCAGCATCTGTTCTCGCAGCTGGAACATCAATCAGAACACCTCACAAACATCCATCTAAAGAGACACTTCCCTTTGTCTTGAACTTCATACTCATTTATCATAACTCTTTTAGTTTAGTGTCATGTCTTACGTTCAACAATACACAGAGTCCCTAGACCAGGGATGGGCAACTTTGATGGGGGCGAGGGGAAACAAAAAATGTGAACTCATCATGAGGAGCTGCAGTGGCTCGCGGGTCTGCGTACCCTCATCCATAGCCAGACATGCAGTCAACTGAATTTAGCAATCGATCAATTTCTGCAGTTAAACTACTTAACGCTCTTAACTTAATGCATTACACCCGTAGGGCCCTCGCTCAGGGCCCTAGTCTTTTGGGGGCCCTGAGCGAGACTTGGCCTTGCACCTCGTGGGCCAATTTATTTGACTGGTCCCCGTCTTAGCAGCCAGGGGCCCTAAGTGACCGCTTATGCCTGGAGCCAACCATGATAAGTAGTTTATAAACTGTTCATTATTAGTCTATAAAGGCAATAAACAATTATAATTATTGGTGCTTCGTTTTTGGAAATTGATCCATGGGACTACAAAAGCGGGTCGTGTGTTGCCAATCCCTGGCGTAGACATTCCTGGCATTAAAGCCCATGCTCCCTATGACCATAGAATATTACCCCGTTCTCACCTCCTCCCTGGCACCTTTCTGATCCTCACTGGAGCCCTTGTTCAGAATGTCGGACACAGACTTGAACATCTGTCCTAGGGTCTCCCCAGTGAGCAACCCCTGCTGCTGTAGCTGAGCGACAGTGTTCTCAACCACAGACTGCAGATTCTCCACTGAGGAACTGGAGTTGGCTGGCCACACCTTGGTGGACAACAATCAAATGAGAGCTCCAGATACTCCATTATAAATGTGAGCTCTATGGAGCAGAAAGGCAGGACAGATTCCATGCATTAAATCATGAAGTAAATGATAGGATTTTTACTTGATGACAAACCTCAGTGGTGATTGTGGCATTGGTTTTTCTTTCCCCATTTGTTAGAGTAACCACCACAGACAGACTGTAGTTGTAACTTTTGTTCCCGAGAGGTAGGAAGATTGACTTGACTTCATTTCCATAACTGCAGCGCAAATGTTTATCTGAAATATAAATAAATATTATATAATGTGTTTTCATACAGTGGATGAAGCTTCATCTGTATACAGGGAACTGCATTTTAAATTTTGATTTAATGTCCTACTATTCAACTTCTTTGATAGGGGAAAGTCTCTTGAAATAGACTACATTGTCGACAGATTTCAGACAACTCACCTTTGTCAGTTTTGAAACAATATTGGCATTTGCCTGTGGAGCAGGAGGTTGTTGCACAGGTGATATTGAAAGCATCTAGAACTGTGCCTGACTGAGGGGAAATTACACAGGAATGGAGGCTGGTGATGGTAGTTGGCGCTGTTCTTTCAGGTACAGTTACAGATACAGTAGTAGTTGCCGCTATGGTGGTAGCAGCCAGTAGGGTAGTAGCTACCAGTGGGATGGTAGCAACAGGTATTGTAGTAGCAGATGGACGAGTAGTAACAGCCGGTAGGATGGTGGTAGCAGCCGGTAAGGTAGCAGGCGGTATGTTAGTGGCAACAGGTGCAAGTGTTGCAACACCTGGTATCTGAATGGTGTACTTGACAACGCCAGGTGTCGTCTTACCTACAACAAAAAAGTTGAATAGGTTACATTAATGTAAATAAATGCATTCTGTAAATGTTGGTCTGGATGTACACGATTTACTCTAAATATCCATGATCAAATGATACACTACCTAAAAGATAACACATTGGAACACTTTATTCATTTTATGGCCCACATTACAATGGCTAATTTGACATTCTGATGTCAGGTTCAACATAAGTGATGCTCATCCTACTATAATCTGTAAATAAAGCACGTGTAACAGCACATACTCTAAAATCAATGAATACCTACCATACGCTATCACATTGAGATTCAGAGATCTGGACTGGGCATTTTTCAGATTGTCACTTGTCACCATGTATTCATTGCCACCATCTATTCTGTGTAGCAGTGGTCTTTGCTTTGCTTTTTTGTAGCAGTGTTTGAGGTCTCCCTAGAAGGAATTAGCTCAAAATTAAATCTGTTTCCTTCATAGACACTGTCGTTGTACAGAATGACTACAGCTTTTGTACAATCCAACTGCGCATGCGTTCATTTCAGGTTACTTATTTTGCTCATGTGACAAATTACAAATGAATGTATGTTTGTGTGTATGTGTGTTCAAACACCTGTGTGTTTGTGTGTATGTGTGTTCAAACACCTGTGTGTTTGTGTGTATGTGTGTTCAAACACCTGTGTGTTTGTGTGTATGTGTGTTCAAACACCTGTGTGTTTGTGTGTATGTGTGTTCAAACACCTGTGTGTTTGTGTGTATGTGTGTTCAAACACCTGTGTGTTTGTGTGTATGTCTGTTCAAACACCTGTGTGTTTGTGTGTATGTGTGTTCAAACACCTGTGTGTTTGTGTGTATGTGTGTTCAAACACCTGTGTGTTTGTGTGTATGTGTGTTCAAACACCTGTGTGTTTGTGTGTATGTGTGTTCAAACACCTGTTTGTTTGTGTGTATGTGTGTTCAAACACCTGTGTGTTTGTGTGTATGTGTGTTCAAACACCTGTGTGTTTGTGTCCATGTGTGTTCAAACACCTGTGTGTTTGTGTGTATGTGTGTTCAAACACCTGTGTGTTTGTGTGCATGTCGGTGGGGTTGGTTAACAACAGACATATTTCTGTCTGGACTAATAAAGTATATCTAATCTTAAATTAGACAACATAAGTTCTATCTATTCATGCACTGAAACCACTATTCATAAATATGCTTGTGTGCACAATAGAGGAGTCTCACACTTACTGTCAAAGGTCTTGTGTCCTCAACATGCCAAACTACTGTTGGGCAACTCATTGCGGTGGTACACTCCAATTTGAGGGTTACATCTTGGTTTATGTTCACTGGGTTACAATTAGAACAACTAAAAGAACAAAGGTTAACTTTTATCATACAACAGATCTTCTGGGACATAGATTACTGTAACTTTGAATTTGATTCAAATCAGCCATTTAGCTTCTTCGTTTGATAATGCAAACCTCTCCTAACCAACAAAATGTCACTCGGGACTATACATCTGTCTAATGAGCCATTCCCTCCCTTGTTTTACCTTATGGTAACATCGGTGAATTCTGGCGGAGTGACAGTGATGCATTTCTCTGCTTTAGCCACTTGAGCCCCGGTCCCATTTTTCTTCTGCACAGTAAAACTGTATATATAAAAAAGAAATGGGTCTGGAAGACAGGCTGCTGTAATCACATGAGTCTCCTGGTTTGTTTTGTCTCTGCATTTACATTGTTCATCTGTTGGAATAAATGGGGAACATGGTTTGAGTATAACATCTGTGCTGAAAGGACATTAAAGGTCCTACACAATCTATACGGTCACCCGGAAACCAGAGAAATACCGCCGTTGTTACTTAGTGAGTTTAGAAGAACAATTCTATTCATAGAAAGATTGTGCCTGAACTGAAAACTAAAATCTTCGGATTTCAGATTTATAACTAGCACAGGCCTTGAAGATAAGACTTGAACAAGTGGGCCACGTAAAAGTCTTGACAGACTTTGTTACTGTAGCCTACTAATGAGTTGAACTGAGAGGTGAGTGTTCTCAGCTCTGGTACTTACTGCATTCCCATTCAAGTAGTATTCCAGGTTCACTGATTCCGAGTACTCCACTCAAGCCAGTTAACCCAAGTGTGACACTTTGCGTGAAGTCAGATGGACTTTCTGGATCAGAAGTGATTTCCACATTAGCCTGGGGAAGCCTTTTATGCTCCTCTGTCTGAAATTCTGATTTATTGTGACAAACTGCTGCTGTGTTCCCCACATCCACGTCCATGTGTGAGAAGACATTCCAGGCTCTGACTTTCACTTGCAAAGCTCCTGTAACAAAACAGCTGATATAAATAAACAAGGAAACATTTCATCTTTTCCTATCTTCTGTCATTGTTTCTGATTGTATTTGGGTAGGTACCTTGGATAGTGGTTGAGATATTGTAAACCTGCATGCTGCTGTTTTGCATGTCTCTGGTCTCAGAGATGCTGTCGTTAGCTCCAGACACCTGGAAGAGAAGCTGCACCGGGGACCCCCGGTCCAGGGAGACACTAACATAGAGGTCTGAGTCTGGACACTCCCCCTCCTCAGCCATCACTGATCCCAGCAGGCCCTCCACTGGCTCCAGCAGACACACCTGCAGCTCAGTGGACATGCCCAAGACCGAGACCCCGTTAGAGGCATGCAGGGTCAGCTGGTGGCAGCCAGAGCCCAGTTGTTGCTCCACCTCTGGTCCCACTGTGATGTTGTGGGGGACGATTCCTCTGACTGCTGATGAATTGGCCACCAACATCTCACCACGGTGGACTTTGTAGGTCACATTCGTACCTGTAGATAGCAAAGCTGTCTCATTCTACCAAGATTTGTACTCTCGGAAATGTAAGACCAAATGCTTTTATTTCTGCTCATGTTGGTTTTACTTACCAGCTTCTACTTCAACCTGGATTTGAAGGGGACTGCCATACAGGGCCTTGCAGTTTGCTCCATCTGTTGATTGGTTCATGCTATAGCACTTAATGACGCCAAACTCCCCGATGGGCTCCTGAATGGTGATGGCTTTCTGAGCTGTCACATGCCACTCACTGGTGGTACACTCCACCCCAACTATGAAGACACCTGGACGGGTGTATTTATGAACCACACTGCTCTCCAACCTGTGAGAGTGTAAATTCCATTAATTGTGAATGAATTAGGGACTTTTTGGCTTTGATGTTGGGTGATATACATTACTCAGTTACTCACTCTTCTGGACTATAAGGATCAATGTTGTGCCCATCTCCAGCACTTAGAGTGCAGGTCAGGTTGCCCTGGAAGGGATGGAGAAGCCACTTCACTGTTATGGAGACATTGTCAAAGACGGCAGCCAACTTGCTCATTAATAAGTGGAGACCTGTGGACCACAGACATGGCTAGGTTAGATTGTGTGTGCTAACCGCAACTCATAATGTGTTGAAATACAACATTAGAGAAAACGTAAATCGAGCCCTTCACTAGCTGAAAACATATTTGAGTATTTAAATGGAATGTAGAAGGGAGGGAAGGAGAGACAGTAACAGGGGTAGAATGTTCTGACCATCTTTGCAGTTGTATTCCACAGACAGGTAGCTTCCAAGCCCTGGGCATGGTTCACCAAAAGAGGCCACATCTGCCGTGGCCTGGCACGCCTGCAGCCCACGGCAGTCTCCTGGAAATAATGTACATTAAATAGAGATATGAGAGGTGAAGAAATAGAAGAGTTTTCCACCATAATTGTCATCAGAATCATCATTAAGATCATCATCCACATTATCATTATAATAGACTTATCCAAGTGCTCTGAAAATATACATTGTGTGCACACTGTTCAAAGGAAGGATTATTATCACAATGCCTATTCTATTTGTCATTCATACATGAAGCACTAACTTAAGCAATGGCTTAAACCTAGTGCAGTACATTTAGATTTCATTGACAGTATTACAACCATTTAAAACTGGTACATTTTGTGGCTTTACTTTCAGTCTTGACATTGTACCAGCATATGTACCTCTATTATGGTTTTTGTTAAGACACAAATACATATTTTTTTTGGTGCTTTGTGCAATTAAGTTTTATTGCTGCCTCAGTGCATCTGGTGCCGTTGTTGAAGCTGTGTGTGTTTTACAATATTTACAGTTCTGCTCTATGCTTTGCAAATGCATACATGTTCTAAGAGCTCAATGTTTAAATATTGTTCATCATGTAGTTGTTTGGTAATTAGCATCCTGCTAAAGTGAAACTAAGTTGAATTGCTGCCTCTATTGAATTGCAGGGCCCTTTATTGAATCTGTGTTTGCTTTACAATATTTACATTTCTGCTTTTTACTTTAAGCAGTGTGTCCTAAAAGTGCAATGATCAAATACTGCACAGCAGGCAATTACTTTGACCCATTAAAAGCACTTTGCTTAAAAGCCCAGTGCAGTCAAAAACGTGGTTTCCTGTGTTTTATATATATATATATATATATATACAGTGGTGAGAACAAGTATTTGATACACTGCCGATTTTGTAGGTTTTCCTACTTACAAAGCATGTAGAGGTCTGTAATGTTTATCATAGGTACACTTCAACTGTGAGAGACGGAATCTAAAACAAAATCTGCAAAATCGACAGTGTATCAAATACTTGTTCTCCCCACTGTATTTCTACTCTATTAGGCTGGAATAATACTGTGATATTGTGCAAATTATGATAATGCTCTTTTAGTGTGAGAGCTGTTTGAAAAGACTGCGTGAAATGTCAGCCTATTTTGGTGGGATGGAGTATTGGCCTGCCTCGCGACATCACCAGGCAATAAGTTAGTTAATAGACCAATTGTCATGTTTTGTCATATATTGTCTTGTCATTATGCTTTCCCTTCTGTTCGTTTCCCCCTGCTGGTCTTATTAGGTTCGTTCCCTTTTTCTATCCCTCTCTCTCCCCCTCCCTCTCTCTCCTCTCTCTATCGTTCCGTTCCTGCTCCCAGCTGTTCCTATTCCCCTAATCAATCATTTAGTCTTCCCACACCTGTTCCATATCTTTTTCCCTGATTAGAGTCCCTATTTCTCCCCTTGTTTTCCGTTCCTGCCCTGTCGGATCCTTGTCTATTGTTCACCGTGTTGTGTTTGTGTATCGCCCTGTCGTGTCGTGTTTCCCTCAGATGCTGCGTGGTGAGCAGGTGTCTGAGTCTGCTAAGTTCAAGTGCCTTCCCGAGGCAACCTGCTGTTCAAGATCGAGTCTCCAGTCTGTTCTCGTCATTACGAGCGGAATTATGTCTTATGTTTGTAGAATTACTTTACTGGATTAAAGACTCTGTTTTCGCCAAGTTGCTTTTGGGTCCTCATTCACCTGCATAACACCAATAAGAAATATAGTTAAATCCAAACCTCTCTGTCAATAACAGCTAGTTTTCAGTTTCCCCCTCCCCACTCAGACCACTCCCAGACAGTCCTAGCAAAATTCTTGCTTTAGAAATTACTCTATCCTAAGAAGCTATTTATGTTTCTTATTGACCATATTAATTGAAAGCAATCACATTAAGGTACTTAATTGTTACCCAGAAATGATTTGATTTTGAGATGTTAAAAAACGGCTGCATTGGACCTTTACTGTTCTTACTCATACAATGTAAGAACACGACTATTCTTGAATCAATAGTCAAACCAAAACATATATCAATATCCTGAGTGATGGACAAAATACACCTTGCACAATATTTCAAAAGTTTCAAAAACATTAGACTTCACACCATACCTGTCACTGAATGTACAACATCTATCCAGCTACACTCCTCCTGTGTGGAGGTGGCTGAAGAAGTGGGACTCGTCCGGCAGTAGTGAACCGTCTTACGACCATAGAAGCTATCATCAATCTCTATCACCTGACCAGAACCACACTGTAGTGTTGCATTGTGGGCAGCACAAGCAATGGAGCGCCCAGATTCTGAGACAAATAAGTAAATAAGGTTTAGGTTAAAGGGAATAGCAAGCGCATACAGTATATTCCTCGCTACCTTGTTATTCTGCATACATGCACACACAGATGCATGTGTGCAAACACACACATCAAATACAAACCAAATTGGCAGATGAAGTGCAGCTCCTGGCTACAGTTGCTTGTTGCCTCCCACTGAAACCCTGACCTCCTCAGTATGTGACCACAGCCAGCCCCTGGATCAGGGTCGTTCACCCAGTTAGAGTAGCTGACATCAGAGCCATCAAGCCAGGAGAGAGGACCTGAGGATTTACAGCACAGACACCAATCAAAGTATTATATTCTATATACACTGAGGGTATAAAACATTAGGAACACCTGCTCTTCAAAGTAGAGGAAATAAAGTATGTAAGTACTCTGTCATATTATATTATATTTGTGACATATATTCCTACAAAATGACATCCCAGCTGTTCATCCTGATACATCATTCTGTTAATACTCTAATTCACGTAATAAAACACTTGAAAAGCAGAGTAAGGGATATGACGTAAGAAAACACTTGAAAAGCAGAGTAAGGGATATGACGTAAGAAAACACTTGAAAAGCAGAGTAAGGGATATGACGTAATAAAACACTTGAAAAGCAGAGTAAGGGATATGACGTAATAAAACACTTGAAAAGCAGAGTAAGGGATATGACGTAATAAAACACTTGAAAAGCAGAGTAAGGGATATGACGTAAGAAAACACTTGAAAAGCAGAGTAAGGGATATGACGTAATAAAACACTTGAAAAGCAGAGTAAGGGATATGACGTAAGAAAACACTTGAAAAGCAGAGTAAGGGATATGACGTAATAAAACACTTGAAAAGCAGAGTAAGGGATATGACGTAAGAAAACAAAGTCAATGCCACAGGAGCCGGCTGTGAATAGGTGATAAATTTGGTCCTTTGTACGGGAATAAAAAAGGCCTGTCTAAATCAAGGGACTGGACAGCAGATCCAATTGAATGACAAGTGTTCTTCATCAGCCAGGTGCTGCTAAAAGGAGATATCTTAATGTGGCATGGTCTCCTAGCAATGGTACGAGGTAAATACATTATAAATCTCCCAGCGTGACACAGGAAGGCCAGCTGACTTGAGAGATAGCCACCAAACCCAGCCTGTGTCTACTTCCAGTTTTACTGCCAGATCAAAGAAGGTCTACTGATAAAACAAGACCAAGAGTAACCATCTTTGTCTCAAGAGAAGTGGTGGGCGGATCATGTTAGTTTAGGAGACTGGGAATGGAACTGATTTCTGATGCAAATAATCATGAAAAAAAAATATTGTGAGGAATACTTCTTCCACAGCTCAGCAAAGGAGTAGGATTATTCTATGAAAAAACAACAACCCCAAAACACTATTACCTCTTTCAAATATCAATGAAATATTTAGGCCTACTCTCACACAAAGTCATCATGGGCAATTCCATGGTAATGTACAGTGCATTCAGAAAGTATTCAGACCCTTTCACTTTTTCCACATTCTTTTATGTTACAGCCTTATTCTAAAATGGACTAAATTATTTTTCCCCCTCATCAATCTACACACAATACCCCATAATGACAAAGCAAAAACAGGTTTGTGGACATTTTTGAAAGTTTATTAAAAAATAAAATAATAATGAAATATCCCAGACCGTTTATTCAGTACTTTGTTCAAGCACCTTTGGCAGGGATTACAGCCTCGAGTCTTCTTGGGTATGACGCTACAAGCTTAGCATACCTGTATTTGGGGAGTTTCTCCCATTCTTCTCTGCAGATCCGCTCAAGCTCTGTCAGGTTGGATGGGGAGTGTCGTTGCACAGCTATTTTCAGGTCTCTCCAGAGATGTTCAAATTAGTTCAAGTCTGGGCTCTGGCTGGGTCACACAAGGACATTCAGAGACTTGTCTCCAAGCCACTCCTGCATTGTCTTTCATCAAGGATCTCTCTGTACTTTGCTCCATTCATCTTTGCCTCGATCTTGACTAGTCTCCCAGTCCCTGCCGCTGAAAAACATCCCCACAGCATGATGCTGCCACTACCATGCTTCACCGTAGGGATGGTGCCAGGTTTCCTCCAGATGTGATTCTTGGCATTATATGGACAGGTTTGTTCCTTTCCAAATAATTTCCAATCAATTGAATTTACCACAGGTGGACACCAATCAAGTTGTAGAAACATCTCAAGGATGATCAATGGAAACAGGATGCACCTGAGCTAAATTTCGAGTCTCATAGCAAAGGGTCTGAATACTTATGTAAATAAGGTATCAGTTATTTATTTTTTATAAATTTGCCCAAAAAAATGTAAATCTGTGTTTGCATTGTCCTTATGGTTTATTGTGTGTAGATTGATGAGGAACAAATGTATTTAATCCATTTTATAATAAGGCTGTAACGTAACCAAATTTGGAAAAAGTCAAGGGGGTCTGAATATTATCCGAATGCACTGTAATTGCACTGATGTTTTACATAAGACTACTTTTAACAATTTAAACTGAACATTTTCCAAAAACACATTTACTGGAAAAACTGTGCAGATGCATATTTGGTAACAGAATTTTGGTAAAATCTCCCTCAGGTTTTTACGGGACCACGTTTTCCAAAAACTCAATATCTGCTCCGAAGGAGGATTCAAAAGACAATGGGGTGTCAGCTATGACATGAAACCTTAACCTTGAACCTCTTTTCGATATTGAACTACAGTAATGAAGTGGATTTACACACCCGATAACATCATTATGGATAACATCATAATCATACACCTCCAACTCAAATGATGTCAATTAGCCTATCAGAAGCTTATAAAACCATGACATCATTTTCTGTAATTTTCCAAGCTGTTTAAAGGCACAGTCAACATAGTGTATGTAAACTTCTGACCCACTGGAATTGTGATACAGTGAATTATAAGTGAAATAATCTGTCTGTAAACAATTGTTGGAAAAATGACTTGTGTCATGCACAAAGTAGATGTCCTAACCGACTTGCCAAAACTATAGTTTGTTAACAAGAAATTTGTGGAGTGGTTGAAAAACAAGTTTTAATGACTCCAACCTAAGTGTAAGTAATCTTCCGACTTCAATTGTATATCCACCTTTGCATATTTGGGTATTATTCTACACACTGGCTATTATTTTAATAATGAGCTCCTCCCAAAACAAGACAACATTTTATTGGTTCGGATCAAATCTGAACCAACATCTGGTAGATGTTTTCTAAGACCCCTTTTCCATCTGTTTGACCAGCAGTCAAAGCCTTTGCTTGTTATTCCTAATATTTAGGATAGAAAATGGTCGGAAAATGTATATATTCCTTCATTTAAAAAAATATAGCTTTCATTTGATGCTAGATTTGACATGATCCTATGAACTTCTCTTGTTAGTGCTTATGGGTCCTTTTACATCAAAATTCCCTCATATCATGGCAATTTCATAAGACTTTAAATCATACACTCTAACACAATAAAATAACTCTTTGCAAATACATCCATGCACAGGACAGTCTACTCTCAACCTTTGATTTCCTTTACATAATCATATCTATTATTGTACAGTATGTTGATTGCAATTAGTGTTTTCTTCAATTGTCCTCTTACCCTCAGCAGCAGCAGAGTCCAGTGTTAGGTTTGAGGAGGCAGGTGCCAGACCCAGCCACCAATCCTGCTCCGTCTGCAGGTGCTTCTGTAGGAACTGCTGTGTTTCGTCGTTTAAAATGAAGGCCAGGTGTCCACCACCTCGCTCACACCAACCCTGTGCACTGAGGAAGGAACGCGAACGAGGTGGACCTACAAACTCATAGCAGGAGCCGTCAAAGCTCTCTTGGTACTCTGGGCAGGATAGAGGTGCTATCTCATCCTCAGCACAAGACAGGCTTAAGAGGAAAGCATTCAAGAGTAATACAGAGAGCTTAGTGCTGTCCATCTTCACCCCTTCACCTGTACACTGTTACAGGCAGCCTGGTGACATGCTATCTTTAAAGGGGACTGACGTCAGCAATCCCTGTCACCACTTCAACATCACAGAATGATTTGTTCTGGCTCCAACAAAGGGCTGTCCGCCTTACAGTCTGGCTTTGTGAGTTCCCATTGGTTGCATTATCCTTGTTCACAAACAAACGGAGCAAAGGCCTACCATGAATGGGCTATAATAAGGTCCTCTGGCCCGTCTGTCAACAGCCTCTGAGTTATACTCTTTCTTTAAGGCTGCCAATGATGTAGCACTCATTGCAGCCTGCATGCAGTATAAGATGATTGTGTCCAGTAAGCAGTGCTATACACTCCAGTAGGCTGGTTAGAGAGAGACCTTTATACTGTATATCCAACCACTATTCAAACCCTAGCAGAAGCTCTAACCTGCCTTATTCAAATGATAAGAAATCAATATATTTTTACTGTCAGAATTTCCTTTTCAACGTATATCAAGGACATATCAAAATAGTAGTAGAAGTATTAGAGCCACAATGAACTATGTTCCCGCTCTCAACCCAGTACTATACTGCCAGTCAATTTGATGTCACTTTTGTAGGGGAACGAGGAAAACGTAATAAAATAAAAGCCTGCATTTCAACAGATTGTATTTATATCATTAGCTGGCAAAAAAATATATTGAAATGTAATCAATGGCCGCTTTAATTGTGGCAATAAGGTAAGGCAATAAGTATTTTATGAAAAAAAAAAAGTTTAAAAAAGTTTTTTTCAATAATGAAATAATAAAATGCTGACACTGGTATGTTTAGAATATTGGGCTGTAGAGAAAGAAACTATACTGTCTTAGGTAAAGTGGGGTGGAAAATACTCAGTAGGATCTTTACTAACCAAGAATGTGTAGTTTTGGAGGGGGACTGTGCAGTACATATCCAGCAACATTTTGTTATCCACCCCCTCCATAGCTCCCAATACAATAGATTACTATTAAGATCAGTTTAATGGTCAATTGCACACAAGGTCCAATTTAAATTTTACTTCCGCCTTTTAACCCAACCCCTCCGAAATACACACATACATATACATACAGTTGAAGTTGGAAGTTTACATACACCTTAGCCAAATACATTTAAACTCCTGACATTTAATTCTAGTAAAACTT
The DNA here is from genome assembly GCF_021184085.1 of Oncorhynchus gorbuscha. Taxonomy (NCBI): domain Eukaryota; kingdom Metazoa; phylum Chordata; class Actinopteri; order Salmoniformes; family Salmonidae; genus Oncorhynchus; species Oncorhynchus gorbuscha. The sequence goes on from NC_060176.1 coordinate 17,599,233, forward strand.
CCCTGTCTTAGGTCAGTTAGGATCACAACTTTATTTTAAGAATGTTAAATGTCAGAATAATAGTAGAGAGAATGATTTATTTAAGATTGTATTTCTTTCATCACATTCCCAGTGGGTCAGAAGTTTACATACACTCAATTAGTATTTGGTAGCATTGCCTTTAAATTGTTTAACTTGGGTTAAACATTTTGGGTAGCCTTCCGCAAGCTTCCCACAATAAGTTGGGTGCATTTTGGCCCATTCCTCCTGACAGAGCTGGTGTAACTGAGTCAGGTTTGTAGGCATCCTTGCTTGCACACGGCTTTTCAGTTCTGCCCATAAATGTTCTACAGTATTGAGGTCAGGTCTTTGTGATGGCCACTCTAATACCTTGACTTTGTTGTCCTTAAGCCATTTTGCCACAACTTTGGAAGCATGATTGGGGTCATTGTCCATTTGGAAGACCCATTTGCAACCAAGCTTCAACTTCCTGACAGATGTCTTGAGATGTTGCTTCAATATATCCACATAATTGTCCTCCATCATGATGCCATTTATTTTGTGAAGTGCACCAGTCCCTCCAGCAGCAAAGCACCCCCACAACATGATTTTTCCACCCCCGTGCTTCACGGTTGGGATGGTGTTCTTCGGCTTGCAAGCCTCCCCCTTTTTCTTCCAAACACAATGATGGTCAACAGTTCTATTTTTGTTTCATCAGACCAGAGGACATTTCTCCAAAAGTACGATCTTTGTCCCCATGTGCAGTTGCAAACCATGGTCTGGCTTTTTTATGGCGGTTTTGGAGCAGTGGCTTCTTCCTTGCTGAGCGGCCTTACAGGTTATGTCGATATAGGACTCGTTTTACTGGGGATATAGATACTTTTGTGCCTGTTTCCTCCAGCATTTTCACAAGTTCCTTTGCTGTTGTTCTGGGATTGATTTGCACTTTTCGCACCAAAGTATGTTCATCTCTTGGAGACAGAACGCGTCTCCTTCCTGAGCGGTATGATGGCTGCGTGGTCCCATGGTGTTTATACTTGCGTACAATTGTTTGTACAGATTAACGTGGTACCTTCAGGCGTTTGAAAATTGCTCCCAAGGATGAACCAGACTTGTGGAGGTCTACAATTTTTTTTCTGAGGTCTAGGCTGTTTTTTCCCCATGATTTCAAGCAAAGAGTCACTGAGTTTGAAGGTAGGCCTTGAAATCATCCACAGGTACACCTCCAATTGACTGAAATGATGTCAATTAGTTTATCAGAAGCTTCTAAAGCCATGACATCATTTTCTGGAATTTTCCAAGCTCTTTAAAGGCACAGTCAACTTGTATGTAAACTTCTGACCCAACTTCTAACCCACTAGAATTGTGAATTTTAAGTGAAATAATCTGTCTGTAAACAATTGTTGGAAAAATGACTTGTGTCATGCACAAAGTAGATGTCCTGAACAACTTCCCAAAATTATAGATTGTTAACAAGAAATTTGTGGCGTGGTTGAAAAACAAGTTTTTATGACTCCAACCTAAGTGTATGTAAACTTCTGACTTCAACTGTACATATACAGTACAAGCACCTATGTTGTAGCTAGCTACAGTCGCTAGCCAAGCTTGCAGTTTATCCATGCAACTATGGGCCAGTCTAGCCAAGCTAGATTTCTGCTTAATCTATGCATGGTAGGGCTAGCTTAGCCAATAACCAACTGTATTCGTTTCCATTGTTTCATTGTGTGGCTTATTTATATTTTTGGGATAGACGATGGTAGACCTGATGCAAACACCGGTGGTTGAAGATGGCGCCGCCAGAGATGACAGCATCGCAACTGGCTCTTAGACAACTTTGCAGTGTGTTTAGATTTTTCGATGATTTATTTTTATATTATTAGCTCAGGAAATGTTTTGTGTCCTTACATACAGCCGGGAAGAACTATTGGATATTATTGTGGCGGTAACCCACCAGAACTACCAGCATTACGACCAGGAATATGACTTCCCTCGAGCAGATCCTTTGTTCAATCTCCCCAGAGCAATTGCACTTATTCCAGAGGCTGACCCAAAACATCGCCGGCAGAGGAGAGACACTCAAGGCGGCCTGCTGGTTCGACTTAGGAGGCGTGCACACCACCCACCACTTCCGAGTATATTACTTGCTTATGTTCAGTATTTGGATAATAAAGTTGATGAGCTTAGATTAATGATTTCTTTCCAGAGAGACATCGGGGCCTGTAACATACTTTGCTTCACGGAAAAATGACTCTCTCGGGATACTCTGTCGGAGTCAGTAAAGCCAACAGGATTCTCAGTACATCACGCAGACAGGAATAAATATCTCTCCGGGAAGCAGAAAGGGGGGTGTTTCATGATTAACGACTCGTGGTGTAATTCTGGGAACATACAGGAACTCAAGTAATTTTGTTCACCTGGCCTAGAATACCTCACAATTAAATGCCGATCATATTATCTCCCAAGACGATTCTCCTCCGTCATCGCCACAGCCATTTACATCCCAACTCAAACCACATATTCTGAGGCTGCATTTATTGTAACTGGGAATTTTAACAAAGCAAATCGGAGGACTAGTTTGCCGAAATTCTACGGCATTGTTGGGACTGTTACTTTCTTCTTTGTTACTTTCTTCTTTATCTTCTTTCTTATATTTGATGCCGAACAAGCTGCAGAACTTCATCAGCATCAGATCCACTATCTCATCTTCGTCTGAGGGCTGTAAAAATAAAAAAAAGATCAGGGTAGCCTAGTGGTTAGAGCGTTGCACTAGTAACCGGAAGGTTGCAAGTTCAAACCCCCGAGCTGACAAGGTACAAATCTGTCGTTCTGCCCCTGAACAGGCAGTTAACCCACTGTTCCTAGGCCGTCATTGTAAATAAGAATTTGTTCTTAACTGACTTGCCTAGTTAAATAAAGATATATATATATATTGGTCTGACATTAATACACCTACAGTAGCCAATGGTCACTGTTAAATGGGGTAGTTGATACTGTATTGTTTAAATGACAATGCCCATGAAGCCGGTGTTTGGATGATATTTTGGCATGGGTGTTGGCCAACTGTGCTAACATATCCTCCAAACACCGGCTTCTAGGGCATTATCACGGGCCTGGACATGTACTGGCTTAAGCAGGGGGACACATCTGGCACTGCAGGATTTGAGTCCCTGGCGGCGTAGTGAGTTACTGAAGGTAGGCTTTGTTACTTTGGTCCCAGCTTTCTGCAGGTCATCCACTAGGTCCCCCCGTGTGGTTCTGGGATTTTTGCTCACCGTTCTTGTGATCATTTTGACCCCACGGGGTGAGATCTTGCGTGGAGCCCCAGATCGAGGGAGATTATCAGTGGTCTTGTATGTCTTCCATTTCCTAATAACTCCCACAGTTGATTTCTTCAAACCAAGCTGCTTACCTATTGCAGATTCAGTTTTCCCAGCCTGGTGCAGGTCTACAATTTTGTTTCTGGTGTCCTTTGACAGCTCTTTGGTCTTGGCCATAGTGGATTTTGGAGTGTGACTGTTTGAGTTTGTGGACAGGTGTCTTTTATACTGATAACAAGTTCAAACAGGTGCCATTAATACAGGTAACGGGTGGAGGACAGAGGAGCCTCTTAAAGAAGAAGTTACAGGTCTGTGAGAGCCAGAAATCTTGCTTGTTTGTTGGTGACCAAATACTTATTTTCCACCATAATTTGCAAATAAATTCATAAAAAATCCTACAATGTGATTTTCTGGATTTTTTCCCCCTCATTTTGTCTGTCATAGTTGAAGTGTATCTATGATGAAAATTACAGGCCTCTCTCATATTTTTAAGTGGGAGAACTTGCACAATTGGTGGCTGACTAAATACATGTTTGCCCCACTGTATATGTAACGGATGTGAAACGCTAGCTTAGTTAGCGGTGGTGCGCGCTAAATAGCATTTCAATCAGTGACGTCACTTGCTCTGAGACCTTGAAGTAGTAGTTGCGGGTTTTGTGGAGCGATGGGTAACGATGCTTCGTGGGTGACTGTTGTTGATGTGTGCAGAGGGTCCCTGGTTCGTGCCCGGGTATGGGCGAGGGGACGGTCTAAAGTTATACTGTTACATTGATGCTGTTGACCCGGATCACTGGTTGCTGCGGAAAAGGAGGAGGTCAAAAGGGGGGTGAGTGTAACGGATGTGAAACGCTAGCTTAGTTAGCGGTGGTGTGCGCTAAATATTGTTTCAATCAGTGACGTCACTTGCTCTGAGACCTTGATGTAGTAGTTCCCCTTGCTCTGCAAGGGCCGCGGCTTTTGTGGAGCGATGGGTAACGATGCTTCGTGGGTGACTGTTGTTGATGTGTGCAGAGGGTCCCTGGTTCGTGCCGGGTATGAGCGAGGGGACGGTCTAAAGTTGTACTGTTACATTGCAAAAGCCGCGGCCCTTGCAGAGCAAGGGGAACTTCAAGGTCTCAGAGCAAGTGACATCACCGATTGAAACGCTATTTAGCGCGCACCACCGCTAACTAAGCTAGCCGTTTCACATCCGTTACATATACACACACATCATATATTTTCAACATTTTGTGTCTAAATAATGAGCAATTTTGGAATGCTGTTCTAAACAATTTGTCATGAGGCTGAAAAAGTTTTGCAGCTTTAAAGATCATTGCAGCTTTAAAGATCATCTCCTTGATATCATATGCTATCTGGGGGACCACCAACCTCCTTGCGTGCCTCATCGGTAATCTGGCCCTCTCACTACACAAGACGGAATCGATTTGCTATGGTATGATAATTGTGATCAATTTGAAGCATTGGTAATTGTGAGCTTACCCACTAGCATTCTGTGACTCAGGGCCCAGGTCCACCACAAACCCCCCTCCCCTTTAGAGGACCACACTGCACCAGATGAGTTGGGCTCTGAGTCTGGCCTGGGTTTGGTACTGCCAGGGACTGTGGAGGGTCTTTGAGGCGTTTTCGCTCGCAGAGCGGTTCCAGCCTGGCCCATAGGAGCCCATGTCCTCCACCTCCCATGAGTATGGAGCATGGCAGTCAGGTACAGCCTGGCACATGAAGCGGGCGATGCGGCAGGAGTTCTTCTGCACCCTCACCTGGCGAAGTCGGGTATTACCAACCAGTTTGGAGTTCCCATCAGTGATGAAACCTTTAACACACCATTTGCTTTTGTTGACACAGAATTCAATCTATACCTTTATTTAGGACATTTTAGAGCTTAATGTTTCTGTTCTTTAGAGAATCCTACCTGGGTACTCTCTGAAGAGGTTGCTGAGAAGAGAGGTATTTGCCCAGGTGAACACATCTTTGTGACTCATGCTGTCTGAGATCCCTTGGCTGAAATATGCCGAATGTGCTGAGTCAGGAAGTAAGCATTAGGGTCCCGCTGGCCATATGCCACCAGGAGCAACATCCACATGAACCCCATGTAGGCAGAATCATAGGCCTTGAACATTCATGTTAACCAACAGGTGCAGTGAATGAAAAAGCGACCTTATAGAGCGGTCCTTCCCCATAGGTCAACCCATACATCATGGTGAAGTAGCCTGATACTCCGCTGGTGGCTAACACCAGAATCCAGCCAATGAACGCAAACCACCAGGGAAGCCCGCCTTGACAGCACTTTTTACTGCCACTGTCCCCATCACTGCTCTCTGCTTGGCCTGGGCTTCGAGCCAGCTGTTCCCATCCCAGGCTGGAAGACTCTAGCAGTCCCTTCATGCACTGGACCTGCTGCACTGCCCGGCAGTTGCTGTCTGGGTTGGGGAAACGAGAGGGTCCCAGTAGGCTCAACTCCTTCTCTACATGGCATAGCTGCCTGTACAGATACTGGCTGTTGTTGCTCCTTTTCTGTCTCCCATCCCCAGTCTTCTCAGGGCTCCCACATAGGCTGGTCTCTGAAAACAGAGCTGCATAGGAAATATGTGGGTCAGACAGAGTTTAATATTTTTAACTAATACTGATGATCATCATTGTAGGATCTGGAGGCTCGGGCTGTACCTTGCAGATTGGCTACCCCTAGTGAGAGAATGAGCGATCCCTCTTTCTTGGAGGCATCAGTGTAGAACTCTCCACTGGCTCGGTTCTGCTGCCGGATGATGTCCTCCACCAGAGAGAGCAGAGAGTTGATATCAGTTTGTTGTCCAGGCTTCATCTCTAGCTCCAGGTGTGGAATGGGGCTCTTCATAGCAATCTTCTTTATGTCCTGAGAGAATACAGTACATTAACAGCCTTGCTAATGTGGTGAGAATACAGAATAAAGACAGTCAGGATGAGATTACACTTACAATTGTCTACTTACAAATCATGACTGACATACAGTATCTAAAATTCGTTTTTATGGTAGGCATATGTTGGCTTCAATTGGAATATTAATATATTGACTTATTTTACCTTGATGACTGTGTCTTGTGTGAGTTCTCTGTCCCTCTGTGGAGACGAAGGCTGTGAGGGAGACACTGCCAGTCTTCCCCTGCTTGGACACCTCTGCCTTGGGCTTTCCAGGCTTAGTCTCTCGGGGGCGGGTGTTTCTGAAGATACTCACAATGAGGAGATGAGTTAGAAACATTATGATTGAACTCTGAACTCCAATCATCAGCTGCTGCCAGGTGAACTCGATATGACCTACAGGAGAGAGAGAGAGAAAATCTTAATGTTCTGAAAACATGTTATTATTTCCATACTGCACCAATACTGTGCAGGCGTCCATACCCAGGTCCATGGTCTGCTCAGAGGGATCGGTAGGGATGCCCCAGAACATGATGCTGGTCAGCATGGTACACAGCAGCAGAGAGAAACAGCAGGAGACTCGCTGGACATGTGAAGGTGCTCGTTGGAGGCCGGCTGATCACAGAAAACCAGATGTGGCCATCACAGAAATCCTTTGCCGTCCTCATGAAGAACAGATTACTGCAGAATATACAGTATAGGAAGCTTGTACCATAATGGACAATTATCTTGTTATTTATGTTTTACCATTCGAAGGTGCATTCAAGTTTCATGTCACCTGAATTTCTTCAAATCCATCTCTGTGGCTACAGGGAAAACTTTATCCAGAGTGCACTCACTCATATCTATGGCCAGCCATGAGTTACACAGGAAGTGCCACTTCTGTCCTGTCTCTACATCTTGCACCATATTTTGTTTATATACCTGCACGAAAACGTATCGTCAACTAGGCCTACATCTTTACTTCAAAGTTCAACTTTGGTCATGGAGTTCTCCTCCTCCCCCTTTCCTACCAGGCAGGGTGTCCCACTGAGTTGTCATGCCACAGCCTGATCCCCCAGAGAGAAGGGTGTGGTCAACAGGTACATATCCACTGCACCCCTCTCAAACACAGGCTTGTCAGGGTCAGTGAGGTGGTGTGGCTCACTCTCTCCCTCCGTGCCTAGCAGAGTCACAGTAACCTGCAGCATCAACACAGAGTCAGGGTGACTGAGTGTGGTTTTATCAGAGAACAGAATATGATGTCCTGCAGCAGTGGAAGCTGTTGGTACTGACCTGAGAGGAGGTGGAAGCACCACGCCGATGCCCAGTGCTGATATTCAGCATGTAACGGTATTCAGCCAAGGGGTCATTATCTTCCAACAATGTTACCTTCACCTACAAGAAGTAACACTTGAAGGTAAAACTTTGCATCAACAGCAAAGATGATAAAATGGTAGCAGTGGTTTTTCAAGTCAGACCTTGGTTGTGTCCTGGATGTCCTTCCTGCGTGCCCATATTACCACCAATACGTAAGCAACAAAGATGGAACCAATAAAGCACACCACGACAGGATTTTGGGCAAAGGTGGCAAAGAGCTCAGCTGTCATGTTTTGTCATTTATTATCTTGTCTTGTCCCTGTGCTTCCCATTCTATTCGTTTCCCTCTGCTGGTCTTATTAGGTTCTTTCCCTCTTTCTATCCCTCTCTCTCCCCCTCCCTCTCTCACTCTCTCGCTCTCTCTTCTCTCTATCGTTCCGTTCCTGCTCCCAGCTGTTCCTATTCCCCTAATCAATCATTTAGTCTTCCCACACCTGTTCCCGATCCTTTCCCCTGATTAGAGTCCCTATTTCTTCCTTTGTGTTCCGTTCCTGTCCTGTCGGTTCCTTGTCTAGAATTCACCGTGCTGTGTTTGTGTATCGCCCTGTCGTGTCGTGTTTTCCTCAGATGCTGCGTGGTGAGCAGGTGTCTGAGTCTGTCTGGTTCAAGTGCCTTCCCGAGGCAACCTGCTGTTCACCTGCTGTTCAAGATCGAGTCTCCAGTTTGTCCTCGTCATTTCGAGTGAAAGTTGTGTTTTTGTTTGTATTTACTTTACTGGATTAAAGACTCTGTTTTCGCCAAGTCGCTTTTGGGTCCTCTTTCACCTGCATGACAGAAGGAACCGACCAAGGAATGGACCCAGCGACTTCAGACGCTCGTTACACTGCCGTCGAGATCCAAGGAGCCATGCTCGGCAGACACGAGCAGGAATTGTCTGCTGCTCGCCATGCCGTGGAGAACCTGGCCGCTCAGGTTTCCGACCTCTCTGGACAGTTCCAGAGTCTACGTCTCGTGCCACCTGTTACTTCCTGGCCTGCCGAGCCTCCAGAACCTAGGGTTAATAACCCACCTTGCTACTCCGGGCAGCCCACTGAGTGCCGCTCCTTTCTCACGCAGTGTGAGATTGTGTTCTCTCTCCAACCCAACACATACTCTAGAGAGAGAGCTCGGGTTGCTTACGTCATTTCACTCCTTACTGGCCGGGCTCGAGAATGGGGCACAGCTATCTGGGAGGCAAGGGCTGATTGCTCTAACAGGTTCCAGAACTTTAAAGAGGAGATGATTCGGGTTTTTGACCGTTCAGTTTTTGGTGGGGAGGCTTCTAGGGCCCTGGCTTCCTTATGCCAAGGTGAACGGTCCATAACGGATTATTCTATTGAGTTTCGCACTCTTGCTGCCTCTAGTGAGTGGAACGAGCCGGCGCTGCTCGCTCGTTTTCTGGAGGGACTCCACGCAGTGGTTAAGGATGAGATTCTCTCCCGGGAGGTTCCTTCAGATGTGGACTCTTTGATTGCTCTCGCCATCCGCATAGAACGACGGGTAGATCTTCGTCACCGGGCTCGTGGAAGAGAGCTCGCATCAACGGTGTTTCCCTGCTCCGCATCGCAACCATCTCCCTCCTCTGGCTCAGAGTCTGAGCCCATGCAGCTGGGAGGGATTCGCATCTCGACTAAGGAGAGGGAACGGAGGATCACCAACCGCCTGTGCCTCTATTGCGGAGTTGCTGGACATTTTGTTAATTCATGTCCAGTAAAAGCCAGAGCTCATCTGTAAGCGGAGGGCTACAGGTGAGCGCAACTACTCAAGTCTCTCCATCAAAATCCTGTACTACTTTGTCGGTCCATCTACGCTGGACCGGTTCGGGTGCTACATGTAATGCCTTGATAGACTCTGGGGCTGAGGGTTGTTTCATGGACGAAGCATGGGTTCGGAAACATGACATTCCTTTCAGAGAGTTAGAGAAGCCTACGCCCATGTTCGCCTTAGATGGTAGTCATCTTCCCAGTATCAGATTTGAGACACTACCTTTAACCCTCACAGTATCTGGTAACCACAGTGAGACCATTTCTTTTTTGATTTTTCGTTCACCGTTTACACCTGTTGTTTTGGGTCATCCCTGGCTAGTATGTCATAATCCTTCTATTAATTGGTCTAGTAATTCTATCCTATCCTGGAACGTTTCTTGTCATGTGAAGTGTTTAATGTCTGCCATCCCTCCCGTTTCTTCTGTCCCTACTTCTCAGGAGGAACCTGGCGATTTGACAGGAGTGCCGGAGGAATATCATGATCTGCGCACGGTCTTCAGTCGGTCCCGAGCCAACTCCCTTCCTCCTCACCGGTCGTATGATTGTAGTATTGATCTCCTTCCGGGGACCACTCCTCCTCGGGGTAGACTATACTCTCTGTCGGCTCCCGAACGTAAGGCTCTCGAGGATTATTTGTCTGTGTCTCTTGACGCCGGTACCATAGTGCCTTCTTCCTCTCCGGCCGGGCGGGGTTCTTTTTTGTTAAGAAGAAGGACGGTACTCTGCGCCCCTGCGTGGATTATCGAGGCTGAATGACATAACGGTTAAGAATCGTTATCCGCTTCCCCTTATGTCATCAGCCTTCGAGATTCTGCAGGGAGCCAGGTGCTTTACTAAGTTGGACCTTCGTAACGCTTACCATCTCGTGCGCATCAGAGAGGGGGACGAGTGGAAAACGGCGTTTAACACTCCGTTAGGGCATTTTGAGTACCGGGTTCTGCCGTTTGGTCTCGCCAATGCGCCAGCTGTTTTTCAGGCATTAGTTAATGATGTTCTGAGAGACATGCTGAACATCTTTGTTTTTGTCTATCTTGACGATATCCTGATTTTTTCTCCGTCACTCGAGATTCATGTTCAGCACGTTCGACGTGTTCTACAGCGCCTTTTAGAGAATTGTCTCTACGTAAAGTCTGAGAAGTGCTCTTTTCATGTCTCCTCCGTTACTTTTCTCGGTTCCGTTATTTCCGCTGAAGGCATTCAGATGGATTCCGCTAAGGTCCAAGCTGTCAGTGATTGGCCCGTTCCAAGGTCACGTGTCGAGTTGCAGCGCTTTTTAGGTTTCGCTAATTTCTATCGGCGTTTCATTCGTAATTTCGGTCAAGTTGCTGCCCCTCTCACAGCTCTTACTTCTGTCAAGACGTGTTTTAAGTGGTCCGGTTCCGCCCAGGGAGCTTTTGATCTTCTAAAAGAACGTTTTACGTCCGCTCCTATCCTCGTTACTCCTGACGTCACTAGACAATTCATTGTCGAGGTTGACGCTTCAGAGGTAGGCGTGGGAGCCATTCTATCCCAGCGCTTCCAGTCTGACGATAAGGTTCATCCTTGCGCTTATTTTTCTCATCGCCTGTCGCCATCTGAGCGCAACTATGATGTGGGTAACCGTGAACTGCTCGCCATCCGCTTAGCCCTAGGCGAATGGCGACAGTGGTTGGAGGGGGCGACCGTTCCTTTTGTCGTTTGGACAGACCATAAGAACCTTGAGTACATCCGTTCTGCCAAACGACTTAATGCCCGTCAAGCTCGTTGGGCGTTGTTTTTCGCTCGTTTCGAGTTTGTGATTTCTTACCGTCCGGGTAGCAAGAACACCAAGCCTGATGCCTTATCCCGTCTGTTTAGTTCTTCTGTGGCTTCTACTGATCCCGAGGGGATTCTTCCTTATGGGCGTGTTGTCGGGTTAACAGTCTGGGGAATTGAAAGACAGGTTAAGCAAGCACTCACGCACACTGCGTCGCCGCGCGCTTGTCCTAGTAACCTCCTTTTCGTTCCTGTTTCCACTCGTCTGGCTGTTCTTCAGTGGGCTCACTCTGCCAAGTTAGCTGGTCATCCCGGTGTTCGAGGCACTCTTGCGTCTATTCGCCAGCGCTTTTGGTGGCCGACTCAGGAGCGTGACACGCGCCGTTTCGTGGCTGCTTGTTCGGACTGCGCGCAGACTAAGTCGGGTAACTCTCCTCCTGCCGGTCGTCTCAGACCGCTCCCCATTCCTTCTCGACCATGGTCTCACATCGCCCTAGACTTCATTACCGGTCTGCCTTTGTCTGCGGGGAAGACTGTGATTCTTACGGTTGTCGATAGGTTCTCTAAGGCGGCACATTTCATTCCCCTCGCTAAACTTCCTTCCGCTAAGGAGACGGCACAAATCATTATCGAGAATGTATTCAGAATTCATGGCCTCCCGTTAGACGCCGTTTCAGACAGAGGCCCGCAATTCACGTCACAGTTTTGGGGGGAGTTCTGTCGTTTGATTGGTGCGTCCGTCAGTCTCTCTTCCGGGTTTCATCCCCAGTCTAACGGTCAAGCAGAGAGGGCCAATCAGACGATTGGTCGCATACTACGCAGCCTTTCTTTCAGAAACCCTGCGTCTTGGGCAGAACAGCTCCCCTGGGCAGAATACGCTCACAATTCGCTTCCTTCGTCTGCTACCGGGTTATCTCCGTTTCAGAGTAGTCTGGGTTACCAGCCTCCTCTGTTCTCATCCCAGCTTGCCGAGTCCAGCGTTCCCTCCGCTCAAGCGTTTGTCCAACGTTGTGAGCGCACCTGGAGGAGGGTGAGGTCTGCACTTTGCCGTTACAGGGCACAGACTGTGAGAGCCGCCAATAAACGCAGGATTAAGAGTCCAAGGTATTGTTGCGGCCAGAGAGTGTGGCTTTCCACTCGCAACCTTCCTCTTACGACAGCTTCTCGTAAGTTGACTCCGCGGTTCATTGGTCCGTTCCGTGTCTCCCAGGTCGTCAATCCTGTCGCTGTGCGACTGCTTCTTCCCGCGACATCTTCGTCGCGTCCATCCTGTCTTCCATGTCTCCTGTGTCAAGCCCTTTCTTCGCACCCCGTTCGTCTTCCCTCCCCCCCTCCCGTCCTTGTCGAGAGCGCACCTATTTACAAGGTACATAAGATCATGGACATGCGTTCTCGGGGACGGGGTCACCAATACTTAGTGGATTGGGAGGGTTACGGTCCTGAGGAGAGGAGTTGGGTTCCGTCTCGGGACGTGCTGGACCGTTCACTCATTGATGATTTCCTCCGTTGCCGCCAGGATTCCTCCTCGAGTGCGCCAGGAGGCGCTCGGTGAGTGGGGGGTACTGTCATGTTTTGTCATTTATTATCTTGTCTTGTCCCTGTGCTTCCCATTCTATTCGTTTCCCTCTGCTGGTCTTATTAGGTTCTTTCCCTCTTTCTATCCCTCTCTCTCCCCCTCCCTCTCTCACTCTCTCGCTCTCTCTTCTCTCTATCGTTCCGTTCCTGCTCCCAGCTGTTCCTATTCCCCTAATCAATCATTTAGTCTTCCCACACCTGTTCCCGATCCTTTCCCCTGATTAGAGTCCCTATTTCTTCCTTTGTGTTCCGTTCCTGTCCTGTCGGTTCCTTGTCTAGAATTCACCGTGCTGTGTTTGTGTATCGCCCTGTCGTGTCGTGTTTTCCTCAGATGCTGCGTGGTGAGCAGGTGTCTGAGTCTGTCTGGTTCAAGTGCCTTCCCGAGGCAACCTGCTGTTCACCTGCTGTTCAAGATCGAGTCTCCAGTTTGTCCTCGTCATTTCGAGTGAAAGTTGTGTTTTTTGTTTGTATTTACTTTACTGGATTAAAGACTCTGTTTTCGCCAAGTCGCTTTTGGGTCCTCTTTCACCTGCATGACATCAGCTGTACGTGACACGTCTACGAGGTTGGGCATGACGAAGAAAGAGTTCCCGAAGAAGGTCAAGTGCGTACATAAGCACTGGTTGGCCAATAGCGTGGTTAAAGGACCAACCTAAGGAGATCACAGTTGGTTTATGTATTTCATTATGGCCTGGTCAAGGATTGCAGGGATTCTGCAATGTGCCTTTGTTTTATTATAAGGTGTTGTGTCGTACTTGTTGAACTCACCCTGCAGCCATCTTCACTCCAGGTGGATAAGGTTTCATTCCAATACTTGCACTGAGCAGCAATGGAGGTGACAGTCACAGTGGCATTGACGGATTTAACCCCTGCTTCTACAATGGGCCTCACCACAAGGTAATGCACCCCAACTTTTCCTGTCAAATCATTGGGACCCAGGACACAGGTGTATTTCTCCCCTGGACTCAAAATACACACACACACATTTTCTAAACATTAAATGTTATCAGTTCATCATACTTCACAATTGTTATGTCTACGTGATTCATATGTATGTTCAGGAGGTACATCACCTTACGTGTTGCTCTGGTGAGGCATCTGGGTCTTGACTATGTATTGCTCATTGTTTGGGTAGTCTTTATACCCCAGGAACAGTTGAAAGGCTACGTCCTTCGATGGCTTTATCTTCAGCACCAGTGTTACACCAGGTGAAGGGGCGTCGATCATCAGTGTGCTGTAGTTTCCCAAGTACAGTATTGTGCTTTTTGCTTGCCCTCCTTCAGGCCTTGGCAAGAAGATCTGAGCATCAAAGAAGAGGTTATGTTTTTCAAAATGTTTCACTCTCAAATGACATAGAATATGCAGGGATTTGCAGCGCCCTGACCTCAATCTCCTCAGATAGGTTCTCTATGAGGGATGACAGAACCATCTCCTCTAGTCAGGGAGACAGACCCCACTGTGCCGGTAATATTGTTCTCGCTCCATGAAAATGGGTTCTTCTTCAAACTCAGCATCTGTAACAAGCGGGAAATAGTGAATCAAGAGAGAGGGTTTAAAAGCACTACCTAATGTGAGCGTACCAAGTAATTAGGCGTCACTCTAAAGCGGGAAGGTGGAATAAACGAGTCAGGAGTAGGTTTTTCTGATTGAACACGGTTCTCTATTGAGGGTATTTTGTCAACAAAAACATTCTAACATAATCAATGAAAAATCTTCCAAGGAAAAAAAACACACATCTTCTTCTCCCGATGAAACAAGAACATAATAGGATAATCTTTAAACTACAACAAACATAAATCACGGGTTTGTCATCGTCTTCGTGGTTCTTTCAGCACAGCTTCTCTCTCCCGGTGGCCGTCTTCCAGAGATAGTTATTGAGTTGCTTATGTAGATTAGCCACTGTGTTTGCCACTGCAGATTGGAGCTCCTGCACTGGGGTACCGGACTTGGCTGGCCGCACCTTGGGGATAACAATTAAATGAGTGCTCCAATTACTAAATGGATGTGAACTATGGAGATGAAAGGCAAGACGGAGACCATACATTAAATCATTAGTAAAATATATATAAGATTATTGATTTTGTTTGGTAATAACAAACCTCAGTGGGGATTGTGGTACTTTCACGAGTCTTTGTGTTCAATTCTGTAACAGTCACTGTCATGCAGGTGATAGAGGACCCAAAAGCGACTTAACAGAAACAGAGTTTATTCAAGTCCAAACAGGGAATAACAGAAATCCTCTAGTCTGTAGAGGGGAATAACAAGAGAAGCGGCCACAGACTGCAGGTCGCTTCGGGTAGGCGCAGGCCGTAGTTGACAGAGACACCTGCTCACACGCAGCATCTGATGAAGGCAAAAAACACGACAGGACAGGGCGTAACACAATCACAGCACGGTGAATACTAAACAAGGAACCGACGGGACAGGAACGGAACACAAAGGAATAAATAGGGACTCCAATCAGGGGAAAGGATCGGGAACAGGTGTGGGAAGACTAAATGATGATTAGGGGAATAGGAACAGCTGGGAGCAGGAACGGAACGATAGAGAGAAGAGAGAGCGAGAGAGTGAGAGAGGGAGGGGGAGAGAGAGGGATAGAAAGAGGGAAAGAACCTAATAAGACCAGCAGAGGGAAACGAATAGAATGGGGAGCACAGGGACAAGACATGATAATAAATGACAAACATGACAGTACCCCCCACTCACCGAGCGCCTCCTGGCGCACTCGAGGAGGAATCCTGGCGGCAACGGAGGAAATCATCGATGAGTGAACGGTCCAGCACGTCCCGAGACGGAACCCAACTCCTCTCCTCAGGACCGTAACCCTCCCAATCCACTAAGTATTGGTGACCCCGTCCCCGAGAACGCATGTCCATGATCTTATGTACCTTGTAAATAGGTGCGCTCTCGACAAGGACGGGAGGGGGAGGGAAGACGAACGGGGTGCGAAGAAAGGGCTTAACACAGGAGACATGGAAGACAGGATGGACGCGACGAAGATGTCGCGGAAGAAGCAGTCGCACAGCGACAGGATTGACGACCTGGGAGACACGGAACGGACCAATGAACCGCGGAGTCAACTTACGAGAAGCTGTCGTAAGAGGAAGGTTGCGAGTGGAAAGCCACACTCTCTGGCCGCAACAATACCTTGGACTCTTAATCCTGCGTTTATTGGCGGCTCTCACCGTCTGTGCCCTGTAACGGCAAAGTGCAGACCTCACCCTCCTCCAGGTGCGCTCACAACGTTGGACAAACGCTTGAGCGGAGGGAACGCTGGACTCGGCAAGCTGGGATGAGAACAGAGGAGGCTGGTAACCCAGACTACTCTGAAACGGAGATAACCCGGTAGCAGACGAAGGAAGCGAATTGTGAGCGTATTCTGCCCAGGGGAGCTGTTCTGCCCAAGACGCAGGGTTTCTGAAAGAAAGGCTGCGTAGTATGCGACCAATCGTCTGATTGGCCCTCTCTGCTTGACCGTTAGACTGGGGATGAAACCCGGAAGAGAGACTGACGGACGCACCAATCAAACGACAGAACTCCCTCCAAAACTGTGACGTGAATTGCGGGCCTCTGTCTGAAACGGCGTCTAACGGGAGGCCATGAATTCTGAATACATTCTCAATAATGATTTGTGCCGTCTCCTTAGCGGAAGGAAGTTTAGCGAGGGGAATGAAATGTGCCGCCTTAGAGAACCTATCGACAACCGTAAGAATCACAGTCTTCCCCGCAGACAAAGGCAGACCGGTAATGAAGTCTAAGGCGATGTGAGACCATGGTCGAGAAGGAATGGGGAGCGGTCTGAGACGACCGGCAGGAGGAGAGTTACCCGACTTAGTCTGCGCGCAGTCCGAACAAGCAGCCACGAAACGGCGCGTGTCACGCTCCTGAGTCGGCCACCAAAAGCGCTGGCGAATAGACGCAAGAGTGCCTCGAACACCGGGATGACCAGCTAACTTGGCAGAGTGAGCCCACTGAAGAACAGCCAGACGAGTGGAAACAGGAACGAAAAGGAGGTTACTAGGACAAGCGCGCGGCGACGCAGTGTGCGTGAGTGCTTGCTTAACCTGTCTTTCAATTCCCCAGACTGTTAACCCGACAACACGCCCATAAGGAAGAATCCCCTCGGGATCAGTAGAAGCCACAGAAGAACTAAACAGACGGGATAAGGCATCAGGCTTGGTGTTCTTGCTACCCGGACGGTAAGAAATCACAAACTCGAAACGAGCGAAAAACAACGCCCAACGAGCTTGACGGGCATTAAGTCGTTTGGCAGAACGGATGTACTCAAGGTTCTTATGGTCTGTCCAAACGACAAAAGGAACGGTCGCCCCCTCCAACCACTGTCGCCATTCGCCTAGGGCTAAGCGGATGGCGAGCAGTTCACGGTTACCCACATCATAGTTGCGCTCAGATGGCGACAGGCGATGAGAAAAATAAGCGCAAGGATGAACCTTATCGTCAGACTGGAAGCGCTGGGATAGAATGGCTCCCACGCCTACCTCTGAAGCGTCAACCTCGACAATGAATTGTCTAGTGACGTCAGGAGTAACGAGGATAGGAGCGGACGTAAAACGTTCTTTTAGAAGATCAAAAGCTCCCTGGGCGGAACCGGACCACTTAAAACACGTCTTGACAGAAGTAAGAGCTGTGAGAGGGGCAGCAACTTGACCGAAATTACGAATGAAACGCCGATAGAAATTAGCGAAACCTAAAAAGCGCTGCAACTCGACACGTGACCTTGGAACGGGCCAATCACTGACAGCTTGGACCTTAGCGGAATCCATCTGAATGCCTTCAGCGGAAATAACGGAACCGAGAAAAGTAACGGAGGAGACATGAAAAGAGCACTTCTCAGCCTTTACGTAGAGACAATTCTCTAAAAGGCGCTGTAGAACACGTCGAACGTGCTGAACATGAATCTCGAGTGACGGAGAAAAAATCAGGATATCGTCAAGATAGACAAAAACAAAGATGTTCAGCATGTCTCTCAGAACATCATTAACTAATGCCTGAAAAACAGCTGGCGCATTGGCGAGACCGAACGGCAGAACCCGGTACTCAAAATGCCCTAACGGAGTGTTAAACGCCGTTTTCCACTCGTCCCCCTCTCTGATGCGCACGAGATGGTAAGCGTTACGAAGGTCCAACTTAGTAAAGCACCTGGCTCCCTGCAGAATCTCGAAGGCTGATGACATAAGGGGAAGCGGATAACGATTCTTAACCGTTATGTCATTCAGCCTCGATAATCCACGCAGGGCGCAGAGTACCGTCCTTCTTCTTAACAAAAAGAACCCCGCCCCGGCCGGAGAGGAAGAAGGCACTATGGTACCGGCGTCAAGAGACACAGACAAATAATCCTCGAGAGCCTTACGTTCGGGAGCCGACAGAGAGTATAGTCTACCTCGAGGAGGAGTGGTCCCCGGAAGGAGATCAATACTACAATCATACGACCGGTGAGGAGGAAGGGAGTTGGCTCGGGACCGACTGAAGACCGTGCGCAGATCATGATATTCCTCCGGCACTCCTGTCAAATCGCCAGGTTCCTCCTGAGAAGTAGGGACAGAAGAAACGGGAGGGATGGCAGACATTAAACACTTCACATGACAAGAAACGTTCCAGGATAGGATAGAATTACTAGACCAATTAATAGAAGGATTATGACATACTAGCCAGGGATGACCCAAAACAACAGGTGTAAACGGTGAACGGAAAATCAAAAAAGAAATAGTCTCACTGTGGTTACCAGATACTGTGAGGGTTAAAGGTAGTGTCTCAAATCTGATACTGGGAAGATGACTACCATCTAAGGCGAACATGGGCGTAGGCTTCTCTAACTCTCTGAAAGGAATGTCATGTTTCCGAACCCATGCTTCGTCCATGAAACAACCCTCAGCCCCAGAGTCTATCAAGGCACTACATGTAGCACCCGAACCGGTCCAGCGTAGATGGACCGACAAAGTAGTACAGGATTTTGATGGAGAGACTTGAGTAGTTGCGCTCACCTGTAGCCCTCCGCTTACAGATGAGCTCTGGCTTTTACTGGACATGAATTAACAAAATGTCCAGCAACTCCGCAATAGAGGCACAGGCGGTTGGTGATCCTCCGTTCCCTCTCCTTAGTCGAGATGCGAATCCCTCCCAGCTGCATGGGCTCAGTCTCAAAGCCAGAGGAGGGAGATGGTTGCGATGCGGAGCAGGGAAACACCGTTGATGCGAGCTCTCTTCCACGAGCCCGGTGACGAAGATCTACCCGTCGTTCTATGCGGATGGCGAGAGCAATCAAAGAGTCCACATCTGAAGGAACCTCCCGGGAGAGAATCTCATCCTTAACCACTGCGTGGAGTCCCTCCAGAAAACGAGCGAGCAGCGCCGGCTCGTTCCACTCACTAGAGGCAGCAAGAGTGCGAAACTCAATAGAATAATCCGTTATGGACCGTTCACCTTGGCATAAGGAAGCCAGGGCCCTAGAAGCCTCCCCACCAAAAACTGAACGGTCAAAAACCCGAATCATCTCCTCTTTAAAGTTCTGGAACTTGTTAGAGCAATCAGCCCTTGCCTCCCAGATAGCTGTGCCCCATTCTCGAGCCCGGCCAGTAAGGAGTGAAATGACGTAAGCAACCCGAGCTCTCTCTCTAGAGTATGTGTTGGGTTGGAGAGAGAACACAATCTCACACTGCGTGAGAAAGGAGCGGCACTCAGTGGGCTGCCCGGAGTAGCAAGGTGGGTTATTAACCCTAGGTTCTGGAGGCTCGGCAGGCCAGGAAGTAACAGGTGGCACGAGACGTAGACTCTGGAACTGTCCAGAGAGGTCGGAAACCTGAGCGGCCAGGTTCTCCATGGCATGGCGAGCAGCAGACAATTCCTGCTCGTGTCTGCCGAGCATGGCTCCTTGGATCTCGACGGCAGTGTAACGAGCGTCTGAAGTCGCTGGGTCCATTCCTTGGTCGGTTCCTTCTGTCATGCAGGTGATAGAGGACCCAAAAGCGACTTAACAGAAACAGAGTTTATTCAAGTCCAAACAGGGAATAACAGAAATCCTCTAGTCTGTAGAGGGGAATAACAAGAGAAGCGGCCACAGACTGCAGGTCGCCGGGTAGGCGCAGGCCGTAGTTGACAGAGACACCTGCTCACACGCAGCATCTGATGAAGGCAAAAAACACGACAGGACAGGGCGAAACACAATCACAGCACGGTGAATACTAAACAAGGAACCGACGGGACAGGAACGGAACACAAAGGAATAAATAGGGACTCCAATCAGGGGAAAGGATCGGGAACAGGTGTGGGAAGACTAAATGATGATTAGGGGAATAGGAACAGCTGGGAGCAGGAACGGAACGATAGAGAGAAGAGAGAGCGAGAGAGTGAGAGAGGGAGGGGGAGAGAGAGGGATAGAAAGAGGGAAAGAACCTAATAAGACCAGCAGAGGGAAACGAATAGAATGGGGAGCACAGGGACAAGACATGATAATAAATGACAAACATGACAGTCACCTTACCGACAGCTGTAGTTGCTCCCCAACAAGTAGAAAGATGAACGTGACTTTATTTACAGAACTGCAGCGCAGATGTTTACCTAAAATATATAGAAGAAAAACAATCTGATTACATAGATCTTTTTTTTTAAACTAAATCAATATGGCATTTTATCTTAATCTGGCTCTGGTGCTAAACTGTTTTGATGGGAGAAGGTCTCCTGAAAGATATAACACTGGCAAATAGGAATACTCACCTTGGTCAGTTTTAAAACAATATTGGCAGCCGTTTGTGCAAGATGTAGGTGTTGTACAGGTGATATTGAAAGGATCCAGAACGGTGCCATTCGGAGGGTAAATACGCCATGAAGGGGGACTTAAGGTGATAGTCAGAGCAGAGGTTACAGGTGGCGTAGCATCAGCAGCAGCATGTGTCGTAACACCTGGTATCTGAATGGTGTACCTGGCATATTCAAAAGTTTCCTTATCTAAACAACGGTGATATAAAGGGATATTGATATCTTATTTCCACTCGTGAACATGTTACATTAGGTCCATACTGTCTGAGGATGAATCAGTCCAAAATCAGCTCCTATAAATATCTCAAACAGAAAAAGCGATGTCAAATTGATCAGTCGGGAAAATGTCTAAATATGACAATTTGTTGACTTTTTTTCTGTCGATACGCTAAAGAACAGTTTGACGCAAGTTCAACATATCTGAAGGACATCCTGTTATCAACTGAGTTAACCAAACTTTTAGCCTGTACTTATAGTGTTTTTGGAATTGAATATAAGGAATAGATGCTCACCATAAACTATCACATGGAGATTCTGAAGCCTATCTGAAGCTTCTTTCAGGTAGTTTTTGCTGACTTTGTACTCTTTCTGACCATCTTGATCTTTTCTCTCCTTAAGTGTCTTTTCCCTGCGTTGTTGTAACAGTTTTGCAGGGCACCCTAGAAGACCACGGAGTTCAAAATGTTGTCCTCATGTACACTGAACTCTGGCTATTGTATAGTCAATCACCTGCAGTCCAAAAAGAATGTGTTTATGCATCAACTTGTTTTATTTATCTAGAATATGTCAACTCCAAATTAGGCAACATGGGTTCGTCAATAAATTGATTCATGCACTCTAACGAAACTCCTTCACACATGAAAACAAGCATTTCACTACACCCGCAATAACATCTGCTAAACACATGTATGCAACAAATACAATTTGGTTTGATACCAGTAAAAAATATGATTGCATTCAGCATGCAACAATAAAGGAATCTCAGACTTACTGTTGAAGGTTTTGGGTCCTCAATATGCCAAATTACCTTTGGGCAACTGGAGTTACAGTCCAATTTTAATTGTACATTAAAAAAAAAAACATTTTACATCCACTGTATTACAATTATCCTGGCAACTGAAAGAATATAGGTACTGTTTTTTAGCATAAAATAGATCATCTTAAAAACATTGAATTCACATTTTGTAACATAGTAACTTGATTATTGCTTTGTAAATACATAGCAATGGACAGTTATTGTTATCATACAAATGGTAATAGTAACAGTGTTGTACTAGAAACAGATTACCTTTGTAATAACAAAGCAATACATACATTATTATGTCATTATTATGCATTTAATGCAACATTATTATTAGTGTAATTACAGCATGCTCCATAGGCATGAGAGGAACTCATGTTAAATGTGACCAATTTACTTCTGAATTCTAATTAAATCAGTCAATTAACATGCTAATGTCATTAGCCACTTTCTACCACTCTAAATTCCAAGCACCTGCCTCTAACCCTAGGAAGCTCTTTGCCACCTTCTCCTCCCTCCTGAATCCTCCTCCCCCCCCTCCTCCCTCTCTGCAGATGACTTCGTCAACCATTTTGAAAAGAAGACGACATCCGATCCTCGTTTGCTAAGTCAAACGACACCGCTGGTTCTGCTCACACTGCCCTACCCTGTGCTCTGACCTCTTTCTCCCCTCTCTCTCCAGATGAAATCTCGCGTCTTGTGACGGCCGGCCGCCCAACAACCTGCCCGCTTGACCCTATCCCCTCCTCTCTTCTCCAGACCATTTCCGGAGACCTTCTCCCTTACCTCACCTCGCTCATCAACTCATCCCTGACCGCTGGCTATGTCCCTTCCGTCTTCAAGAGAGCGAGAGTTGCACCCCTTCTGAAAAAACCTACACTCGATCCCTCCGATGTCAACAACTACAGACCAGTATCCCTTCTTTCTTTTCTCTCCAAAACTCTTGAACGTGCCGTCCTTGGCCAGCTCTCCCGCTATCTCTCTCAGAATGACCTTCTTGATCCAAATCAGTCAGGTTTCAAGACTAGTCATTCAACTGAGACTGCTCTTCTCTGTATCATGGAGGCGCTCCGCACTGCTAAAGCTAACTCTCTCTCCTCTGCTCTCATCCTTCTAGACCTATCGGCTGCCTTCGATACTGTGAACCATCAGATCCTCCTCTCCACCCTCTCCGAGTTGGGCATCTCCGGCGCGGCCCACGCTTGGATTGCGTCCTACCTGACAGGTCGCTCCTACCAGGTGGCATGGCGAGAATCTGTCTC
Source organism: Oncorhynchus gorbuscha (assembly GCF_021184085.1). NCBI lineage: Eukaryota > Metazoa > Chordata > Actinopteri > Salmoniformes > Salmonidae > Oncorhynchus > Oncorhynchus gorbuscha. Next base: position 17,621,887 of record NC_060176.1, read on the forward strand.
CTCACCACGCGCTCTCACCACTGGTGTCCCCCAGGGCTCTGTTCTAGGCCCTCTCCTATTCTCGCTATACACCAAGTCACTTGGCTCTGTCATAACCTCACATGGTCTCTCCTATCATTGCTATGCAGACGACACACAATTAATCTTCTCCTTTCCCCCTTCTGATGACCAGGTGGCGAATCGCATCTCTGCATGTCTGGCAGACAAATCAGTGTGGATGACGGATCACCACCTCAAGCTGAACCTCGGCAAGACGGAGCTGCTCTTCCTCCCGGGGAAGGACTGCCCGTTCCATGATCTCGCCATCACGGTTGACAACTCCACTGTGTCCTCCTCCCAGAGCGCTAAGAACCTTGGCGTGATCCTGGACAACACCCTGTCGTTCTCAACCAACATCAAGGCGGTGGCCCGTTCCTGTAGGTTCATGCTCTACAACATCCGCAGAGTACGACCCTGCCTCACACAGGAAGCGGCGCAGGTCCTAATCCAGGCACTTGTCATCTCCCGTCTGGATTACTGCAACTCGCTGTTGGCTGGGCTCCCTGCCTGTGCCATTAAACCCCTACAACTCATCCAGAACGCCGCAGCCCGTCTGGTGTTCAACCTTCCCAAGTTCTCTCACGTCATCCCGCTCCTCCGCTCTCTCCACTGGCTTCCAGTTGAAGCTCGCATCCGCTACAAGACCATGGTGCTTGCCTACGGAGCTGTGAGGGGAACGGCACCTCAGTACCTCCAGGCTCTGATCAGGCCCTACACCCAAACAAGGGCACTGCGTTCATCCACCTCTGGCCTGCTCGCCTCCCTACCACTGAGGAAGTACAGTTCCCGCTCAGCCCAGTCAAAACTGTTCGCTGCTCTGGCCCCCCAATGGTGGAACAAACTCCCTCACGACGCCAGGACAGCGGAGTCAATCACCACCTTCCGGAGACACGTGAAACCTCACCTCTTTAAGGAATACCTAGGGAATACCTAGGATAGGATAAAGTAATCCTTCTCACCCCCCCCCCTTAAAAGATTTAGATGCACTATTGTAAAGTGGCTGTTCCACTGGATGTCATAAGGTGAATGCACCAATTTGTAAGTCGCTCTGGATAAGAGCGTCTGCTAAATGACTTAAATGTAATGTAAATGTAATTACCCTGTTGTACACTTAAGGATTACAAATCTGTCAATAGTTTGAGCTAAATAATTTCTAACTCGATTCATTCCAGATATTTATCAACATTCTGTATGGCCACTTAGGCCAGTCCAAAAGCAGTATGATGTCCAACATATGTAACTGCCAAAATAAAGGAAACACTTGATTAAATGAGGGATACAAAGTATATTGAAAGCAGGTCCTTCCACACAGGTGTTGTTCCTGAGTTAATTATGCAATTATTATTATCCCTTCATTCTTCATGTAGCACTCAGTGTAGTTTCCTATGTGATAAAGACATATTTTATGTTGATTATACAATAGCTCCTTCCTCAAGTGGAATTTTGTTTTAGTGCATTTCCCTCCTTCACTACAGCTGTGTTTGTTTTACAATATTAAAAGTTCTATCCAGCTGCACTCCTCACTCTCTGCCTCACAAACACACACATCAAATACAAACCAAATTGGCAGATGAAGTGCAGCTCCTGGCTACAGTTGCTTGTTGCCTCCCACTGAAACCCTGAGCTCCTCAGTATGTGACCACAGCCAGCCCCTGGATCAGGGTCGTTCACCCAGTTAGAGTAGCCGACATCAGAGCCATCAAGCCAGGAGAGAGGACCTGAGGATTTACAGCACAAACACCCATGAAAGTATTATATTCTATATACACTGAGGGTACAAAACATTAGGAACACCTGCTCTTCAAAGTAGAGGAAATAAAGTATTATTTTCCCACAATATTAGATGTTCAACCTGACATGCTTACTGTGTACTATCTAGTTAATTTGATAAATACTATGATAGCTTGCGTTCTCGTGAGGGATGAGAACAAAAACAAAGGACTGGACAGCATATTGATATAAATGTGGCATGGTCTCCTAGCAATGGTTTGAGATTAATACATTAGAAATCTCCCAGCAAGAGGCCAGCTGACGTGGGAGTCAACAAGCCCAGCATCTGTCTTAGGTTGGGAGACCAGTGGAAATGTAACGGTTTTCTGTACAATTTCTGCTCAACTGAATACAATGCACTCTACTCCCACCCTTTGGAGATCCTTTGCATGATCAAAGGATCTAATGCATTAGTGTAATAAAATAATGCCCACTTTAGTTGAATGGGCTGCTCTCTTACCTTCAGCAACAGTGTTAGGTTTGGGGAGGCAGGTGCCAGACCCAGCCACCAGTCCTGCTCTGGCTGCAGGTGCTTCTGTAGGAACTGCTGTGTATCAATATTTAGAATGAAGGCCAGGTGTCCACCACCTCGCTCACACCAACCCTGTGCACTGAGGAAGGAACGTGGTAGAGCCACAAACTCATAACAGGAGCCGTTAAAGCCCTCTTGGTACTCTGGGCAGGATAGAGGTGCTATCTCAACCTCAGCACAAGACAGGCTTAAGAGGAGAGCCATCAAGAGCAACACAGAGAGATTAGTACTGTCCATATTCACTGTTACAGGCAGCCTGCTGACATGGTGTCTTTAAAGGGGACTGATATTACAGAATGACCTGTTATGTCTGACTGCACTTTCTTTGTGAAGTACCAATGGACATAATCCTTGTGTACAAACCAACAGACCACAGGGATATAGTGTCATGTTTTGTCATATATTGTCTTGTCATTATGCTTTCCCTTCTGTTCGTTTCCCCCTGCTGGTCTTATTAGGTTCGTTCCCTTTTTCTATCCCTCTTTCTCTCTTCCTCCCTCTCTCTCTTCTCTCTATCGCTCCGTCCCTGCTCCCAGCTGTTCCTATTCCCCTACTCAATCATCTAATCTTTTCACACCTGTTCCGTATCTTGCCCTCTGATTAGAGTCCCTATTTCTCCCCTTGTCTTCCGTTTCTGCCCTGTCGGATCCTTGTCTATTGTTCACCGTGCTGTGTTTGTGTATCGCCCTGTCGTGTCGTGTTTCCCTCAGATGCTGCGTGGTGAGCAGGTGTCTGAGTCTGCTAAGTTCAAGTGCCTTCCCGAGGCAACCTGCTGTTCAAGATCGAGTCTCCAGTCTGTTCTCGTCATTACGAGTGGAAATTGTGTTTTTTGATTGTATTTTACTTTACTGGATTAAAGACTCTGTTTTCGCCAAGTCGCTTTTGGGTCCTCATTCACCTGCATAACATATAGTGAATGGTCTGCAATAAAGTCCTCAGGAAAGGACCCTGTGTCAACAGTAATAATGGGTGCCTCTGAAGGCTGTCATTAATGTAACACACTGCAGCTTGCAGGTGTAGATCAACTTTATACAGGTTTGGCAGCAACAAACCAATGAACCAGATAAAGAACATCCGAGTTATCAAAGTCCAAAATACAGAGACTCTTTATATTTATACCACATATTAAACTTTACAGGGCCAAGAATTTCATGATCAACATTGGTACTGCTGTGAGATTACTTTTCAATCAACCACTGACCCAGACAGTGGCCTTGTCTCCCGACGGTCATGCGCAACTCTTCTGGACTTTTGACATCCTCAGTTGTAAAGGAAAATACATGTGTTAGTGTGGTGAACTCGACAAGCCTTCTGCCTGTTTTGACTAATAAGAACATGTCTCTTTTTAGGTGCTGCGTGTGAGTCAGTACTGTGCCTTTTAAAAGTATTCATCTCCCTTGGCGTTTTTCCTATTTTGTCATTTAAATATATTTTTTATTTGGATTGCCTGTAATGGACATACACAAAATAGTCCAAATTGGTTAAGTGAAATGAAAAAAATAACTTGTTTTAAAAAATTCTCAAAATAAACAGGGAAAAGTGGTGCGTGCATGTGTATTCACCCCCTTTACTATGAAGCCCCTAAATAAGATCTGGTGCAACCAGTTACCTTCAGAAGTCACATAATTAGTTAAATAAAGTCCACCCGTGTGCAATCTAAGTGTCAAATGATCTGTCACATGATCTTAGTATATATATATACACCTGTTCTGAAAGGCCCCAGAGTCTGCAACACCACTAAGTGGCATCATGAAGACCAAGGAGCTCTCCAAACAGGTCAGGGACAAAGTTGTGGAGAAGTACAGATCAGGGTTGGGTTATAAAAAAAAATATCAGAAACTTTGAACATGCCAGGGAGCACCATTAAATCCATTATTAACAAATTGAAAGAATATAGCACCACAACAAACCTGCCAAAAGAGTTCCGCTCACTAAAACTCACGGACCAGGCAAGGAGGGCATTAATCAGAAGGGCAATAAAGAGACCAAAGATAACCCTAAAGGAGCTGCAAAGCTCCACAGTGGAGATTGGAGTATCTGTCCATAGGACCACTTTAAGCCGTACACTCCACCGAGCTGGGCTTTATGGAAATGGGGCCAGTAAAAAGCCATTGCTTAAAGATAAAATTAAGCAAACGCATTTGGTATTCGCCAAAAGGCATGTGGGAGACTCCCCAAACATATGGAAGAAGGTACTCTGGTCAGATAGAATTGAACTTTATTGGCCATCAAGGAAAACGATATGTCTGGTGCAAACCCAACACATCTCATCACCCTAAGAACACCATCCTCACAGTGAAGCGTGGTGGCAACATCATGCTGTGGAGATGTTTTTCATTGGCAGGGACTGGGAAGCTGGTCTGAATTGAAGGAATGATGGATGGTGCTAAATACAGGGAAATTCTTGAGGGAAATCTGTTTCAATCTTCCAGAGATTTGAGACTGGGACGGAGGTTCACCTTCTAGCAGGACAATGACCCTAAGCATACTGCTAAAGCAACTATAAATAGGAATGGCCCAGTCAAAGCCCAGACTTCAATCCAATTGAGAATCTGTGGTATGACTTAAAGAATGCTGTACACCAGCAGAATTCATCCAACTTGATGGAGCTGGAGCGGTTTTGCCTAGAATACTGGAATCCCAGTGGCTAGTTGTGCCAAGCTTATAGAGACTTGCAGTTGAAATTGCTACAAATGGTGGCTCTACAAAGTATTGACTTTTGGGGGGTGAATAGTTATGCACGCTCAAGATTTCTGTTTTTTTTGTCTTATTGCTTGTTTGTTTCACAATAAAACATATTTCGCATCTTCAAAGTGGTAGTGTCACGCCCTGACCTTAGTTATCTTTGTTTTCTTTATTATTTGGTTAGGTCAGGGTGTGACAAGGGTGGTTTGTGTAGTTGTTGTATCGTCTAGGTTTTTTTGTATGTTTATGTGATTGTCTAGTCTAGGTGTTTTTATGTCTATGGTTGCCTGGATTGGTTCTCAATCAGAGGCAGCTGTTTATTGTTGTCTCTGATTGGGGACCATATTTAGGTAGCCATATTCCTTGGATAGTTTGTGGGTTGTTATTCTATGTTTAGTTGCCTGTTTGCACTAGTCATATAGCGTTTTGTTGTTTTGTAGAGTTTTGTTCAGTGTTCTGTTCAGTGTTCGTTCTTTTCATTAAAAGAGTTATGTACGCTTATCATGCTGCACCTTGGTCTCCTCATTATGACGACTGTGACAGGTAGGCATGTTGTGTAAATCAAATGATATAAGCCTCCCAAAAATCTATTTAATTCCAGGTTGTAAGGCAACAAAATATGAAAAATGCCAAGGGGGGTGAATATTTTCGCAAGCCACTGTATCATGTCATTTAAAGTTTATTCAGTTGTAGGTCCCTTGTTTATGAAAATGTAATCTAATGAAAGAATGTTGGCGTATATGGGACTCTAGACCAGCATTTCCCAAACTCGGTCCTGGGTGCACGTTTCGGTTTTTGCCCTAGCAATAATCAGCTGATGCGAATAATCAAAGCTTGATGATGAGTTGGTTATTTGATTCAGCGGTGTAGTGGTAGAGCAAAAACCAAAACGCTGCTCTAGACCAGTTGTACTATGTGGTAATCAGTGACAGTAGAATTTACCTCTATAAAACCATAAACACAAATAGCTAATTATGTGCACAGATAAAGGCAAATAAACTTAGGTCCATGGTATAGGCCTGCTCTACATTTTCTAATTGACTAAAGAGAATCCAGGCCATGGTGGAGGAATGCATTTTCCATTTGGATACATTTGATAAACTCCAAGGAGTTTGTGGGATTAATCTCAAGTTGCCTTACATCATCTCAACATGAATCTTAATAGGCTACAATAATTGCACTGAGATAATAACAGAACATATTAAATGTGTTATTCCCAGATGCCTGAATGTGTGTAACCTTATCGTGTGTTTAAAGATAACAGACATGATCTGTGTTTGAAAGAATTGCGCGATAATTTGGAATTTAGATAACCTGAGAAATTGTTGTGACACGAACTGTTATCTTTTGCAAGCATAATTGAAAAGGCATGTGTGTGCGTGCATGCGTGCACTTTTGTGTGGAGTGTGCATACTAGTCCATGAGCCAGGGCGGGGGATCGGTCGGGCTCACTTGGGGTGGCGATGTCTCATAGTGATTTCTTTAAAGGTCTATGTCCCTAGAGTTGGAAAATGTGTGATAACATTGCAGCAATTGGAGCTTTCTCCGGTTATCACTCTTTCTTTCATCCCTCCATCCCCATTCATTTTCCCATAGGGATTTTGTCCCATTGCGCACTAGCGACTCCTGTGGCGGGCCGAGTGCAGTGCACGCCGACATGGTTGCCAAGTGTATGGTGTTTCCCCCGACACATTGGTGAAGCTGGCTTCTGGGTACCACGCAATTAGGGAGAAAAGGGGATAAAAAAATAAATGAAAGAATGTTGGAAGCTGTCACAGATCCCACCGGTACTGCTGCTCATTCACCAGCTTCGGAGGTCTACGTCATTGGCTTTCTAGGTGTCACTGAACTGGATTCATTACCATCAACGCCAGACTGTCTTGTCTCATTACACACACCCGCATACCTGAATCCTGTGATGGCCCTGTATCTACAAATCTGGTTAAAACCCTGTTCTAGCTGTGTATGTCAAATTTGGTGCCTCTATCACCAAAGTTACAATACAAAAACATAGTTGCCCCACTACATGGAATTCTATGGATAAGCTTCCAACATTCATTATAATGTCGGAAGCTTAGCCATAGAATTCCTTGTAGTGGGGCAACTATGTTTTTTAAATTGTATCTTTGGTGATAAGAGGCACCAAATCTCTCACACAATGGCATAATATGGGTGATTATTAAAAAATAGTTGTAGCTAGTGCTTTCAAAGTTATATTATATATAATTTGAAAGGTCATTTCATGACCTTTCAAAACCACATGTCATAGTTTAAAATGTGTCAGGGTTTCCTTAAAGCAATTTATACAGGTCATTCTGTTAAATACCCTTTAGGTCCAAGGTTAAACTTCTGTTGACCTGAAAATTCCAAAAATGTGTCTGATGGATAGCTGTCAATCTTTCCAATGATATATAATTAAAGCTTATATGTGAGCAATAGCATTCTGTCATAGGGTAAAACCCATATGGGAAAATTGTATGGGATTGAGGGATGAGAGTTATTACTGGAGAAGGCTCCAATTGCAGCACTGCTATCACACATTTTCCAACTCTAGGTAGACCTTCAAAAGAATCACTCAGAGACATCGTCACCTCATGTGAGCCTGACGGAGCAAATTTGGGGGTCTGGCTCATGGACTAATCATAATGTAGCCACCGTAGTAGCGTCCTGCTGGAGACTGCGAGTCTGGCCTCTCGCTAAAAGAGCCTCTGGCTAAATTGGCCTCTCAGTTAGACATTTCGTGGAGTTCCAAAGTTTATCTACCTACTCCTCGGCACAGAAGGACACAATTTCCAGTGCAAGAAAATGAATTGATTGATTTATTGATACACTGATACACAAAAAATGACTTTTGTGCAGACAAGTAGTAAATAAGGGTAAAATAAATATATCAATCTATGGTTAGCTTGTATGGCTCTTAGCTGTGTAACATGCAAATACAGTTCAGCTACACAACCCATGACATTAATCTTTTTGGTGAACATAGCATATAAACTAGTAAGCATATCTGCCTAGAATAGATAATGCTTGGGCTTCCCAGGCTGGTCACTGTAGATAGGAGCCTGGCAGACTGATCAGTAGTGCCTCAGACTTCAGTGTATGTAGCAGCCTGCCAGACTGGTTGATAGTACATGGGCCATACCGCTCGCGTTTGCCTATTTTCATCTTGGATGTTTTGTTGCAAGAGGTGAGGTTCCAATGAAGTCTAACCATCTCCTGACACTTTCATGAATTTTAATGTCTGTATGCCTGTCTACTCCTTTAACTTCCCTTTATCTATTCATTAAGTTAAAATGGTTAATTATTGTTTTTTAATACCGTCCCAGGCCACTATCCAGGCCATGACAGCCAGAGACAACATCTCTGTTGAGGAGGCGGAGAGGAAGTTTGAGAGGGGACCAATTTATCATGAAAGGTAAAAAGGTATTAAAGGGGAAATCTGGGGTTGGCACATACAGTGCATTCGGAAAGTACTCAGACCTCTTCACCTTTTCCACATTTTGTTACAGCCTTATTCTAAAATGGATTAAATAAAAAAACGTTCCTCATCAATCTATACACAATACCTTATAATGACAAAAAAATATATATTTTTGCAAAAGTATATAAAAAGAGACCTTTGCTATGAGGCTTGAAATTGAGCTCAGGTGCATCCTGTTTCCATTGATCATCCTTGAGCTGTTTCTACAACTTGATTGGAGTCCACCTGTGGTAAATTCACTTGATTGGTCATGATTTGGAAAGGTACATACCTGTCTATATAAGGTCCCACAGTTGACAGTTAATCTCAGAGCAAAAACCAAGCAATGAGATCGAAGGAATCGTCCGTGGAGCACCGAGACAGGATTGTGTCAAGGCACAGATCTGGGAGAGTGGCCAGACGGAAGCCACTCTTCCGTAAGAGGCACATGAAGTTGGCCATAAGGCACCTAAAGATTCTCAGACCATGATAAACAAGCATCTCTGGTCTGATGAAACCAAGCTGGAACTCTTTGGTCTGAATGCCAAGCATCACGTCTGGAAGAAACCTGGCACCATCCCTATGGTGAAGCATGGTGGTGGGAGCATCATGCTGTGGGGATGTTTTTCAGTGGCCCAGCGAGAGCCCTGAGTTGAACCTGATGTAACATTTCTGGGGAGACATTAGATCAGGTACTGTAAATGTGGAATTAGTTTTTTTTAAATGATAAATTAGCAAAAAACCTGTTGTCATTATGGGGTATTGTGTGTAGTTTGATTGAGGGGGATTTAATACATTTTAGAGTAAGGCTGTAACAAATTGTGGAAAAAGTCAAGGTTTCTGAATACTTTCCAGATGCACTGTACATGTTTTTACTTGTAAAATAATGACACTGTATATAGCCATTGATTCTTGACGAATGTAATTTGTAATGCCTGATGAGCGTATCAAACTGTCTAACACCATCAGAACCCTAAATATAAACTTATTTTACTCCATTGTTTGTAAACAATGTAACTGTACATGAACACTACGCTCCAAAACATGGGTTAAAACTAAAAATGATATCTCATGGCTGAGCAGTCCTTGCATCCATGTCTATGAATATGGGTGCTTACCATTATCCTATCCCATCCCTCAGTAGTTTACCAGGTGAGGGATGAGATGGATACACCGAGGACTTTTAGTTTTCAGTAATAACACTTTCTGTAGGGCAGCCCATTACACTTATAAACTCAATAGGGCAGCCGCCCATTATCATGGCGACTGCACAAAAGCACATTCAATTTCTAATATATCACCTTTTAACTCGGCAAGTCGGTTGAAGTAATTCTTATTTTACAAGGACGGCCTAAGAACAGTGGGTTAACTGCCTTGATCAGAGGCAGAACGACAGATTTTTACCTTGTCAGTTTAGGAATTCGATATCGCAACCTTTCAGTTACTGGCCCATCGCTCTAACCAATTCAAAGTTGTAATAATTGCATTAATAAGTCTAGACTTTTGTTTCTTAGTCATGTTAGATAACCACCATTATGTTAGTTTGGTTATACATACACCTGCCAGTAGATGGCGATAGTATTAGTTTTAGTGAGTGACCACTGTGATTGCTTTTACATAACCAAGCCAGGAGATGGCGCCTAGTAGCCTACGTGATACAGTTATGTAACACATTTGGAATTTTACCCCTAGACTATTGTCGTCAAAGATATAGACGGACCCGTCATAGTCTAGTCTGATATAAACTATTCTAGTTGATAAGGGACCACTGTACCACATAACAGCCGATAGTCTTAATAGCTGATGCTATGTCTCAATTCCTCATCGGCAAGAACGGGACTGAATCACCCGAACCTGTCAAAGCAGAAGTAACAGGTAAGCCGTAGTCGTATCCCTTTATATACTAAAAACCGATCTTTCAAGGTAGCTCATTGTTATTGCTATTTCAGTAAGTTATTTTACTATTTTCTAATGACTTGCACAATAAAAACATTACTTTCTTCTGAGCAATTTTACTTTTTACTTTGGCACATTCTGATTAATCTCATGTGCAGTGTTTCCAACTATTTTTCAGTGAGATTCGCTATTGGCTCCGCTAGATGACGTGACAGCACGAATTTGTCTTGCTGCAGTCGCCGAAGTAGCGTTCTCGACCGCTTTCTCGTCGCACCTCCCTCTTTGTGCTTTTCTGCCTGCGTGTTCGCAGTTGCTTTGATTTCTGGTACAGACAGCTTCTCCCACTCGTTTGCTGCATAATTGATTGGGGAAATATGGAGCGAGATGGCTGCCAAAAAGTTGAACATATGTATTGTTAGGATCTTAAGAAAATCTTATGGAAAAAGCCATGCATGAAACATGAAACGTAAACGTTAAATTAGATATGTAAATGTAAAAACCCAAAGTTACGAATATGAATGAACATTGACACTTTCAATTCTTACTTTGTCTCCCTTTACTTGGTTACAGATCTTTCTTTTTTGTATCCGTGTGGGGCTGCTGTGGTATAGCCAAGGGGTCTCAAATAGTCTTGACTATTTATAGCCTATTCTTATTGCCAGATCTGTTTTCCTTATCAGCCACTGCATGTGCTGCTTCAACTATTTTGTAAAAAAAAAAGATGTAAAGACTATATTTAGAGGCCTGTGAGCTAGGATCTCTTAAGTGTAGCCCTATAATACGTTATAAAACACAACTTGAGTATTAAAAAATAATTCCACAAGACATCAGTACCCACAATGATGGCCTAAATTGAAATGCTTACAAGTTGAAGGCCTATTTTTCTTTTTGCTGTAAACCTTAATTGTAAAATGGTACGTTTTAATCAATTATTTGGTGATGTGATTTTATATTTAGTATAGTTTTATCAAATGTTTTACAATTTACATTTTTCTCAAAGTCACTGAAGCGGCTGGTCATCCCCTTCCTCCCGAGGAGCCTCCACGGACACACGCCTATATACAGTATATGAGGTATAATGAACCTCTAACGTAAACTTTAAAAAATGATCAAATTTACCATTCAAAAAAATATATAGGCTGAAGTTCGAACTTTATCAGGGATCAGCTTCTACATTGTTTGGTTTATCATATTAGTATATGGTAAAAATTCAAACGTTTTTCTTCTGGTGAAAGAGAGGACCAAAATGCAGCGTGGTTATCTTTATACATCTTTAATGAAAGATGAAAAATACTAACAATTTACAAAAAAACAAACGTAACGTGAAAACCGACAACAGTCCTAACTGGTGCAAAACACAGACAGGAACAATCACCCACAAGATACCTAAAGAATATGGCTGCCTAAATATGGTCCCCAATCGGAGACAACTTTAAACACCTTCCTCTGATTGAGAACCACTCCAGGCAACTATAGACTTACTTGGAATACTTCACTAATCACAATCCTATAACCTACAAAAAAACTTAGACAAAACACACCACATAAATCACCCATGTCACACCCTGGCCTGACTAAAATAATGAAAAAAATACTAAGGCCAGGGTGTGACAATGTACCTTCTGTGCTTGCAGGATGCGTCCCTGGGTGGCTACAAGGGACATTGCTGCGCAATGGGCCTGGTCTCTTTAAAGTGGGAGACACTGAATACAACCACTGGTTTGATGGCATGGCCTTAATTCATAGTTTCACCTTCAAAGATGGTGAGACCGGAACAAGACATTATACATTTCCACAAATGGTAAATTTCCAACTGGCCGAATAGCACTGAGAATCTTTGTGTTTTGCAGGTGATGTGTACTACAGGAGTAAATTCCTGAGGAGTGACACCTTCAAGAAAAACACTCAGGCAAACAAGATTGTTGTGTCAGAATTTGGGACAATGATCTATCCCGATCCCTGCAAAAACATATTTTCAAAGTAAATCAATTTTGAAACATGATTTATAGTTTATTTGTTTTTGATTTTACATTTCCCTTACATGGATGTCCACACAAAATATATCTTGACAAACATACCCAAAAATTCATGATGCATCTTGTCCTTTTTTCAGAGCCTTCTCCTACCTTCTCGCTGCCATCCCTGACTTCACAGATAACAACCTGATAAACATCATTAGATATGGGGAGGACTACTATGCCTCATCAGAAGTCAACTACATGAATCAAATTGACCCAATTACCTTGGATGTAATTGGAAAGGTAAATTTAAAATCTGTTGAAATGATCACTGTTGTCCATTATGTCTTATCACTTGCTTTATATTCTCCCTTTGCCTGTCCTGTAAACTCAACCTCAGATGAACTACAGGAATCACATTGCTCTGAACTTGGCGACTGCACACCCTCACTACGACGATGAGGGAAACACCTATAACATGGGAACTGCCCTCATGAGGTTTGGCATGCCCAACTATGTTATCTTCAAGGTTCCAGTAAATGCATCAGGTATCGGAACATTTTAATTTGGGGGGTTCCTGGCCACATACATGTTAGGGTAAAAACCTCCATGAATGATAACACATTTAAGTGTTCACAGGAAAGTGTTCTTTCCCTCTCCAGATAAGGAGCATAAGAAGCCTGCCCTGCGGAAGGTGAAGCGGGTCTGCAATATACCGTTTCGCTCTACCCTCTTCCCCAGCTACTTCCACAGCTTTGGCATGACAGAGAATTACATCATCTTTGTCGAGCAGCCATTCAAACTGGACATCCTCAGACTGGCCACAGCTATATTTAGAAGCGTCAACTGGGCCAGCTGCCTCAAATACGACAAAGAGGACATTGTAAGCTACACTTATCTGATCACAACCTCATGGAAAGTTAATTTTTATCTTCAACTAACTTTGGCAACAATCAAACTTCTTACATTCTCTCTGGTGATCCCCTTGGCCATTTTTTAGACGCTGATCCACCTGGTCGACAAGAAGACTGGGAAGGCTGTGTCCACCAAGTTCTACACAGATGCCCTGGTGGTTTTCCACCACATCAACGCCTACGAGGACGACGGCCATGTAGTGTTTGACATGATCACCTACAAAGACAGCAATCTGTATGAAATGTTCTACTTAGCGAACCTGAGAAAGGAAACTCATGAATTCATTGAGACCAACAAGGTCAACTTCTCCCCACCAATCTGCCATAGATTTGTCTTGCCTCTCACTGTTGACAAGGTATATATTGGTAAGATTCCAACTTTCCTGTAAATACATGAATATGCTGGTATTAAACTCTGTTACACTTTACATGAAGCAGCTCCTTATGAACAGTTCAAACATTCCGGGCACCTTAAAGAGGGAGCCATAGAGCATAACAGGCATTAAAGCATGAGACGTTGTGATATATTGTGAATATATCACATCTAGAACTGATCGGGGCCTGTGATATTTTGCTTAATTAGACATTTTCATGAACTAGCTATGAACTCACATGTTTTCAAGGCAAAATAAGCTTCATACGAAGCCTGTTCAAATTAAATGTTACCATTACATGTTTATACAACAACTGAAGATTGGATACGTATGTTATAGGATACTCCAAATGGAACAAATCTGGTGAGGCTCAAAGACACAACTGCCAAAGCAGTGATGCAGAGAGATTGCTCGCTGTATTGCCTGCCTGAAACAATATTTGAAGGTGAGACTTTATCAACTGAACATCCAGTAATCGGTATGAATTATACACCACTGAATGAAGAGGTCAAATGCTACGTTAGTAAAAGTGGAGTAGAGCAGTTGTTAGTCAAATAGTTGATCTTTTTGTTTTTTTATGGAACATTTCGTAAATACATGATTATCTCCATTTGTACACAAACAGGTTTGGAGTTGCCAGGGATGAACTACAAATTCAATGGCAAGAAGTACCGTTATTTCTATGGCTCAAGAGTGGAGTGGACTCCACACCCAAATAAGGTAGTCTCTTACCAATGTATTCTCCTTAACATAGAGAAGTGAGTCTTCCTCATTTCTCACTGACCACATGCTGCTGTTTGTGCTATTAATACTTACACAGATTGGGAAGGTGGACATCGTGACCAGAAAGTACATTGAGTGGACAGAGGAGGACTGCTACCCTTCTGAGCCTGTGTTTGTTGCTTCACCAGGAGCTGTGGAGGAGGATGACGGTGAGAAGCAGTAGGCCTACTTCTGCACGACAAAAGCATTTAATCAGCTCTGTCACTATAAAACAGTACATTTATTTATTTTCTGTTTTCAGGAGTCATTTTGTCCTCAGTCGTCTCACTCAATCCAAAGATATCCCCCTTCATGCTTGTCCTTAATGCCAAAACCTTTGAGGTAATTGCTCGTGCCTCAATTGACGCCAGCATTCATATGGATCTGCATGGACACTTCATTCCCACACAGAGCACCAACTGACATAGCCAGCAGAGGGCAGGATTGTACCTTAACATTGTAGAGGGCAAAGTATTGTTCCCAACCATGGAAAGTCTATGTCTGTGCCCCCATGGAAATTCAATGAGCATAATAAACAAACATTCCCATGAAAATCATTGTGTTTAAAGTTGATCTGTTTTGCGTGGGCTGAGTCTCAATCCACCACATCCGCTGATGACTGCCTTCCGCATCTGCGGTAGGAGGCAGAGCTTCAAGATCATGTCTAGATGGGATACAGGTTGTCAAATTGACATCTAAGGTGATTATTTTTGCATTTTAGCTAACACTAACCCCTCCTAACCTTAACCTAATTCACCTAACCTGCAACTTGAATTATCCTAACCTACTGTATAAGTTCTAAACCTGATACGAATTATTAAACAGAGAACGACGTAACCTCTATTTTTGTAAATCAGGATGTATACAATATAGTTTTGTATGTTAAAAGGGTTTATAATGTATTCATTCCGTCTATCCTGGTCACCCTATTGTAAATTATATTGTTTTTCTGTACAACAGGTAATTAAGGAAAACAATAGTGTGCTGCAAATCAGTTGTGGCATTGCTATCACCATTACTTCTCTCAAGTGAGTACTTACAGCACTTTCTGCGCACATAATTACCTCATTCAACATTATGATGATTATTACCATGAGTCACTACAATGTACTTACATTAGATTTGTAAATATATATTTGAATATCCATTAGAATACTGTGTGAATTAAATACAAGTATTTAATAAACTCATAAAAAAACATGTATACTTTTATTTAGTACATTCTAGAGGAAGACTGAAACAAGACATTAATGCTCTAAAGTTAGAATGAAATTTGACAATTTGTTGTGCATTAAATGCCAGTTAATGTTTTGTTTTAAGTGTGTTTGATTCTGAAATCATTCTATGACTTTGCTTAAAATGGATCCCCTGATGTCTGTGTAAATGTGCAATTGAACTATTTGTCTTAGTCTGACCATGTCATCACCTTATAATTAATAGTCTAAAATGAGCATATTGCTTACAACTACAGTAATGCAAATGTCTATTTCTTTGTGTGATATAGTCCAACAACATGGCTGTGCCAGTAAACTACATGTTTGCTTGCTAACAAATAAAAACTAGAGGGAAAAAAATTAACCTTTTTGTTGCTTTATCCACAACTGTTGTTGTTTGTAGAGGAACCAATCAATCCCCACAAAATACAAAAATGTACAAAGAATATTACTGAAACTAGAAAAATGTAAAGATCAGTTAGTATGATTGATAGTGTAGCTCCCCTTCCCCCATGGGAAATGTGGTTTGACTCTGGGACGTCACCTGCACTAATAAGAGACACTAGATTTCCCTCAGTGCCAGGCATGCACAGTGAACAAAAATTGGCATAGGCTAGCATGGTACCAATGGCTTACAAATATAATATATTAGGTAACCTGGCACAATCTCTAGGATGGGGTAAGACTAATCATGATATACATATAATATAATATATTGGGTAACTCGGTGCAAATATAACTGCCATTTATGACCCCCGACCTTACCTCACAGCATAGACACAATACAGAGATGCTTTTATTTAGAAGGTTATCTTTTAAAATAATTTGACTTTTCAGATCACTGCAAAGTTTTATCACATTTTGCTATTTACATTTACTGTGCATGAGGAGCCATTCTGACAGCTTCACACAGCAAAAATGAAATCACCCAAGACGGACTATTGTAACTGTGGAGTAATTACAGTAAAGTCTTGTGACTACTATCCTTACACTATTTTTCTCCACACAAACTTGTCACAACATGGCACTTACAGTAAGGAGAAGCCTTACCTTTCAGACAGCAGAATGAATGGAGGAGAGGCTTTTCAGTCTTACAGGCAGTGTCAGAGTTCACAGAAATCAATTTCACAGAAATCAATTTCACAGGTCTGTCTTAACCAACTGCGTAATAAAAGGGTTCACTGACATAAATATGCAACCATAACTGTAATTCCTAGAATGTTCAAGAGACTTAACAAAGAGAGACCAAAGATTAGGCCTACTATCTGGGACAGAGTTTATAGCCAAGTACATCAGATGAGTTACATAAATGGGCACCATGGTGAGTTAATTCAAAGGGTCAATCTGCAATTGGTACGTCCATTTTTGGACTTAAAATAATGATATGTTCCCATTTGATCTCGAAGAATATGACTTACAAATTCCTCATGAGCCTAGTTTAACTGTCATACCCCATCAAAACCCAACATATGATCTTGTTTGTATGTATGCATCATGACACTTTCATGAAAGACATATGACACTGGTTGATTATCTCAGTTGATACAATGATCATGGTTTGGTTGTATTTAAATGGTCCACTATACTGTAGAATATTAATATGTGGTTACCTCCATATGTGGAGGCGTATTGTGCTTATTTGCTTCTGCTAATGCATTTTATATTGCACCTGATACATATTTATTATACAGTAGTATATTTTATTCCGTTCTATGGTATTTCCAAGTAGACTTTGTCTAGTTGCATAGCATTTATGCATTCGCATAGAAACATGTCAGTTAAAGTGTCATAAATCTGGTTCAGTAGTTTGTCATAGTTTTGAGAATAAAAATTAAAAAATCAAATACCAATTCTAGGAAATTTACTTTTTTGAGATTTTGTATTGTGAAAATAATCCTGGTATTTCTGTTCTACAAAACATATTGCTGGCATTAGTTTGACTAAGCCGAAGTATGACAGCATGCTCACTCAACAAAACCGTCAATCTAGCTTCTACTGTATAACAGCAGAGTTTAAATTAATTAAAATAGTTATAATCCAAGTGTGCATGAGGTCATTGCATTCAAATAAATACATCTGTTACAAAAAGTTGCCATGACTTAATTTAAAGTAATAATTCACCCCAAATAAATCACCAAATGCAGCTAATGTTATGGATGGTGGGAAAGTGGTCTGAGATTGCTCAGCATTAGCACACTTGCAAAACAAATTGAACATGCAATCAAAGAATGGATTATCCTTTAGGGTATGATAACAGTGGTCATACAACTTCCACCCTTTTGCTGTCAACAATACTAAGGCTATATATGCTTTAGCTGAGTATAAAAACCTTTATCTTAGGTTGCAGTGTCCTTATTCTGTTTTGAAACATTCTAGGAAGACTGAGCTTATGATTGCACCAAATATTGATATGCTTATCTCCAGTTCTAGTTACCTTATCATAGAGTACATAGCTGAGAGGGTCAAAGCTACACTCAATATACAAAAGTATGTGGACACCCATTCAAATGAGTGAATTCGGCTATTTCAGCCACACCCGTTGCTGACAGGTGTATAAAATCGAGCACACAGCTATGCAATCTCCATAGGTAACATTGACAGTAGAAATGGCCTTAAAAAATAGCTCAGTAACTTTCATCGTGGCACCATGACCAGCAAGTCAGTTGGTCAAATTTCTGCCCAGTTAGAGCTGCCCCGGTCAAATGTAAGTGCTTTTATTGTGAAGTGGAAACATCTAAATGCAACAACTGCCCAGCTGCAAAGTGGTAGGCCACACAAGCTTACAGAACAGGACCGCTGAGTTCTGAAGCGTGTAGAGCATAAAAATCTTCTGTCCTCAGTTGCAACACTCACTACTGAGTTCTAAACTGTCTCTGGACGCAACGTCAGCACAATAACTGTTTGTCGGGAGCTTCATGAAATGGGTTTCCATGGCCGGGCAGCTGCACACAAGCCTAAGATCACCATGCTCGATGCCAAGTGTTGGCTGGAGTGGTGCAAAGCTCACCGCCATTGGACTCTGGAGCAGTGGAAACGCGTTCTCTGGAGGGATGAATCATGCTTCATCATCTGGTAGTCCGACAGACGAATCTGGGTTTGGCGGATGCGAGGAGAACGCTACCTGTTCCGAATGCATAGTGCCAACTGTAAAGTTTGGAGGAGAAGGAATAATTGTCTGGGGCTATTTTTCATGGTTCAGGCTAGGCCCCTTAGTTCCATTGAAGTGAAATCTTAACGCTACAACATACAATGACATTCTAGACGATTCTGTGCTTCCAAATTTATGGCAACAGTTTTGGTCGTTTGTTACAGCATGATAATGCCCCCCTGCATAAAGCGAGGTCCATACAGAAAATACTTTTTTTGAGATTGGTGTGGAAAAACTTGACTGGCCTGACCTAAACCCCATCAAACAACTTTGGAATGAATTGGAGCACTGACTGCGAGCCAGGCTTAATTGCCCAATATCAGTGCCCGACCTCACTAATGCTCTTTTGGCTGAATGGAAGCAAGACCTCGTAGCAATGTCCCAACATCTAGTGGAAATCCTTCCCAGAAGAGTGGAGCCTGTTATAGTAGTAAAGTGGGCACCAACTCCATATTAATGCCCATGATTTTGGAATGAGATGTTTGACATGCAGGTGTCCACATACTTTTGGTCATGTAGTGTATTTCCAAATGGAGTAACGATCCTCAAATTGCTTTGGACTTACACTGTTACACTGTGATGCTTTACATGTGTCACGAGAATTTTCAATCCCAGTGATGATTACTAAACAATTATTTAAGCTTTGACCAATCCCCGAGGTTTGTAAGACCCTGAGTTTAATAATAATTAGGTAAAGACTCAGCTTCTGCAAAAGGTTCGTAAGATTTATTCAGAGAACGTTCTAAAGTCAAATGCAAAGACATGTCACTTTATAACTCCCTCTCCACACACACACACAGTTGTATCACTTTTCTACCAACCTTGGCAGGTTCTCGCTGTTCTCTTCTCCCTAGATTAGAGAGGCCTTGGAAGGGCCCTCCTGTTGTCAGCTTTTTCCGAGTTATCATGCAAATGCAGTGCAAAAAACTAGCAACAATAAAAATCTTGAATAAATTAAAATGAATACAGGAACAGAGTGGTCACCTCACCATTGTTGCTGTAAACAGATGAGAGAAAGGGGTGGAGAAATGCAACCACTCACACTCAAGTCATGACCACAGACTGACCATCCAATGGACCAAAAGTAAAGTTTACAATGTTGTAATGTTTTTACAATGTAAGTGTAAACCAAATAAAAAATGGGGCAAAACAAGCTTGCATGTTAGGCTCTGACAGAGCAAGAGGAATAAGGCATCCACAATTCACATTAAATAAGTATCAATAGGCACATCACCAACCTCAATGACCTCCCAAAAAACCCACAAAGAAATGCTCCACCAACCAGACTTATTTTTGTTTTGATAATGTCACGACTTCCGCCGAAGTTGGTCCCTCTCCTCACCGTCACCGGTCTTCTAGCCATCGCTGCTCCACCTTTCATTTTCCATTTGTTTTGTCTTGTTTTCCATACACCTGGTTTACATCTCCTCATGATTACTATGTGTATTTAGCCCTCTGTTCCCTCCATGTCTGTGTGGGGTATTGTTTATTGTCTAGGTTGGAACGCTTCCGACTGGGTTGCGCCGGGTTTTATTTGTACCCGTGATTTGTGGCAGCCGGTACTTTGTACTTGGTTGTGTTACTTTGTGCTGCCTCACTTGTTCTTTGGGCATTTGTTTTTGTGACGCGGTTGCGTTCTGTTCTTACTATTGTCTCAGTAAAGTGCTTCTTTGTTCACTCATCTCTGCTCTTCTGCGCCTGACTTCCATGCACCAGCTACACCCACCGCTTGACAGATAAGAATGCCACCAGAGGGTGGATTGTTCAAAGTAAGACTGTTTTATGATGTTTGGAGCCCAAACACTAAATTATTGACAGGGGGGTACGTATGGGCAGTACTACAGAAAGGGCTATAAGGGGAGACGGATGTATAACAGTGTCATATCAGAGAAACATTTAAATATTAATTCCCAGAAACCAGACAATTTATGACAGTCTCAAAATATATGAAACAGTGTGGCTGGTTCTGTTTTACATCGAACACAAGTAGAATCAAAATCAGAGAATATTCTTCAGAGTTTGTCACCGGACCAGTGGATATGGTGAACCACCTTGAATTGAATGAGGCTGTGTCTAGCGCTAAAAGAGGACGAGTGCACCCTGTGCAGAACCGATTCCCAGGTGTCATCCCAAAGTTCCTCCCCCAAATCCTTTTCCCATCGAGTCTTTAAAGGCAACAAAGAAGGGTTCTGTAAGTCATTGATGATTGCATATACATCGGAAATTGCACACTTAGGAAGCTTGTTTAGCTCAAAGATGCATATTGGGAAGTTCAGGTGTGGTAGCTCTAACAAAGTTCCTAGTCTGGAGATAGTGGAAGAAGTGGCATTGGGGGAGGTTGAACTTTTCCTGTAGCTGAGCAAAAGAGGCAAATGTATCATCAAATAATAATTGGGTTAGTGAGGAGAGGCCCAGTGAGTGCCAGATGCCAAAAGTCCCATCATTTAAAGATGGAGAAAATAAAATGTTCTGATTGATTGGGCCTGATAGAGAAAGCCTCGAAGGCTAAAGGCTAAACGGAACTGAATCCACATTTTAAGAGACTGCTTTACAGTTGGGTTGATACACCTTTTTCCTAGGGACACTGGGAGAGACGAGCACAACACAGAGGAAATTGCATCAGGTTTACATGATTCAGACTCCATCTGGACCCAGAGTGGATTTGGGCCAGTAGAATCAACCTGTAGCCAGTATAAAAGGGCTCTGAAATTTGCAGTCCAATAGTATGTCTGGAAAGTTCGTATAGTTAACTCACCCAATACCTTAGGCTTTTATAAATGTCTTCTACCCATCCGTGGTACCTTGCCATCCCAAATAAAATAAATGAATGTTTGATCCGGGGAATTAAAAAAATATTTTTGAATAGAAATGGGTAAACATTGAAATAAGTATACAAATTTGGCCAACACATTCATTTGAATGACATTAACCCTTCTAATAAGAGACAGAGGACTTCCAAAAAGTAAAAGATTGTTTCAAACTGTCTGCTAGAGCAACAATGTTTTGCTTAAACAAATGTGAATATTTCCTTGTCACTTTAACTCCCAAGTAGGTGAATTGATCCCGGACAATCCTAAACTGAAAGTTTGTAAAAGAGCACTTAAAGCAGCCTTATTTACAGAAATAATATAATTGTTGCCTAGATTCAGCTTGTACCCTTAGATTGCTCCAAACTGTTTAAGAATAGATGCGGAATGTGGTAATGAGGTATCAGGGTTGGAGATAAACAAAAGGTATTTCTGCTCTAAGCCTGTCCTGAGTATACCTTGAATAGCATCATTTGAGCACAGTGCGACGGAAAGGGGCTAGATTGCCAAAGCAAACAACAAGGGGGAGAGTGGACAACCCTGTCTGGATCCAAGGTGCAGGGGAAATAGTCAGAGAACAAGTTGTTAGTCTGTACCGAAGCCATGGAAGAGAAATTAAGAATCTTTATCCAAGCAATGAATTTGTGACCTAAGCCAAATCTATAAAGGGCGGCAGTTAGGTAGTCCCACTCAACGCGCTCAAAAGCTTTTTTCCCAACGATCGAGACCACCACCCCGGGTCCCCCGATGCTGGGGAGTACAGTATATTCATAAGGCGTCTAATATTGAAAAACAAATGCCGATTTCTCATAAAGCCATTCTGGTCAGAGTCTATCTACTTGGTACAGCGAGTTTTCCATTCAGATGGCTAAGAGCTTGGCTAGGATTTTGTAATCACAGTTTAAAGGCGAGATTGGGCGATAAGATCCACATTCCAGGGGGTCCTTGTTTTTCTTTAATAGTAATGAAATTGAGGCTTGATAAAGACTCAGAGGTAGCTTTGATGTTTTAAGACACTCTGCAAATAATTGAGACCGGAATGGGCAAAGCAGACTGAAAAACATCACGGAAAATTTGTTTGGAAAACCGTCTGGACCCGGTGATTCACCACTTTCATTGTGGACACTGTAGTTGCAATCTCCTCTGGTGTAAATTGTTCTTCTAAACCATCATGGGAGTCTGGATCAATTGAAGGCATATTCAGACCATCAAAGAAAGAATCAATCAACAAAGGGTCTTGAGGAGATTCGGAGATGTACAGCGCAGAGTACATTTAAAAAAAAATGGATCATTGATTTCTTTATGTATAACTGTGGTAGCACCAGACAGGATCCTTATTTGCGGGATTAAACGTAAGTCCTTGTCATCTTGCTCATACACTCTACATCAAGCTCATAAGAGTAATTGTTCAGCTTGTCTGGTAGAGAGCTCGTCAAATTCAGATTGGAGTAGCTGGCATTCTTTATATAGATCAGAGGAAGGATCTGTAGCATACTTCTTATCCAGTCTAGCTATGGCTTTGCTCAGGCCTCGAAGTCGCTGAGAGCAAGCTTTGTTTTTGTTGGCTGTATAAGAAATAATATGGCCATGTAGATTTGTGTTGAGGGACTCTCATATGGAAGAGCAGGACATACAGTGGGGCAAAAAAGTATTTAGTCAGCCACCAATTGTGCAAGTTCCCCCACTTAAAAAAGATGAGAGGCCTGTAATTTTCATCATAGGTACACTTCAACTATGACAGACAAAATGAGAAGAAGTAAAATCGAGAAAATCACATTTTAGGATTTTTAATGAATTTATTTGCAAATTATGGTGGAAAATAAGTATTTGGTCCGCTTTGGTCCGCTTTGGTCCGCTTTGGTCCACTCCATACGACGATCGTGACACTCATGGTGAATGGTCAGAAATAACAATACTTTCAGAACAATTTGTTTTATTATAATAGCCTGTCTAATAGGCCCAATTAAATGAGAGAGGTCTATAACAAATGCGCATATGTCCACATCAGAATATGAACTCATCATGGCCAGAAAAGGTGAGGAATTTATTCTGCAATGGTTATGTATTATGTTGTAAATTAAATATGGTCTGATCATGAAATTTGACGTTACAGTATTTAGACATAGTCTAAAAACGTCAATGGACGTGAACTGCGAGTTCTACCTTTAAACTGCGCTACGGATCAGATCGCATAGTGCAAAATAGTTTAAATACTGTAGCTTATCTATTTACTAATGTGAAGTGGGTCCAATTAAATGAGAGATGGGGCATATGTAGCCTATCCTAACTTGTTGTAGGCCTATAGGCTGGCTATTTCGTAAGTATGAAACCATCACAGTCAGAAAAGGTGAGGAATGTATTATGCAATGATCATGGAAATTAAAGAATAGGAAACCGATGCATATTTCTAATTATTTTATAATGCAAAGATAAAATAAATATTCTCACTAAAGGCAAATGATTGCACTGCTATATTTAGCTGCCTGTTTTTTTTTGTTATGAATAAGTGTCGTCATATATCCCTTCACAAGGCTCACACTTGGCAAAAACTGGTTTAATCAACGTTGTATTCCCATCATTTCAACACAAAAATCGTTTGTGATGATATTGAATCAATTTGGAAAACTGATTGGATTTGCAAAAAGTCATTAATGTAAGGCAATTTTGTATTTTTTTCACCAAACTTTTAACCTAAATCCAATGACATGGTATTTAAAATAAATCTATTTCAAGTTGAATTCCCATTAGTTGACATCTCAACCCAATCTAAATCAAAACTAGACATGGAACTGACGTCTGCCCTGTCACACCCTGACCTTAGAAATCCTTTTTATGTCTCTATTTTGGTTTGGTCAGGGGGTAAGTTGGGGGCGGGCATTCTATGTTTTGTGTTTCTATGATTTTCTATTTCTAGGTTTTGGCCGGGTATGGTTCTCAATCAGGGACAGCTGTCTATCGTTGTCTCTGATTGGGAACCATACTTAGGTACCCTTTTTCCCCCACCTGTGTTTGTGGGAAGTTAACCTTGTTTGATGGCACATTGCATTAAGCATCATGGTTGGTTTTGTATTGTTTATTGTTTTGTCGGCGGCAGGGGCATTATTTAGAATAAAAGTGAAAATGTACGCTCACCACGCTGCACCTTGGTTCTCATCCTTCAACAGCTGTGACAGCCCAGCAGGCTACTACTAGGTAACTAGGTTACTTTTGCCTTTAATTGCAATGCAATACCTTAACCACTAGAAACTTTCTGAAGTTTGTGTGAGGATAAGCACATTCTCATGTCAAGTTCAGTTTTTTTTAAATGCCAACTTTTGTGTGACAACTGGTGCATGTATGTTTTGGGCCATATTTTGAGGCCCCGGGATCTTATTTTTATCCATTTAAACTGGTCTTGGTCTGGTCATGGTCTCACTCCACTGATCCTTGGTCTAGGTCTTAAAGTTTTGGTCTGGATCTAAATTGTTCCGCTTTTGACTATCTTTGGTACTCACACCAATTTTATACTTTGGCATTCATGAGTAATGGTGCGCCACCAAATGGGAAGTCTTTCACACAGCTTGGAAAGACAGTAGTGCAAAATCTAAGTAAAAAGCTGCATTCCCCAAGTAAAGATGACCTTCACTTTAGCAGTGATGAATTCATGAACTTCTTTGACAAAAAAGATCATGATCATTAGAAAACAAATTACGGACTCTTTGAATATGCATATTTTCCCAAAACTCAGTTGTCCTGAGACTGCGCAGAACTGCCAGGACCTTAGATCAATGGAGACACTAAACATTTGTAATCCTGTATCTCTTGACGCATTCACTAAAATAATCATTGCCTCTAAACCTTCCAGCTGTCTACTGGACTCCATTCCAACTAAACTACTGAAAGAGCAACTTCCTGTGCTTGGCCATCCTATGTTGAATGTTAAGTCGCATGAATCAAATCTGGTGAAAAAGGACAAAGTGTAAGATTAGGTCATTGTTCTCAGTAAAAAGTTTGAATTGAGTATAATAAATGCTGTCTTTGTGTACACGGGCTCAATGCAACACCACGCAGGGCAAGCAGTGAACTGGTCTGTTCCTAACAAGGTTCTTCTTAAATACTCTGACAGATAAGGCCAGCTCAGAAGCTGGAACATCAGAGTAGAGGCTGAGTGTGGTTTAAACTTGCTCAGCCTGTTGTTGGCGCACAGGCTCGTCCCAGCTCCCAGACGCTGCAGTTGGCAGGCGTAGTTGTTGTTGTGCAGATTATCTATGTGATCGCACCCTAGAGACTGCGGCCGCAGGCACAGTTCCTGCTTTCGTGTTCCAACCTAAAATTAACTGTTTGCAACATTTCTTCTATGCATGTGTCAACGATCTAAATACTATTTATGCCCAAGTTTAACCTCGGCCTCTCAGCTAGTCACACTATATGTTGCAGAATCCTGTATTGCAGCTTCAGCTCAAACAAAAAGCCTGCATAGCAAAAAAAACATATTCTCACAATCCCCCTTTTCACACCCATTAGGGTGTGAATAGAAATTCAGCAATGATTCAAATAAATGCAACAATGTTTAATATACCTTCATGTCCTCCATTCAATCCCACTATGTACGAGGTTGGCTACCAGCCACCTAGGAACTTAAAACCATCTTTGAAAATGGAGAACAACAACTCGTTATTAAATAGCATTAATAAAAGTAATAAATGTTTATAGAATAAGAAATAACTATTTTTGAGTCCCCCTTTTGACACCCCCTAGGGTGTCACTCATTAACCTCCCCTGTAGCAAACCAGGGATCATCTTCCATCAGCCCCATCTCGGTGTCTGCCTCATTATCCTTCACCTTGAGCAGGGGCATCATCCCAGCGGCATGAACCACGTCTGTAATAGATTTTCTCAGACAAGGTTTAATGCAGGCACCGCAGCACATTAATACAACCAATACCACAACCAGGGTCAGAAATCCAGCAACCACCAATGTTGTGTACCTACCGAACCACTCACCCAACCAGGAGAAAAGTCCAATCCTCTCCACTCCTGCCATGTTCTTTATTTCTGCAGATAGCTTGTCTAGTCCTTCAAGAGCCTTGGAAATGCTACCATTCACTACAGTAGATCCCTCTGTTCCTACAATTAGTAGCATAAACCCGCAAATGTACATAAGGTACATTTTCCTAGGGTTGTGACTCTGCCACGACCTGGTCTAGGGTCCTACTCAGAGCTGAGTCTTTAGCACAATGAGTACGGTGATACCACGGGATTTCGCTTTGTGTTCACACTCAACGAGTGACTAGATACCTCTTTTCCTTGATAGGGTCCTTCCCATCTGGGTTCTGTCCACTTCCTGGAGTGCACCTTGACTCTTACCCAGTCTCCCACTTGGATATCTCTGTTCTCGTCCGTGGTCTCCACAGCCGGAATTCGGACCGCCACCACCTGTGTGCATAGTCATTCGACCAGAGATGTTAGTGCCTGCATGTAGTCTGTGTATCTAACTTTAACAATGTCTAACCTAGATAGGCTCAAATTGTCTGCAGGTGGGCCTGGCATTCTTTGTCCTGTCAATAGCTCGTGGGGAGTAAGGTGGTTGTCGGACCTGGGTGAATTTCACATTGACATTAAAGCTAAAGGCAACACATCTATCCACTTCAGCTTTGTCCCTGCCATTATTTTAGCCATTTTTCATTTAGTGTCTGGTTACCTCTCTCCACTAAAACCTGGGATGGAGGATGATATACTGACCCATACTTGTGGGTTATTCCCAGTGCTTGTTCTACCTCCTTCAGATGCACTTTCTTAATGTGTACCGTTGTCGGATCTGATCATTCTAGGTCCCCCGAATCTTGGTATAAGTTCCCTTCTTAACCACTTTATGACCACTTTTGCATCTTCCCTTGCTGTTGGGATGGCTTCCACCCATCTGATGAACCTGTCTACCATTACCAGTAGGTACCTCTTGCCTTCCACTCTGTTGTCCTGTCCCATGTCTGTAAAGTCTATGCAAATGTCCTGGAACGGTGCATCCGGTACAGGGAAACTGCCCATGACCACTCCCAATGAAACTTTATTGTAGCTTCTGCACACCTCGCAACTTTCTGACACTTCCCTGGTCATGTCTAGCATGTGTGGGTGCCACCATACTATCTCCAGAGTTTTTGCTACACTTCCCCATCTTCCATGCATTTTGTTGTGTTCCCCTCATATCGTTGACCGAAGCAGCTTGGTGGGTGCCACAGTCTTTCCAGTGTGTGCCCTCTAGATGCCTTAATGATCTCTCCTAGCTCCATGCCTACTCCAAACGGTCTGTTCATATATGTCCGCTGCCTCTTGTAGTTGCCTAACTGTGTCCATTGTTAGTTCGTCTTGCATTTCTCTCGTTCTCTTTACCATCTGCTGTGCAGTAGTGTGTCCTGCGTTTTTGGCCGCTAGGTCTGCCATGTCGTTTCCCTCCCTTATTTTGGTGTTTTCTTTACTGCGTCCTTTACACTTCATGATGGCCACACTTGTTGGTAGTTTGATTGCTTCAATCAGCCGTTGCACTTCATGTTTGTTCTTATGGGTTCATTTGAGCTGGTTAGGTAGCCCCTCATCCATTGTGGGCCATCTGTGTGCAATCCCGTGTGCGTAAGCAGAGTCGGTGTAGATGTTTACTCTCTTTCCTTTGCTTAGCTCAAATGCTCTCCTCAACGCTCTTAGTTCTGCCAACTTCTCCTGGGTATCTTGACCTGTAGCAGCATCCATCTGTGAATAGGGTCTTTCCTACCCCATCCAGTGGTGTATTTTCAAGGTCCATTCAAACCTTTACTTGTTTTGCTGCTCTTTCCTCGCAGATATGTGGCTCTCCCTCTCCCGTTTCATCCGTCATGTTGGTTCCTTCGGTCACATACGTGATGTGCTTTGCCATGATCAGTTTTGTGATATTGGATTTCCTTTTGCTTGACAGAGTAAATAGTTTTGAAGCAATAAATTCTGTCACTCCATGATCTTTGTTGATTTCCAGTGGGTGTCTCATCACAATGTGTGCCGTTTTCCCTATGGTTGTCAAGACTTCCACCGAAGTTGTTCCCTCCTTGTTCGGCGGTCGACGTCACCGGCTTTCTAGCTGCCACCGATCCATGTTTCATTTTTCCTTTTTTGTCTGATTTACACACCTAGTTCGCATCTCATGATTATGTTCCTTATTTAACCCTCTGGTTTCCCTTTCTGTTTTGTACGTGATTGTCTTTCGTGTGGAGTTCGTATCCTGTTTTGTATTTGTTTTATAACGGGATTTTTGTTCCGTTCTCGGATGGCAGAAATAGTGGTTTTACTCTTACCTGTGTCCTGCGCCTGACTCCTTCACCATCTTCTAGATAGACTCTGACAGAATCACGCACCATAATACATGGAGTCAGCAGGTACAGCCAGCCCTCTGCTTCAAATGGAGGAGCGCGTTCAGCAGCACGCAACCATTCTGCAGAGTCTGGGTACAGCCATGGATTGTGTGCTGCAAACCATGGACCGATGGGAGAGGGGTTTTTCCTGTGAACCTTGTGTCGTCTCCTCAGGTTCCACCACTACCTACCGTGATGTCTGCCCCTCCATCATCAGGATCCGTTGGGATTCAGCTTTCGCTCCCAAGAGCGTATGATGGGACAGCTGCCAGGTGTAAGGGGTTCCTAATCCAGCTGGAGCTCTACCTGGCATCTGTCGTGCTTGTTCCTTTGGGATGAGAGAGTGAGCGCCCTTATCTCCTGTCTGACCGGTAAAGCCCTGGAATGGATCAACGCCATCTGGGGCAGGGAAGGTCAGACGTTTGATGATTATGAGGAGTTCGCCCGCCGTTTCCGGGCGGTATTCGATCATCCCCCGCAGGGGAGAGCGGCGGGGGAGCGCCTATTTCATCTACGTCAGGGGATGAGGAGCGCTCAAGATTTTGCGCTGGACTTTAGAACTCTGGCAGCCGGCGTGAGATGGAATGAGCGGGCCCTGATTGATCACTACAGGTGTAGCTTACAAGAGAATGTTCGTCGGGAGCTAGCCTGCAGGGACACCACCCTTACACTGGACCAGCTGGTGGACTTATCGATCCGGTTGGACAGCCTGTTGGCTTCCCGCGGACGTCCTGATCGGGGTCCGTCAGTTCCATCCCCCAGCGCTCCTGATCCAACGCCTATGGAGTTGGGAGGCGCTGCAACGAGGGGGACCGGAGGGGGGTGATCATTCCCTGCACCAACTGGCCGCAGAGGGCACGGTGCTGGGGGGATTCCCCAAGAGGTAGAGGTAGCAGGCGGAGTGCTGGTGGGTCATCCCAGGTGAGTAGGCACACCACTCACCCAGAGCTCCCTGTTGCACACGTGGTTGTTGATCGAAGTTCCCAAGTTTTTCCTGCGTTCCCAGCATAAGGCGCTAGTAGATTCAGGAGCAGCTGGGAACTTTATTGACCGTTCCTTTGCTATGAGATTAGGGATCCCTATTGTGTCTGATGTTCCCTTCCCTATACATGCCTTAGACAGTTGTCCTTTGGGGTCAGGGCTAATTAGTGAGGTCACAGCTCCGCTCACTATGATAACGCAGGAGAATCATAGGGAGCGGATTAGTCTATTCCTCATCGACTCTCCTGCGTTCCCTGTTGTGTTGGGGATTCCCTGGTTGGCTTCGCATGATCCCACTATTTTGTGTCAACAGAGGGCTCTCAAGGGATGGTCCCATCAGTGCTCAGGGAGATGTGTAGGTGGTCCTTACGTGCTAGTACGGTGGAAAGTCCAAACCAGATCTCCACCATGCGCATTCCCCCCGACTATGCCGATTTTGCACTCGCTTTCTGTAAAAAGAAGGCGACTCAATTACCACCCTATTGACAGGGGGATTGTGCGATAGATCTCTTGGTAGAAGCTGCACTTCCCAGGAGTCACGTGTATCCTCTGTCACAGGAACAGACGGCGGCTATGGAGACATGTCACCGACTCTCTGGGACAGGGACACCTCCGGACTTCAATCTCCCCTGTATCCTCAAATGTATTTTTTGTGAAGGATGGAGGTTTGCGCCAGTGTATTGATTATCGAAGTTTAAATAAGATCACGGTAAAATATTTACCCGCTATCGCTCATAGCCAGTATGACCGAGTCATTACACGGGGAGCGCTTACAACCTGGTGTGTATCCTGGCGGGAGATGAGTGGAAGACAGCATTTAGCACACATATGTCAGAGTCAAGGCCCGCGGGCCACATCCGGCCCGCGAGAAGGTTTTTTACGGCCCCTGGGATGATCTTGATTTATTATTAGAACCGGCCCGCAGACCGCAGCAAGCTGGCAGCCCGCAGATCTTTTACACGCACCAATACTACATTTCCCACAATGCAACGGTGACGCACCGAGCAGTAGGCTGCTTCATTTCAATATTTATTGGCACAGCAGTTGTCAGCATCACAGTAAAATTAACTTTCAGATACCCATCAAAAATGGCAAAACGGAAGGTGGACACTGAGAACCGGGGGTTTCAAACAAGGTGGGAGTCGGAGTATTTGTTCACGGAGGTAGCTGGAAAACCTGTGTGTCTTCTGTGTGGAGAAAGTGTGGCGGTACTGAAAGAGTATAATCTGAGACGACATTATGAAACGAAACACGCGGACAAAAACAAGAATATGGACATGGAACAAAGGCTACAAAAGGCAGAGGAATTAAAACGAGGCCTCAAATCTCGACAGGCTCTGTTCAAAAAAGCCAAATCACAAGGCCAGGCTGCTGTCAAGGCCAGTTTTATTTTGGCAGAAGAGATCGCTAAATCAGCCCGGCCATTTACGGAGGGGATTTCATCAAAAACTGCATGATTAAAGTTTGTGACGAAGTTTGCCCAGAAAAAAGGCAACTCTTTTTAAATGTGAGTCTGAGCAGAAACACCATTGCCGAGAGAGTAGACCAGTTGTCCATCAATCTAAAAGAGCAGCTTGTGAAAAAGGGAAAAGATTTCATTGCATATTCCTTGGCTGTGGATGAGAGCACCGACATTTCTGACATTGCCCAGTTGTCAATTTTCATCCGCGGAGTGGACTCCAGCCTAAGCGTGACAGAGGAGTTTTTGGCTTTACGTCCTATGCATGGCACAACTACGGGGCATGATTTGTATGAAGAGGTGTCAAGATGTGTAAATGAGATGGAGCTGCCTTGGGAAAAACTCGTGGGTTTGACAACCGACGGAGCACCTGCGATGTGTGGACACAGGAGCGGACTGGTGGCGAAGATACGGGAAAAGATGCAAGAGGAAAACGCGACAGGTGAGCTGACAGCTTATCATTGTATCATACACCAGGAAGCGTTGTGCGGTAAAGCCTTGAAAATGGAGCATGTAATGAGCATCATCACGCGCACAGTTAACTTTATCAGAGCCAAAGGTTTGAATCACCGCCAGTTCAAGGCATTTCTGACGGAGTTAGAAACGGAGCATGGTGATTTGCCTTATCACACAGAGGTGCGATGGCTAAGCCAGGGAAAGGTGCTTCAAAGATGTTTCGAGCTTCGTGAGGAGATTTGTCTGTTCTTGGACAGCAAAGGGAAAGACACAACACAACTCCGAGACGAAATGTTTCTGTGTGAAATGGCTTTTCTGTGTGACATTACGAGTCATCTGAATGCAATGAACTTGCAGCTGCAGGGTCGGGATCGTGTCATCTCTGATATGTACAGTACAGTGAAGGCATTTAAAACCAAACTGACTCTGTGGGAGACGCAGATGCGGAAAGAAAATTTGAGCCACTTTCCCAGCTGCCAGACCATGAAAGAGAAGCTCTCTACCAGTGCGTTCCCGAGCGCACAGTTGGCTGATAAAATAGGTATGCTTGCCGCTGACTTTCGACGCCGATTTGCTGACTTTGAAGCACAAAAAAGCAGGTTGGAACTGCTCGGTAACCCATTTGCTGTTGACGTGGAAAGCTCACCACCAAACCTCCAAATGGAGTTGATTGACCTCCAATGCAATGATGCACTGAGGGCAAAATATGCGGCAGTGGGTGCTGCGGAGTTCGCCCGTTTCCTCCCCGACACTATGCCCCAGCTGCGCATCCAGGCTTGCTCAAACGTTGTCTATGTTTGGCAGCACATACCTGTGTGAACAACTGTTTTCTTTGATGAACTTGAACAAAACATCACACAGAAGTCGACTTACTGCTGAACACCTCCACTCAATTCTGAGGATTTCCTCAGCTCAGAGCCTTACCCCGAACATTGATGAACTTGTGGAAAAGATGGGACACCACCAAGTATCACCCTCAACCTCAAACAAGTGAACATTACTGTGCAATCACATATTTAGAGTTTTTACTCAGTTCAAGTTTGAAAGTTAAAGTTTAATATTTGTTTTCACTGCATGTTACTTCTCCTTAAACAAAGTGTTGTTTTTGATTAATAGATTTTTGCACTTTATTTTATTGTATTTCAATCCAATTATATTTTAAAAATATTTCAGTTGAGTGGATGATAGAAAATTGCTATTATTGTTTTTTTCTTTGAAGTAAATTTAGCCCACTTTTGCTAAAATAGAAAATATAGGCTACTGATGGTGCCTTGAATACCGGTTTCTTTCATTTAATGTTCATGTTATGGGGATTTTTATATAAAGGAAATTTGTCTTTTGTGTCTGTTGAAAATTAAAGATTACTGACAGAGCCATAAGAAAATATTGCTTTATTTATCTGATCATATTGGAATATATTTGTTAGGTTTTCAGTAGGTTCAATTAGGTTCACTAGACTATATGCGTCATTTAAAAAAATTTCAATGAACATTCGAACAGTCCGGCCCTCGGCTTGTAGCTAAATTTTTTATTTGGCCCTCCGTCCATTTGACTTTGACACCCCTGATTTAGCACCACTTCTGGGCATTGAGTACCTCGTGGAGTGGGAGGGGAACGGCCCGGAGGAGAGATGCTGGGTACCGGTGGGGGACCTCCTTCACCCATCTTTACTCCAGGAATTTCACTGACTCCATCCTGATCGCCCTGCGTCTTGTCCCTGGGGCCGGTGTCGGCGCGCTGCTGGAGCCGCGCGTCAAGGGGGGTGTACTGTCACGACTTCCACCGAAGTTGAAGTCGTTCCCTCCTTGTTCGGGCGGTGTTCGGTGGTCGACGTCACCGGCTTTCTAGCTGCCACCGATCCATTTTTCGTTTTGTCTGTTTTACACACCTGATTAAGTCGCTCTGGATAAGAGCGTCTGCTAAATGACTTAAATGTAAATGTAAATGTAATTCCATCTCATGATTATGTTCCTTGTTTAACTCTCTGGTTTCCCTTTCTGTTTTTTGCGTGATTGTCTTTCATGTGTTGGAGTTCGTATCCTGTTTTGTATTTGTTTTATACCGGGATTTTTGTTCCGTTCTCGGATGGAGTAAATACAGTGGTTTAACTCTTGCCTGTGTCCTGCGCCTGACTCTATCCTCTAGATAGACTCTGACAATGGCTTTGGCCAGTGCTGCAATGTGTCTTGCGCAATCAGTTTGTCCACGATCAATGTTATCCAATTTAGCACTATAGTAGTGCAACACTCTACGCTCCCCCTTTTGTTTCTGATAAAGGATGGAATGCACGTAACCATCCTTTTCAGAAACATCCAAA
Source organism: Oncorhynchus gorbuscha (assembly GCF_021184085.1). NCBI lineage: Eukaryota > Metazoa > Chordata > Actinopteri > Salmoniformes > Salmonidae > Oncorhynchus > Oncorhynchus gorbuscha. The sequence goes on from NC_060176.1 coordinate 17,656,011, forward strand.
CGAAATGGCAGTGTGTAGTCAGGGAGTGACAGGGCCTCAGCCTGCGCCAAGGTTTGTTTCAGCTCAATGAATGCTTTCTCTGCCTCTGGTGTCCAGGTCACTACCGCAGTGAGGTTTCTGTTCCCCCTAGATATCTCCCTTGTTTCATCTCTCTCTGTCCCTTCTTACAGAGTTGTTCCAGGTCTTCCAACTCTTGCCCCATTCTTATTATTTCTTCTGTTTCTGTTTGCAACTGTTCGTCCAATTCCATTATTGTTCTGTCTTTCTCAGTCTCCAGTCTTCTGCCATGGCCCGCATGACTGTTCTGACTTCCTCTTTTTTGTTCTTCTCTCTCCCCTCTTCGGTCATGCTGCCTGCTTCACTTCTGCTCACCAGACTCATAGCATCTCTTCTTTCTCACTCCTGAGATCAACAATGGCTTTTCGCAGCAGTTTGGTTTCTTCAAGCAACTTACTGACTTCATCGTCTCTTCCCCTTCTATTCATTCCTTCGTTTTTCTTTTCTGTCATCTTCTGTTCTTTTGTGATAGTTTACCGTTGTGGTAAGGTCCAGAACTGGGGCCATGATTCCTGGTCCTTCATACGGCGGTGGGGCAGATGGCGGTGGGTCGAAATGTCCGAATCGTTTTTCTCCATCTTTTAAAAAATGTTCTAATATGGCCAGTCCTACACGTTCTTTTAGTTTCTCCATCGCCTCCTTTAGTTTACGCTTAGTCGGCTCGCCCTCTTCCCAATCAATGCATGTCTTGGTTTTTCGTTTCAAAATGTCCAATATTCTAGCGGGTTCTCCTTCTATTGGAAGTCCATTTGGCACACCAATACTACCCTCTTTTAACCATTCCTTATATAATTTTCCCCCTCTAGTCTTCCACTCCTTCCCCTGTTTACCCCCATTAACTTCAAGTGTGGATTTTAGTGCCTTCAAGACTGTCTAATATTATTCATGTTTATATAGTTTAGCATATCATATACTACTCTATTTTATTCCTTGTTCACATGTCCCTGGCGTTTAATTTTGGTCCCAGACCTCTCACGTCCCTGACGTATTACTGTTAATTTCCTTAAATGATAACCTCAGTCCCGGACCTCTTAATTACCCATAGGTCATTCAAACTTGATACCAGTCCCTGACTTGATACCCAACGTACCACACACACACACACACACACAATTAACTCCCAGTTAATTTTTAAAACAATCTTGTTACAGGTCCCAGACTCAATAACCACATTCAACCCTGGTACCTAGTACATTATACACACACATTTGTTATATCGTTTTTTAGATTGCAGTTATTACAGTATAAGGTTTATAGAGATGTTCAGAATTCACAACTTTAGTCACTTACATCAAACGGGTGTCTCACAAAATAATTGTGATAATTTCCAATATGCAGAGTTTTAGTTTCTCAACAATAGGTATCTGCATACCTTTTGATTGACTGGTCTGTATTTGTGAGGCACTCTGTTTCGACGACAGCGATGGCCAATTGTCTGGACAAAGTTCCAGCGAAGTCCTTCTACCAGATCACGTCGGGTCACCAATTGTTAAGTCGCGTGAATCAGATCTGGTGAAAAAGGACAGTGTAAGACTAGGTCATTGTTCTCAGTAACAAGTTTTAATTAAGTATAATAAATGCAATCTTCGTGTACATGCAACACCACGCAGGGCAAGCAGAGAACTGGTCTGTTCCTAACAAGGTTCTTCTTAAATACTCTGACAGGCCAGCTCAGAAGCTGGAACTATTTATATCAGAGTAGAGGCTGAGTGTGGTTTAAACTTGCTCAGCCTATCGTTGGCACACAGGCTGATCCCAGCTCCCAGTTGCTGCAGTTGACAGGCGTAGTTGTTGCTGTGCAGATTATCAATGCGATCGCATCCAAGAGACTACGGCCACAGGCTCAGTTCCTGTTTTCGTGTTCCAACCTAAAATGAACTATTTGCAACACTTGTTCTATGCATGTGTCAACGATCTAAATACTGTTTACGCCCAAGCTTAACCACAGCTAGTCACGCTATATGTTGCAGAATCCTGTATTGCAGCTCCAGCTCAAACAAAAAGCCTGCATAGCAAACACAGCATATTTTCAATTCGCACATGAACATAATAAATGGCTCGCTATCATCCGGATGTGTAACAAACTCACTAAAAGTTGCATTAATACAGCCTCTACTGAAAGAGACAAACCTTGACCTGGAAATTAAATTTAAAAAATATCAGCTTATATCGAATCTCCCATTCTTCTAATTCATTTTCAGATAAAGCTGTTGCTCAACTACTCACTGCCTTCCTGAACACAAATGATGTATGAGAAACACTCCAGTCTGGTTTCAGACCCCACCATAGTACTGAGACTGCTATCGTGAAGGTGGTAAATTACATTTTAATAGTGTCAGATCAAGGCTCTGCATCTGTTCTTGTGTTCCTAGACCTCCGTGCTGCTTTCCACACCATTGATCACCACATTATTTTGGAGGGATTGGAAACCCTAATTGGTCTACTCAGAATATTTCTTGCCTGGTATAGATCTAATCTGTCTGAAATATATGTTTGTCTCTGGAGGGTTTGTCCTCTGACAAATCAAGGTAAGTTTCGGTGTTCCTTAAGGTTAAGTTCGAGGACCATGTGACGACCCTCCCACTTTGTCTGCCGTATTCTCTCTTTGTTCTTGTTTCCTTATTAGGATGCCGGTGGGTGGAGTGTGGAGAGTCGTCAGTTACATGGGAAACACCTGGGCCCGGTGTGTCCCAGGATAAATAGACCTCTTCCACATTCATGGAAGAGACTCTCTCCATGCAGACACCTTTCTAGATTTTGTGTTTCTTGGTGGCCTTTTGGTTGTTTGCTTTGGCACCTTTCAACGCCCTGCATTATCACATTTATGCATGCAAAACACACACTTACACTACTGATTACACACACCATTGTACTTAGTTAATTATTTAATAAATATATATTTTGTCACTCCTTATCTCCACGTTGTCTCCCTTTTTGTTATGGGCTTTGAGCCGGTTCGTGACAACCACTACTGTTTTCACTATGCACCAAACATCGGGCATCGACTGTACAAGGTGTCAAAAGCTTTCCACAGGGATGCTGGTCCATATTAACCCCAAGGCTTCTCACAGTTGTGTCAAGTTGGCTGGATGTCCAATGGGTGGTGGATCATTCTTGATACACACGGGAAACTGTTGAGCGTGACAAACCAAGCAGTGTTGCAGTTCTTCACACAAACTGGTGCGCCTGGCACCTACCATACCCCGTTCAAAGGCACTTACATATTTTGTCTTGACCATTCACCCTCTGAATGGCACACATAGACAATGCATGTCTTAATTGTCTCAAGGCTTTAAATAATTTTTTAACCTGTTCAGTGGCGATTTAAGCATGTAAATCTTGGTGGGGCAAAAATAAAACGAGTGGGATGCATGCCAGCAAAGCTACTACACAACACAACAATAAACAATACCCGTATTGCACTATACAACTGCACTATACCAATGCTACACCTGGCTATCAGCAGAGCCTTGTCTGGCAGCGAAACAATTCATTCAGCCTCATTTACTGTTTTTAAAAATACACAGCTGAAATGGCTGGCTTGCTTAAACAAATGTGATTTCTACTGACAATTGATCTACAAAATATGGTATAAGTGGATGACATGTGCATAAGAGGCAATCCGTAATTTCGATTTAAGACATTAACCTTTTGTGACTAGCAATCCCGTATCCGGGAGCGTAATCATAGCCTAATGCATTAGCATAACGCAGCGGACATAAATACCACTAAACTTTTCCTATTCATGAAAATCGTTTATTCATCCTTGGCTGAGAAATCGACTGGAAAATGCTTCTACAACGCCAAACTTTTTTCAAAATTAATTACATAATATTGACAAACACTGCAAACGTTGTTTAGGATCCATCCTCAAGGTGTTTTTAACATGTTCAATAATATATCCGTCGAGGCAATTGGTTTCTCATAAGAAGCGATTGGAAAAATGGCTACCTCAGTATTTTACGCAAGATTTTCTGCAGGAGACACCATGTGACCACTTGCTATATATGGTCCCTTACTGCCATTCTTCAATGGACATGCCTAAAAAGACGTCACAATACTGTAGACACCTTGGGGAATACGTGGAAAACGTAAGCTCATTCATAGCTCATTCACAGCCATATAAGGAGTCATTGGCATGAGGCGGTTACAAAAGATGCGGCACTTCCTGGTTGGATTTTTATCTGGGTTTCACCTGTAACATCAGTTCTGTGGCACTCACAGACAATATCTTTGCAGTTTTGGAAACGTCAGAGTTTTCTTTCCAAATCTGTCAATTATATGCATAGCCGAGCATCTTTTCGTGACAAAATATCTTGTTTAAAACTAACGTTTTTCATCCAAAAATTAATAGCGCTACCTAGGCGCAAGAAGTTAATGAGCGAGCTAGGCCAGACGTTGTCAATATAACTTTGTTCAGCACTTTTGAAATGTGTAGGATAATAAAGGGGGCATATAAGTAGACAATGAAAGCTATTACAATATATGATTACATTTCTCACAAACAGGTTATAGGCTACATGTGCACCACCAAGTCAGAACAGTAGGTGAAATTAAGGTGAAAATGGACAAAATCATTAGTGTGAGGCACATGGGCTACTAACAGCTTACTACACAACATACACTTAGTATTACTCTCTTAGCTACAGTATACATACCTTCCTGGCATATTACAAGCAAGTAGTAGAGGTTAATGGTTCACTGTCCCAGGCAAAACCAATGAGTTGTGGCGTTCCGCAGGGGAGTGTGTTTGGGCCTGTACTCTTTTTACTGTATATTAACGATATGAAAAAGTTGCTTGTTCTTGCCGTCTTTTCCATTATGTGGATGACTCTACACTTCTGGTGTCTCACAAAAGTAGAACTATGTTGGAGAGCATACTTAGCACAGAGCTTACTAACATTAACAAACGGCTTGGAGGTAATAAGCTCTCTCTGCACTTGGGGAAAACTGAAGCAATTATTTTTGGATCCAGACCTAAATTGTGTAGGTCATCTGAAATCAGAGTAGTTAGGGGGTGAGGTGCTGACTACTAAAACCTCTGTTAGCTACTTGGGATGTATCCTTGATGGAAGTTTGGGAGGTGTAGGCATGGCCAATAAAGTGATAGGGAAGGTTAATGCCAGGACTAAGTTATTGTCTAGAAAGTCCAAGCTGCTTGATAAGGACTCCATGAAAGTGCTAGCTAATGCCATTTTGACTATGCTAGTACTTCCTGGTTTGGGGGCTTATCTAAGTTTATGAAGGGGAAGCTCCAGATATCCCAGAATAAGCTGATCAGGGTAGTATTAAAGGTGAGTCCACGTACTCATATAGGCAGGAGCTGCTTTCAGAAACTGTCTGCCTGTTAAGGCTAGGGTGTCCCAGATTAGACTAGGTTTGGTTTACAGGAGTATTTATGGTTCTGCACACATCTAACTGATTACTTTACCCATGTTAGGGATGCACACAATCGCAGCACCAGATCAGGCATTGCTGATGTGTGCTTATACAGGTTCAGGAGTAATGCTGGGAAAGGTACTTTTATTCTGGAGCCTCAGAATGGAATGAGTTACCTCTGCCCATAAAAACGACATCCTCTCTGGGCAGCTTTAAAAATGTTTGTCTTCTGTGCCCATATGAATAACCGCTATGATGTAACTGCAATGATGAGATAATGTTCTTTGTTTTTATGTTTATTATCACAATGCCATACTGTGTTTAACTGTGTTCAATCTTGTCTCAGGAGGACCAGAATGGAAATAAGTTATAGACTTTGTGTTATCCTCGATGATTTTACTCATGTGCATGTATGGCTTTTAAGTTTTGTGTGCTTGTTTTTTTTAAATGGTCGAATTAATAAACTAAAATACATAATTTAAGCAGAAGAATCAAGACATGTTTGGACTCACCTTGTTGTGCTGTGCTCACTTGAACAGGAATGGGACGCTGCAGTCCTTCATGGGCAAATCTTGCCATCAAACTTTGTCATCAATGTCTGGCATTCTCTGGATTTATGGTGCTAAACAACTGGGAGCTCGAGAGAAAAAAAGGTTGAATCATGATGACGTCAATGATCTTCAGTTTATAGCTCTAGAAAGAGGCCCGAGTTCCCGATTTACAATTTCGAGTTGGATGAAAGTTCAAAACATATTTTTCCAGTCAAAGCCCGTTTTTCCCGAGGTCCCAGTTGTCTAGCACTCACTAAAGTTAGATTTTGCACTTCCGAGTTAACAGTTTTGAGTGCATCACAATTCATGCTTCATTGACTAAATGGCCAATGTTTATCGTTTTAATCTAGGAAAAGAAATCCTTAATCTTAGACTTTGGACCACACAGACACTCCACTGCATTGTAGGCTAATGATTCCTTTGCAATGCTTGCAGCCACTGATTCCTTCCAAACCACTAATTGTTGAGTAATGTTTATGTCCAATGGCTGATGAGCACTGACACGTTTATAATTTCTCTGCATTATTTCTGTTCATATGACAAGGATTAAAAATGATTAGCCAGTAGATTGTCGACTTGTTTCACGATGTTGACTGCTAGCTAAGATTTTGAGAGTATGATGTTGACATGATCAGTCCAATTGTAACTATGTGCGCTGAGAGTCGGGAAGCAGGTTCAGGGAGTGAGTGTTTTAACAAAATAAACGGGACATAATAAAAACCCAAGAAACACAAACAGCACACAGACATGAAACAAACAATGACGCCTGGGGAAGAAACCCAGGGAGTGATATATACAGTGCCTTGCGAAAGTATTCGGCCCCCTTGAACTTTGCGACCTTTTGCCACATTTCAGGCTTCAAACATAAAGATATTAAACTGTATTTTTTTTGTGAAGAATCAACAAGTGGGACACAATCATGAAGTGGAACGACATTTATTGGATATTTCTCAGCTCTAGGACCTGAGACCTAGGACCATGCCCCAGGACTACCTGGCCTGACTACTCCTGGCAGTCCCTGTCCCCAGTCCACCTGGTCTTGTGCTGATCCAGTTTCTGCTGTTCTGCCTGTGGCTATGGAGCCCTGCCCTGTTCACATAGATGTGCTACCTTGTCCCGGATCTGCTGTTTCGACCCTGTCTCTATCTACCGCACCTGCTGTCTCAACCGCTGAATGTTCGGGTATGAAAATCCAACTGACATTAACTCCTGAGATGCTGACCTGTTGCATCTAGAATCACTATGATTATTATTTGACCCAGATGGTCATCTAAAACCATTTGAACATCTTGAAGAATGATCTGGCCTTAATGGCCATGTACTCTTATAATCTCCACCCGGCACAGCCAGAATTGGACTGGCCATCCCTTGGAGCCTTCAAGCTCTGTCAAATTGGTTGTTGATCATTGAAATTATAATGGAGACGCTGATAGTTGAGGTGCAGGTGAAACGTTTAATAAAACAACAAGCATGGAATGAGACAACATAACAGTAGCGTCTACGCAAACACAAGAACAATACTGACCGGAGAAAGAACCTAAGGGAGTGCCAGATATAGGGGAGGTAATAAGTGAGGTAATGGAGTCCAGGTGTGCTTCATGATGACGTGCAGGTTCGGGTAATGATAGATCCCAGGATCGGTGGTAGTATGCCAGAGGGGAGGAGCAGGAGTAGACGTGACAGACAGCCATTTCAATGACTTGCCATAGATTTTCAAGCCTATTTAAGTCAAAACTATAACTAGGCTACTCAGGAACATTCAATATCGTCTATGTAAGCAACTTCAGTGTATATTTTGCCTTGGATTTTAGGTTATTGTCCTGCTGAAAGGTGAATTTGTCTCCCAGTGTCTTATAGAAAGCAATCTGAACCAGGTTTTCCTCTAGGATTTTGCTTGTGCATAGCTTTATTCTTTTTATCCTAAACTCCCTGGTCCTTGCCGGTGAGAAGCACACCCATAACATGATGCAGCCACCACCATGCTAGAAAATATGAAGAGTGCTACTCCGTGTTGTTGAATTTTCCCCAAACATAACACTTTGTATTCAGGACAAAAAGTTAATTTCTTTGCCACAGTTTTTTTGCAGTTTCACTTTAGTGCCTTATTGTAAACAGGATGTGAGTTTTGGAATATTTGTATTATGTACAGGCTTCCTTCTTTTCACTCTGTGATTTAGGTTAAAATTGTGGAGTAACCACAAGGTTGTTGATCCATCCTCAGTTTTCTCCTTTCACAGCCATTAAACTCTGTAAATGTTTTAATTGGCCTCATGGTGAAATCCCTGAGTGTCCTCTCCTGCAGCGGAGTTAGGAAGGACTCCTGTATCTTTGTAGTGACTGAGTGCATTGCTACACCATCCAAAGAGTAATTAATAACTTCACCATGCTCAAAGGGATATTTAATATCTGCTTTTCTATTTTTACCCATGTAGCAATAGGAGCCACTTGTGAGGCATTGGAAAATTTCCCTGTTCTTCGAGGTTGCAATTTATCATGTTACTTGTGAAGCACGTTTTTACTCCTGAATTTATTGAGGCTTGCCATAACAAAGGGGTTGGATACTTATTTACTGAAGACATTTCAGCTTAAAAGGTTTCATTTGTAAAAAAAAACTCTCTTTGACATTATGTTGTATTGTGTGTAGGGCAATGACACAAAATCTAAATTGAATCCGTTTGAAAATCAGGCTGTTACACAAGAAAATGTGGAAAAAGTCGAGTGGTGTGAATACTTTTTGAAGGCACTGTACATAGTACAAGTTTCTGGATTAAACAGGCAAGCGGATATGAGGGTTTAAAGGCTGCTTATAACAGCGTCACCTATAGGCCAATCGGTGTCATTCTTTTGGAGAAAGACACTCATTGCCTTTAGTTCTACTTCATACCTTTCAGACCGTCAGTACGGTTGAAAGTATGGATCATATCCCTCTTGCTCCGCATGGGTCGAGTAATAGTAACAACAAAGTCACACAGGTGACAGCGTGGGAGGACATGCCCGCAGTTCATATAAAACTATAAGTCAGACCATGCACTGTCTCTTATTTCCTCTCGCAAAGTATGGCTTAGTTGTATCGCGCAGGTTGACTGCTCCACTGCTCCCGGTTTTCAGATTGCATCTTCCCAGGTCATGGTAGGGTAAGCTAAACTCTGTATGAATTGTATGGACTGTTAAATAAAATAAAATAATATACTGTACTGTCAGTCTATCACCAACAGCCTGTGACCTGTGGGTCAGAGCGTGAAATTAGCCCTCTAAGGCTGAGTGACAGCTCTCCCCTACCTATCCCTTTAATCGGAGGATATTGGGAGTTCTTGTTTTGTGCTGACTTAGACCATCAGCCAGTGTGGGTGTTGGCCACCATACTTCAGCTAGTGTGTGTGTGTTTCTAACCTTGTCAAGATATCCTCCACTGATGTGCTCGTTATCGAGGCCACCGGGCACTAGTCTTCCTTCTATTATTTAAAACTCGAATGGGTCACTTCCCTAGATAACAGCATCTAGGAAGATTGTCAGCCTACCCAGCTAAAAGTATATGATGTGAGATTCGGATTGCCCCCCTTAGGCATCCCTCTCCCCTGGTATTACTACTATGCTATAAGCTAACTAGCTAGCCAGTTTACTAGCTGCCACTGTGTGTTGTCAGCTTGGCTTACCAAACGACGGCTATTTGTGCGTGTTTCGCATAAATAAGCCTATGTTTAAACATTTTACCTCTCCTTCTCCAGCCCTGTGGTCATAGCTAGGCTCATCCGAAATTATTTTTGCAGGAATCACACTCTATATGTAGGCTTGTTATAGCCATTTACATTTCACAACTCCATCACACAGAGATTTTATCAAATCAAAGTTTATTTGTCACGTGTGCCAAAATCAACAGGTGTAAACCTTAAATTGAAATGCTTACTTACAGGCTCTAACCAATGGTGCCAAAAAAAAGGTGTGTGTGTGTGTGTGTAGGTAAGTAAAGACATAAAACAACAGTAGAAAGACATTTGAAAAAAGAGTAGCAAGTCTATACACAGACACCTGTTTGTCAGGCTTATTGAGGTAGTATGTACATGTAGGTATTGTTAAAGTGACTGCATATATGATGAACAGAGAGTAGCAGAAGCGTAAAAAGAGGGGTTGGCGGGTGCTGGGACACAATGCAGATAGCCCAGTTAGCCAATGTGCTGGAGCACTGGTTGGTCTGGCCAATTGAGGTAGTATGTACATGAATGTATAGTTAAAGTGAGTATGCATTTAAGATAAACAGAGAGTAACAGCAGCGTAATAGAGGGGTTGGAGGGGCACACAATGCAAATAGTCTGGGTAACCATTGGTTACCTGTTCAGAAGTCTTATGGCTTGGGGATAAAAACTGTTGAGAAGCCTTTTTGTCCTAAACTTGGCACTCCGGTACCGCTTGCCATGCAGTAGTAGAGAGAACAGTCTATGACTGGGGTGGCTGGGGTCTTTGACCATTTTTAGGGCCTTCCTCTGACACCGCCTGGTGTAGAGGTCCTGGATGGCAGGCAGCTTTGCCCCAGTGATGTAATGGGCCGTACGCACTACCCTCTGAAGTGCCTTGCGGTCGGAGGCCGAGCAATTGCCGTACCAGGCAGTGATGCTCTCAATGTTGCAGCTGTAGAACCTCTTAGAACCCATGCCAAATCTTTTTAGTTTCCTGAGGGGGAATAGGCTTTGTCGTGCCCTCTTCACAACTGTCTTGCTGTGTTTGGACCATTCTAGTTTGTTGTTGATTTGGACACCAAGGACTTTGAAGCTCTCAACCTGCTCCACTACAGCCCCGTAGATGAGAATGGGGACATGCTCGGTGCTCCTTTTCCTGTAGTCCACAATAATTTCCTTAGTCTTGGTTACATTGAGGGATAGGTTGTTATTCTGGCACCACCCGGCCAGGTCTCTGACCTCCTCCCTATAGGCTGTCTCGTCGTTGTCGGTGTTGTGTCGTCAGCAAACTTAATGATGGTGTTGGAGTCGTGCCTGGCCATGCAGTCGTGGGTGAACAGGGAGTACAGGAGGGGACTGAGCACGCACCCCTGGGGAGCTCCAGTGTTGAGGATCAGCGTGGCATATGTGTTGCTACCTACCCTCACCAACTGAGGGCGGCCTGTCAGGAAGTCCAGGAACCAGTTGCAGATGGAGGTGTTTAGTCCCAGGATCCTTAGCTTAGTGATGAGCTTTGAGGATACTATGGTGTTGAACGCTGATCTGTATGTAGTCAATGAACAGCATTCTCACATAGGTGTTCCTTTTGTCCAGGTGGGAAACGGCAGTGTGGAGTGCAATAGAGAGAGCATCATCTGTGGATCTGTTTGGGCGGTATGCAAATTGGAGTGGGTCTAGGGTTTCTGGGATAATGATGTTCATGTGAGCCATTACCAGCCTTTCAAAGCACTTCATGGCTATGGACGTGGGTGCTACAGTTCTGTAATCATTTAACTACCTATCCATATCAATAAGAGACTAAGCAAAATCTTGATTAAGTCTGGTCTATAACCTGTCCTGAGTGGAATGGTCATAACTATCTATTGCCTATTCTTATTGCCAAATCAGGTTTTTTCTATCAGCCACTGCCACTGCACATGCTTCTTCAACCATTTAGTTTAAAATGTATTTAGAGGCTATATTTAAAGGCCTGTGAGCTAGAGTCTCCTGTTAAGGGGAGCCCTATAATAAAAACAGTTATAAAACACAAATAGAGTTCTACAATTATTTTAAATTCATATGAACCCCTCCTACAGAATATGCTTTGGCAAGATTTTAAGTGATGAAAGAAATATCAAAATATTCAATAAAAAATATTGAGTAGCAGTGAGTCTATTAAATAATTAAATCATTAATAGACTCACCAAACATGTATTATTATATGTTTCATTATTCTTGGTAGATACAACTGGTTATGATTGCAGATAGAGCTCAGAGAATGGGATGGTGCAATATTGAATTAGTCATATATTGATAAGGTGCGAGCATGGGGATGTCCACGTCACCCAGAGATAAAAGGCATAATAGAGCTAGTGCTATCTAGATTTGCCCTGGCAAACAAATATATTACATTAACTACCAATATGTGAAGTAAACTCAACTGAGGAGTAATGGAGACTTTTAACTTGATAACGTGCAACATACTTCTCTCCGGTTTCTCTGACTTCTGTTTTTTTTAATGCTTGTTAGTGTGGCCTTTTGGTGTCATTGTTTTTGCGTTCTTGAGATGACACTGCCAAAACTCTAAAAGGTATTATTGTAGGTATTATTCTAGGACCATGTCCCAGGACTACCTGACATGAGGACTCCTTGCTGTCCCCAGTCCACCTGGCCATGCTCCTGCTCCAGTTTCAACTGACCTGAGCCCTAGGACCGTGCCCCAGGACTACCTGACATGATGGCTCCTTGCTGTCCCCAGTCCACCTGACTGTGCTGCTGCTCCAGTTTCAACTGTTCTGCCTTATTATTATTTGACCATGCTGGTCATTTATGAACATTTGAACATCTTGGTCATGTTCTGTTATAATCTCTACCCGGCACAGCCAGAAGAGGACTGGCCACCCCACATAGCCCGGTTCCTCTCTAGGTTTCTTCCTAGGTTTTGGCCTTTCTAGGGAGTTTTTCCTAGCCACCTTGCTTTTACACCTGCATTGTTTGCTGTTTGGGGTTTTAGGCTGGGTTTCTGTACAGCACTTTGAGATATCAGCTGATGTACGAAGGGCTATATAAATAATTTTGATTTGATTTGATTTGATTTGATTTGTAGGTCAGAATTGCAACACAAGATTTGTTCAAGCTTAAAATGTTAGTTGGTAATCGTAACATGGTGTTTGTATGTTCACAGATTAAATTTCAAGTTTACTTTTCTTATGATCCTAATGGTATGTACGTTCAACCTTTTGGCAGGTATCTCGCTCCATATGTGAACTGCTAATGACCGATCAGGAACATACACAATATAGTCAGTCAGTAGACAAGATAAGAGAAAGATGATATGCCATAGTTTCGTGTATCTCAGTTGGTAGAGCATTGTGAGTTCGATTACCACTGCGGGGCAGTACGAAAAATAGTATGAAAATGTATGCACTCACTACTATAAGTCGCTCCACATAAGAGCGTCTGCTAAATGACTCAAATGTAAGCGTCTTGCGCTTATATTAGGCTACTACTTGGAAACTCAGAAATGGGAGTGGTTTCTTTTGTCTAATATATAAACGACACCCTTTTTCGTCTCTCATAACTTCTAAGGAAGGTAACGCGTGAATATTTGTCTTTCATCTCAATAAGGATGGCCTACGACTACGCTAAAAACATAGAAGAAAGACCTGATCCAGTGAAGGCGGACCTCAAAGGTATGTAACCTGATGAGATGGTTATGGAAACTTTAGATCATTTTCATTATCAACATAACATGCGCAGTAACATTCACAGGTATACCTAGGGCAGTAGCAGTGCGTGGGTAAAATCACTAGAGAAGCCAAGCCAGGACAACATAGCCTATTACAATTTAGGTTGTGATAATTGCTTTGTTTTCTCTTATCCTGGTCATATGCCTTGCCATCGTGATATTGGCCTAAGCCCGAGACAATGAGAAGAGGCAGTGGCAGAATAAATTCAACCATAACTTTGTTTCATCACAAAACCAGAGAAAACATCTGTCTGGTGGAGTCCACAAAGCATATTGCATGTAACAAACAGTTACATGACCTACAGCATGGTCAATTAAATCAATGTTTCTGAGATTTTCAGACAACTGAACAACTATTGATTTAGAACACCTAAGAGTTACCTCAAGTCCCAAAGAAAACAGGAGCTGCTTCCACTATTCCAGCACAATTTCAACTTCAAAATGGCAACATCAAAATGGCAACATCATCAACTCACCTAAGCGTAGTCTAATACAGTGACAACTAAAATATTCCAAAAACAATGTAGTCCAATCAATGTACGCTAAATATCATGTGGCTGTCCATGGTACTTCTTTCTTTCCCTCGCTGTGTGTGTGTGTGTGTGTGTGTGTGTGTGTGTGTGTGTGTGTGTGTGTGTGTGTGTGTGTGTGTGTGTGTGTGTGTGTGTGTGTGTGTGTGTGTGTGTGTGTGTGTGTGTGTGTGTGTGTGTGTGTGTGTGTGTGTGGAAAAACATGTTGCTTCACCCTACTTGTAGAGAAACGCCAGTGCCATCCTCCTCTCTTTCATCTTTCATTTCCAGAAACGTCAATGACTGTCATACAGTACAAGCTTTTAGTTTTTGTTGTCATAAGCTACCTGGCTAAAGTGCTTGCTTACAAGCATTTCATGGCCAATGATTAGCCAGCTAGTAAACATTAGCCTACTACATCTAGCTACATATTGAACTTCTATCCTCTCAGGCCAGAGGCACAACTGTCCCATTTGTACAGTGCACTATGAATGTCCAATGTGTAAAAAAACATTGGATTTTTAAGTTGATGGGCCGCCAAATGAGCAGCGACGCTCCTCTGTGTGTAAACTCTGTGGATTTGGAAACTAGAAGTGCTCCTGAGTAGACTGTGCAGAGTGCCATCTTTTGGATGGGACTTTAAACTGAAGGTCACTAAAGATCCCATATCACTTATTGTAAGCGTAGGGGTGTGAACCTCAGTGTCCTTGCTAAATTCCCAACATGGCCCTCATACCATCATGGCCACCTAATCTTCCCCAGCTTCCAATTTCGCTCATTCCCCCTCCTCTCCCCTGTAAATGTTCCCCAGTCATTGCTGTAAATGAGAATGTGTTCTCAGCCAACTTAACTGGTTAAATAAAATGTTACTGTGACACAACGCACAGATTATTGTGTATGGTGCAATATGTATTTCCAGTATGAAAATACTATGGGATTTAAGCTGATTGGCCACACTTTACGGGCTGCAAAATGAGCAGCAACACTCCTCTGGGTGTACGCTCTGATTTGGAAACTAGTGGCACTCCTGAGTAGAAGGGCCTCCCTTTTACATGCGTCACAATATACAGAGAATGTTGTACAGTGCAGTATGTCCAATATGAAAAACTGATTGGATTTAAGCTGATAGACCACTCTGTAGCACTTTCCTGCATTCAAATGACCTCGTGGGTTGAATGTTAATATTTTTCATAATAAATAAACATGATTTCAAAAAAGCCGCTGAAAATCCGTTTTTTCCACGTCAAATGATTGTTATATTTCAGTCTTCTGTGAAAGTGTAATATTGGGATGCAAACAATTGTATACATTTCAAGTCCATATCTGGCATGGTACAGTTGTTGTTTTTTATTTTTAAAGCCCATAACCCTGTGTGTGAGTTGTATACTTCTGTTTCACTCTGTGACCCTGACCTAGCCCACTGCAGGAAAAGGTTTTAAGGGGTGCAGAATGAGCAGTGACGCTCCTCGGTTGTAAACCCTGTGGATTTGGAAACTAGTGGTGCTCCTGAGTAGAAGGGCCCCCCTTTTACTACGGCAGAATGTACAGGAAGTTGTGCAGTACTGTATGTACTATATGTCCAATGTGAACATTTACTGAACATCAATTTTTACTGAACAACAATACGTATAGGCTAATTAACTATGGGATTTAAGTGTTTTCTAAAGTTTATTATAATAATATTGTTATTAATAGTATCATTATGAATGTTTTATTTGTATTACTGTTACCATAACTATCTAGTAATTATTTGAATGCAATAATGTCAATGCTATAATATTACTTGTGCTGTAAAGGTGATTAACTTTATACATTTCTTCTTATTGTTAAACAAAATTTTAAGTCTGCTAACATTTCCCCATATACTGTTATGAATTTTGACCATTTGTATTATTTCTCACCATCTTAATTGCACAACTTTTATTTTGAAGGAAAATCGCAGAGGACACAGCCTTATTCTTGCTGTATCTTACTTATTCTTGCTGGCGGAGTGGACACATTGTCATAGACCCCCCCCTCATGCTGTTTTGTAAAACTAAACTATTGTTTTATATAGGAAACCTTCCAAGCTGGCTGCAAGGCACGTTGTTGCGTAATGGGCCAGGCATATTCTCAGTGGGGGATACCACATACAACCACTGGTTCGATGGGATGGCCCTGATGCACAGCTTTACATTCAAAGATGGTAAAATGACTGGAAGTGTTTATCTTTTTTGTGATATAGAAACTCGAACAAGATGATCATATGATAAGTCCAATTGGCAAGCTTTTGGGCTTTTTGGTGCTATGGGCGCCATGGGTTGTGCGAGTACAATTAATTCCCACATTTAGCAATTAAACTCTCAATAGAAGTAAATCATAGTGTCTGTGGTGTGTGTGTTTGTGTACAATTATTTTATTCAGGTGAGGTAATCTACAGAAGCAGATATTTACGTGGAGACACATATAAAGACAACATGGCAGCCAAAAGAATTGTTGTGTCTGAAATGGGGACAATGGCCTACCCGGACCCAGGCAAAAACGTCATATCTAGGTAGTACATTACAGATGGTTCATTTTTGCACATTAAAAAGGCAAGATGTTGAAATCAATTATGTTCTGGCATGTTGTAGCAAAAGATCAGGCATGATAGTGCATCTGATCTGACTGTTGATGATTTAATTTAATTTGTCCCTATGAATTTGCCTGTTGCTGATTTTAAATGATCTTTGTCTCCAGGGTGATCACCTTTCTTAACCACACGGTCCCAGACTTCACTGACAACTGTGGCAACAATTTCATTCGATATGGGAAGGATTATTATGCAACCTCTGAAACCAACTACATCCGCAAAGTAGATCCTGTGACTCTGGAGACTCAGGACAAGGTCATTTACAGTTAATACTGGCGTTGCCATCTGGATGACCATACGAATGAACACACCTGTTTATAAGCCTATCTTGTTATCTCACTAGGTTGACTACATGAAATACCTTGCTGTGAACCTGGTGACATCCCATCCACATTACGATAAAGACGGAACAACCTACAACATGGGAACTTCAATAGCGGAGAAGGGAAAGACTAAATACACCTTATTCAAGGTTCCAGACACTACTGCGGGAGGTACACTACCAGTCAAAAGTTTGGACACACCTACTCATTCCAGGGTTTTTCTTTATTTTTACTATTTTCTACATGGTAAAATAATAGTGCAGACATCAAACTTTGAAATAACACATGTGAAATCATGTAGTAACCAAAAAAGTGTAGAACAAATCAAAACATATTTAAGATTCTTCAAAGGAGACATCCTGAAAGGACAGATTTCCACTGGTCTAATGTCCATTACTCGTGTTTCTTGGCCCAAGAAAGTCTCTTTGTGTTATTGGTGTCCTTTAGTAGTGGTTTCTTTGCAGGCCTGATTCACACAGTCTCTCCTGAACAGTTGATGTTGAGATGTCTGTTATATTACTTGAACACTGAAGCATTTATTTGGGCTGCAATTTCTGAGGCTGGTAACTCTAATGAACTTATCCTCTGCAACCGAGGTAACTCTGGGTCTTCCTTTCCTGTGGCGGTCCTCATGAGAGCCAGTTTCATCACAGCGCTTGATGGTTTTTGCGACTGCACTTGAAGAAATGTACAATTCTTAATGTTCCTAATTGATTGACCTTCATGTCTTCAAGTAGTGATGGATTGTTGTTTCTCTTTGCTTATTTGAGCTTTTCTTGCCATAATATGGACTTGGTCTTTTACCAAATAGGGCTATCTTCTGTATACCACCCCTACCTTGTCACAACACAACTGATTGGCTCAAACGCATTAAGAAAATTTGTGGAATTAATTTAACTTTTAACAAGACACACGTGTTAATTGAAATGCATTCCAGGTGACTATCTCATGAAGCTGGATGAGATAATGCCAAGAGTGTGCAAAGCTGTCAAGACAAAGGGTGACTACTTTGAAGAATCTCAAATATAAAATAGATTTTTGATTTGTTTAACACTTTTTTTGGTTACTACATGATTCCATATGTTATTTCATAGTTTTGATGTCTTCACTATTATTCTACAATGTAAAAAATAGTCCAAATAAAGAAAACCCTTGAATTAGTAGGTGTGTCCAAACTTTTGACTGGTACTGTATATCTTCAAAAATATCACCTTGTCTATCTTTATGTTTGAGTTAGTTAATTCCTAGTTATAGGGTATCACCTGTCCCCAGGTTGTTTCTGCCTTGGACTTGATCACTCTCCACACATCTGTTGTCAGGTCTAAAACAGACACCAATTAAAAGGAAATAGAGACAGCCAGCAGAGACGTCTGCCCCCCAGGAGTTAAACTTTAGACCACTGACCTTGTAAACTCTGAATTTCACTGGTATCTGATGAAAATGCATAGTCTCATATACCAGTGGTCAAGACCTTATTTAAATTGTTGAAGTCATGTGTTAACCCATTCGAGCAATAACCTTGTATTTTACAATCTCAAACATTTAGCAGAACCATTTACCCATCACCTTTCTGGGTTTTGTCTTATTACTTTACACCATGGATAGAGAAGTATCCTGACCATGAAGCAGATAGTTTTCACAAAACATTACAAATAGCTGTAAATGATATGTTTATATGTTTAATCAGATAAGGCCAATGCTTCTCCAGCCTTGAAGAACCTTGAGGTGATCTGCACAGTGCCCTGCCGCTCCCTCCTCAGCCCCAGCTACTACCACAGCTTCGGCATGACTGACAACTACTTCATCTTTATTGAGCAGCCATTCAAACTGGACATCCTCAAGATGGCCACAGCATACATGAGAGGGGTCAACTGGGCTAGTTGTCTAAAGTTTTTCCCTGAGGAAAATGTAAGGGTTATAAGACTCATTTTCTTTGGCAATGAATTGAATGAGTCCAATGTAAGTGCAAGTACATTGTTTTTTCAACTTTGTGTTTTCAATTTTGACAGACCCTGATTCACCTGATCGATAGAAAGACAGGCAAAGAAGTGGGCATAAAGTACTACACAGGGGCAATGATAGTGTACCATCACGTGAATGCCTTTGAAGAGGATGGTCATGTCATCTTTGATGTTATCGCCTATGAAGATCCCAGCTTATACAACATGTTCTACCTAAATGTGTTAAAAGAACAATCAAAGACCTCAATGTCTGTGCCAAAGTGCAAAAGATTTGCCCTTCCTGTACAGACTGACAAGGTAATGGTTTGCAACTGATTACTATCAACTAATGCGTAGTCAACTATTTTTATAATGTTGAGAACTGTTTCTGAAGGGGATTGATGTTGGAGATGATATGGTGAAACTCCAATACACAACAGCCAGCGCTGTGAAAGAGAAAGAGGGTAAACTACTCTGCCAGCCAGAGGTGCTTTGTGACAGTAAGACCAAAACTTGTATTGCTCAATGTTCTGTTAAATTATTGTGCCTATATAGACACTCAAAATACATATCACCCCAACATTTTCTTTCACAATATACTCGTGTCGATTTTGTTGTTCAATCCCAAAATGTATCTACAGGTGTGGAACTACCCAGGATCAATTATGACTTCAATGGCAAGAAGTACAGATTTGTCTACATGACTTGTGTTGCAATGACAGCAGTGGCAACTAAGGTAAAAGTCCCTGTTATTTAATTTAGGCCTTTGTGAACATAACTGCATGTGTTGCTTATCTAATATTTTGTTAACTATATACTTAACTTTAATAAATAGATCATGAAGTTGGACATTGAGACAAAGGAGAGGACTGAATGGAGTGAGGAGAACTGCTGGCCATCAGAGCCTGTGTTCATTCCAAGACCCAACGGAGAAGGAGAGGATGATGGTGAGATTGCTTTACATGGTCCTCAAATCTTAAATATATGAAGACTTATGTTTTGGCTAGAATGGCCAGACATTCACAATGTATGCTGAATAAAGTTAGAATTCCAATGAAAGTCTGTCCAACATATTCAAACAAAATGTCTCCTATGTCCAGGTGTGATCTTGACAACAGTCATCAACTCCAATCCAGGGGAATCTGGCTTCATCTTGGTGCTGGATGCAAAGTCTTTCAAGGAGGTAGCTCGAGCATATATAAATGCAGAGATTCACATGGACATGCATGGATACTTCATCCCAATGGAAAATTAGTATGACAAAGAAATGATTTACTCCAAGAGTAGCCTACTACCCTCCACAAAGAAATAGACACTATGGGAAACGATAGGGATAGTATTAGATACTTTAAATACCAAAGTGCCCTGTAAATGTTTTCTTAACAATGTCCCAGTGCTGATATTGCTATATTTTGCACAACACATGTGAGCAGTTATCTATGGACTAATGCCAGTGTAGTCTTGAATTTGTCTATATCTCAAGGGAACCCATTATGGATATCCTCAAAATCATCTACCCATGAAATATTTAAGAAAATATTTTAGCGTTTTGCTAACTAAGTATATAACACACCAATCACATAAATATGTATTTTATTGTTCATGTTTTTATGTAGTTTTGTCCTGTATAGCATTGTCAATGAAAATCCTTATAATACAAATTATTGTACCATTTGTTGTTATTTAATTAGGCCTAATAAAGTGTGAAAGGAGTGATGGTTGTCTCCGGTCCATAAGAGGGCGCCAGTTACCCCAAAGTGAGTTTACGTTGATGTTTGCGTGACTCTAATACCTACGTCATATTGTGGAGACGACCATCAACATTGTTGACATCGAGGCGCGGTTTTTGTTATAACCTCAATGCGAGGTTCATGACTTTTTTATAAACGTGTGGTGTATTACTGTTCATTATTGTTTTATCTCCATTAAAGTACTTGGTCACGATGCTCTCTATTTTAAAATTTATTCAAAAAAATCAAGTAAATCAATTTCATTAATTCTAATGCATAACGTTAGACTAGCTAAATTTGAAGGTTGATTGCGAATATTTTGTGCTCACTCAATCAAATCAGACAGCAAGTGACACTGACCATTTTACGTGAGCTAGCTAACGTCACATGTCATTTCATATGTATTGTGAGTTAGCAAACGTTTGCTAACTGTCTTTGAAAACATTTGTTTTAGGCTATTTTGGTTTCTAGACAATTGCAGAGGACTCTCTTCTCAGACCGATGGAGAGACACGAATTGCACATATTCTCAAAGAGAAGTTTCCATCGGCCACGTCTCTAAAAGTTGTGGACATATCAGGTAAATAGACCTCGAAACATGGGTGTCAAAAGGGGTCCTGATCTAGCTACATCATTATGCATAATGACATGTATGTTACTACGACGCTGAATTTGTTGTTGTCTTACTGATATTCAGTGGACTCACACTCGCGTGATCATCCTTCCATATTAGGTATCGTTTACTCGAATATTGGAACGAAATGCGAGAAGCGTGGGCTTCCTAGGATAGTGCATTCTTCTTGTGTGGATTATTGGCGGTTGGCATCCAATAATAATAATAATAGTGCTTTACCGCAACGACCTGTACTTTATTTACTCTCTCACATGTTGGAGTTCCAGATGCATAGATGCACTCATAAGTTCAAGAAAATACTTAAGGAAGAACAACCAAAAAGTCAGCCCAAACTGCCTGTACTACCATACCCAGCACTATCTCTAACCACAGACCTGAGTGGGCAACACTACCTCTTCCAACATCTTCTGTAGATCCTTTGCAGAAATATCTACAATATCCAGAAAATTTTCAGCTGCTCTACCCAACAATTCCAATTTTATCTGACCAGCTTTCTACTTGTGCAGCACAATTCACAACCACATTTACTTTTACTAAAACATTGACTATTTGTCCTCCCTCTGAGCAGGCAACATGGAGAGCCCTGAGCCCTACCTCCTGGTTCATCCTTCTCACTGCTTCTGCTTATGTAACACCCAGTCCCACCTGTGTCTGTTTCACCTTTACCAGGCACTCTGTAGCCCTGGCCTCACGACTGCCTCCACAATTACTACACTTTCTGGGCTCACCCTTCAAACATTTCTCCACTATGTGGAAACCTCTACACCTTCTACATTTAGGTTGCCCCATCCTACACACTGATGCTACATGACCACATTTCTGGCAGTGGAAACACTGCAGAAGAGCTGGCATGAATGCGCTAACCAGATAGCTCAATATATCTCAACCAGATCAAAAGTACCTCCAAATCAAAGCATAGCAAAACCGACAGGCTCCTCCTCCAATCCATCTCGATTACAGCTAAGCCACATGTGCTCACACACCATGAACCTTCCTCTTTAGCTGCTCAACCTCTACACTTAGAGGCACTGCTATTACACCCTTGAGTGGAGCACTGCTCCGTAAACAAAAGCATATTATTTCTCGTTCTCCCAGTCCCTCTGGAAGGTGGATATGAATCCTATCCTAACGAATAAGCTCATCTCTATCTTAGCATACTGCATACATACTTCCCTATCCTACTCTCCACCCAACTTGAGACCTCAAACAGATCGGCCAAAACCCCATGATTGACTTTTTCTAAGAACCAAACTCCAATCACCATAGAATCCTCATAGACAATCCGCTTATTTGGATTCCCCAGATCTGCTTGCTTAGCATTCTTCAAAGGCACAGCAGTCGCCTGATCTTTCTTCTCAGATTCCTCTCTTCCATTTTTACCTATCTCATCTTAACTCTCTTCACTTCCCTCACTCCATATCTCTCCCTCCATGATCACTATTACCGGAGAAAAAAAGGTTTTCAGCTTCATCTCTTAATTTATTTGTGCGAGGGCTAGTAAGTCTACGCTTGTCTAGTGCTCGGCCTAGGCAGGGGCGTCATGCACCCATTATTTTAGAGGGGTTACGAAGTACGAGAGGATGGATGGGGAAGTTGGAGAATTTTTCAAATACCTGAAACAACTTTTTTTCTGAAACCTAGAGGCATAAAAAATTATGCCTAATTCTATGTTTTTTTTTAAAGAAGATTTTTCTGGATAGGTTATCTAAGCATACCTTCACTTTTAATGAGGGTGTCATTCTGACTATTGTAAATAACACATATCAATATACTGCACTAATATGCCTAGGATATTACATACAAATTACAACACAGTACATGGGATCATAACACATATCAATACAGGCACATATCATGGCATCATAATTAATTCACAACTATATTGATATAAGGTGTCAGATTACATTGAAACCAAGTATTTTTCTGTATTTTTCTAAGCATACCTCTTGAGCTGTCTGTATATTCCTGCCTGGTGGTTATTTTTGTTATGCTTCGCTGCATCTCTGCTAAAATATGGGTAAAACATTGACAGGAATGTGAGTCTTATTCAGTACATTTAGTAATTACTTGCTTTTCTAAAGTTTAGCAAAATTGCCAGCAGACATGCCAGCTAAGATAGTTAGACAAGCTACACTAGTTATGAGGTTGGGAGATTGGGAACCTATCTAGCAGGCTAGCTAAAGCAAACTTCATAAAGTGGCTAGAATTACAAAGAAACAACACCATTGTTTACTTACCTCTTGTGAGTCCTGCAGCTAAAATCAAATCAAAAACAGGACAAATCTGAGGGGGCACGTGACCTTGTTCCCCTTATGGGCATGACATCTCTGATTCCTTGGTGTGCTCCTGACAATTGTGTATCATTATGTTTTCTGTTCTCAGGTGGCTGTGGTGCCATGTATGAAGTCCACATAGAATCTAATGAATTTAAAGGGAAAATAACTGTTCAACAACACCAACTAGTCAACCAGGTAAACTATGGAGATACATTCTAAACAATTAGTTTGCACCATTGTATGGAAGCATATAGGCTATATAGCTGTCAAAATGTTACATCTGCTTTGGTTGATATTGTTTTGTACCGATCGGTTGTGTGGGGGGAGAGAGAAAGCAACAACAAATAGTCAAGTATGTCAAGTATTATGTCAAACCTTTCAGGTGAAATTATTATCATGTATTGCATTTTATTCCAGTTGCAAAAACAGCATAGCTGAAAAGTGCTATGTTCTCATCTACAGGCTCTCAAGGAGGAGATCCAAGGAATGCATGGACTACGAATATTCACAGATGTTCCTTGAGAGTAGGACCAAGCCCTTTCACAAATTGTAGGTCTTTGAACATACACCCCTCAAACGGAATGCTCATATGCTGATTACATGTTGATCTGAGGATGAACACCCCAAAATCTCAGATTAATTGCTGATGTGTCTATGACAGTAACAAAGGAAACAGTTTGTCCTGTTATTTCCTGACAGTTTTGTCAGAAATAATCTGTAGAATTTATGGTAGGGACACATTTTAAAATGTCAATTGTGTAATACATGTAACTCTAAAACCATCATATATTTTTCTTTACCATAAAAAGTTACATTATTGATGATGAGATTATTCGAATGCTGCCTTTACAGAAGACATTAACCTAAAAAACTATGATAAGCACAAAATAACGCTGTCAGGATTCATTAGTAAATTGCCAAGTCAATTAGCCCCCCTAACCAATTGAGTTGGCCTATAGTGTTTTTAACCATTGTAAAGATAGAATGCAAATACATTGTAGTGAACAATCAGAAAACCTCATGACGACTAGCTATGCAAATATTCTTGTACATTTAATCTGTAATTGAAAATCCTTCCTATATTTGTGTTTTTGTTTAGTGTAGTAGTTGTTTGTTTAAGTCATGAGACAAGTTTAGATTCCGTTTCCAGTATTTATGTTCTGTCATTCCTCCTTGTTAACCATAAATGTAGAAATAACAGTTGCTGTCAAAGTAGATGCACTTCAATAAATAGTATGTGATTCAAAGGATGAAAACACAGGACCCTTATGTCTTTATTAAAGGGATACTTCAGGATTTTTCCTACACTACTGTAGAATTTAGCATTTGCAGGTGTCTAACAACCTCATTAGATTGTAATAATCACTGTGTGGGCCTACTCCGACTGTGTGGCCCCAATGCGACCCATACTTGGTAAATGTATACTGCAGTTTTTTTCTACTGTGAAATTCACCATTAGGAGGGGCCCCCTAGCTATTTCCCCAATATTTTGGGGGGTTAGTACTTCAAGTGAGAATACATTTTACTACATGGTAGCCTACTTGAGATGTAAATTTGTTGCTCGCTTATTCATGAACAGGTTATAATTGGATTATAGACACGAAAAATATTGCCAGGAAATGGACATTAATAATTTCCCCATATACTGATATACAGTGTCATGTAACCTATGTGTTGTTGTAGTCAATCAATGTTAGGTCCGTGTTTTGATCAAGAATATTAGAATGTATGTGCCTGGAAGAAGGAATTTGTGAATAACCCTGTCTGATCACGTGCTCATTTGTAGGCACAATAGTAGAATTTGCGGTTCATCTTCAAAATAAAAGTCCCCCATTGAAAGTGATGCAAAGAAATAAAAATAGTGGAATCATGCCATATTTGGACAGAATAATCCTAAACAAAGTTGGAATATTGTTACATAATTTAAAATGAAATACAATAATGAATTAATTTGACAATAAACAGAAAATCTGTTGAAATCCAACTGCGTTGCCTTACGTCAGATAATGCGTAAATTCTGCCTGCACTGATCGGTTGAGAGACGCACTTTGCATAGAAGTGATGCCATCGGACATAAAACAATGATCCCATTGTGGATGTATTAGACTACATAATTGCATTGGGGGAAATACATAAAGTACCAGTTAAAAGACTGGACACACCTACTCATTCAAGGGTTTTTCTTTATTTTACTATTTTCTACATTGTTGTAGTAACCAAAAAGAGTGTTAAACAAATGAAAATATGTTATATATTTGAGATTCTTCAAATTAGCCACCCTTTGCCTTGATGACAGCTTTGCACACTCTTGGCATTCTCTCAACCAGCTTCATGGGGTCGTCACTTGGAATGCATTCCAATTAACAGGTGTGCCTTGTTGAAAGTTCATTTGTGGGATTTCTTTCCTTCTTAATGTTTTTGAGCCAATCAGTTGTGTTGTGACAAAGTATGGGTGGTACCAAGTCCATATTATGTTAAGAACAGCTCAAATAAGCAAAGAGAAATGACAGTCCATCATTACTTTAAGACATGAAGGTCTGTCAATCCGGAAAATGTCAAGAACTTTGAAAGTTTCTTCAAGTGCAGTTACAAAAGCCAACTGGCTCTCATGACGACCACCACAGGAAAGGAAGACCCAGAGTTACTTCTGCTGCAGAGCTTAAGTGCATTAGAGTTAACTGCACCTCAGATTGCAGCCCAAATAAATGCTTCACAGAGTTCCAGTAACAGACACATCTCAACACAACTGTTCAGAGGAGACTGTGTGAATCAGGCCTTCATGGTTGAATTGCTGCAAAGAAACCACTACTAAAGGACACCAATAATAAGAAGAGCCTTGCTTGGGCCAAGAAACACGAGTAATGGACATCAGACCGGTGGAAATCTGTCCTTTGGTCTGATGAGTCCAAATTTGATATTTTTCGTTCCAGCCGCCGCGTTTTGGTGAGACGCAGAGTAGGTGAACGGATAATCTCTACATGTGTGGTTCGCACTGTGAAGCATGGAGGAGGAGGGATGATGGTGCTTTGCTGGTGAACTGTCAAGTGATTTATTTAGAATTCAAGGCACACTTAACCAGCATGGCTTCCACAGCATTCTGCGGCGATACGCCATCCTATCTGGTTTGAGATTAGTGGGACTATCATTTGTTTTCAACAGGACAATGAACCACAACACACCTCCAGGCTGTGTAAGGGCTATTTGACCAAGAAGGAGAGTGATGGTGCTGCATCAGATGACCTGGCCTCCACATTCATCTGACCTCAACCCAATTGAGAAGGTTTGAAATGAGTTGGACCGTAGAGTGAAAGAAATGCAGCCAACAAGTGCTCAGCATATGTGGGAACCAAATGCCAGGAGTGCAAAGCAAAAGCTGCTAAATGGCATATATTATTATATTATTTATTATTATATTATTATTATTATTTATTATTATTATTATTATTACTGTCATCAAGGCAAAGGGTGGCTACTTTGAAGAATATCAAATATAAAATATATTTTGATTTGTCTAACACTTGTTTGGTTACTACATGATTCCATATGTGTTATTTCATAGTTTTGATGTCTTCACTATTATTCTATAATATATGCCATTTAGCAGACTCTTTTATCCAAAGCGACTTACAGTCATGTGTGCATACATTTTACGTATGGGTGGTCCCGGGGATCGAACCCACTACCCTGGCGTTACAAGCGCCATGCTCTACCAACTGAGCTACAGAATGTAGAAAATAGTCAAAATAAAGAAAACCCTTGAATGAGTAGATGTGTCCAAACTTTTGACTGGTACTGTTTATTCATTGTACAGCCTTACCTATGGATTGTGCACCCATGAAACGGGGTATCAGCCTACTCATTGACACCCACATAACACAATTTCATTATCAGAATCATATGTGTAAAGGAATAATTGTTATTTTTTTAAATGTATTATTTATAAATGTTTACAAAAATGTTGACGTTAGTGCTGTAGTTGGAGGCCACATTTGTGAAAATCACTACAATAAATCAAATCGAATCAAATCAAATGTTATTTGTCACATACACATGGTTAGCAGATGTTAATGCGAGTGTAGCGAAATGCTTGTGCTTCTAGTTCCAACAATGCAGTAATAACCAACAAGTAATCTTGCTAAAAATTCCAAAACTACTACTTTATAGACACACGTGTAAGGGGATAAAGAATATGTACATAAAGATATATGAATGTACCTCAATAAATGTACCTTAGCTGCCAGCCTGGCCTGATATTGCGACACTATCTAGCTACCTACTTCTCTCCTTACTGAATGACGTGTTGTTGTGTTGCCAGCTTTGCAGCACACATTTTCCCCATTGGGCAGTAGACTGTATCACGGTGACATCTAGATGGTTGCTACCAATATTTGAAGTTTTTTTTTATCGTGTAGGCTGCTATCCTACTCGAAATATAATCCCGTGTGATGGAACAAATTCACCACGTTAGCGACATGTGATACAACTGGCCGGTGAAGCAACTACTGCCCAGCTGGGGGAGCACCTCAATACAAACCCGTTGTACTGGTCATTCCTACGGTCTTGTCGTTACGTTAGCTGACATCCAGATGGTGACCAATACTATAGGTTATTTCCCACTCGTCCATTGAATTAAACATCACTCTCTTTTACAAGTTTTAATTAGTGCCAATTCCATGCTGCTGTTTTGCCAGCTAATCAGCATAAACTATGCTCATCAGGACGACTGACTGAACCGAAGCCTTTCGTCTCCACTCAACTCTCAACTGCGCGACATACGTGATCAATTTGGGCACTAGGCGTGTCCATGTTAATGATTTATATATATACACTAGATGACTTTAAGGGGGCGCTACATTTAACTCTCTGTACCTCCATCTTGGCACTTCCCCACCGGTGTAAAACAAATCTTTTGGAAGCGACATAAATACATGGATTAATGTCTACATTCGTTTTTGCCACGTTTATTATATAACAGACAACTTAATGCAAAGTTTAAATTATATTATGTGAGCTAAACGTAAAAAAACGAATATATATATATTTTTAAATACTTAAAGTATATTTTTTAGAGATTAATAATGTTATTGTCCCCACTACAACAAAACAAAACTTAAATACATGTAATGTTGTCTTTGAAACATGTAATTGAGGAGTGCCAATATGGCCGAGTGGTGGCTTCCAATCCTCTCATTGGCCAATATAAAACATCAGCAATCCAAGATTTATAAACATCTTTAATCGGAATAGCCTCTCCCTCTTCCAAAAGAGAACTGATTCGGCTCATACTGCGCATTCTTAACTTGGAAGGAGGAAGGAAGGACCAGTTACAATCTCGAGCATCCCTTTCCAGCCCCATGAAGCCCACCGACATGGCTAAAGAAGGAACGGAGATGACAGAGGAAACTGAGCACATGATAGAGAAGAATGGAGCAAAAGAAACAGAAACTGTAGTATCTGCAGGAGATGCCAAAGAAATGCGAGCCGTAATACTGTCCGGTTTCGGGGGTCTCAACAAACTCCGGGTAACCAAGAAGGCGATGCCTGAGCCACAGGAGGGAGAAGTGAAAATTCGCGTCAAAGCATGGTAAACGTTGCATATTAATTAATTAATTGATTAATTGTTACATTGATGCCTGCCGAATGATCTTAAAATATCAATGATGCGAAGTTATCACATTCATAAGGGTATTGCAACATGTTGCAGATTCTGATTCAGTATGGGCGAGCCATGAATAAACCTTGAATTGAAGTAGGTTAAACTCGACCTGAGTAGTTTGTAAAAGTGACACGATAAAAGGACTCATTGCATTCATGAAGCCACATGTCCTCTGATGTTTCACTGCCTGTATGTAGTAGATGATGAATAAGGACTGTCTGTGGAGAAGGCATGCAAATGAAAAGCAAAAATACCTGCAATGTTGGAATTAATACAAATTTGGCTTTATAAAAGTATTTGCTTGGCATGTTTTTGACTGATCATCTTAATGAGCTTTTATTGGGGGAATACTGTAAATACCACAAGCCAGTTGAAATGGATTTTCTCACTACAACTGGCTCATGCAAAGTCCTACACTTGTGGTATTTGTGCTCTATTCTCTTATGATTTCCTACTTGGCATTTAGTAAGTCGATTTTGATGAGGGATTGGATAATTGTCTTTAGTCCAACAATATTGTTTTATTGATAATATTGAAATACACAAACTATACCTTCAACAAGTGAGAAGCAATTTTTCCATAAAAGGGAGAGCCTGTTACAGATATGCTCTATCACAGACTGGCTATTTATTGTTCAGTACATGTGAATCACCATGGCCTTGGAACTGTAGCCCCTTTTAATAGTCTGGAATTCAAGCATGGGTTTGTAGATATCAAACAGCTTGTGTTGTGCTTATGACTGCTCAGGCATTTATTTATTAACATATTTTAAGTCTAAGTAACATTTATCAAATAGTGAAAATGTCCATCATGCAATATTGTGTCTTCTCCAATATCATAAATTAAAAATAAATAACTTTGCTTGATTGTGAGGTTAATATCAATGAGACATTTACCGTTGCAGTGGCTTGAACTTCCTGGATCTTATGGTGCGTCAAGGTAATATTGACAGTCCTCCGAAAACTCCACTTGTCCCTGGATTTGAGTGTTCTGGAATAGTGGAGGCGATGGGACAAAACACAAAGGGATTTGAGGTCAGTGAATCTAGATCACAGTATGTCACAGATAGTATGTTGTGGATTAGTAGCACAACTAAACTCAGCAAAAAAAGAAATGTCTCTTTTTCAGGACCCTGTCTTTCAAAGATATTTTGTAAAAATCCAAATAACTTCACATATCTTCATTATAAAGGGTTTAAACACTGTTTCCCAGACATTCCCATAAATAATTCATGAACATACACCAATGGAACGGCTGTTAAGACAATAACAGCTTACAAAACGGTAGGCAATTAAGGTCACAGTTATGAAAACTTAGGACACTAAAGAGGCCTTTCTACTGACTCTGATAAACACCAAAAGAAAGGGTCACTGCAATAATTGCTATGTCCGTACTGTGAGATGCCTAAGACAGTGCTACAGGGAGACAGGATGGAAAGCTGATCGTCCTCGCAGTGGCAGACCACGTGCAACAACACCTGCACAGGATCGGTACATCCGAACATCACACCTGCGGGACAGGTACAGGGTGGCAACAACAACTGCCCGAGTTACACCAGGAATGCACAATTCCTCCATCAGTGCTCAGACTGTCCGTAATAGGCTGAGAGAGGCTGGACTGAGGGCTTGTAGGCCTGTTGTAAGGCAGGTCATCACCAGACATCACCGGCAACAACGTCGCCTATGGCACAAACCCACCATCGCTGGACCAGACAGGACTGGCAAAAAATGCTCTTCACTGACGAGTTGTGGTTTTGTCTCACCAGGGCTGATGGTCGGATTCATGTTTATAGTCGAAGGAATGAGCGTTACACCGAGGCCTGTACTCTGGAGTGGGCTCGATTTGGAGGTGGAGGGTCCGTCATGGTCTGGGGCGGTGTGTCACAGCATCATTGGACTGAGCTTGTTGTTATTGTAGACAATCTCAACGCTGTGCGTTACAGGGAAGACATCCTCCTCCCTCATGTGGTACCCTTCCTGCAGGCTCATCCTGACATGACCCTCCAGCATGACAATGCCACCAGCCATACTGCTCGTTCTGTGCGTGATTTCCTGCAAGACAGGAATGTCAGTGTACTGCCATGGCCAGCGAAGAGCCCTGATCTCAATCCCATTGAGCATGTCTGGGACCTGTTGGATCGGAGGGTGAGGGCTAGGGCCATTCCCCCAAGAAATGTCTGGGAACTTGCAGGTGCCTTGGTGGAAGAGTGGGGTAACATCTCACAGCAAGAACTGGCACATCTGGTGCAGTCCATGAGGAGGAGATGCACTGCAGTAATTAATGCAGCTGGTGGCCACACCAGATACTGACTGTTACTTTTGATTTTGACCCCCCCTTTGTTCAGGGACACATTATTCAATTTCTGTTAGTCACATGTCTGTGGAATTTGTTCAGTTTATGTCTCAGTTGTTGAATCTTGTTATGTTCATACAAATATTTACACATGTTAAGTTTGCTGAAAATAAACGCAGTTGACAATGAGAGGACGTTTCTTTTTTTTGCTGAGTTTATATTGATCTCACTTTGCATTTTTACCCCCAACAATATTGATTTGTGTTACAGTTTGAAATGGTTAATGTTGATATTTTGAAATTCATTGGTCGGAGTAGCATGTGAGGTTTGGTGCATTTCTAAAACAAACCTGTAACCATGTCACCTCCAAAAAGTGCATTTATCATATTATATAGCTTACCCTTTCCTCTCGCCAGATAGGAGACCGGGTTATGGCTTTTGTAAATTACAACGCCTGGGCAGAGGTGGTTTGCACACCGCTGGATTACGTCTATAACATGCCTGATGATATGACATTTCCTGAGGCAGCGGCCTTCTCCATGAACTTCGTGGCTGCCTACATGATGCTGTTTGAGGTTGCCAATCTCCGAGAGGGGATGTCAGTATTGGTCCATTCAGCAGGAGGGGGTGTGGTAAGTCAACTCCCGAAAGGAGGTGGAAAGAGAAACACAGCATCTGAAAATGATATCAGTGATGTTACTATAGATACCGCCAAGGTGTGTATCTCTGGTGGCTCTTGAGGGTAATAGCCTGTGGCTATTATCAGACAGCTCAGATGCTGTTTTACATAATACTGTATTCATGATTGAAGATGATGGTGAGATGAGGCTGAGAAAATTACATCTAGGAAAGATGTGACTGTGGTTGAAGATAGAGAGTGTCTGGGCTGTGCTGTTTACAGTATATAATGCACACAGACTCTTCAGACTTGTAAAACAATTTAATATCTTTAAAAAAAATATCAGGCTCATGTAGCACATTTCCCTTTAGCGAAAGCACGGTTAATGATTCCCAGCTTTAATAATTAAACATAACTAGATATGTAACTATACTCTAGAGATGCTCCTACAGACTGTAATTCATGAACAACAGTAGAGCGACTGCTCAGATTTCAGACTGATGCACACAATAGGGTATACCTCTGTTGTTTAATTCACACGTAGTACCATACTGTAGTGGAGATGGACAAGAAAACATTTACTGTCTTTACCTAGTGTGTTGAATGATTAGAACAGGATGAGCATAATTATTATAATTATTTTTCATATCAAATATGGATTATGGTTGGTAAAGCTGTGATGCATAACCTGTGGAAATGTCATTGTCTGGATTGGCCTTGTGTAATTGTGTCTTGGAGAGTCTGACTGGGATCGTGTGGTGTTTTTCAGGGTCAAGCTGTGGCTCAGCTGTGCTCCACTATACCCAGTGTCACTGTGTTTGGAACGGCCTCATCTTTCAAACATGAAGCCATCAAGGACTCTGTGACCCACCTCTTTGACAGAAACATTGATTATGTACAAGAAGTTAAAAAGTAAGGTTTGTTTTTTGTTCTACAATAAAAAATGATTTGGGATAAAATCTTTCTTCTAAACATAGAGCTGCAGAGGTAATTGTTCTGCACAATTTTTATGAATAAGACTAATTTGTTAGCAAATGTGTAATTTCATTGGATCTTACAGGTTTATTAAAATATGTTTAGATATAATTTCACATAATTACTAAGAATATATTTTGGTTTATAATGTGCAATTTGATATGTACATATGAATTGACAATGATAATGTGATAACGTAGAACACAGAGCATGTAGAGATCAGGGAGATGCAGATGTTAGTTGATGCCATATTTGGACATGCGTGGCTGCGGTCCCCATGGCAACACACAGCTCGTCTCCGAGAGCAACGGCAGTGTGTGAGGCAGAGTGCTCAAAGGCTCTCTGAAGGCAACCTGCAACAGGCTGTCTGCTGGGGACGTGGAACAGCTGGGCCAATCAGGAAAGCTCCCTGATGCCTCATAAATACTATGCCCATTCAGATCACACTGCATGTCGTTGTCTTGTCTGTTCCAAACATATTACTCACCATATGTCTGCTGCAGAGGGACAAGTGAGAGCCATGAGAAAACGAGTTTTGATTAGACATGGAAATAAAAGTGCTGAAAACAAATTGGCTCCCTATTTAAAAAAGAAGATGGAGAACAATCTCTGGAGGAAACAAACTGGAGTTTTGGTGCAGGTACAGACAACTAGCACAAAAATAATATTGCGATATTGTCAGAACGACATGATATATTGTCAAAAATAATATCCGGATATGTAACTATATGGATTTTGTCACCCATCACTAATTATCATGTTTGATTAGCAATCAGTGCAATCCATAGGGATGCTGCCTCCTCAATAGGAGACAATCATAAAATAACCTTCTATGCCAAAGCCAACTTCATGTCTACTGTCTAATAGGAATAGTGTTTTGGAGGTGAGTCATGCAGTCAGGAGGCTAAAAGCATGTCCATCTGATAATCACATTCTGAGTTGATTCTGAAGTGCTTTAGAAATGCATACATTCAACCAAGCTTTCCTCTTGAGTTCCTTTCTTAAGGAGCCTAATCCCTGGTTCCCCCTCAGTACTTATTGACAGAGGGAGAATACTGTCTGCCTGCATATCACAATGGTAGTAAATACAGCCATATCAGAGGGAGAATACTGTCTGCCTGCATATCACACTGGTAGTAAATACAGCCATATCAGAGGGAGAATACTGTCTGCCTGCATATCACACTGGTAGTAAATACAGCCATATCAGAGGGAGAGGCAGATTATAAGCCTTTCATCTCTGTGGCCCCACATTCCTTTCAGGATCAAGAGCAAAGCAAAATTAAATTGGTCTTAAGTCGCCCCTTTTACAATATGCAAGGCCATGGGCATCATAAGACCCCCGAGCCGTTTAGCCAAGCAGGCAGGCAGGCCACCAGGCAGAAAGGAAGGCATTAGGACCCCTTGATCAGAACATTGCTCTCATTCTTTCTTTCACATTGGTGTCCTTAAGTGAGTCATGCCATGAAAAATCACACCAATGGTTAACCTGTCCAATGCTTATAGGTCTTTTAATACTGTATCACTTGAAATCAAGTGGAATTTGATTGAACAAAAGGCTGATCGAAATGTCAATGAACTGTATTGTTTAGTATTTGCTAAAAATATATAAATGTAACTATTGAAATCTGAGCTAAACATTGAATGACTAATAGACTGATAGGCTTCTGATGAAGCCTGCAGTTGAGGCTGTCTGTAAATGAGGAACGTGTTGATTCTTGTTAATTGAATTTCCTGTACTTGGTAGGATCTCTCCAGAGGGAGTGGACATCGTCCTGGACTGTCTGTCTGGGGAGAACACTGGTAAAGGCCTCGGTCTGCTGAGGCCTCTGGGAACCTACATCCTCTACGGTTGGTGTCCTATCAGGATGCTACTCATAGATTTGCTACATTGTGCCACCAGTATCGCACATAAGACTCTTGAGATATGATGTGGTGTTAGCCTGTGAATGATGACGTATCTTGAGTGACATTTTTAATTTAGGACATTTCAAACTTACTGACAGGTATTGTATATAGGTTAGGCACCATTGTACTTGCGCTATACATATACAGTGCCTTCAAGAAGTATTTATACCCCTTGACTCATTCCATATATTGTTGTTTTACAGTCTGAATTCAAAATGGATTAAATATATATTTTTTCTCACCCATCTACACACAATACCCCACAATGACAAAGTAAACATTTGTTTTTAGAAATGTTAGCAAATTTATTCAAAATGAAACACAGAAATATCTCATTTACATAAGTATATTCACACTCCTGAGTCAATACATGTAAGAATCACATTTGGCAGCGATTACAACTGTGAGTCTTTCTGGGTAAGTCTGTTAAGAGCTTTGCAAACCTGGATTGTACAATAGGTACCCATTATTCTTTAAAACAATTGGTTGTTGATCATTACAAGACAACCATTTTCAAGTCGTCCCATAGACTTTCAAGCAGATTTAAGTCAAAACAGTAACTTGGTCATTCAGAAATATACACTGTCTTCTTGGTAAACAACTTCAGTGTAGATTTGGCCTTGTGTTTTAGATTATTGTCCTGCTGAAAGGTGAATTCATCCACCAGTGTCTGGTGGAACCAGGTTTTCCTGTAGGATTTGACTGTGCTTAGCTCCCTTATGTTTCTTTTGTATTCTGAAAAACTCCTCAGTCCTTAACAATTACAAGCATATCCATAACAATTCAGCTTGTCATTACGAAATAAAAAAAATGTAAATGACATTTTACTTTGACATTATGGGGTACTTTATTGTGTTTAGGCCAGTGACAAAAAAAAACGTAATTGAATCTATTTGAAATTCAGGCTGTAACACAACAAAATGTGGAAAAAGTCAACTGGTGTGAATACTTCCTGAAGGCACTGTTTCCTATGACATAGCTTAGACCACAAATATTTGTAAAGTTTCTTGTAAGATATAGGCTCAAGCTCTTCAGACTTTCTCTTCGTCTAAAGACACTTAGAATACAGATGGTCCTTTTATTTCGAGGTAATATCCCTCCATCTACTCAATAGTCAATCTGGACAGAATTTAAGCGACCGCTTAAACCTCATTGAAAACCAGGCGTGCGTTGTGATTCAGTGCGAAATGTAGGTTAATTCAAATAGATTAAAAATGACACCTGAATATATTTGACTGCCCCTGGCTTTTATCCACATATGAATTGTTTAATTACAAGAGTTTTCTTGGGTTTCAGATCATGTAGAATTAGTGTTTCTATCAGTATGACAGTCGTGGAGTTGTAACACTAATGCGGCTTGAATCAATTAATGGTATGACTACTCCTCCCCCACAATAACCCCTCTTCACCTCACGGCTCTGTATGGTTCACCCATCACTTCAGCCCAACAGTTAACATCGCCACCCTGTCTCTCTCTATAAGCTTGTGCCTTTGTTTTTGTGTTTTCAGGCTCATCAAACATGGTTACTGGGGAAACAAAGAGTTTCTTCAGCCTTGCAAAATCTGTGAGTTCGAAATGCTGAGTCTGTCACTGAGTTTACAGAATGGAACAGTCTGTTTAATATTTATCGAACATTCATTACTTACTATGAAACACAAATGAGTTATTGGGGTAAGTGATGTGTGTGTCTCTGGTTTGACTCCCCAGTGGTGGCAGGTTGAGAAGGTGAACCCTATTAAACTCTATGAAGAGAACAAGGTCATTGCTGGATTCTCGCTGCTCAACCTCCTGTTCAAGCAGGGCAGGTGTGGGCAGGTGAAAATGGTGGTGGAGAAACTCTTCTCCCTCTACAACCAGAAGAAGATCAAACCTGTGGTGGACTCCCTGTGGGCACTGGAGGAGGTAAGGGGACAGCTGGTGGGCAGGGACATTTCCCTGAACACATCTGGCATGATGTCTTTGACTGGCAGGTCTACAATCTGGGAATGATCCACACGGTCACTAAGGAAACACAGATGGGTAGGGACGTTTTAGAGAAGTTGTTATGGAAACATCTTGGATGGAGAGTCATCTGTTGATTGTCACTGTTGTTAGTGGACGTTGGTTTGGCCTGCAGATGGCAGGTGGGCCGTTAAGACCGGTTGCGGGTTTTTGATGGCTGCAGTTATGCGATGTTCACATTCAAGCCCACATGAATTCCATACATCAATCTCTCCATCTCTGCCAGTGCATCTCTCTGGGTGTCTGTTTTCCTCTTTCTGTTTCTACACTGTCACCAACTCTGTTTGTAAAGAAACACAAATGTAACATTTGGGTGTTTCACACATTCTGCTATTTCTGTGGACTTGATAGTGGAACTGCTAGTGGTTAGCAGGCAGCTCAGCACGGAGGGTCATAGAGTCATTTATTGACACAACACTCCTGCTGCTATGAGGTAGATGATTGGTGGCTTAATTATTCACAAGATCCCCTGCTTATAGAACAGTGAAAGGCTTTTCCTCTCCATTCATATTACTGGTGTTTACCTCCACTCAGCTATATTTCTTTATAGAGATATACAGTATACATACACATGTACAGTATACATACATATATACACATGTACAGTATACAGTGGGGCAAAAAAGTATTTAGTCAGCCACCAATTGTGCAAGTTCTCATCTTAAAAAGATGAGAGAGGCCTGTAATTTTCATCAAAGGTACACTTCAACAATTATTTATTTGTATTTTTTTTTTTTTTTTACCTTTATTTAACCAGGCAAGTCAGTTAAGAACACATTCTTATTTTCAATGACGGCCTGGAAACAGTGAGTTAACTGCCTGTTCAGGGGCAGAACGACAGATTTGTACCTTGTCAGCTCAGGGGTTTGAACTCGCAACTTTCTGGTTACTAGTCCAACGCTCTTTTTTTTAATTTTTTTTATTTCACCTTTATTTAACCAGGTAGGCTAGTTGAGAACAAGTTCTCATTTGCAACTGCGACCTGGCCAAGATAAAGCATAGCAGTGTGAACAGACAACACAGAGTTACACATGGAATAAACAATTAACAAGTCAATAACACAGTAGGAAAAAAAAAGGAAAAAAAATGGGCAGTCTATATACAATGTGTGCAAAAGGCATGAGGAGGTAGGCGAATAATACAATTTTGCAGATTAACACTGGAGTGATAAGTGATCAGATGGTCATGTACAGGTAGAGATATTGGTGTGCAAAAGAGCAGAAAAATAAATAAATAAAAACAGTATAAAAACAGTATGGGAATGAGGTAGGTGAAAATGGGTGGGCTATTTTCCTATAGACTATGTACAGCTGCAGCGATCGGTTAGCTGCTCGGATAGCTGATGTTTGAAGTTGGTGAGGGAGATAAAAGTCTCCAACTTCAGCGATTTTTGCAATTCGTTCCAGTCACAGGCAGCAGAGTACTGGAACGAAAGGCGGCCAAATGATGTGTTGGCTTTAGGGATGATCAGTGAGATACACCTGCTGGAGCGCGTGCTATGGGTGTTGCCATCGTGACCAGTGAACTGAGATAAGGCGGAGCTTTACCTAGCATGGACTTGTAGATGACCTGGAGCCAGTGGGTCTGGCGACGAATATGTAGTGAGGGCCAGCCGACTAGAGCATACAAGTCGCAGTGGTGGGTGGTATAAGGTGCTTTAGTGACAAAACGGATGGCACTGTGATAGACTGCATCCAGTTTGCTGAGTAGAGTGTTGGAAGCCATTTTGTAGATGACATCGCCGAAGTCGAGGATCGGTAGGATAGTCAGTTTTACTAGGGTAAGCTTGGCAGCGTGAGTGAAGGAGGCTTTGTTGCGGAATAGAAAGCCGACTCTTGATTTTGATTTTGACAGACAAAATGAGAAAAAAAATCCAGAAAATCACATTGTAGGATTTTTCATGAATTTATTTGCACATTATGGTGGAAAATAAGTATTTGGTCAATAACAAAAGTTTATCTCAATACTTTGTTATATACCCTTTGTTGGCAATGACAGAGGTCAGAAGTTTTCTGTAAGTCTTCACAAGGTTTTCACACACTGTTGCTGGTTTTTTGGCCCATTCCTCCATGCAGATCTCCTCAAGAGCAGTGATGTTTTAGGGCTGTTGCTGGGCAACACGGACTTTCAACTCCCTCCAAAGATTTTCTATAGGGTTGAGATCTGGAGACTGGCTAGGCCACTCCAGGACCTTGTAATGCTTCTTACGAAGCCACTCCTTCGTTGCCTGGGCGGTGTGTTTGGGATCATTGTCATGCTGAAAGACCCAGTCACGTTTCATCTTCAATGCCCTTGCTGATGGAAGGAGGTTTTCACTCAAATTCTCAGATACATGGCCCCATTCATTCTTTCCTTTACACGGATCAGTCGTCCTGGTCCCTTTGCAGAAAAACAGCCCCAAAGCATGATGTTTCCACCCCCATGCTTCACAGTAGGTATGGTGTTCTTTGGATGCAACTCAGCATTCTTTGTCCTCCAAACACGACGAGTTGAGTTTTTACCAAAAAGTTATATTTTGGTTTCATCTGACCATATGACATTCTCCCAATCTTCTTCTGGATCATCCAAATGCTCTCTAGCAAACTTCAGACGGGCCTGGACATGTACTGGCTTAAGCAGGGGGACACGTCTGGTACTGCAGGATTTGAGTCCCTGGCAGCGTAGTGTTTTACTGATGGTAGGCTTTGTTACTTTGGTCCCGGCTCTCTGCAGGTCATTCACTAGGTCCACCGGTGTGGTTCTGGGATTTTTGCTCACCGTTCTTGTGATAATTTTGACCCCACGGGGTGAGATCTTGCGTGGAGCCCCAGATCGAGGGAGATTATCAGTGGTCTTGTATGTCTTCCATTTCCAAATAATTGCTCACACAGTTGATTTCTTCAAACCAAGCTGCCTACCTATTGCAGATTCAGTCTTCCCAGCCTGGTGCAGGTCTATAATTTTGTTTCTGGTGTCCTTTGACAGCTCTTTGGTCTTGGCCATGGTGGAGTTTGGAGTGTGA
Organism: Oncorhynchus gorbuscha; assembly: GCF_021184085.1. NCBI lineage: Eukaryota > Metazoa > Chordata > Actinopteri > Salmoniformes > Salmonidae > Oncorhynchus > Oncorhynchus gorbuscha. The sequence continues at coordinate 17,695,871 of NC_060176.1, forward strand.
CTGTTTGAGGTTGTGGACAGGTGTCTTTTATACTGATAACAAGTTCAAACAGGTGCCATTAATACAGGTAATGAGTGGAGGACAGAGGAGCCTCTTAAAGAAGAAGTTACAGGTCTGTGAGAGCCAGAAATCTTGCTTCTTTGTATGTGACCAAATACTTATTTTCCACCATAATTTGCAAATAAATTCATTAAAAATCCTACAATGTGATTTTCTGGATTTTTTTCTCCTAATTTTGTCTGTCATAGTTTAAGTGTACCTATGATGAAAATTACAGGCCTCTCTCATCTTTTTAAGTGGGAGAACTTGCACAATTGGTGGCTGACTAAATACTTTTTTGCCCCACTGTACATACATATATACAGTATACATAGTGATATACAGTATACATACAGATATTCACCTAAATCTGTCTCAAGGGGGAAAATGAATAGACACATTTCATTATTTCTGTTCTGCCTATCCAATGTCTAAGACACTACTGTACGTTTCAAATCAAATCCAAGTTTATTTGTCACGTGCGCCGAATACAACAGGAGTAGGTAGACCTTACAGTGAAATGCTTACTTACAGGCTCTAACCAATAGTGCAAAAAAAGGTGAACAATAGGTAAGTAAAGAAATAAAAACAACAGTAAAAAGACAGTGAAAAATAACGGTAGCGAGGCTACATACAGACACCGGTTAGTCAGGCTGATTGAGGTATTATGTAGATATGGTTAAAGTGACTATGCATATATGATGAACAGAGAGTAGCAGTAGCGTAAAAGAGGGTTTGGGGGGGAGGGGGTGAAAATAGTCCGGGTAGCCATTTGATTACCTGTTCAGGAGTCTTATGGCTTGGGGGTAAAAACTGTTGAGAAGCCTTTTTGTCCTAGACTTGGCACGCCAGTACCGCTTGCCATGCGGTAGTAGAGAGAACAGTCTATGACTGGGGTGGCTGGGGGATCCAGTTGCAGAGGGAGGTGTTAAGTCCCATTTATCCATTCAAGGAAATGTGAATAGTTTCTCTGGTAAGGCTGACATGTTGTTATTTGAGTAGAACCAGTCAAGGAGATACAGTGTGTTATGCGATTTGATTGAATTACATTGTGTTGATCAGGTGGCCAGTTGAAATGACAGAGCCGACCTCTGATTCAGAGGGGTTGGGTTAAGTGGAAGTAAAGTTTTGGTTGTGTGCAGTAGACAATAAAAATAAATGCCATCCTTTCTTTGCTTCATTTTGTAGCTGAAATTGCTGCCTGCAAACATGTTCTTGCGTCATTCCGGTTTTGAAGTTGCAAAATAATTGGCCTTTCCAGCAGAGAGGGCAGTGCGAGGAAAGCCTGTTAAACAGTAGGTGACTATATGTTTGATTCTATCCATTTTTTCTTGTTAGAAAAACCCTCCACTAATTTGAACGTTGACCCTGTGCCCACCAGATGACTTACAGTGTTGTCTCTCAGAAGGATGGCATAGATACTTATTCACTCCCTCTTTGATCTTGGCTTCTACTCAATGTGCCCAACATTCTTTAAGAAGTGCATTTTGCCTGTAATCAGAGAATGTTCATGAAGACCTTTAAAAAAACTATAGAAACTCAGAAAATTAAGTTTATTAGAAATGTAGTGAGTGTTCAGCAGTCCTGGTTTGGTACATGATTCTATACAGTACACTCTTAGAAAAAAAGGGTTCCAAAATGGTTCTTCAGCTGTACCCATAGGAGAACCCATTTTGTTTCCAGGTACAACTCTTTTGGGTTCCATGTAGAACCCTCATTGGAAAGGGTTCTACCTGGAACCAAAAGGGTTCTACCTGGAACAATAGTGTTCTTCAAAGGGTTATCCTATGGAGACAGCCGAAGAACCCTTATTGATTTTAGATAGCATTTTTTTTCTACGAGTGTACTGTTAACAAGAGGACATTTAATAAATGGGCTCCCTTGTGTTCAGAAAACAGCCTTTGCTTGACTTGCTTGAAGACAGCAAGCAATGAATAGAGGACAAGATTTATTTTATACCGAACAAAAATATTTTGATTTATTTTATTTCATCTTTATTTAACCAGGTAGGCCAGTTGAGAACAAGTTTCTTCAACCTGGCCAAGAAAAAGCAAGGCAGTGCGACAAAAACAACAACTCAGAGTTACACATAAACAAACGTAGTCAATAACACAAAATAAAAAACGCAACATGCAACAATTTCAACCATTTTACTGAGTTACAGTTCATAAAAGGAAATCAGTCAATTGAAATACATACATTAGGCCCTAATCTATAGATTTCACATGACTGGGCAGGGGCACAGCCATGGGTGGACCTGGGAGGGCATAGGCCCACCCACTGGGTTTTTCCCCACAAAAGGGCTTTATTACAGATATTAATACTCCTCAGTTTCATCAGTTGTCCGGGTGGCTGGTCTCCAACAATCCCGCAGGTGAAGAAGCCGGATGTGAAGTCCTGGGCTGGTATGCAGTTGTGAGGCCAGTTGGGCGTACTGCCAAATACTCTAAACGACGTTGGGGGTGGCTTATGGTAGAGAAATTAACAAATTCTCTGGCAACAACTCTGGTGGACATTGCTGCAGTCAGCATACCAATTGTGTACTCCCTCAAAGCGTGAGACATCTGTGGCATTGTGTTGTGACAAAACTGCACATTTTAGAGTGGTCTTTTATTGTCCCCGGCCCAAGGTGCACCTGTGTAATGATCATGCTGTTTAATCAGCTTCTTGATATGCCGCACCTGTCAGGTAGATGGATTATCTTGGCAAGGGGGAAATGCTCAATAACAGGGATGTAAACAATTTCAGAGAAATACGCTTTTTGTGCATATGGAACATTTCTGGGATCTTGGTTTCTTGTTTTTCCTTTTGATCCTATCAGGCGTTGTGGGGGGAAAGTGACAGACTGACTCCCCACTATTCTGCATGGTTGTCATGGTTTCAGAAGTTGATCTATCCACAGCGTACTGCAAAGTCATGCCAAGATGGGTGGCACCTTTAAATGCTCATACCAGAATAGGAAAGAAAGTGATTGAGGAATTGAAATCCCTAATTACAGATGTATCACACTGATATGCATACTGTAATAAGTTATACTTTTTTTCCCAATCAAGATTTTTAATTAGTAAATCATTTTGAGTTGGTAAATTGACTTTTCTAAAAGGCTCCCCTATTTTAGATCTGTCCATTAGAAGCATTTTGTGGATTTTTGACTTACAGGCTTTCAGAGTGTTGACTAAACCTACAATCATTTTACTCTGAGGACTGTATGTACTGTACCTGGACATGGCTCTTATTAATCTCTGCTGTTCACTTCTCCCCCAAGAGGGCTCTTCAGAACACATGTTCTCTATCTGGAAGCCTCCACCACACAGAGAGTTATGTTTTGGATGTGAAGGTGTGTTCTGCCTTATGCCGTCACAGCATGGAAAAGTGTTATGTAGAAAGCCAGGGGGATTGGTACCTGCTGCTCCATACTCAAATCAAATTTTATTGGTCACGTGCGCCGAATACAACAGGTGTAGTAGAGCTTACAGTGAAATGCTTACTTACGAGCCCCTAACCAACAGTGCAGTTTCAAAAAATACAGATAAGAATAAGAGATAAAAATAACAAGTGTTTAAAGAGCAGCAGTAAAAACGGGGGTGCCGGTACAGAGTCAATGTGCGGTGGCACCAGTTAGTTGAGGTAGTGTGTACATGTAGGTAGAGTTACTTAAAGTGACTATGCATAGATGACAACAGAGAGTAGCAGTGGTGTGTGTGGGGGGGGACCTAGAAGCCTCTTGGACCTAGACTTGGTGCTCCAGTACCGCTTGCCGTGTGGTAGCAGAGAGGACAGTCTGACTATGGTGGCTGGAGTCTTTGACCATTTTTTAGTGCCTTTCTTTGATACCGCCTGGTATAGAGGTCCTGGATGGCAGGAAGCTTGGCCCCAGTGATGTACTGGGCCATACGTACTACCCTCTATAGTGCCTTGCAGCCAGAGGCCGAGCAGTTGCCATACCGGGCAGTCATAAGATGTAATAACATACTAACTACGCGGTCTGTATCTCCTGACTGATACGTCTGCAGACGAGTCACTGCCCGGAGCAAAACTACTCTGCTAATCATGAGGAGACTGCAGCTGGTACCGCAGAAGAGGGCGAGAGAGTGTAAGGGCAGAGAGAGAGAGAAATTTGTGGTTAATGAGAAAGCAAGGGATAGTGGAGGATAGTGTTTTGAAAGGGAGAGGTTTGAAGGAAGCTTCAGTGTTGTAACATTTTACAGCATCGCTCACACTAAAGCTCAGCCCTAATAGTCATCCTTGTTTATGATCCTACTGTTCTGCTTGGAAACGATACCAGACCCAGAGGGTGAAATAGATGAGTTGGCCATGTCTTCTCCAAGCAATGTGAATCTTATTACCTGTGTTGTGGCCATGCTTTCTGCTTGCCATTTAACCCCCTGAGCTGAAGATGATTATCTGGACACTTTCTATGACAGCAACATTCATCATTCAGCACCAGTGTGGCCAGGGGCCTCGCTGTGATTGTTTGGTATGGTCCTCTACCTTCTGTTCCACAGTAGTCATGAGGGAACTCATGCACCATCTCCCCGTGACATCCTGACCAGGGGATATCCTTTTGTTCTCCACAGCCTCTTAATGTCTCTAGAGTCGGGTTTGTTTTGCAAAGCAATATATCAAACGGGTTTGCACAATGAAAAGCATGTTTACCTATAAGGCCCTTGTCTTGGAGAGCAGCTTTGAAGCCACAGACTTCAATTACTACAAACTATTTCTGAATGCCCTGAGCATCACAGAGGCAATTCTCTCTTGTGCCATGGGTCAAGTGAAGTCCTGGAGAGGTCCATAGTGAAGTTGAGGGGGCTATTAGAGGAATGCAGCCAAAGAACGCACAAAGCTCCCCCTTAGAGATGCACATCAACCAGCTGTATCCTGCTCCTCCAAACCAGTCAGTCTTTCACAGCACTCCAGGAAATGAACACAACTCCAGAAACACAACTCTAGTATGCTTTATGCTGTCCTGACCACTCAGGGAAGAAACCATTTTTACCTTGGGCCACATCCATTTGTCTGTTGCCTAGGAATTGTCAGTGTCCTGACACCTGGACGCATTTTGGTTGTTTTTGGACAGTTGTTTACTGTTGTTGCAGAGCTCTCCCTCCCAACCAGCCTGGCTGTTCCACTCTGCTCCCTGATACCTCAGATCTGGCGTTGACATGAGGCAGCCAGGCAGCTCTGGACAATCTGATTTATGGTCCTATCAGACAGCACTTGTTAAAACTCAGCACCAGCAGTGTTTTCCCCTCACCAGCCTATCAGACAGAAGGCCATTACTGACACTGGCATTACTCAGGATGTACTACCACCGTAGCCAGGCTAGCGATAATCATGCCTCAGTAGATTCACTAGTCCACCTTGTCCTAAAAATACGTTTCAATTTCTCATTAATGCGACTGTCATGGTTAAAGTCTGCTGAGTTGTCACCTAAATATTGTGTAACACAAGCTTGAACCACACTATCAGTGCTTTAATGCTGTCATCTGTATCCTATCTGTATCCTATCCTACAGCCGAGAATTATTCTCAACACAGCACCTTTTCTGTTGTGACTTGTTGCCCAGTTGACTCCTGCTCTGTGGTCTCGGGTCACTGACTAAGCTACAGCATTAGTATAATGTGGTTGTATATCATTTAAGACATTTACATTTAAGTCATTTATCACCGCACAGCTCTCGGCTTGGCCACACCAGCTCTAGCGTTACCTCCCCGGCTGATCCAAACTTGGCACTGTTGCCATAGGAACCACAGCCCTGCATTGATAAACAGGCCGGAGTGTAGCCAGGGACTTCTCTGAATATGGGGGTGGCAAGAGAGTGACCAGGCTGCCACACCCTGTTATGACACCTTAGAGCCATTTTCACTGACCAGTGATGTGTAGAACTGTGAAATCTATCAGCAGCATGGGGGCTCTCTGACACACTGAAATGAGCCGTGCTAAGACAGGCATGTATTATGGGCTGTTATCATTGTTAGCTACTAATTCCACCAAATGGTCTGATCATTAGCTGTTGTCATCCACCCCATGGCTCTGGCTCCTGCACCTTTCTATTACCACTATCATTTGAATTAAGGCTCTTAAATCTTGGCCTTAGCTACGCTTGTTGATTTAATACCCTTACACCTGACAAACTTGGCCTGTGTAAGACAGCATGATGAACACAGTCCTCTCCTCTCGTAGTAGGCAGTAAGTTGAATGTTTCTAAATGGTAGAAGAAACTGAAGCCCCCAGAAAAGGTTGTCTGCTGTTATCTGTTCATCTGTAATACATGGAGGAAAATGGATGGCTGACTAGTATTAGTGAATTGTTCATAAAAATGTGAAATGATAGACGTTAATGTTATTCATCAGTGTGCAATCCAACTAATTTGCAGAGATGAATTGAACAACCTGTAAATAATAATAGCTGTAAATAACTAGATAATAACACTGTGATTCCTAAACACTATTCACTTTGATGAATCTATTTTGAAACTTTTTTCCTTATATGCACAGCATTGGAAATGTAAATTTCTGTGTCGCTTGACTGAGTGGACTATTTTCTTCTTCATTGTTAAAAGTGTCAAGTCAAGATATCACAGCACACTGAGTTTCCTTCAGGTGATCGACGGGAGCTTGTGAATTTTCTAATCATAATTGTAGTACATCATAATTTCCAGAATAATGACAGTTTCTCTTTTGCTCCATTAAGAAGTCTGAAATGTTGTCACTTTTGTTGGTTTGTAATGCACTTCTATTTTCTTGTGGCTATTAGCAGTCCTTTGGGTATTTTCAATCCACAGATGTGGTAGACATTTTTAGATGGGATCTCTTTATTTCTGCTGACAACATCCCAATTTGAAGACTATTAGACATGCATCCTTCATATTGTAAGTACATTTTCAAAAAGACAAACTTAGTACAGTACTGGAGGGGTATGCTATCTTTACTATATGCACTTACTGAGTTTGAAGGTAGGCATTGAAATACATCCACAGGTACACCTCCAATTGACTTAAATGATGTCAATTAGCCTATCAGAAGCTTCTAAAGCCATGACATCATTTTCTGGAATTTTTCAAGCTGTTTAAAGGCACAGTCAACTTAGTGTATGTAGTAAGCTTCTGACCCACTGGAATTGTTATACAGTGAATTTTAAGTGAAATAATCTGTAAACAATTGTTGGAAAAATTACTTGTGTCATGCACAAAGTTGATGTCCTAACAGACTTGCCAAAACTATAGTTTGTCAACAAGACATTTGTGGAGTGGTTGAAAAACAAGTTTGAATGACTCCAACCTAAGTGTATGTAAACTTCCGACTTCAACTGTATATATAAAAACATGTTTTTACTTTGTCATTATGGGGTATTGTGTGTAGATGGGTGTGAAAAAAATCATTTTTGAATTTAGGCTTTTACAAGAACATGTGGAGTAAGTCAAGGGATATGAATACTTTCTCAAGGCACTGTATTTAACAGGAACATATGCTTTGCCCTCTTACTAGCACACCATAGAACAGCAGTGTTGCCAAATTCAATGAAAACCTGCTTTTGTTGTTGTGGGACAATGATCTGAAAAGAACTTGGCCACACTGGCCACCATAAACACATTGAAGGTCTTGGGAACCCACATCTATCTTCTCAATGTCAGAATGTTCTTTTCAGTTTTTAGATTCACTCAAGCTCACATGGTGACAAGATTCTGTTATTTGGTGGCACAAAGGAAGGTCTTTTTGCGTGATGAAAAAATATTTTCCATTATAAAGGATTTGTAACACAGGTCTATTGATGCTATGGCTTTGGTTACCTCTCTTGCTCTCAAGCAATATTCTATGCTACAAACATCTGTTGTGGACAAATTCTTACACATGGACATTCAAAGTCAATCTTAAATTAATAATTGTTTATTGTCAGCGCGCTGGAGAGGTTCCAACTAACTCAATGCACCATAGAACACATTTCTGTCAGAAGCTCTTCCTGGGCAGTCCCAGTAGTTGTCTTATGTACGGCTATACACAGACAAGTTATATTTGCATGATTTAGCATAATTAATTAATCATTACCATTTTGTTTCATTCATGTGACCTACCAACACCTCACGAGGCTTCTCCTCTCTAAGCTGAGACCTGGAAATGGAGATCTCGTTTGTTCGTTCTCAAAACAACGTCTGGGCGTACTTCCAAATTGCAGCTACTGATAAGAGGCGGATTTGTTCAGTCAACCACTTGCATGAACACAGAAATTGGTTAATAGAACACAGAAATGTGTTATAAGCACAAACATTAAAATTCCCCATTACACAGCTCTGCCTGAACTTGCTATAATATGACTGACAATGTAATCGTTTTCTCCAGACCTTCAACATTTCTGCCATTCCTGTCATTTGGTTGGGGTCTTGTCAATGTTGGATGCTACTAGAAGTTGTGACAGTAGCTGTCTGCCTAGAGATCAATATCCTGTGTGAGGCTGGTGTGGGATGCCTTGGCCTTTTCCTGCTGTGGGAGGAGGATCTGTTCATTAACTAGCTGCCCACATTCATCAGAGCACCGCTCTCTGCTAAACATTCAGATTGCGGCCGCCTGCTAAAGAATGTCAAGTCATTTATCAAACCTGACGATGCGTTTTCGGAAAAGGCCTTCTGATCCTCATAGGCTTGGCACTCACCGGTACAACACATTACAGTACTACTGCTGGCATGGTCTCCGAAAGGAATTACAAGATATGACTGTTTAACATCACATGGATACCACCGAGATGCAGCCATACCTGGTTGTGTAAGCAGAAGCTTTTCTGTACATTTTCCCAGTGAGTTCTGTGAAATCCGTTCTGAAGTTATTTTTGTGGTTTGAACACGTCACAGTTGGTGAAATGAGCTGTGTAATTGTCAGCAGTTGTGGGAGGACTGATACTGTAGCTGTCTGTGGAGCTCTCTGTGTTGTCTTGGGAGGATGTCATGCAGCATGTGAGTTTCAGCTTTGTATGAGAGAGAGGGGTGTGTTTATGAGATGTTTTGTCTTTTTCCTGGGAACCCTGTGCTCTGCTGTTGTCAGTGAAATTCAGGGTATTCTCTGTAACCACAGCCCATGAAGAGCCTCATTAGAGGGAAGTGGGGTGGCGAGCCTGGGGCAAAGACTCCCGTTGCTTGTGTGTGTGGGATGAGAATTCAGGGGGCGTTGGTTTGTGTAAATGCTGAGCCTGGAAAACGATTCTCGCCTGGCTGGAGAGGGTGGAGGGTGTGTCTTTAGGATGGAATGAAGGAGAGGTTGCCTGGATACCCATGCAGCATTGCCTGTGTAACAGGGCTATATTGGTGATTACCCTTGCCACTTTATTGTTAAGCCAATGGGTTTTTGGTTTTAGTTTTGTCTTGCCTTCACATACTCAACATGGCATCTTATTGGCTGGTTTGCGTGGCTTGCTTTAAATGGGGTGATGTTTCAGTTAGAATCATCCCAGTGAAAACACACCAAACCAGCGGTAAGTTGTTGGTTGCAAAGCACTGTACGTCAAAAGTGATTTTTATACTTACAAATGATGATTTGAATGTACAATTTATATACATTTGTTTGAAAATGTTATTAGAACATCACACAAGATGCAGCATTTTTGTGCATATTTGTTGTGCATTTTGTTGTGGAGAATTCCAACTAAAGCCAGCTAGCAACTTACTGTGTCTGGTGGAGGGGGGGGTGGATATTTTGTACAGTGCGCGAGTGCAGAGTTGGATGGTGAGCCGTGCATTGCATGACGTGCAATTTTGTGCTATTTATCAGAATAAATCTCCCATGACTGGTGCTACAAGTTGGAGTTTGTGTCGATGATTGATTGTACACAACGCAATAAGAGTACTGTTACAGTGGTGCCGTGACGGTTCTTCTAGATCGGATCATCCTTCGCTGGATTTCCATCTCAGAACTTCGTGGTGGTTGCCGTTCGAGAATCAGATAAGACGTTGCTGGTGCAGTTTATGGCGATATCACATTTCGCCACAGAGGACGCAACTACGTTTTTTTCCCTTTACTGATATTGATGATATCTTTATTAATTGGGACTTTCTCTTCAAGGACAAAAAAATATAACTTTTGTGTTGCTTGTTTATTTGCATTTGTAACGTACATATGATATAACTAGGGTGAGTTTTACCAGTGTACTCGATATAGGTTACATTGTGACATTCATTTCTTACATTTTTTAAAACATATTCTGCTATTTGCATTTTTTGTTTTAGTGTGTTTATTTCCCATAATTAAGATGGAAGGTGTTGGGAGAGGTAGGGGTTTCCTGACATTTAATCTGTAGCTATCTGTTGGTAGGGGTTCAGACAAAATTCCAGTTGCTTCTACACCTATGCCTAAACTGGAGGGTTTTGATGATAGTTTCCTCATGGAAACGCCCAAGGATGTGAATGAAAGAGGTTTGCCAAATACACGGAGTGGGGAAGATATTGTACAGCAGATTGGTCATTCCATTGGGGAGAACATTGCCTCCTGTTTGGAGTCAAAGGCAATTGTTGGACATGTTGGGGACAATGTTTGATATCAGGGAGCCGGTGTACTTTAGGGGGGATGGCTCTGAAAAGTGCACAGTGCATGAGTGGGAGGATATGGTCATGGTTTATATGCGTAAGAGGGGCGTATCTGTGATGGACCAAGCAGATGAGGTTATGGGCAGGCTTATGGGAAAGGCCCGCATTGTTGTTAAAGTGGGCATACGCAGCAATCCCTCTGTTGATTTATCTAAAGTCCCATCTTTGACATACTGAAACAACATTTTAGTGACACTTTTTTCAAGCATGCCCCCCCGCTGACTTTTATGCCACATTACCTCTGACTAATGAACAACCATTCGACTATTGGCTCAGACTAAACAAGGCTATGGAGGTTGCTGAAGATTGTCTGAAGAGACAGAAAAAAGTGTTGAAGACCCATCTCGTGAGCTCACAGTCATGTTCATCAGACATTGCCCTAACGCCGAACTGTCGCTTATCTTTAAGTGCAAGCCAATACAGCAGTGGACCGCTGCAGATGTTCATGAGAGGTTGGATGAATACAGGAGGGAGCGGTGACCTCAGCCATCGCAACAATGAAGCAGGAAGTTGGTGCTGTCATGGGAAGGGCCCATGTGACCACTCACCATGCATGCTGTGAGGCTCCACATGGAATCACCTAATGCGTTGCCTTCCCCAGCCCAGGCTACTCATGGCTCAGCTGAGCCGATGGAACATAACATTTACATTTACATTTAAGTCATTTAGCAGACGCTCTTATCCAGAGCGACTTACATAACCGTGCAATGCTGGAGTGTGTGCTGGAGCAGAGGCCATAGCAGTCTAACTGTCAGTTCCAAAAAGGGAATAGGAGCAAATTGAGGTCTAATGGGCCATGTGAAGTGTGTGGGGATGCTGGACACGATACTTACTTTCACTGCAGGGCCAATCACCTCTGCTTTTTTTTGTCATGTAGCTGGCCACGCACGCTCTCAGTGCCCCAAGGCCGCAGCTCTGAGCACAGCTGGTGGAGTTCCTAAAGTAATCACTGCTCAGCTCCCGGAAGACTATTAGGCTTGCATGTAGAAGGGGAGAGTGTTAGGCCTTTTGTCCCCATCAGTAAGAGCTGTTGATTTGGAGTCTGTATATAAAAGTGTTTGGGATGAAATGGAGACTGAGAAGAGTATCATAATGCAGAACACACAAAGACTTTCCCCATATGATATTTTTTTCTATGCCAATGTGTTAATAGGAGAAGTGTAAGTGACAGATATGCTTGTCAGTGGGTCCATGGCTTGTACCTTGAGCTCTAGGATCTTACCTAAACTTTTGCATGCAGGAGTGTTGAAAAGTCCATCATTGAGACCTACAGAGATAGTCTTGGTTGGTTGTGGTGGGTTGAAGACCAGGCCTTTGGGAGTATGTGAGCTGGAGATGGAGTTGTACGGCTGTAGTGTTGCCGTGCCTACACTGGTGGTTGAGGGCCAGAGTGTTGACCTCATCTTGGGCAGCAATCTTGGGTTTCTCATCTTGGGTCTTCTAAAGACCTTCATTTGCCACCTGAAGACTAATTGAGATCTCTGGAAGAGGGTTTATACTCCAGTGTGTGACAGGGGTGAGGATGATGTGAATGATGTGTGAATGATGATTCATCAGCAGCTTTACAGCAGCAAGTGCAGAGAATGGCTGACATACTCACTGACTGCCAAGATGACTTGACTCTAACTGATGATGGTTCCAGCCGACTTGACGGACCTGACAGTTCAAGCACCCTACCGACGCCTTTCACCAAGTCATTATGAGAAGCGTAAGAAAGCGTTGAATGAGATGGAAGAACATGAAATCATAAGGAAGTCTAGTTGTGAGTACGTCTCACCCCTTGTCTTTGTCTGGAAGAAGTCTGGAGACCTGAGATTCTGTACTGATTTTCGTTTGCTCAATGCTTGCACCATCAAGACACCCAACCACTCCCTCTCCAGGCTGACGCGCTGGCTGCTTTAGGTGGAAATGCCTTTTCCTCGACAATGGAACTTACCTCTGGCTACTACAATGTGGAAGTGCATGAGGATGACCGGAGATTCACAGCTTTTACATCACCATTTAGATTGTACGAATACAACCGTATGCCACAGGGGTTATGTAATCGTCCTGCAACATTTATGAGGATGATGCTAAACATCTTTGGGGATCAGAACTTTCTTAGGCTGCTGTGTTACCTTGTCGATATCTTGGTCTATGCGCCCACTGAAGATCTGGCTATACAGCGCCTGGAAATAGTTTTTGAACGTCTCAAGGCTCACAACCTGAAGTTGGCGCCAAAAAAGAGTCACTCTATGCAGAGGTCTGTGAAGTTTCTGAGGCATATCATTAGTGTGAATGGTGTAGATACAGACCCTGAGAAGGTGATGGCCGTTACAGGAGTAACAGAAGCTGATCTGATGGAAGATGGCACTGACATTCCATCTCAGAAGAAATTGAGGTCATTCCTTGGGATGGTGGTGTATTACCAACAGTTCATTAAAGGTTGCTCGACCATCGCAAAGCCTCTCTTTGGATTGGCGACTTTACACAAGGCTCCATGCTGGAAAAAGAAGTGACGCTCACTTGTCAGGAAGTTGACGGCTGCCGACTGGACAGCAGAATGCAGACAGGCCTTATTCAGAGCTAAAGCAAGCCTTACTGGACCAGGTTTTGTTGGCCCACCCCAACATCGACAAACCCTTTCTACTGTCGGTGGACGCTTCCAGCAACGGTTTAGGTGCTGTGCTGTCCCAGGTACAGGAACAGGGAGCTACAAAGAGACATATAGCGTTCGCAAGCAAGTCCTTCAGTTATGCACAGTTGAGGTATCCTGTGCACAGGCTCGAGTTCGTTGGGCTATCTATGACAAGTTCCACCACTGGTACGAGGGGAGCAGTTCACGGTATGGACAGATAATAATCCCTTGACATTAGTGAAGCACCATGACATTTTTGGCCGATACCGAGATTCTATATATTCCTTGACAACAAAAAAATGATACTGATAACCGAGATTTAACAAAAATTGCAGCCTTTTAAGCATTCTAGTACAGTTAAATAGTTAACATGAACACAGCAGTCTAAGGCACTGCATCTCGGTGTAAGAGGCGTCACTACAGTCCCTGGTTCGAATCCAGTCTGTATCACATCCGGCATGAATGGGAGTCCCGTATGGTGGTGCACAATTGGCCCAGCGTCGTCCTGGTTTGGCCGGGGTAGACCGTCCTTGTGAATAAGAATTTGTTCTTAACTGACTTGCCTAGTTAAATAAAGGTTACACACACAAACACACACCACACTGACCAAAAAGTTATTTTGTTGGCATTTACGTATGTCCCCATTACCAGTAAAACATAATTAAAACCAATTTTTTCCACTTACTTGCTGTGCTGTTTTGTTGTTCATTTGTTCATCGTTTCATTCTCAACCAGGATTTCAATGGAACACCGTTTGGGTCTTTGCTATGGAACGTCGTTTGGATCTCTGCGTGTCAAAAAATATACTGTTTAACATGATTTGACATGTCAAATAACACTATGCTTGTTGACCAATCAAACCAAAAATTCCACTATTGTGCCTAATACTTATTGTGGCTAGCTTCACAACACATAACCTGGTCTGGTCGAGCCTCACTTGCCAGATGAAGCTAGCTGGCTGCTTATACTGTTAGTTTTGGGCAACAGGGTTAAGTAGCTGGCTAGCTGTTTATTTTCATGAACTGAAGTTCAATTTCAATAGGCGAACAACAAGTGGCAACCTAGCTAATACTTACTCACAAGGATTCCTAAATCATTGATAAGAGTAATGAAAATTACTGCAGTTTCTACTTGTCATTGTTTTCAGGCTGGTTGTATTGGTGCTAGCTAGGTACCAGGCTAAAGCTAGCTACCCCAGAAGTAGTGGTCGAACATATTCTGCTTTATTACCAAAGCGGTATTGAAAACACATCATTCGTGGCTGGTGTTTTCTTGTTTGCAGACTTTTTTTTACAGCTTTGACAGTGCTACTGTATCTTTTTTGACACGCAAAGACCCAAATGGCGTTCCATAGTATGTATGTCGTGAAGCTAATAGCAGTGACGTTATCACTGTGTAACTCCGGTAGGGCAATATCTGAAAACTAGCTCACTTGGTAGTGTGTACCGGTGCTCAACACCACCCACGACAGAGAACGGTTGATTGCCAAGGGAAATGTTCTTATTCTTTCAAATGACTGCTTGACTTGTTGACTGCTCGATCCACACATAAGATATTGTGGGCTAAGTTAGGAATGCTGTGTTGCAAGTGTAATGCAAAATTTTACGCGGCGTCATTACGTCATGTATCTATGTTATATAGGTATGCACATTGGTGTTAAACTAGACATCGGTCAATACCAATCTTGGCGATTTTAGCTAATATCGCCCGATATGTTCACCGATATATTGTGCATCCCTACTTGACATATATCCTGACCAAAGCAAAGTTCGTTGCTTGTGAACAGAGATGGGTCACCAAGCTGGCATCGTATGAGTTTGACATCAAGTACATCCCTAGGCCAAAAAAATGTTTTTGCAGATGCTTTGAGCAGAGATCCCTTCGTATGACCCAGTGCACTCCATCGCCTGACAAGGGTCCGGTACGAGGCGTTACTAGCTGAAGCTAACGCTGTGCGCACAGACAGAGTGCAAGACATGTTTCGCTGGTCCAACCACCCCTTTGACAAAGCCTCTGACTCCAACGACGTGGTTATTAGCTGCCAGGCTTCTGTTGACCCCCCATCTGGTGCTTTATCAAGACATGAAGTTGCAGCTGTTCTTCATTCACACAGGTGTTGGGTGGGTGAGATTGGCCCACATGCACTGCTGTTGCCACAGCTTCCGCAGCCTGTTATGCCATCAGAGCAGACCAATGTTGGTGTTCTGCCACACAACCTACTGATGAATAAGCAGTGTGATGACAACGTGATGAGCAGAGTGATCTTCTTTGTGGAAAGGGGGAGAAGACCACCTCGGAGAGAGTGTGCCCACGAAAGTATTGAGGTTTTGTGTCTTCTCAGAAGTTGGGACAAGTTGACCATGAAGATGGGTGTACTCTATCATGTTTCAAAGAATGTGGTTACAAAGAGGAAAACGTATCTGTATGTGGTTCCAGCCTCCATGAAAGCAATGGTGTTGAAGGGTGTCCATGATGAAGCTGGCTACCAGGGCCAACAGAGAACAGTCTACCTGACAAGACAGAGGTTTTTCTGGCATGGCCTGGAGAGGGAGGTAAATGAATATGTGAAGTGCTGCAGGAGATGCGTCGTGAGCTAAACTCCCGGTCCGGAAGCAAGAGCTCCTCTTGAGAGCATAATAATGAGCTTCTTGAACTAGGGTGCATAGACTTTTGGTCTGCAGAAGATTCTTCAAGCAAGTCTCTGCATGTGCTTGTTGTTACTGACCACTTTACCAAATTGGCTCATGCCTTCTTGTGTCCGAACCAGTCTGCTAAGTCTAGCTCATCAGTTGTGTAACAACTATTTCTGTGTCTATGGGATTCCTCGCCGTATACACCCAGATCAGGGAGCCAACTTTTAGAGCGCTCTAATAGCCAAACTGTTGAGTGTTGCAGGTGTTCAGAGGTCTCACACCACACCATACCATCCGATGGGGAATATTTTGTACACTGTGTGAGTGCAGAGTTGGATGGTGAGCCATGCATTGCATGACGTGCAATTTTGTGCTGTCATAATAAATCTCCATGACTGGTGCTACAAGTTGGAGTTCATGTCGGTGATTGATTGTACACAACGCAAGAACAGTACTGTTACACCTATCTAACCTGGAGTGTCTTGACCAATTAGGGTGTAATCGGGATCCAGACAGGGAGTACAGTAGGGGTTCACCACTTCAACTATGACAGACAAAATGAGAAAAAAAATCCAGAACATCACATTGTAGAATTTTTAATGAATTTATTTGCAAATTATGGTGGAAAATAAGTATTGTGTGTGAAAACCTTGTGAAGACTTACAGAAAACGTTTGACCTCTGTCATTGCCAACAAAGGGTATACAACAAAGTATTGAGAAACTTTTGTTATTGACCAAATACTTATTTTCCACCATAATTTGCAAATCAATTCATTAAAAATCCTACAATGTGATTTTCTGGATTTTTTTTTCTAATTTTGTCTGTCATAGTTGAAGTGTACCTATGATGAAAATTACAGGCCTCTCTCATCTTTTTAAGTGGGAGAACTTGCACAATTGGTGGCTGACTGCTTCACAATTTACCCCCCACCAACTCTCCAACCAGCCACAATTCACCATCATTGTTAATTAACATCACATTAACAGTCCCTGACCTATTTCTGCTTTAGGCTTGGATTACGTAATTTCTTTTAGCTAAAGAATGTTTTGGAAACAATGGGATCCAGACAAAGAGGTACATTGTCTGTGTGTACCATGGTAATGAGAACAGTGATATAGGCCATCCACGGTCATCATCTCTGAGGGATTGAACTATTCCCATGTAGTGATTATGTAGATCCCCATGAGTTTTAATGAGCGAGATCAGATGACCCTTTTCATTACCCTTTTCCATGAAACCCCTCTACCTTCCATCACGCCAGCAGTTATTGAATGACTTTATAATATACATGATTTCCAATGCAGTAACTCTGATAACGGCTTTGAACACAGGAACAGACACTGACACAGGCTGCTGGTTCACAGTCTGGAATATGTTGTTCTGGTTTCATGCTTGAGTTCCTTCCACCCTCCACAGCCCATGAAAAGACTCAATGCCCTTAAGCCTTCAGCATGCTTTGGTTCGGCCGCAAGGCGAACTGAACGAGTGTGCTTGAATACTCCTTTAAAAGACCTTAGTTTGAAAAATGAGAAAAAAAATCGTCAATACTACGGTTTGTCCATCTTGAGACGCCGTAGCCATTATACACTTCCTCAAAATAGTCCGAATTATTTTGAATGTTTTTGCCAAGGAGCTCTTAGTTGCCCAATTTTACATCTAGCTAAAATGTTTAGTTCAGTATTTCTCAAGTGAAAAAGTGTGAATAAAAACGATTCATCTCTCATTCAATTAAGTGTTTGTTGTCATTCAAGAATCCCTACAGTTGACCAATCATCAACAAAGGGACATAGACTTCGGCTACTGACCATGTATTTCTTGAGAGCACGAACAGGTGAAAAAACCCTTGCCAATGACCAAAAATGAACAAAAACATCACAAAATGTTGTCCAAATATATGCACAAACTGTTTCGGATAGGAAGCAGGTGGACACCAAAAATCTAAATCTTCTTTAACAAAGGAACCTAAAGATGAAGAGATGGGGGGGTGGAAATGAGTTGGGGGATGGATTAACCATGTAAGGTATCACAGCCAAACCAACACAACTTTCTCAACATTGAAAGTATTCTGTTTGCAGTGGCTTATAGGAAAATGCTTAGGCAATATGTCAGAAATGGAGGGATCTACTGAATCACAGTAAATGTATAACCTCACAAGGCTGTATTTATGATCCTACTTTTTCCCATTGTTTATTTATTTTACATTGTTTATTTACTAACATCATAATTTATGTATGGACAGAGATGGGTTCACCTACCTGGTAGAAATACTTTTTTCATGGTGTATCTACTGAATACTGTGGCTAGCACTCCACTTAGATATCCCAAGACTAAAACTATTTGCCTTTCAAACTGGATAAAATGGACATTTTAGATTATATTTAGTCTTAAGGTGAAAGAAAATGAAATAGTTATTGTTCCAACTGGTAAATCCTGTTGGAATTGTTGGAGAAATAACACAGGGATTAGATCTAATTCTACAACCCACCACCCATCAGGTTGGAGTGGCTCACAGCTGCCAGTACTAAAGCAGCCGGTCTCCAGTTTGAGCCACTGGTACTTAGGTTCCTGGACATTGAAAACTACAGTTTAACAAGCTATTGTACACTGGGCTATTCTGTGCGGCTGAAGTTGGTAAGCATGTATTAGATTTAAGGTGAACATTATGAATGGTAAATATTCACATACTGATAATTGTTTACCTCCAGGGAGGGATGTGACTCGGGGCTCTACACTGACCTTTTTTACAGGGAGCACGTGTGTGCCTAAATTGAAACATTTTGGAGCACAAAGAAACAAGCTGTTTTCTTTGTAATAATGGTGCAAGCGTATCCTCCATGGCACCAGGGCCTGCAGTACAGTGAAGGAATCATTGCAACAATTAACATCTTTATTCTAAGCGCACTGGTGCTCCTAAATTAAAATTCCAGGTTGCACAGCAAGATATTTAGGTACTTATGCAAGTAAAATGGTCGCACTGTAGAGCCCTGTGATGCATGTTTTCCATTGCAGAGTGCATCATGTTGAATTACAGCACCACAGAGCCTTCTAGAGCATCTCGCCGTATTTGACTATAGGATGGATTCTTGGTCCACTCCTTTTCCTAATTGTGTTCTCAAGTGGCTTTCTGGTAGTGCAAATACCACTGCCATTAGAAATGACCAGGGATGAATTAAAGGAAACTAGAGATCTATCCAACCCCGAGGGGAATGAAACAAAACACAACATCTGCTCAATGGATTTCGGAATCATTGTAGAAATGTTACCACTGATACATTTCCATTTACTAAAGATATTACAGTAATGTAATGGGTGCCTACTCATGACTCTAAATTTCTTCCTTTCAAAACACTCAAAGGCAATTGCTCCATTATACGGCTATGACTTTGAAAATGCACCGTGCCTTGAAAGATGCCAAATATATATTTTGAACTGCTCTCTCAGCGTTTTATTGTGCTCGTCTGGAAATGGACTGCTGTAAATTGATTCATTCTGCAGTAATCACACTGAGCACACAGGCAATATCGCTGAGATCCATCAGGGCAGACTGGTCTGAGATATCCCTTCTCTGCTCTACGCAGCAACAGGTGATAGGGAGCATGGGGAGTTTACAGTCAGGGCACGGTTTGGTGTACTTTGAGCACTGAAACATTGGGATTGGTGAAAAGTCACCACATAGAACAAAGAGTATGGAGGCAGAGATGCAACTTTAAAATGGAGTCTGACAGTAAGGTAAAAAATACATGGAAAGACAGCCCTAAAGTGGTCTCCAGTGGCATTGACTTAGAGGAGGTAATCAATATAGGTCATCTCATCATGGTATGTGAAATGGTGTGATGAAAAGTATTTGCATTGAATAGTTGACCCCTAGAAGTAAGAGGAATACACTTGCAGCACTTTTTTTTAGGTGGGTGAGGATCAGTTCCAATCATCTGTAAATGTCATAAGCTCTGACGGAGGGTTTGGGTATTGACTGAGTCTGGCTAGATGAAGGACAGGGACGCTAATCTTCTCCGGCCATGTATATCAATTCAGAAAAGCCATCAGACCACGTCACGCAATATACAAAATATAGTATTCTAGAAATGACACAGATTTTTTAGTCCTGTGAAATGGTGTGATGATTGTCATGCTTTGGGCACATACTGGCTGTCTTAAATGTGTGCTGGTTCTGATGACTGACTGAATGATTATACAGTGACCTGCACTGATTTATTTGAGAGAGAATCAATGTGTGCTTCAGAGTCACTGTCTCTGGGAAGTGTAATGCTTGACCTCTCACTTCCACCCAGCTGAATGAACAGGCAGTAACCTCTTAAAGCATGACCTTCAGCTTAGCACATGTAGCAACTGTTCCACTCAGATAATAACACTCTGATCATTCTAAATGAGAGCGTGTACTAACACTGATCATATGATTGGTAGAGTTTGGAATCTGAACATCAATTAGTTGTGGTTGTTGAGTGTAATTTGTTGGGCTGTGTATGAAGATTGTACTATGGCCAACCCTATAAAACAACACATTTCACTGCACCAATATGTTTTTTTAAACACTTAAACATTGTTAGGCAGGCTATTTGCACACTATAATAGCATTCAGTTCTGCAGACAATGTGGACTAGGATTTAAGAATGGGATTTTTAGCTGGCTCCTATTGTAAGAGTTTGATTGGAAGATGCTACATGTAGTTTTGAAGTTGCTTTGAAGAGAAGTGCAAACCCTTATCACCCCGATTGCAAGTCAACTCCTCTGTGCACATAAGTCACACTCTGTCGCTATATTTTTCATGGGCTTGCTGTGTCACCACTGCCACCTAATGTGCAGTGCCTAAAACTGCATGCACTCTATTCAGAAAGTCACATACAGCTCCCAAACAAAATCACAAGCTGTATTTTGGGGGATCGAATGTCTAAACTATATGGTATATATTGTTATTACTGACATTGATTTTATGTGACAGTCAGTGTTTGGTCTTATTGTGTTTGTACCCCAGGTAAAAGAAGCCATGCAGAGGATCCACGACAGAGGCAACATAGGAAAGCTAATCCTGGATGTGGAGAAGTCTCCCACTCCTTTGGTAAGTACACAACCCTGACCTTTTTTTCTACAAGAACAAGTTATTTATAAGTGGTCTAAAACTGCACATTTATTCAACAAGTTTGAAAAACCTTGAGGAAAAAGGAAATGATTAAATAGCATCATGACTCACCAGTGAGTAATTTATCCCTAGAGAACTCTTGGCCAAATCAACACAGGTTGAGGTTCCTAGACAGCACTAAGTCTGATAACAATAAATATATCTTCCAATGGCACTGGTTTCTATGGTGACCCATGAATATCAGCGACCCCATTTGGAGCAGCAAACATAAGAAACAAAAGCCTGAGCAGTGTTGACAAAATGTTGATTCAATGTTGATATGTTTAAAGTAACTGTCCAGTAAAACCCCATCTCAAACTCTTTGAATGTGTTTTTTTTATGCTTGAAATTTGCTTGGCCCTTATGTGATTGGTCCAGCAGCTTTAGTCTTTTTTATGTTTTTATTCTCCAGTGGGGAGAAGGATCAGGCTTGAGATAACGGGAGGCACGTGCTCAGGAATGCACACTCACTGAATACAAGCAAGATAACTAGCAAGCCAAGCAATCCATAACTGGTGTTAGCAACAAGAACAATGCACATGCAACTATCTCGCCTGTCACTTCTATTTCAAATCATGTGGTTTGTATAGGGTGACCACATTTAAAATACCCAAATGCGAGACAACAGGGTGATTTTCAGGACATTCGCGGGACAGTTGCCTTCGTGAATAAAAACATTTAGCAGCATGTCCCCGTCCCAGATGTAGCCTATTGAATATCATTATAGAATATGCATAAAATGCATCCTCCAATTGCAACATCTACCTATGGCCACAAATATTGTCTCAAGAAACATTTATATTTTTAATACCCTCAAACACCAAGTTAGGCATACCTCATTTCAAAATAGGCCATGGCTTCATAACTGTCAATCATGAATATTCTTCACATTTTACAAGTGAAATGTCCAAACTGCGTCTGCATGCCAATCATTTGATCTCAATCAGTTTCATGGGAATATGCATTTAGATCTTCTTGAATTCCTATTTCGTGGGCAAATTAGAGCAGATGGTGTTAAACTTTATAGCCTTCCTGCATTTTATTTTTTTCAATCATAGCACATTCTGGTGCTGTTGACCTTTGGCCCCCTGATAATTTTTGGCCACTATTCAGCTTGCCATCACTTCATTTCTCATGAGATTTGAGGGTGTTTTTGGTGTAATAGTAACATTATACTATGCTATTATATTTGGTTTTGTTATGTAGAATACTAACCCACTGGCACACACTGGTTAAATTAATGTTGTTTCCAGGTCATTTCAATTAAATGAATTGACGTCTGTGCCCAGTGACAATTAATCATTATGTGATCTTCCAAGACATTGATTCAGCTTTGATCTAACATTACTAAATGAGCACAATTGTGAGAAGTAGCAGTGGCAGCACTACACCACACCAGGCTCTAATCAGGCCCTACACCCAAACAAGGGCACTGCGTTCATCCACCTCTGGCCTGCTCGCCTCCCTACCACTGAGGAAGTACAGCTCCCGCTCAGCCCAGTCAAAACTGTTCGCTGCCCTGGCCCCCCAATGGTGGAACAAACTCCCTCACGACGCCAGGACAGCGGAGTCAATCACCACCTTCCGGAGACACCTGAAACCCCACCTCTTTAAGGAATACCTAGGATAGGATAAGTAATCCCTCTCACCCCCCCCCCCCCCTTAAGATTTAGATGCACTATTGTAAAGTGACTGTTCCACTGGATGTCATAAGGTGAATGCACCAATTTGTAAGTCGCTCTGGATAAGAGCGTCTGCTAAATGACTTAAATGTAAATGTAAATGTAAGCGCACCTATTCTACTCTTTTGCCTTGAACAAAATTTGGTGATGCAAAAACGAAAAACTACATGTGTGGTTGTTTTATGAAAATCTGGGAATATTTGGCCAATAAAATATTTTTGGCTGGTAAAATAGTTAGGAAGGGAGACTTCTAAAATGGGATTTAGTGAATAATGTTTATTGCGCAACTAATGAGCATGAAGACCCTCACAAATTTGAAAATAACTTTATCTTTCAGTCTAATACGGGTATTTACTTACTTTTGTAGCTCTTTTTCAGAAGCATGCTTTTTGTAAATAGTTAGGCCTGCCTGTCCTCTCCAAGTTTAGCTAGAAATTAGCCCGAAAGGATTTGAGAAATTCGATTGGTTGACCATAGGCCTATGACATAAATCTACATCTTGTCTTGCGCAGAATATCAGATCTCAACAACTATTGGAGTGCATCACCAGTAGGCTACCCCATTCTTATGATTTATATATATATTTTTGTTCATAAGCGAAAAGTGACTGCAAGAGACAGGTTGGAACGAATCAACAAAAACATCTAAATTAGTGTTGTTTCAATTAGTTAATTAAATGTAGAACATAATTGTTTGGTCGTGGGACGTGGGAAAAAGGGCCAAACTGCAGGATTGACCTGCAGAATCCCGGACATGTGGTCACCCTAGGTTAGAGTAGGGCTGCTGGGTGTTTAGAAGCAGTTAGCAAGCTAATGCTAGGTATCGATGCAAAATTAGCCAGCTGGCTAACCAACAAGAAATCAAGTCAAAGCAGATCCTCCACATAACAACCATCTCACAGTTTCCTTCTATTTTAAATCATGTGGTTTGCAGCGAAAAGTTTTAGGTCAAGAGGAAACTTAGTTAGCTGTTGTTGAGTGATAAAGATAGCAGTAGCTAACTAGCTAACGTTATTAAGGTTCCTAACAACAAAAATATCAGGAATATAATGACTAATACTTGTGAAATAATCACTGCATTTATTGCTGTTATAATAAAGTGCCCTAGTAGTTTTATTGTACATTTCGAAATCCTGAATCTGAATCTGTCCATACTATTTGAACCAGGTTCAGGCAATCTGCCCCAGTACCTCCACGTGGGAACTAATTTGAATATCCAAGTGTCTCATTGGCTGAGCTGTCAAATCATTTTTGTATTGACCCAAACCACTCTGTTGTTTCTGAACTGGCCAAGCAGGGACACATCCTCAATTCTATATATATTTATTTTATTAATAATCTATTTAATTCAGATTGTCATTAATTGTTGGTAATATTTCATTAAAAATCTGGAACAATGGACAGATACATGAATATTTGAATTCTTTGTTCCTCATCTTTGAATGTTTTCTTATAGATACAGTTGATACAGTACACTCCATTCTGTATTTGTAGAAATTACAATGTGTTCTGTATTCTGTGTAGATGGCCAGTGACAGCACAGAGACCAGTGAGGCTGGTGAGGAGGAGGAGGAACATGAAGGGGACAATGACAACAAGGAGCGCATGCCTTTCATCCAGTAGGCCCAGGTACGGCACCACAACTGGCCTGGACACCTCAAAGGAAGGAGGTGGAGCGGGGGATTAGTTCCATAACAGATGACTCCACAACTCGAACTACGCACAGTGAACTCAAACTGTTGTACTGTATGTGAGTGTATGTTTGTGTGCGTGTGTGTGGGTCTGTTGTCTTTGTGTCTTTTGTTATGTAAGATGTTTGAAAGACATGAAAACTCATAAGACACTGGTTGTCAAAGTTGCCAATCAGCTAAAGTGCCATTCACTATCCAGTATTATGATGAGCATTGTGTTGCTGACCAAATGATGTTCAGAGATGCTAAGACCTATCTGCAGCCTCAGTGTTGTTCAATGTGTTCTATGGGAACCTCAACAAGGGAGCAAAGTAGGAACGGAGTGAATAAGGGGTTGATTATGTTGCTTTTAGGGAAAATACGAGAGTGCGTGATTGTGAAAGAGAACAGTAAGTGAGTGAGAGTGAACCAGGAACATAAGTGATATTGACCATGGTTGTACTCCTGTCTTGATGGTTGAAACAAGAGGGAAACTAGGAGGGTGAGTGTTAGCGTAAACGTCTCTAAGCTATATTCCCGTTTCTCTTTTACCACTATTATGATGACTCAGAAGTGAGATTCATTTCAGCTGCTTCATGAACACTAGTCACTCTGATCACCCCATTACCACTGAATACACAGCAAACCCAGAGCAGATTGGCCCTGGGCTATATACCTCCACCTGCTGCAGTGAGTCTATCAAAACCACTCTCTGAGATCGTTTTTCACCCTCCTCCCTCAGGTTATTTTCAGCAGTGTGTGAGCTAGGAGAGAGTATTAGGAAATGCCACTGTAAATGCCTGCTACCATGTTTACCGACACATTAGGGATCCGACCTTCTGCGGTATTGTTATGGGATCACCAGTGCCTTTGAGCTAGAAGTCTGCAGCAGTCTTGTAGAAGATTTCAGTATTTGAATTGTACCCATTCCACAGACACTCAATTTCATGGTGGTTCTGCCAAATGCCAGGCAGCATTCTGAGTGTGTTTCCTACATTTCTACAACTAATGAAAATAAGAAATATAACGTCAGCTTTTGGTCTCATCCGTAGTCTTCATTTCAGACAAACAATGCAGATAGAAATGGCATCGGGGTCAGGTGATGATGATGATTAACCACACCTGTTTCTGTTTAGTCTGTGTTCTTTCTGCATGTGTGTAATAAGTTGTGTTACGTTTACCTGCTGGTGCCTGTCTATAGTGTGCAATGCCTTCCAAATAGAGTGCCACAGAGAGGGAGGACTAAAGACACATTCACTTACAGATGAGCTTTTGGGCCATCAAGAATGGAAGTACTATTGCTGTGGATACCATAGGAGAGGAGTTATTCATATCAGATGTTAACATCTCATGTGAGATCTGGTATGACAACTGCATTGTGCTACTAGTATTATCCATATGGAAAGTGTGAAATTAATCGTCCAACGTACAAAGCTATTTATTCATAAAAATATGAAACTACCATTGATGTATGGAGATGAAAGCTACTGAATTGCCTTGTTATAAACAGTAAATCTAGCTACGGCAGATGTGTTTCATATAATTGCAAGCTTACATATTACTTTCAGGAGTATTCCCACACCAAAAAGAAAATGTACAGACACAGTATAAACAGCATACAATTTCTTGTAACTTTGTAAGTGAATAGAAAAGATGATACATGTTTGTATGTACCCTGATGTCTGTATGAGAAGAAAGGGCCCAGTTATTACATGGCTGTAGAAGTGATTGGAATGTAGCCAGCTGTGCTTCTCCAAACGAACCACCCACTGGTGAAGAAATACAGTTCTACACATTTCATTGATCTTTCATTTGCCACTCACAATATTCGTATGATCTTTAATTAACTAAGTCACATTAAATGTCACAACATTTTATTTCAAATATTTTATTAGCTACGTCACAACATTGCACCTATTTCCTTTCATGATAGACTTGGCAATGGTGCTGGAAATCAAGTATATTAATGAAGGACAACAGTACATCTAAATGTGAATGTCTCTTTGGGTTTTCCTGTTCGTCTAGGTCTAGAGTGTAGAGTAACTTGCAGTGTGTCTGTCTGTGTTTCCATGGGAGGTCATTATGATGGATAGTCAACTTGCCTTAAAAGTAAAAAAAAAAAAAAAAAAAAGATAAACAAACTATGTAGGCGTGTTTAGTACTGTAGTTGGAACCTGATTACAGACTTATATGAAGATATTGTTTAACTGTATTTGTTGGTATTAGTGGTTTTGTTATGTTATACTGTACGTAGTCCAGTTCTGTTTACATTAATAAATGTATCTGCAGAGCATTCTGGGAAAGCTGTGTGTTTTTCTTGGCCTGTGTCATTTTCAGGTTTTCTCCACAAGCCACCCTGTGAAAGACTCCCTATAATATCACACTTTCATAGGCTGAGGTATTTCTCCATGAAAGTACAATATGAAAAATGATTTAAGCTTTAAATCCATGGTAACTTTCTCACTGTAAATGACTTGCCTGTTAACAACGGTAAATAGACTTTGACCATGGTTACTTTAAGTAGCGCTGCATATTTCTTAGGTTCTTGTCTTATTAGGTCATAAGGATTCAACATAAATTACTGATTTGCATCTCTCCCAATCACATTGAATCTTGATATTCTCTTATCATCCCTTTTCCATTTATAGCAGTGGGGTATGTAACACCTTTATTATGCAATGTAAATTAGGTTGGTCCTTTGCTATTTACTGGCAGGACGGTGGCCTTTCACAATGTCACCACCACAACTTCCTATAAATCAAATACAACTGTGATAACAAATGTTCGGCCTTTTGTCAAGCTCCTATCCCCCCACAGTAATGTAACTCAAATGGGTGACCTTTGTCAATGTCCTATGTGCTATTTATAGCCACTATCATCTATGCCTACAGAATTTATCTCTCTGACTGGCATAAACATAATTTATGCAGAAGATATGTTACTGTTTTTATGCTCCAATGCTGTAATCTATTTGAAATATGGATTGCATCCTTTTATCATTGTGTAGCTAAACCACTTTAACTATGCGGTCATATTGCACCTCTCAACAGCCCTAGACTATTATCTGGATGAGACCAGGGTTCCAGAGTGTTGTTACGACATTGTGATTACTTTTCAATGTTGCTCTTCAGGTTTTGGGAATTAATTCATGCAAATGGTTTCACACAGACATTATATGTACTGTACCATTACATCTAATCACATTTGAAAGGTATCTCTTCATTCATTTTTAAGTGAGCCTCTGAGACGCCTTTTGGGCATCCTGGCTCTCTCAATCAGACAGCAGAGTTTTTCTTAACACTGCACCCCTCTTCCATCTGATCTGTCTACTCGACAACATCACAGACTAAAAAGAACCTCTGCTGCACCAGAGCAGGTAGCTGGACTTTCTCAGCTCTATTAAGCTCCATGTTTTCCATGGTTACACAACTAAATCTTTATATTTTTCCTGCACATTTGAATGAGATATAATTAGAGTTGACAAGCAAAATGTCATCATCCTCATAATGTTTTGACGCATTGGAAGACCTATCTATGTATTTGGTCATACAAATGATTTTGGTGGCATGGCATATAAAGTAACACATCTCGTCTTAGCCATCTCGGGAGTAACAACATTTATTTTTTTTATGATTAATTTACCGTGGGTCAAATGTATCCATGCACAGGAGAGTTGTGGGAGGTCACATACAGAAGCTGTCAGATATTCTCATACAGAACGTTCTGTGCAGTATTGCAGTCAATAAATTTACGGCTTGTTTGTGAAATTGGAAAACGCTAAATGAATTGCACCGTGTCCCAAGTAAATATTTATGAATGGGCAGAAACAGGGGCATCATTGTTGTCACCCCCACCCATGGTATTTGAGTTGCCCCTGACGTTTGAAAAAACCCAAAGTTACATAGTGTCAGCCAATGAGAGGTGAATCACTGCAGGAGCAAACTGGGCCTGTATTTAGTGAACTGCCCACAGTGCTTTGGGCTCCTGTGCTTCTTTTGTCGAAATTTAGTGCAGAGATGGCACGTCTGGTTCTCCCCATCTTTTTGGTTCTCTCTCTCACCTTGCTCCACCAGGGATATAGCCGTCCATCTCGTACCAGGAAAGCAGTGCCAGCATCACAGAGGGGTGATACTCGTCATACACACTAAACTAAACTTCAGTGGCTCTACTATGTTTTTCTGTACATTTTTCTCTCTGACATGCCTGCCTGCTTGTCTGTGTTTCTATGGCGTTACAGCGGCAGATGAGGATGATGTAAAGTCGCAGCTGGAGAAGCTGTGACAGGAGGTGAACTCTCTGAAGGAGATCTCAGCTCTGCAGACAGGTATGCTGAGCTGGCTGCTCTGTGCGCTCATACTAAGTGCTGCTTTATGGCCAGGAAGGTTTCAAAGAGGGAATGCTTCTCATGGGGAAACAGTGCAGATTTAGCAGTTACTCTATGTTTCTTATGGGTTAGGCAAGTGTATACTGTATGTACCTTTGGTACATGCACTCTTAGAGGAAAAAAAGGTGCTATCTGGACCATAAAAGGGTTATTCGGCTGTCCCCATAGGAAAACCCTTTTAGGTTCCAAGTAGAACCCTTTTGGTTCCAGGTAGAACACAAAAAATAGGGTTCTCCTATGGAGAGAGTTGAAGAACCCTTTTGGCAACTCTTTTTCAAATAGTGTGGAATCGATGCAGAGAAATTCTGATTTTATATTTCTTATGGTAATTCACACGAACCCCAGACATCAGGTTAGCATACCCTTTCATTTGTCATTTACTAATATGCTCAGTTACCAGTAGAGGGCAGGAGTACTCTTACCTTCAACCTCATGCCTCGCCACAGCAATAATGTTGACAGCACTGAGTCATGTGCTGGGGAAGATAATGCTGTTGAATTTCTTCGTAAAGGCCTTGGAGCGCATTGCGAAATGTATGATGATGGATATAAAAGTATTATGATGAGACAGGTTCTTTATACAGGGAGGGTGGAAGAACATAGTGTTACTGTCGCATATAGTAAGTATGCCTCTGTCTGAGTTCCCTCCCACTGAAAGGGCTTATGTCTTATTTTGGGAACTTGGTTTAGGAAACATGTATACAGATAAAAACCTTTGCTTAGTCCTACTAGTCCTCATTATGTCTGATTGAAATTCTATAGATAAAATATCAGTGAGACATTATACACCAATATATCATGGCGATATACAGTGGGGAGAACAAGTATTTGATACACTGCTGATTTTGCAGGTTTTCCTACTTACAAAGCATGTAGAGGTCTGTAATTTTTATCATAGGTACACTTCAACTGTGAGAGACGGAATCTAAAGCAAAAATCCATAAAATCACATTGTATGATTTTTAAGTAATTCATTTGCATTTTATTGCATGACATAAGTATTTGATACATCAGAAAAGCAGAACTTAATATTTGGTACAGAAACCTTTGTTTGCAATTACAGAGACCATACGTTTCCTGTAGTTCTTGACCAGGTTTGCACATACTGCAGCAGGGATTTTGGCCCACTCCTCCATACAGACCTTCTCCAGATCCTTCAGGTTTCAGGGCTGGCGCTGGGCAATACAGACTTTCAGCTCCAGCCAAAGATTTTCTATTGGGCTCAGGTCTGGAGACTGGCTAGGCCACTCCAGGACCTTGAGATGCTTCTTGCGGAGCCACTCCTTAGTTACCCTGGCTGTGTGTTTCGATGTCATGCTGGAAGACCCAGCCACGACCCATCTTCAATGCTCTTACTGAGGGAAGTAGGTTGTTGGCCAAGATCTCGCGATACATGGCCCCATCCATCCTCCCCTCAATACGGTGCAGTCGTCCTGTCCCCTTTGCAGAAAAGCATCCCCAAATAATGATGTTTCCACCTCCATGCTTCACGGTTGGGATGGTGTTCTTGGGGTTGTACTCATCCTTCTTCTTCATCCAAACACGGCGAGTGGAGTTTAGACCAAAAATGCTCTATTTTTGTCTCATCAGACCACATGACCTTCTCCCATTCCTCCTCTGGATCATCCAGACGGTCATTTTCAAACTTCAGAAGGGCCTGGACATGCGCTGGCTTGAGCAGGGAGACCTTGCGTGCGCTGCAGGATTTTAATCCATGACAGCGTAGTGTGTTACTAATGGTTTTCTTTGAGACTGTGGTCCCAGCTCTCTTCAGGTCATTGATCAGGTCCTGCCGTGTAGTTCTGGGCTGATCCCTCATGATCATTGATGCCCCACGAGGTGAGATCTTGCATGAAGCCCCAGACCGAGGGTGATTGACCGTCATCTTGAACTTCTTCCATTTTCTAATAATTGCGCCAAGCAGCTTGGTGAGCAGCCTTCTCACCAAGCTGCTTGCCTATTGTCCTGTAGTCCATCCCAGCCTTGTGCAGGTCTACAATTTTATCCCTGATGTCCTTACACAGCTCTCTGGTCTTGGCCATTGTGGAGAGGTTGGAGTCTGTTTGATTGAGTGTGTGGACAGGTGTCTTTTATACAGGTAACAAGTTCAAGCAGGTGCTGTTAATACAGGTCATGAGTGGAGAACAGAAGTGCTTCTTAAAGAAAAACTAACACGTCTGTGAGAGCTGGAATTCTTACTGGTTGGTAGGTGATCAAATACTTATGTCATGCAATAAAATGAAAATTAATTACTTAAAAATCATACAATGTGATTTTCTGGATTTTTGTTTTAGATTCCGTCTCTCACATTTGAAGTGTACCTATGATAAAAATTACAGACCTCTACATGCTTTGTAAGTAGGAAAATCTGCAAAATCGGCAGTGTATCAAATACTTGTTCTCCCCACTGTATATTTCAAATTCTTCAGTAATATTTGAACATGGTATGTAGGGTTATTGACGGAGGAATTTTGAAGGAGATACATGTACTAAACTGCTTCCCTCTGCTTCTAATTTGTCTCCATGGTATCAATGCTCACAGGAAGTGTTACCTGACCAGAGGAACCCAAGCACTACCATGAGGCCAACGAACACTGCATCACATGGGGTGGAACACTTGCCACTCCACGTGACCTTAATGAAAACAATGTCCTGAGGGACTATGCCAAGAGGAGTGCGCCAGGTACCAAGGAGTTCTGCATTGGTGTGACAGACATTGTGAAGGAGGGCCAGTATGTAGACATCAACAGCATTCCCATCAGCTACTTCAACTGGGACAAGACCAACAAGCAGCTCAGGGGACAAAGAGGGAGAGCTGTGTCGTGCTCTCACTGGCTGCACAGGGAAAGTGGCATGATGAGGTCTGCCTTGGCAAGAAAAAGTACATTTGTGAATAGCCCATTCCCTAACTTGTGTACCACCATGGAGACCAGATGGTTGTTGACAACCTGATGATAATTTATGCTCGTCATTAAAAAAATACATATGTTATGGTACCACACTGGTTTGTGAGTCTCTCTTTCACCTTCACTGAGTCGTCTGTATTATACAGCTAATTTATGAGTTAGTGAATTTGTAGGGAAGTTGAAATTCTAGGTAAACAATTCCCTTCTGTACTCCCACTTGCAAAAATGATTGTTAATGTGTTCATTGTTTAATAGTTATTTTAAAATAATGAGTAGATAGGGCACACTGTTAGGCCTACCAAAATATGCCACTCAATGATTGGTATAGGACTAGACCTTACAGTAGATTCTATTCCAATCTGTGATATTGTCCATAACTGACAGACAAAGTTACATCCATACATAGGCCTACATACATACAGGTAACTGCCAAAATAAAGGAAACACCAAACAAAGTAACCACGAGCCAGGACAGCTTCAATTCACCTTGGCATAGATTCCACAAGTATCTAGAAGTCTATTGGAGGGATGCAACACCATTCTTCCATGGGAAATTCCATAATTTGGTGTTTTGTTGATGGTGGTGGAAAATTCTGTCTCAGGCGCCACTCCAGAATCTCCTACAAGTGTTCAATTGGGTTGCGATCTGGTGACTGAGATGACCCTGGCATATGGTTTACATCGTTTTCATACTCATCAAACCATTCAGTGACCACTTGTGCTCTGTGGCAGGAGCATTGTCATCCTATGGGGGGATAGCCATGGCAGCCAAAATAATGGCCTGCCCAGCATTTTTATGCATTACCCTAAGCATGACGGGGAGTTTAAATCAGGAACCAAATCTGTGTGGAAGCACCTCCCTTCAATATACATTATATCACTAATTTACTCAAGTGTTTGCTTTAATTTTGGCAGTTACCTGTACATACATTCCCTACAGACTTGCTCTAAGTCCGTAGGTTATCAGTAACATCAGAGATGTTTAAGGATGTGACGATCATACCCTCTCTGGAATCTCGGGAAACTGAAGGCTGTCCATTTCCTCCCCATTGATAGCTGTGTGTTTGTGCTTAGGTGGTGTAACAGAAACTATCCTATATCAGTTTCATACAAGTTTTTATTAGTTTCAGTTTAGTTGTACAGACCCTCGGGTTGAAAAAACACATTATGTTTTTGTTCACCGTCGTAAAGTTTTCCTGTTGACATCGAGCTCGGGTAGATGGCTGTATAAATTGTCACACAAATGGAAATGGTGCCCAGCGAAGAGAACCAGCTCGTACCGAAAGAGGTGAGATTATCATAGCCAGTTACAGAACGGGGTTCTGGCAACAACGGGCCCTTAGTAATGATCTTTATGACAGTCAATGATACAAGCAACTTTTTAGAAGTTAGCACAGAAAAGTAGTTGGTGGCATTATCTACTGACGCTTTAAAACCGCAATGATCGAGTTGGCTAACTAACGTGAGCTTTCATCTAGCTAGTTAGCAAAGGTTGCTAGCATGCTAACCTTAGCGAGCTACTGTAGCTTTAAACCCGATTGTTTCGCTCAAAACGGCGTAGTAACGTTTAATTAGGAAACTGGTGGACAACAGTGCTAGCTACATGGGAAAAAATAAAATTGTAGAGTATTATTTCCTAGTATTTTTTTGTGGCTAGCTTTATCATAATGTCGTTAGACATTGCTTTGAGGTGCTGGTAACGTTATCTTGTAGCTGGCTAGCTTGTCAAAGCAAAGGCAAACTAGCCAGCTGGACGAGGTTGTTGATGACTAGCTACCTTGCTAGTTTCAGATCGGGTAAACAATGGAGTCCTTGTTGCTGTCAACGTTAGCAAGCCAGTTAGCGAGAGCTAGCCAGCTGGTTATATATTTTTCTAAACATCAGTCTCAAATGACTACATTTTGGTTTCATAGCTAACGTTAATTAACTATGATATATCTTATACAAACATTTTATTAGTTAGCTGTGAATATTATATGTTCAGTGTAATTTAACTAGCTAACGTTAACTAGTAATACTACAATACCCTCCTTTGCTTCATACAATTAGGTCTAACTGTTAATAGTTAACAATCTAAACGTTTTTGTGTCAGTATCTCCTTATTTACATTTCATAGGGTTGTTTTTGTATCCACAATTTCCACACGAAGATTTATTGTAGCTAATCCGGCCACTGTTTTGGCTGAGCGATCGTGCCAGGGGCTGTAGAAAAGTTCCAGGCCTGTAGTCAGTGAACTGCCTTCTTTCATTGCAATTAGAAATAATTACATTGCCATTTGACATTGTGTTAATGGATTAACCAACCTTTTGAAAATTATACTATAATCATCACACAATCCAAATCTTATATTAATAAAGAAATGTGAATCTATCTAGCTGAGAAATAACATAATTGCAGATCAAGGATAAAGACAAGGAGTGTTGAGCCACTGTTTAGGCTGGTATTAGGGCTGAGACTGGAATGTTGACCTCAGTAGGATGATACATTTCTTTAAAATTGAATTTACTCTAGTTTTAATCTGCTCTGGACAGCCTCTCTCTCAATAATCAAGTGTTCCCAGTGCTGAAGGTCCAAGCCACTGTGCTCAGCGACGCCTCGATCGGTCCTCTCTCCATCCCTAGTCATGCGGCTGAACCCATTATTTCAGCTCTATGCAGGGCTCCACATCCGAATGCTGATGACAATCTCCAACCTTACGCACATTGCTGCCTGGGCTGCTGTCACTCTGCATTTGAGCATGGCTAGAACTCATTTTTCAGTTGATGTCATGTGTAAAATAATGGAGAATCGGCTTCGTTATCCATTAACTAAGCAAGATAACTTATTTAATTTGCCTCAATTTTGAACTGGAACAGGTTAGGCGACTTGAAATAGTTTTTTTGACATAACCAAAACTCAGTTAAAATATTTTATTGTCCAACCAATGAAGGCAATAGTCAGTATTTGAATCAGTAGCTTCACATTAGTCGCTCCAGCCTGTTGCGTTGTCCAGAGGGAACTGGTTGGTTTAAACTTTGCAGAGCCACCTGCTAGCTTCTGTTAAAGCGCTTGACAGAAGTTGTGTGCAGTGGGATGAGTCAGCGGGTGGAGGGTGTTTTCGGCGTCTGGGGTAAGACTTAGTTCTCAATCTGGCATTGGGCATATGCACACCTACTGATGTATTGTTATAAAATTGTTCCAGTTTCATCAAGTACAACAAGGTCTTCAAGTCTATTTTATTCTCGAAGGTTGTGTAAGCTAGCTTCAAACGCTCATATAATTTCCTCTGTGGTGGTGGCCTTTGCATAGCTCCATTTCGGGAGCAGGCTTTCCTAGGAGATAACAGGACATTTAATACTGTGTAAGGGCTATTGTATTTACGTTCATTGTCATGTTTGTTTTTCCTTGATTTGGTAAACTTAAGTTTCAGACTTTTCATAAAATGTCCCTAGTATGGTTCTTCTTTCAGGGAAATGTTAAATGTTTGTCAGATGTGCAAATGCATGTTAATGCAATGTAATTCCCATGACAACTCACGTTAGGCCTAAATGTTCTTTTAAAAACCAAGTCCCCAAGCTGGTTACGTTTAACAATCCCTCTCTTACTTTCCCTTCATGCAATGGTCAGTTCTTGAGAAAGAACATGCATAGAAAAGTTTCAGTATCTGTTTCAGGAAGTCATTAGACCTCAGGTGCTACTGTAAAACCAGGAAGTAAAGATCCACTTTTTTTTCTCACATATTGTCATGTGGATTGAAGAACAATGTTTATCTTACAGACTCGACTGACTTGAAAAGGAGACTGAAGTTCTGCTGAAATTCAGGGTTTTCTGCCAGCCAGTTACTATAGACCAGGTTGTTCTCTCACCCTCTGAAGGCTCATCAACAGTGTTGCTGTAGGCCTACTGATGCAGGGTGTTTGTTTGCTGTAATTTGCCCTGTTGGCAGGAAGATGTTTTTCAGGGTCACCTGACTGGATCAATAATGATTTAACCGAAATTCAGACTAATAACTCTGGTTTTAGATAAGTAATAATTCTACTGTGTTTGTCACTTAGCCTAGATTCTCATATCTGTTCTGTGTAGTGCGATTGTCTGGGCTCTGTTGAACCTACGGCTGCATGTCAGCACCTTGCAACATTATCTGTGATTATAAATACCCTAATCTGATAATTCACTCGTGTGTGTGTGTGTGTGTGTGTGTGTGTGTGTGTGTGTGTGTGTGTGTGTGTGTGTGTGTGTGTGTGTGTGTGTGTGTGTGTGTGTGTGTGTGTGTGTGTGTTGACATCTGCGGCTTGTTTGTATCATCGGCCTGACAGATTTTGCCAAGATCACCAGCTTTACATAGTTACTTTAGGATGGTCACTTGTTCTGTCTGTGGTTTTAATAATACCTACAGTATATTACTGGTGGTCTTTAGAAGTGAATTGAAAGCGTGCCATTCCAAATTAGTTTGTCTGAGCCGGTGTGCTTGTGGATACATAGAGAAACTCTAGCATGTTGCGTAACTGTTTCCCTTCTCGGTAACAGCTGTTTGCACTGTTTTAATCTTTTATGTGTTTTTCACCCCTCCTCCCCATGTGTCATTAGGGTATGTTTTGGAGTTGCAGGCAGAGTATTTTCAATGAGATGAAGAAGAGGTTTTCTCAGGTAGTCCCTCCTAGTCGAGTGGAGTGACTGTGTGCAGTTTACTGTGTTCGGTTTGTTGATGACTGCATGGAGCCTCCGTTTTTTGCGGTCTTGAATGTTTAGCCAACCTACTACCAGCTGGTCACTGTGCCTAGACCATAACAAAATATTAACTAGAACAGAGGGCTGATTGAGTGAGGGCCAGTTTTGTTCACCAAAATGGCAGTAACACCAGCCCAACATGACACACAGGCTATGCATGTAGGTTAAATAAACTGACCATAGGAATGTTTGTTTAGGGGATGACTCATTTTAATCCTTTAAGAAAATACAAAAGGTTCTTGAATTAGGAAACATTTGACAAATGTCAACACACCACACACATGGATTAGAATTGTGGACAATTAAAGGTCACAATAAGCTAGAGGTCGACCGACAATGATTTTTCAATGCCAATACCGATTTATTGGAGGACAAAAACAGCCGATACCGATTAATCGGATGATTTTTATTTTATTTGTAATAATGACAATTAAAACAATACTGAATGAACACTTATTTTAACTTAATATAATACATCAATAAAATCAATTTAGCCTCAAATAAATAATGAAACATGTTCAATTTGGTTTAAATAATGTAAAAACAAAATGTTGGAGAAGAAAGTGAAAGTGCAATATGTGCCATGTAAGAAAGCTAATGTGTAAGTTCCTTGCTCAGAACATGAGAACATATGAAAGCTTGTGGTTCCTTTTAACATGCGTCTTCAATATTCCCAGGTAAGAAGTTTTAGGTTGTAGTTATTATAGGAATTATAGGACTATTTCCCTCTATACCATTTGCATTTCATTAACCTTTGACTATTGCATGTTCTTATAGGCACTTTAGTATTGCCAGTGTAACAGTATAGCTTCCGTCCCTCTCCTCGCTCCTCCCTGGGCTCGAACCAGAAGCACAACAACAACAGCCACCCTTGAAGCAGCGTTACCCATGCAGAGCAAGGGAAACAACCACAGGCTCAGAGCGAGTGACGTTTGAAACGCTATTAGCGTGCGCTAAAGAGCCAGCCATTTCGTTACACCAGCTTCATCTCGGGAGTTGATAGGCTTGAAGTCATAAACAGTGCAATGCTTGATGCACAACGAAGAGCTGCTGGCAAAACGCACAAAAGTGCTGTTTGAATGAATGTTTACTCGCCTGCTTCTGCCTACCACTGCTCAATACTTAGATGCTTGTATGCTCAGTCAGATTATACGCAACGCAGGACACGCTAGATAATATCTAGTAATATCATCAACCATGTGTAGTTAACTAGTGATTATGATTGATTGTTTTTATAAGATAAGTTTAATGCTAGCTAGCAACTTACCTTGGCTTACTGCATTCGCGTAACAGGCAGTCTCCTTGTGGAGTGTAACGAGAGAGAGGTAGGTCGTTATTGCGTTGGACTCGTTAACTATAAGGTTGCAATATTGGATCCCCCGAGCTGACAAGGTAAAAATCTGTCGTTCTGCCCCTGAACAAGGCAGTTAACCCACTGTTCCTAGGCCGTCATTGAAAATAAGAATGTGTTCTTAACTCACTTGCCTAGTTAAATAAAGGTGTAAAAAAAATATATTTAAAAAATCTGGAAATCGGCACCCAATAATACCGATTTCCGATTGTTATGAAACCTTGAAATCGGCCCTAATTAATCGGCCATTCCGATTAACCGGTCGACCTCTAGTTATGACATTCATGTGTGAGTATTAGAATGCCCTAACCACTGACTGTAGTCAAATCGCTCAGCTCCCTGAATGCATGCAAATAAGCTGCTGATAATGTTTTGTTTTAATATTTTGTCATGAAGTAGAAAACTGAATGGAGATGTGTGATCTGCGCTCAAGGTGTTTGTGTGTGTCCTGTATCCTACAGATAGAGAATGCGTCAGAGGAGCCCAGAGTGCTGTGCATAGTCCAGGACACTACCAATGCGAAGACGGTCAACGAGAGGCTCACCCTCAACCTGCCAGCCTCCACTACTCTCTCCAAACTCTTTGAGGATGTGGCCCACAAGGCGAGCTATGTGAACGGCACCTTTGACCTGGCATGGGGCAAGACCGGGGACATGGTGAGTCTGTGTCCTAAGACAACGTTATGATCCCAGGTCCCTTCATTGGATCCTGATTGGGGGGGTTTACATAGACCAAACTCCTCCAACACGTTCGTCGTTGTTTGCTCCTCCACACATGGCTACACTGTTTACTGTATGTCAGCTGTTCTACTGAGCTGTACTCAATGACCAACGGCTTGAAATGGTGCTGTTTGGATCCTCCCCATCGGGTGTAAATGGCTTTGTTTGAATGTACGCCAGTCTCTTTCCTGTCCCTGAAGTAATCTGAGGCTGGAGTTATCTCACGAGTAGGTCAGTGGATTAAGCTCTATTTCCATAGCTGGCTACTCTTCCCCCCCTCATCCTCCTCCTCCCTCCCTCTCCTCCAGCCAACATTACAAGGGTAAACACTGATGCTTCATAGCATGCTCCCCTAGCTGGTCCTAAAAGGTCCTTTTTTAACTGATCAACATGGGGAGGATTCTCGTTCTGAATTCAATGTGAACCAATTTGATTTGACAGGTTGATTATGTTGGGTTGTATTGTGGGGATCTACTGATATTTTTCTCTCAAATCCTAGTTTTATTTTGTTTACGTCTGCAATTATTTTTTCATGCTCAGACCTGCCTGTCCAAACTGAAGGGTGTTTTTTTTATTTCTGTTCTCCCCTAGGGGTCGCTGGATCCCAGCAGTGAGACGTCCCTCACTGAGTCTGGGTTCGAGCCCGGGAAGAGGAACTTCCTCCAGCTCACAGACAAGGACGGAGAACAGCCTCAGATTGCATCGGTGAGTGAGTGGGGAAGATAAAATTAAGTTAATGGTTTTAATGACTACCAGCATGCCTTGGGCATTCTCCTTGGAGGAGGGATTGCATGCAGTTTGTTCTTGGTAGACTAGTGGTACAAATAAGCTGAAGCTTAATTCTCCTTTGTGTAGGATGAGTCGGGGACAGCGGGCAGCAGTGGTCTGGATGACAGCTCCCAGGAGCGCTTCATCGGCCCGCTGCCCAGAGATGGCACGGTGGGCTGCAGCAGCGACTACAGCAGCCCCAGCTACTCCTACTCCTCCATCCTCAACAAGTCTGACACAGGTACACCCTCTGTCAACAGCATAGACTTGACCTCACTTCCTTTTACGTAACCCCCCTGACCACTCACTTAATGAAGCAGATGCAAAGCTACAGGACTGTTTTGCTAGCACAGACTGGAATATGTTCCAGGATTCTTCCGATGGCATTGAGGGGTATGCCATATCAGTCACTGGCTTCATCAACAAGTCCATTGATGACGTCGTCCCCACAGTGACTGTACGTACATACCCCCAACTAGAAGCCATTGATTACAGGCAAAACCCGCACTGAGCTAAAGGGTAGAACTGCCGCTATCAAGGAGCGGGATTATAACCCGGAAGCTTATAAGAAATCCCGCTATGCCCTCCATCGAATCATCAAAGCGTCAATTCAGGACTAAGATTAAATCATACTACACCGGCTCCGATGCTCGTCGGATGTGGCATGGCTTGCATACTATTAGACTACAAAGGGAAGCACAGCCGCGAGCTACCCAGTGACACAAGCCTACCAGATGAGCTAAATTACTTCTATGCTTGCTTCGAGGCAAGTAACACTGAAACATGCATGAGAGCATCAGCTGTTCTGGAAGACTGTGCTCACGCTCTCCGCAGCTAATGTAAGACCTTCAAACAGGTCAACATTCACAAGGCCGCAGGGCCAGACTGATTACCAGGACGTGTATTCTGAGCAGGCGCTGACAAACTGGCAAGTGCCTTCACTGACATTTTCAGCCTCTCCCTGTCTGAGTCTGTAATACCAACATGTTTCAAGCAGACCACCATAGTCCCTGTGCCCAAGAACACTAAGGTAACCTACATAAATGACTTCCGACCCTTAGCACTCACGTCTGTAGCCATGAAGTGCTTTGAAAGGTTGGTCATGGCTCACATCAACACTATTATCCCAGAAACCCTAGACCCATTCCAATTTGCATACCACCTCAGCAGATCCATAGATGGCAGATCCATAGATGCAATCTCTATTGCACTTCACACTGCCCTTCCCCAGCTAGACAAAAGGAACACATGTGAGAATGCTATTAATTGACTACAGCTCAGCATTCAATACCTTCATTCATTCACGTGCCCTCAAAGCTCATCACTAAGCTAAGGATTTGGCATGGGTCCTCAGATCCTCAAAGGGTTCTACAGCAGCACCATGGAGAGCATCCTGCCTGACTGGTTGCATCACTGCCTGGTATGGCAACTGCTTGGCCTCCTACCGGAAGGCACTACAGAGGGTAGTGCGTACGGCCCAGTATATCACTGGGGCCAAGCTTCCTGCCATCCAGGACCTCTGTACCAGGCGGTGTCAGAGGAAGGCCCTAAAAATGGTCAGACTCCAGCCACCCTAGTCATAGACTGTTCTCTCTGCTACTCCACTGCGATTGGTACCGGAGCGCCAAGTTTTGGTCCAAAATACTTCTTAACAGCTTC
The DNA here is from genome assembly GCF_021184085.1 of Oncorhynchus gorbuscha. NCBI lineage: Eukaryota > Metazoa > Chordata > Actinopteri > Salmoniformes > Salmonidae > Oncorhynchus > Oncorhynchus gorbuscha. The sequence goes on from NC_060176.1 coordinate 17,736,707, forward strand.
TACCCCCAAGCCATATGACTCCTGAATAGCTAATCAAATGGCTACCCAGACTATTTTGCATTCCCCCCACCCCCACCCTTACGCTACTGCTACTCTGTTTATCTATGCAGTCACTAACTCTACCTACATGTACATATTACCTCGACTAACCGTAGCCCCTGCACATTGACTCTGTACCAGTACCCCCTGTATATAGCCTCACTATTGTTATTTTACTTCTGCTTTTTAATTATTTGTTTTATTTCTTTACTTATCTGCATTGTTGGTTAAGGGCTTGTGAGTCAGCATCCCACTGTAAGGTCTACACCTGTTGTATTTGGTGCATGTGACAAATAAAATGTAATTTAATGTCTTTCTCCCCCTCTGCAGGATATGTGGGTTTGGTGAACCAGGCCATGACCTGCTATTTGAACAGCCTTCTACAAACTCTGTTTATGACCCCGGAGTTCAGAAATGCACTGTACAAGTAAGTACTTGTTCTCATGAAGCTCTTTGTATTGTTTTACTAAACAACTGTATTTAATGGGAATAGTGTTGTCCTAAAACTATTTTCTACTTGTCCACTGTTCCCTCCAGCTGGGAGTTTGAGGAGTCGGAGGAAGACCCGGTCACCAGCATCCCTTACCAGCTACAGAGGTTGTTTTTGCTGCTGCAGACCAGTAAGAAGAGGGCCATCGAGACCACCGACGTGACCCGCAGCTTCGGCTGGGACAGCAGCGAAGGTGGGCTGTCGCACTGCTATTTCTAGACAACCCCCACCAGGCACCCTCCTGTAACCAGGAGTGGCCCAGGCTCAACCTCTTCTGATGTTTTGATAAAGGAACTGGAAGAGTGTGGGGAAGGGGTACTGTTTGTTTTGTCACACAGTTCGCTGTGTCTTAACTGATCCGTGTGTGTTTGTCTCTTCTGTGGTGTCTGCGTATCTGTGTTTGCAGCCTGGCAGCAGCATGACGTCCAGGAGCTGTGTAGGGTCATGTTTGATGCCCTGGAGCAGAAATGGAAGCAGACAGAGCAGGTATGAAAGAACAGTGAACCCTGACACTTGTCTAAACACTAATCCAGGGAGCCAATGAGGGTCCTCCCCAAGCCCAGATCAAAGGGCCTTCTGTAGGAAGGGGAGAAAGTGCCAGTAAGGCTGAGGGTTAGCCTTTTCTGATCTCAGGAGTTTGGTATAAACCGTATACACTTAATTCACTGTGGATAGAAGCACTAGGCTTGTGCACATGAGCTCCTGCGTTTAGCTGTATTTGTAAAGAATGCTCTGCATTATCTTTGTGGTTAATCAAAGTCCCATTTTGATATTTGCTATATTTCTGTCCCCAGCAGCAGTTTTCTCCACTTACGGTACTTATTTGAACTTCTATTATTGTTTTCTTCAACTGTTTGTTTGATTTTGTCATATAACAAACGACATATTATATGCATACAAAAAACGTGATTGGGATTGCACAATAAAGTTAGATTTATTTCTGTGGTCCCCAATGTTTTTTTTTTTTTTTTTTGGGGGGGGGGGGGGGGGGTGTTGACATACACTGAGTGTACAGAATATTAAGAATGCCTTCCTAGTATTGAGTTGCATCCACTTTTACCCTCAGAACAGCCTCAATTCATCGGGTCATGGACTCTACAAGTTGTCAAACTCGTTCCACAGGGATGCTGGCCCATGTTGACTCTAATGCTTCTCACAGTTGTCAAGTTGGCTGACTGTCCTTTGGGTGGTGGACCATTCTTGATATACATGAGAAACTGTTGTGTGAAAAAAACCCAGCAGCATTGCAGTTCTTGACAAATCTGTGCACCTAGTACCATACCTCATTCAACGGCGCTTACATTTATTGTCTTGCCTATACACCCTCTGTGCACACACAGTCCATGTCTCAAAGCTTAAAAGTCCTTCTTTTACCGGTCTCCTCCCTTTCATCTACACTGATTTTGAAGAAGTGGATTTCACAAGTGACATCAATAAGGGATCATAGCTTTCACCTGGTCAGGGAAAGAGCAGATGTTTTTAATGTTTTGTACATTCAGGGTAGAAACATTCCAGATATACAGACATGAAAATGTTTTCTACTTTTAAATCATTAGCCAACTTTTTACATTTTATTTGAAGTTATTGTTGCTGTGGTAGTTCCACTCAACAGTGGCGGAATATAAAAAAGGGTTCTTACCTGATATACTCTTACATTTAAAAATGTGATTATTTGAGTCTCTGGCACAGGTATTATGCTGGTGGGCATCTCTAACAAAATAAACAAATGGATAAGTATGTGAGGACCGAATCAGTGATAATTCTGTGGACCTTACCAGACCAAGTTCAATTAATACAATTCATTTTTACACACACAGCCAGCCTAGCTCCTTAAAATGCTGGACCCCCAGATGAGTACGAGTGCCGGTACAGTTAAAATAAAATTCTAACAAGCTCGTTTCAGCTGGTCTGTGGCTTGTTCTTTAGAATCAAAAGTTTTTAATTCCTAAATTATTGTTTAGATGTTTGTGGCTGCTGGTGAACCATGATGAGCACACATAATCAGTGACACTGAACTAGCTTACCTGCCAGACTCTTCAGGGTGTCAATATCAAGCCATTTTGAGGTCTAGCTAAGAATGACATTTTGGGGTTTATTTTTGTTAAACATAATCTCACAGGTCCGGTACCTATCACCTTTTGGTGTAACCTCTGAGTTTCCCACTTCGACACTAAAACAAGGGAACCTTGCAAGCGTTACTCTGGAATATAAGATGAATTCTGTTTTTCTAAGATGCAGAGAGTGTTTGTCAAAGCCATTTAGTAATATTGAATAATTCTGCAATAAGGATCTCTTCTAAGGCTTTGTTCTTTTGGGAAACCAATTGAGAAGAGTCATCCGCGTACAAAAACAATTTACAAGAGCAGGCTGATTTCACATTGTTAATGTACAGTAGGAAGAGCAGTGGACCAAGGACGCTCCCCTGTGGGACCCCACAGCTAATCTCCAGTTTACCATTAACATCCAACACTTGGACCAATTGGTCTCTGACTGCATAAGTCCCCATTTAACAGGTAATGGGCCTGCTGTTGCAGTCACATATTTAGTGAAATGTGTTGACTCTTGGAGAGGAGCCAGGTCATTGTCTTTGGGGAGTTTACGTTAGTATTGTGCTGGCATGGAGTTGAGGTTGTGTGAGTAGTATGTACTGTGTGAGCAGTGAAGAGCATGTTTCAGAGTTCTGAGAGATACATGTGAGTGTTGTGACTGCTCGGGCCTGACTCCCTGGTGTTGTGTCCCCCCTCAGGCTGACCTGATTAACCAGCTGTACCAGGGGAAGCTGAAGGACTATGTGCGCTGTCTGGAGTGTGGCTATGAGAGCTGGAGGATCGACACCTACCTGGACATCCCTCTGGTCATCAGACCCTTTGGGGCCAGCCAGGCTTATGGCAGCGTGGTGCGTGTCTCTCTGCCACCATCTCTTATGTCTCTACCCTTCTTCATGACTATAGAAGTATTAATCCAAGTGTGTGAAGAGATCAAAGCTATGATGGTCATTTGTGTTCACCACGCAGACACGGAAGTCCAGACCCTGCTGTATGCTCCTGCATTTTCCTGAGACTTTTAATAGTAAGACAGTGTAATGCGACGTAGATGTGGTTAGAGTTGTTACTGATACAGTGCCTTTGTGACTCACTGAAACAGGAGGAGGCTCTGCAGGCCTTCGTCCAGCCAGAGACTCTGGATGGGGCCAACCAGTATTTTTGTGAGCGTTGCAAGAAAAAATGTGATGCCCGTAAGGTGAGTATACAGACTAGTGATCTTGTTGATGTTAAGACCACACTTCCCTTTGGGTCATGGGAGAACTGATTGGGGAGGATGTTGAGTGATGGTCGTCACTGGTCTGGCCATTTGTGTTCTGACCCATGCGCTTTGCCCTCCCTCCACAGGGACTTAGGTTTCTGCACTTTCCCTACCTGTTGACTTTGCAGCTGAAGCGTTTTGACTTTGACTACACCACTATGCACCGCATCAAACTCAACGACCGCATGTCCTTCCCTGAGGAGCTGGACATGGGTCCTTTCATTGATGTGGAGGATGAGGTGAGACACACCAGCCCAGTGTGGCCTCCTATGTGTTTTATAGTCTAGATAGAATAATGATATCAGGCCCGGGGTGGAATAGTGCCAGGCGTTCAGGTCCACTCAAATTAGATTTTCGATTATGTTTCATGTATTAGTCATTTCAATGTCATCATTAATTCATGAGTGTAACTGATACCTAAACTCTGTCTGCTTTCTCTCTCTTTCCATCCCGCTCTTTGTTTTTGATCAATGCCCGCTCTCATAGAAATCTCCTCAAACGGAGAGCTGCACTGACAGCGGGGCAGAGAATGAAGGCAGTTGCCACAGTGACCAGATGTGCAACGACTTCTCGGCAGACGACGGTGTTGATGAGGGAATCTGCCTGGACAGCGCCAGCAGTACTGAGAGGGTCCTGAAGCCAAAGGTACCCAGCCTCAACACTGTATGTAATACCACACAAACCGTCCTTACATTCTAGCACCCGTACTCCCTGTGTTTTATAGCCCATCCTGGTCTGTTTGCATGTACTGCAATCTGCTGTCATTAGATTTAATTGTTAGCTAATTGTCTCTCCTGCCCCTGTCTCGTCTCCAGAGTTCATTGACCTTTGAGCTGTTCTCGGTCATGGTCCATTCGGGCAGCGCTGCAGGTGGCCACTACTATGCCTGCATTAAGTCCTTCAGCGATGGCCAGTGGTACAGTTTCAACGACCAGCACGTCAGCAAGGTTATTCTCAGTCTTCAAATAACTTATGTTTACTATGCATGTAATACTAGACAAAACAACTCGACCTACGCTTTAAATAGACTTAAGAAATTGATGCCTGTTATTGTAATATTCTATTGACATTTGTCAGAAACACAATGGTGGTTGTCCTGTGTGTGTGTCCTTCTATAGATCACCCAGGAAGACATCAGGAAAACATATGGAGGGTCCTCGGGGAGCAGAGGCTATTACTCCAGTGCCTTTGCCAGGTCAGTGGAGCTCCTGTCTCTGTCAATCTCTGGATTGATCTGAAATCAATATTTCCCCGAACACATCTCACTCCCACGCCTGGCTCTCCCCTCTTACAATCTCATTGTATGTACCTACTAATGCATGCCTACATGGCCAGAACATTACCAGTATCTGTTCACTTCACACACTAGAGGAAGCTTAATAGGGATGAACCGGGGCTACATTTTATTGAAGTCTCCCTGGGAGAAAAACAAGAGGGTGGTTATTCAGGCTAGGACAAAGCCCTGTTGATAACTGAGCTTTTACGTAATGCACTGTTCTTTCATGTGTTTGGAAAGGAAGATGGAACTCTATTTGGCTACTCATTTTCCTTTTCTCCATTTGCATTTAATAAGATGTTTTTCTGTTCCAACAGCTCTACAAATGCGTATATGCTGATTTATAGGTTGAAAGACCCCACAAGGAATGCAAGTAAGGGAAACCTATTAATCAAGTCTAGTTCCATTATCAAGTTTGCTTTTTAAATGTCTAAAATGACTGTTAAACTGTATTAAGTTACATATGTGGGTATAACAATCCTAGTAGGTTCTACTTTCCAAGTCTCTCTCAATGACTTGGACCCCCAGTTAGTTATGGTGATCTCTTGACTGATGGGCCGTGTTGTTACCACTGCAGAGTATCTGGATTGTGAGGACTTCCCTGAGCACATAAAGCATCTGGTCCAGAGGGAGAAGGAGTCTGAGGAGCAGGAGAAAAGACAGAGGGAGATCGAGCGCAATACCTGCAAGGTACATCCTCCTGTGGACTTTTCCATGGGCAACGGTGTCGGTCATTTGACTGAATGTTCTGTTGGTTTTCACAGGGGTTGTAATTGTTGTTAATTGCTCTGTATTTCTCTGTCAGATCAAGCTGTTCTGCATGCATCCGGTGAAGATGATGACTATGATGGAGAACAAGCTGGAAGTGCACAAGGACAAGACGCTCAGAGAGGCAACAGAGATGGCCTACAAGGTACGTCAGAGTGGAAGCTAGACGCGGAGGAAAGCATTGAAAGCTAATCTCACTCAGCAGCTGCAGTGCATACCAGCCAGAGGTCGGTGTCAGAATAGAGAGTGGTCCAAGGATAGACATGGTTCTAAGATTAAAATGGGGGTCGCAATGGCCAAGAGAAGCCTCAAAACATTCTCTTATGTGTCTATTAGCAATTGGATGCGTGTGTGTGTCTTTGGCCACCCATTCTGCCCCCTAGCTCATGGAACTGGATGGGGTGGTCCCGCTGGACTGCTGTCGCCTGGTCAAGTACGATGAGTTCCATGAGTACCTGGAGCGTTCGTACGAGGGCGAGGACGACACCCCCATGGGGCTGCTGCTGGGCGGGGTCAAGTCGTCCTACATGTTTGACCTTCTGCTGGAGACCCGCAGAGCTGAACAAGTCTTCCAGCCATACAAACCTGGAGGTCAGTAAAACACATTCAAGACTTAAAATATAATACTATAACTAGCAACTCTTTTAGCCTTTTCAGAAGTGAGTTGTGTGTGTGTGTGTGTGTCTCTGTAGAGGTGATGGTGAAGGTTCACGTGGTGGATCTGAAGACGGACACTATCGCCCCTCCCGTCAGCATCAGGGCCTATCTAAACCAGTCAATCACTGAGTTCAAGCAGCTCATTGCACAGGTAAGTTAGTTCAGACACTCCTCTTTAATTCTTCATTTATATCTAATACAGTCTAATCCAGCCTGATAGCCTATACTTGTAAAACCATAAAATCTGCCCGTATTTGTTTTGGGATCTGTGGTGAATTATCTCTCCGGTGTGTGTATTGTATTGTTGAAAGGCCACAGAGCTCTCAGCCGAAACCATGCGTGTCGTCCTGGAGCGCTGCTATAATGACCTTCGGCTTCTCTACGTGCCCAACAAGACACTGAAAGCAGAGGGTTTCTTCAGGAGCAACAAGGTCGCACTCCACTTTATTATTGTCCTTTCCAGCTTGGGTCTGCTGTGTTTAATGTTGTGTATCTGTAAACATTTTTCAGCAGTGCTTTGATCTCTGATGTAACAGAAATCTAATTTGTCCATTCTCTGGTTTCTCTTAGGTTTTTGTGGAAAGCTCTGAATCCCCAGATCACCAGGTCACCTTCACTGATTCCCTCTTGTGGAAACTGCTGGATCGCCATGGGAACACAATCCGCCTGTTTGTCTCGCTGCCTGTGCAATCCCCCGGCACCAACCGAACTATTTGCCAAAAAGTTGGTGGCGAAACTGAGTTCTCTGAGGGGTCAAAGGGCAACAGGAATTCCGTAGAGGCCATCCTGGAGGAGAGCACAGAGAAGCTGAAGAACCTGTCCCTCCAGCAGCAGCAGTGCTCCAGCACCAGTGACAGCCAGAAGACCTCAGACACCAGTGACTTCGAGCACATCGAGACCCCCTCACCCTCTCAGGAACCAGACTCCTCCTCCATATCTGCTGTTGTTGCAGTCGACAACCGAGAGCTGGAGAACCGGATCCGGGCGGCCGGCGGCGGGGTGGCCTACTCTGACCCAGAAACCCAGTTCCCTGGGGAGGAGCGCTCAGACTCTGAGGTGAACAACGACCGCAGCACGAGCTCAGTGGACAGTGACATCCTGAGCTCCAGCCACAGCAGTGACACGCTGTGCAACGCCGACAGCGGCCCCATTCAGCTGGCCAACGGCCTGGACTCACACAGCATCACCAGCAGCCGCCGCTCCAAGGCCAACGAGGGCAAGAAAGAGACGTGGGACACAGCCGAGGAGGACAGTGGCACGGACAGCGAGTATGACGAGAACGGGAAGAGCAAGGCAGAATCCTATTACCTCTACTTCAGAGCAGAACCATATGCACAGGAGGACGGCTCTGGGGAAGGAGGCCAGAAATGTACGTCTTCTCTCTGTATGATGATGATTCTGTACTCAGCAGTGATTTTGATTGCACAAAGTGTTTCTCAACCTTTTCTGTAATGGGGCTCGGGAAACTATGGTCTCCCTCCCCTAACCCATTCATATCTCTAATGGAAATGTATAATTCCCTTTGGTAGACATGTTATCTGAGTTTACTGATGGACATATATGAAGAGTTTGTCTACAATGTGAGTTTTTGATATTGTACTATATTTAATCTTTGGACAAATGGGGTTACTGGTTTTTACACAATTCATTAATCAAGTCCTGTAAATACATGTTCAAATGATCAAATCTTAATATTTGTTGGTATATATAATGTGTGTAGGAGATATCTCTATCTAAAGAAATCCACTCAGTCCTAGATTATAAGCAAATCCAATGAAGGTCAATGGAGAGTGAGGCCTGCTACAACATTCAATCAATCAATCAAATGTATTTATTAAGCCCTTCTTACATCAGCTGATGTCACAAAGTGCTGTACAGAAACCCAGCCTAAAACCCCAAACAGCAAGCAATGCAGGTGTAGAAGCACAGTGGCTAGGAAAAACTCCCTAGAAAGGCCAAACCTAGGAAGAAACCTAGAGAGGAACCAGGCTATGTGGGGTGGCCAGTCCTCTTCTGGCTGTGCCGGGTGGAGATTATAACAGAACATGGCCAAGATGTTCAAATGTTCATAGATGACCAGCAGAATCAAATAATAATAATAATCACAGTAGTTGTCGAGGGTGCAACAGGTCAGCACCTCAGGAGTAAATGACAGTTGGCTTTTCATAGCCGATCATTCAGAGTATCTCTACCGCTCCTGCTGTCTCTAGAGAGTTGAAAACAGCAGGTCTGGGACAGGTAGTACGTCCGGTGAACAGGTCAGGGTTCCATAGCAGCAGGCAGAACAGTTGAACTGGCTCAGCAGCACGGCCAGGTGGACTGGGGACAGCAAGAAATCATCAGGCCAGATAGTCCTCAGGCATGGTCCTAGGGCTCAGGTCCTCCGAAAGAGAGAATTAGAGAGAGCATACTTATATTCACACAGGATAGAACAGGAGAAAAACTCCAGATATAACAGACTGACCACAGCCCCCCCGACACAAACTACTGCAGCATAAATATTGGAGGCTGAGAAAGGAGGGGTCGGGAGACAAATCAAATTTTATTTGTCACATACACATGGTTAGCAGATGTTAATGCGAGTGTAGCGAAATGCTTGTGCTTCTAGTTCCGACAATGCAGTAATAACCAACGAGTAATCTAGCTAACAATTCCAAAACTACTACCTTATACACAAGTGTAAAGGGATAAATAATATGTACATAAAGATGTATGAATGAGTGATGGTACAGAGCGGCATAGGCAAGATGCAGTTGATGGTATCGAGTACAGTATATACATATGAGATGAGTATGTAAACAAAGTGGCATAGTTTAGTGGCTAGTGATACATGTATTACATAAAGATGCAGTAGATGATATAGAGTACAGTATATATGTATACATATGAGATAAATAATGTAGGGTATGTAAACATTATATTAAGTAGCATTGTTTAAAGTGGCTAGTGATCTATTTTACATCAATTCCCATTATTAAAGTGGCTGGAGTTGAGTCAGTGTGTTGCAGCAGCCACTCAATGTTAGTGGTGGCTGTTTTAACAGTCTGATGGCCTTGAGATAGAAGCTGTTTTTCAGTCTCTCGGTCCCAGCTTTGATGCACCTGTACTGACCTCGCCTGCTGGACGATAGCGGGGTGAACAGGCAGTGGCTCGGGTGGTTGTTGTCCTTGATGATCTTTATGGCCTTCCTGTGACATCGGGTGGTGTAGGTGTCCTGGAGGGAAGGTAGTTTGCCCCCGGTGATGCGTTGTGCAGACCTCACTCCCTCTGGAGAGCCTTACGGTTGTGGGCGGAACTGTGGCCTCGTCCGACGATACCCCCGGACAGGGCCAAACGGGCAGGATATAACCCGACCCACTTTGCCAAAGCACAGCCCACACACCACTAGAGGGATATCTTCAACCACCAACTTACCATCCTGAGACAAGGCCGAGTATAGCCCACAAAGACCCGGACAGGAAGATCACGTCAGTGACTCAACCCACTCAAGTTACGCACCCCTCTCTCTTTCTCTTACAATCTCACATGTGTACACACCACAGACATTCACACGCTTGGACACCCATGCGCCCGCTCAAACAGCTGGTGGGAAAGTCCAACTGTTCTAAATGTATTTACAAATGCAGGTCTTTGAAGCTAATCTTGTTTAGTCTGATGTCCTAACTGCTTTATTTGAAAGTTTAGTTTGTGGGAACTGTAAAATTGTTATTTTGTAAATAAGTGTGGGTCGTTCATATGAATTTAACTTTTTTTTACAGCACCATTTTGATTTGAAGGACACCTTCCATACATGTTTGTCCATGGTAAAAGAGGTCAGAAAGTGCTCAAAGATTACACAGTTTCCGTACCCCACCCTACCATGAGACATCCATGCACACCTGCATGTGTGTATGTCTGTGGTATGTGTCCCCCCCTGCTTGTGAGAGAGAGGGAGAATGTTGTAGCAGGCCTCACTCTCCATTGACTTACATTGGATTGGCTTGCGCTGTAAAATAAGATTTGAAGTTTAAGATCTGAGAGCGGGAGAACGCTGTACAATGACTCTCCAATCTCCATTAAATCAGCGTGCATTGTATATACTCTAGGTGGTGGGTGTTGACAACAAAGAAACAGCAACACTTGTCCAAAGAATAAATATAGTTTGATACAGAAACGGCTGTAGTTCACAAACAAAATTGAGTTGAGTCATGAATCATGTATTTCTGCTTAAATATCAATACTATATGCTTTTAAACATTTTAATTTTGAAGTGTATTTCAAAATGCATATGCTGAAGTCATTTTTTAAGGTTTTTATTTCATTTAAATGATTAAATGTGAATGGGTTCATTTAAGATAAGCACTCACGTCAGTTATCTGACAGACCGGTGAGCAACACCTTGGGGGTTAAGAAACACTGGTTTAGATGCTCTTAGAACAAAATCCACATGTAGTATTTAATTACTGTTTTATGATTAGTTTGTTCCAACTAATTGAAACGTATGTTTTGGTGCTGTTTGCCTGTCAGGTGTACTGGTCCACGTGGATAAGAGGATAACTCTGTCAGCATTCAAACAGAACCTGGAACCTTTCGTGGGGGTCACCTCTACCCAGTTCAAAGTGTTCCGCGTCTACGCCAACAACCAGGAGTTTGAGAGTGTACGGCTCAACGAGACCCTCTCCTCCTTCTCTGACGACAACAAGGTCCGTAGCGTCTCACTATCTGCCCCTTTCAAAACATCATGACTCTTCTCAAAAGATAATGGTGTGTGTGTTTGTAAAAAAAGATTATATATATATATAGCTATCTATAAACATATCTATATATAGATATGTAGATATATGTATATATCTGATCCATGACGCTTCTCTTGGTCTTCTTACAGGTAACCATTCGATTAGGCAGAGCACTGAAGAAGGGCGAGTATCGGGTGAAAGTGTACCAGCTACTAGTGAATGATGCAGAGGTAAGGACCGGGATGTGCTGATGTTTCTTCAGACACAGAAGTGATTTTATTCGGTGTTGTGCAATTTCCTCACTTAACAGCAGCCTGTAGGTGTGTCACTGATGGATTTGTCACCAGGGTGTATTATGTGACAGTTGTATATGTCATTGTGTTTCATGCTTAAGTGTGTTTGTGTCTCTCCTCCCCAGCCCTGTAAGTTCCTCGTAGACACAGTGTTTGCTAAGGGCATGACTGTGAAACAGTCCAAAGAGGAGCTAATGCCTCAGCTGAAAGACCAATGCAAGCTGGACCTCAACATCGACAAGTGGGTTCCACCTTACACACTTAAAAACATGTACAGTCAAGTAACTCTAATCTGCATATCTAAGATGATCTATGTACACAATCTAATGCACATGAATGTATGGGCACACATCCAACCATACATCAAATATTATACACTTCAATCCCTTCCCTACATATTTTCTTATGAAAGCATTTGTTGGCACCGACTACTTGACTGTAAAAGGTTCCACAGTTGTCTTTGTGGTGATACAATCAGAATGTCAAAGTCTATAGTAATTTACCAGGCGTAAGTGCCTTGCTCAAAGGCACATCAACAGATTTTTCACCTAGTCAGCGCGGGGATTCAAACCAGTGACCTTTCGGTTACTGGCCAAATGCTCTTAACCATTAGGCTACCTGCTGCAGATCCTCTCACTTCAAAATATCATGGTCACCTTTGTTCTCTTATGGATGGGTACTGTGAGTGACCTTTTAAAGCACTGACTCACAGCTGATGCTTATTGCTAGAAGTGTTGTTGAATCCTAATTGTGTGTGGGGTCAGGTTCCGTCTCAGGAAGAAGACGTGGAAGAACCCAGGGACAGTGTTTCTGGACTACCACGTCTACGAGGAGGACATCAACATCTCCAGTAACTGGGAGGTCTTTCTGGAGGTTCTAGATGGTAATACTGGTTTGCTATTGTTTCGACTACTCTCTTCAGAGCAATTTGTAAATTGCCTCATGGTCATCATAGCCTGGATAGAGACAAACTTACACTCAAATATAGCACTGCTTTTATATCAAACGCCTATATTAGGTCACGTAAAAATGGTTTTAGAGGAAGATTTAACATAATTACTTTGGTAAAAGGGGGGAAAAAAACCTGTAGAGCTGAATTGTCTCTCCTCTGAATGAGTATCACTTGTGAGAGAGCGAAAGAGAGGCAGACGGAGACAGTGGGTGTGTGTGCTCAGCCAGCCCCAACCCTCCTCTCCTGCCCCTTTCCAGGACCGGAGAAGATGAAGTCCATGTCCCAGCTGGCTGTGCTCACCCGCCGCTGGACCCCCGCCCAGATGAAGCTGGAGCCCTTCCAGGAAGTGGTTCTGGAGAGCAGCAGTGTGGAGGAACTCAAGGAAAAGGTGTGTGTGTGTATTCACATACTGAATGTCGGTGCCAGGCCTTGTCCATGTCTGAGGCCACAGACACGCTGGCTTGCAAGGCAGCACTGGGATTGTCTTACCCACTAAGTGCTGCTCCCAGCAACATCACTGGGTCTGATGCACCACTTGGGAGTAGTGAGATGCACTGTAACTTTTCACATCACAGTATATAACATCAGCCTCTAGACCTTGAGATGCATAAGTAGATGTTGCAAGGTAAATTATAGGGCATGCTAAATTAATATTAAAAGGCCATTTGTGACATCAATTCTCTCTCTCCAGCTCAGTGAAATAAGTGGTATTCCTCTTGAAAACCTGGAGTTTGCCAAGGTAGGTAAACCGTTTTTGACACTAAGGATTTATTTTTTGCTCTTGCATTGATTCACTCCACTTAATTTCCTGAAATGTTTCCCAGTTTACTGACTGGCGTCCTGATTGTCTCCTGCAGGGGCGTGGAACATTTCCTTGTGATATCTCGGTTTTGGAGATCCATCAGGATCTGGACTGGAACCCTAAAGTGTCCACTCTGAATGTGTGGCCTCTGTACATCTGTGATGATGGTGCTGTGGTCTTCTACAGGTAAACCCCTCATGTTCAGGGAAAACTGCAGATATTTGGTTCAATATAGGTATATTCTGCAGAAAGTCTCACAGCTTGTGCTCTGGTGTTTCAGGGACAGCACAGAGGAGCCTATGGAACAGTCGGAAGATGAACGCAATGAGCTGATGAAGAAGGAGAGCAGCCGGCTGCTGAAGACTGGCCACCGGGTCAGTTACTCACCTCGTAAGGAGAAGGCCCTTAAGATCTACCTGGATGGGGGCCCGGTCAAGGACCCGGGGCAGGACTGAGGCCCGTCCCAGTTAGCTGGCTGGCCTGCCTGCCTGCCGCAGTGTAGCTTGGCCCGGCCAGGGGACCCTGTCTGGCGTGGGGCCCCACGTTGACTCGACGACGTCACCAGAGCGGTGCGTTTCACACGCCCTCTTTCATCCTCCCATCTGAGCTCTAGGGGAAAGAGTGGCTCAGAAATCATATTGTGCACTATAGTTTATTGTACTGTGAAGTTTAAAGGGAAGTGCAAAAGCTATTCAATTTTTGTTTTTAAATACCATACCGACAAATCAATTTAATGGAAATGTTCCAGACATGGGTGCACGATCAGAGTAGAGCTGTGTAGCCAGAGGGAAAGAAATGTCTTTCTGTTTCCTCTCTTCTCTGCGACACTTTATTTCTCCTCATCTCCCTCTAGCACTTGGTTTCTCGCTCTCCCCCTCTGTTATGCAGACTAGCAAGAGACTACCTGACCCATCTGTGAACATGTACCTGGTTCAAATTCTCCACATTTGAAATTGTATCAGGCTAGAGCGATGCTCGTCCCACCCACCCACTTTAGAGACTGTGAGTATAAAGCCAAGAGTATCTACAACAACAAACTCACTTTCAGTTTTCTTCCAGTTTCTTTGTCTTCTTTAATCCAAACTGCAGTTTATCGTCTTTGGCAAATTGATACGTTCACACTCAACATTTGAATGACCTCTGTATCTCTGATTCTATAAAGTGGTCATTTTTTAAATTTGCTGACGTTTATGCTGTTTTCCCAGAATGCCACAGTGTGCATCACTGTGGAAACTCCTCTTACTGTTGCTCCACCCACTTCTCTTTATAGGAGCACTGCCTCTGCCATTTCCTCCTGATTCACTGATATGTGTTAGTCTTCCAATTACCAAGGAAATGGCAACTAGACCACCAAGTAGACTACGTTAAGGCGCTCATCATTTTGTTCAATGTAAATTATTTTGATGTTATTGTGAGCGACCTCTGGCACACATTAAAAACATTTTGTCTGTATTTAACCTTATGTTAATTTAGAAACATGTTTATTTCCTCTGTCGTTTTTATTTCTGCACGATGTGAATGGTGTGCGTGTCTGTCGAGGCCACGTGCATGCTGATTGCTTGAGGGGCGGGAGCCCTCAGTGGTTTTGGGAGTTGGTTGGGGGCAATATATACCTGCTGCTGCTTCTCATAGACTGAGACCAGAGGGCATAGACCCTACTGGACCAGCTGACTGGGTCTCCACACTGCAGGGCCCAGCAGAGCTCCTCTGGGCTTCTAATGCTGCCTGCCACAAGCTGTTCACAGTAGAAATGCCAATAAAATAATTTGTTTCTTTGTTTTGAGGTTTAAATCTTGTGTGAACATAGTTAAGGTGATTTTAGAATGAAATTAAAATGTTTTTTTTTCATAACTGCAGTATTCTGTTATTGTAAATTAAGTATTTTGATTCCCCACTTTACCAATGCTGCATTTATATGTATTGAACATGGTATACATATAAGAATATTTACATCTCAAGAATAGACCGCTACATTTTCAAAGCCTTTTATTTTCTTATGAGCAAAAGTTTTTCAAGCTGCATGTGTCTGAGTTATAGTTTCCATTACCAAGCTGTGAGCATGATGAGCTGACCTGTCACAAGTGCTCCATATATTCAGAAATGTCATCTGTTCTTGTTTAAACCACTATTTAAAACAAAAACCAGGACTAAGCAAGCTACTTCACATGTATACAGTGCATTGTGTTTATTCTTTCTTCGTCCCTAACTTGACTTAATTCCTTTGAGCAAAGGGCCTCAACAGTTCATCTCCAGCAAACTATCCATCCTGAGGGTAGGCACATAAGTGAGACATCAGAGAGCAGGAGGGGGTACATATTTGTTAAAACACGAACTCTTATTGCGGTATTGGAGTGTAGTCATCATACACACTACCTTTGAACAGCGTAAATGTCTAGGAATTGGGGATTTCCCAAAAATATAAATTTCATCTAATACATACATGGTGTTATGCACTACGTAACAGCTTTGGTTAACTTCGAGCAGATAGAGAACTGCAATGGCTTGAATAAACAACGACAAGCTGATAGATGGAAGAATCTTACATGTAAGCCTTGTGAGACGGTGAGCAACTTCATTTTCTAGGCTGAAATCACTCTATCTCTATCCCCTCTATCTGATTGTCTACAGGCCTGAAAAGGTTGAGCTGCATGGTTACTCCTAGACAATATAGTCAATTTCTGAATAAAGTGTGTCTGTCAGGTCCTCTTCACTCGAGTTCTGTCTTTTCAGACACAGGGAGCCTCGGCTGTCAAAGAGATGAAGAAATATCCATTTGTAGCATCATACTGGGTCAACAGCATTTTGAGTGATGGCTATGGCTTTTGTCTACCACGTGTTTTTGCAAAAAAAATGTAATGACTTATGCCTTAATTTCAATTGAATATAAATGTTCCAGGTTTGCAGCACAGACTCTTACCCGAGATGTTGGCACTGGAGGTCCCCAGCACAGGGGCAGTGTTCCCTTGATCCCTGGCCCTCTATGTCCCAGGACAGCAGCTCCATAAGGTGGTTGGGGGAGCCATGACAGCGCTCACGCTCTATTGGCTTGGCCGTGCACACAGGGAACTGCAGGGCTGACCACAAGGTAAGGGGAGAGAGATGGGTAGTGACAAAGGTAAGTGACATTACTTCAGAAACGTAAATACAGGTGTACAGTATATGAACCGTGCTTGGAGGGGAAAGCAGGTTATGGGCTTTCAAATGATCACTTAACTATCTGAAACTTCAATGCACCCTGCTTCACTTGACTTTGTGACTATCATAATTGGCTAATTACATTGAGCACAGACACTTTGTGGTATCGCAATTTGAAGCCTCCCTTTTTTGGATGTCAAAGAAATCCCTGTAGGTTTTTATCTGGCTGAGTCAAAGCCAAATGGAAGGAGCCCATTTCGCTCACCACAGATTATGTTAATTTCATGTAGAATGACTCAGGGTGTATAATTTAGCAGAGGAATTATGTTGTGTGTGTGACCTTGTGGCCTGCACCTTTATGGAAAGCACAGCAGAGGTCTGGGCTGCAGTCGTTCTGGTATTGGCAGATGCTGCCAGCTTCCCCCTTAGTGGCATTCTGGCTGCACTGGCCCCACACACACAGCTGTCCTGTACAGCACTCCTCATTCTTTTTGCAGGGCTGGAACACGCACACACAGTGACAAACTGTTAGATGACATGCATGGCATCCTATAAACCCCATGGTCATGGAATTGCATGACCGGTCTCGTGTAACTCTCATAAGCTCTCTAGGTGCAGCAAATTCCTGTTACTGGTGCGCTAGTGTGCTGCTTGACATATGACTGTGTTTTTCTGTGCAGGACATTAACACAGGCCTTATCAACTAGGAAGAACTATTCTCAGCATACCTTTTGACTTTGAATGCAAGCTAGTATCTATAGTATTACGGGGATGGATTTCCACTCTGCCCTGCCAAAAACATTGGTCTTAAATTCAATTACATTGCTTGTGTCTGTAGAGTAGGCTCTCTCATTACCTCTCATCCTGCTCCGCTCTTTGTCCTTGGATAGAGGGGGAGAGAGGTGGAGCTCTTATTCAATCAGACACATGCTTTAATATGCAGCCAAGAGGAGAGAAGCTCTCCCCCATGAAACACTCCAGTTACACTTGTGGCAACACTGCAATGCAGTAACAATGCAGAAGCAGCTGCATGATATTGTTTAAGCAATCTGCTGCTCTGTGATTGCTGTGTGTGTGCATGTGTGCACTAAGGCACTGTTACAAAACCTGGAGATGGTCTGAAGTAGTATGTAATAGGAACTAGGAAGAAGTCAAAGCCCCCTAGGAAATATGGGTCTGCATAAATACATTCTACCGTAGATGGGTTCAGTGTCAGGGTTTGTAAAATGTGTGTGGCACTGTTAATAACCATGAAATGGACCTACCACGTCGAGGGCTTTGCAGGTTAGACACTTGGATCGGTGCGTCTCATACCGGCAATATTTCCCCTTCTCACAATCCTCATCAATGATACACTCCTGTGAGGTAGGGGAAGAGGGGACATTCAACACACCCTCCTTCACAGATTCACCTGCAGAGGGTCGCTATATGGTACCAAAGCCGCCCACAATCCAGAGTTTTTCACTAGAAAACAGATTGTACTGGTAAAATTGGCTAAATCAAACATGGTAGTCTTGAAGAGAAATTCAGAGGTTGTAGCCATGTACTATTGCAAACTTCTTTACAAAAGTTACTTTAAAATAACTTTAAAGTACATTTTTGAGGATGTGATACGTTGTTGCACGATCTCCTCCAATATTTTTCTGTGCCAAAAGTGACCTGAATAAAATGGGCCTGCTGTTGAAACTGGGACAATGGGCTACTTGTCCCAAAATGTTAAAGTAAACATCCAATTCCCTCTCACTTGTCTCTCTACCACATATCACAAGGAAAAGACTGGCAGGAATAGCACGCTCTGAGACTGTCAATTATTTTAACTAAATATTAAAACCTGTAACTGCAATAAAGGGCTGAGTCGTGGCTGCCAAATATAATTCACGTAGACAGGATGCAACTCTGAAGAGAGCTTATCAACCAGCCACCATCCTGCACATGTCACTCTGCCTGGATAAGACATAGCTTTAACCTGGCTTATAGAGAATGAGACAGCGCAGTTGAGACTGGAGAGGCGTACAGAGCCTCTGGGTCAAGTCAAATGAGACACCCGAACACGACAGCCGCTGTGGTCGCATGCAGAGCAGCGCAGAAAGAGGAAACACAGCCCATGACTTGATGCATTTTTCATGAATTGTGACATGCATTAAGGATGGAATTGTTTTCATCTTATGCCCACTGTCTTTTATTAACCACAAAACACCAGTTAGAGTTGTAGTGTTCCAGTTATTGTGGATGTTTTTATTATTATTTTTAATCTGTTGTAAATGATGGAGGGAAATTCCAAAGATTGTTGTTGACTCACATGATGAATATTATTTTCCTTGCCACTGGCCTGGATAACTGTTCTGGTGATGTGGGTCTCTTCTGTTCTGTTGTCTGTCTCCTAAAGAAAGAGAGACACATTTCCAGTTAGGATCACTTCTGTAGGATTTCTGCAATTTTGCTTTGTCTTCATAACAAATGTGGGATGCCAAAATACTACTACCATACAGTATTACAATTCATAATAGCATTTCAGCATGCTAGGTTTGAATGGAACACAGTATAATAATACATTTGCGTATGACTATTACTGTACCTTGTGTACTGTCTCTATGGTGTGAGTGGATTGGTTTTCAACCACACTCTCAGAAGTGCTATCGTTGTGATAATTTGAGGGAAGGTTATTGGGATGCAAGCTGGACTTGGCACTCTCATTGTCCATCTAAAGAGGTTTGATGCAAAAGATCAATGTTACAGTGAGGTCACCACTGGGGTTTTTTTATACACATTGTGCATGTTAAGATTGACTTAGACTCATCTCAACCCACCTGGGCAACTGTTTTTATTAGTCTAATAAAGATGTATGTCTCCAGTTAAACTTGTTGTTGCTTTAACAAAAACGTTTCAGATCAACTAAAAGTATATAATAAGAGTGTACTGCACTATTATCTGTTGCATTTTACATAGCATTAAAAATCATACAAATGAAAGGGGTGCTATGGGACATTTATTTATCAAAGCTCTGAAAATATACATCTGAGTAGACCTGACCATTAACCGACCTGGTGCACCGAGTCATCCAGTTTATTATGCGTGTCCTCCATCAGTTGCTCTACCTCCTCAAACGTGTCGTTTAATGTCGTGTGTCCTTGTGCCATATCCTCAGGGATCTGGTTGATGTCCAAATCCACGGGCCTGGCAGATTCAGGAAGGAGGATGCCATGGATAGACGTTAGGCTCAGGGTTAGAAGAGAGAAATACAACATCCTTGCTGCTGCACGAAAAGGCACCCGAATGAATTAGGTTCTTTGGACGTTGCCTCTGCGCATTGGGTGTGAGCGGTGCTGCTGCTGCACTCTGTCGGAGGGGGGGGGGGGGGGGGGGCGACGACTGTATTGCCTTATGCATGTATTTGTATTTTGAGAAAGATGTAGTTTAATTTGCCCCAAGTTATACTACGACTGTAGGCTATAGCCTAGTCGACAGGTGCAAGACTGTAGGCTATAGCCTAGTCGACAGGTGCAAGCCAAAGTGGTACATTTTCGATGCTCATACCTCTCATAGTGGCGCCAGTGGCGAGCCTATTCTGGGCCAGCGGCAGCAGGCTGTGGGAGGATGCGGCCAATGGAGGAGGGACGGTGGCACACCGCAATGAACAGACTTGCCTAGAGCCTTTGTTTGAACATCTAATGAGACCACCGTCAGTGTTGACAACGACTCTTTATTTTGACTCTTCAATTAGAAGTTTATAATTCACTTGTTAATATGTTTCCCAATCATTAGGCCTAGTTACAATGTATTACAGTTGTGATAATTAGATACACAGGAATAGAGTCTTCTGTGACTGTATGTAAACGTGGATGCATAATATGGCTATGTCGCATGTTTTCTCCCATTTACCACTAGATGGCCTCATTTGCATGGAAATTATTTTCAGTAGCCTCGTCTAAACCACTGCGGAGTAGCCTAGTTTATAGGTTTATGGTTACTGCTAGACGTTTGCGTTAAACGCCCACCCACTACCACGAGCAAGCACCTGACTAAGTAACCATACCAAACATAAACATATTATGCTAATTTGAGTGTCCTGGATTTAGCCTTACTATGTTAAGTCGAGTCTGAGACCAGGCTGTTTAGAGAGGTCACTCCTTGGTATGAGGGCCTTGTGATGACATTGGGGCAGAGAGGTGTCACGGTGATGATCTGACCATGTCATCGCCATCATCTGAACATGTCATTTTATGTAATGGAAGAAACTGTCAATATTTTGAAAGCAGTCCAATTTTACTCACTGCGTTATTGATTGCCAAATGTAGCCTATTAGAGGATACAAACATTTTGCATAATTTGATGCATGTTCTTTGTTTTGTTTGTTTGTTCTTGAAACATACTGGACACTACACTGAACCGCTGGATATGATATTTTTGCTAGAGCCTGTGCACGTGCCTTAATCATTTGCGGAGTGCATCTTGCGCCTCAAAATGTATTTGAATTATTACAATGATATGCATCATGATTTAGGCTATATGCTGATATTACATTTGGTAAATTTTTTTGTTGCTTAATTAGCAAAAGACCAATTAAACTGAAATCCATCTTTATTCTCCATAAAAAAAATAATCAGAGTATACTACAATCTCTGCTGTAATTATTTTGCACTGTGGCTACATCTACAGCATTTGCGTGTAAAGTTGTAATGACGCCTTTTATAATTTAAATTTCGAGCACAGTGTATCAGAAGTTACCATTGGGTCTTGTAATCTCCAGCACCGCCCTCGTGCAATAGACGGGAGGTACTATAGTGAGACAGTAATTTAGCCCAGTAGTAGTTCAGAGTGAGTGACTGGAAGAAACGTACCGACACATATAGCCAGCGCAAATTCTATTAGAAACATTTTCTCTGACCGGTCATTGAGGTTTTGAATATCCCTCTTCAATCAACTGCGAAGACTGGACCAGTTGATTTATTTTTTCTAATCTGTAAACTAAAGTAAGTCACACTTCCAATTACGCATGTTTCACAAATCAGTGACCGCTGGGCAGATGTCTAGGCAATTGAGCAACATGACAGTTAAGTCTGAACACTGTGACATAGTTCATTCAAGTTTGTAAAATCGAATCTTATCTGAGGAATTTATTTGGTTTCTCTACTGTGGGATTTGTACATGTTTTTTCTTGCCTTAGTATTCAAATAAATACATTCTGATAGGATTAGATACAGATTCATGTACATACAGTAAGAGCCTGTGTGTCTGAACTGGACAATAAAGCGTCTGGTTTGTCTCCATACTCTGATAAAATAGCTCTGTGTGTTCAACCATTATAATAATGATGAATGTGTCTCCGCCATAATCCAGGTTTAAAAGCCTTTATGCTTGATGTGTCTGGCTGAGTTTTACAATGTTATAGGCTACTACCATGGCATGGTACTTTCTTTAAATTTACATTAAGAGCGAGACAGTAAATTACTAACACTGTACTATTAGTTTGAGTAGTGTGATTTGTCACCAGTAATAAGTGACTATTGAAGACTAAATGATCATTTGAGTATCCAGGCTGGAACTTTTCTCACATCTTCTCCCATATATGAGAGAGGTTGTGAGAAATGTTCCAGCCTGAATACTCCGAGATAATCGTTTAGTCTTCAATCATCACTTGTCTGTAGAATGTATGCACACATGACTGTAAGTCGCTTTGGATAAAAGCGTCTGCTAAATGGCATATATTATTATTATTGTCTCAGGTGAGACTATGTGTTTATGCCAAATTAGAATTGGTCACAATTTTGGATTCATTTGTCAATTGAAATCAAGCTTTATTTATATAGCACATTTCAGTAATGAATGCGACACAATGTGCTTCACAGGAAAAAACATAAATAAAAAATTATGAAAATAAATATCTAAATATTTACTACACAACAAACATAATAGGATAAAAAAAACAAAAGAATAACCTTACAAACTGAAAGACTAAAAAAGCACCCGAAGGACAAGCTAAGCTAAAAAGGTGTTTATTAAGATCTCTTTTAAATATGTTCGGTTTCGGCCCCCCTCAGGTTCTCTGGCAGGCTATTCCTTTACGCTTGATGTACAGTTGAAGTCGGAAGTTTACATACACTTAGGTTGGAGTCATTAAAACTCGTTTTTCAACCACTCCACAAATTTATTTTGAACAAACTATAGTTTTGGCAAGTCGGTTAGGACATCTACTTTGTGCATTACACAAGTAATTTTTTACAACACTTGACTGTGCCTTTAAACAACTTGGAAAATTCCAGAAAATTATGTCATGGCTTTAGAAGCTATCCACAGTAAAACAAGCCCTATATCGACATATCTTAAAAGGCCGATCAGCAAGGAAGAAGCCACTGCTCTAAAACCACCATAAATATGCCAGACTATGGTTTGCTGCACATGGGTTCAAAGATGGTACTTTTTGGAGAAATGTTGTCTGGTCTGATGAAACAAAAATAGAACTGTTTGGCCATAATGACCATCATTATGTTTGGAGGAAAAGGGAGAGGCTTGCAAGCCAAAGAACACCATCCCAAATGTGAAGCACGGGGGTGGCAGCATCATGTTGTGGGGGTGCTTTGACTGCAGCAGGGACTGGTGCACTTTACAAAATAGATGGCTCCATGAGGTAGGACAATTCTGTGGATATATTGAAGCATCTCAAGACATCAGGAAGTTAAAGCCTGGTCGCAAATGGCTCTTCCAAATGGACAATGACCCCAAGCATACTTCACAAATTGTGGCAAAATGGCTTCAGGACAACAAAGTCAAGGTATTGGAGTGGTCCCATAGAAAATTTGTGGGCAGAACTGAAAAAGTGTTTGCGAGCAAGGAGTCCTACAAACCTGACTCAGTTACACCAGCTCTGTCAGGAGGAATGGGCCAAAATACCCACAATTTATTGTGGGAAGCTTGTGGAATGCTACCCAAAACGTTTAACCCAAGTTAAACAATTTCAAAGCAATGTTACCAAATACTAATTGAGTGTATGTAAACTTCTGACCCACTGGAATGTGATGAAAGATATAATATCTGAAATAAATCATTCTCTCTACTATTATTCTGACATTTTAAGTTCTTAAAATAAAGTGGTGATCCTAACTGACCAAAAACAGGGTTTTTTTTTACTAGGATTAAATGTCAGAGTTACACAATGGCCCTTTGCGTGTCATTGGAGAGTGGGGGGCGTAAATACACAGGGAGAGGAATTGTGACACTCTGTCTGCTTTAGCGCTGCTGTGTCTGTCAGATGAATTCATGTTCCCCTTTCATAAGAATTATGGGAAGTTCTAAGGTTACTCACTAACGTGTTTGATGTTGAGTTTGAACTTGTGGCTTTAAATAATAAATACTGACAGCAGGCTTTGTCCCAGGTGAGGCACATTAGCTACAGCATACAAATTCAGATGATCACAGATCAGTTTCCGAGACACCTGTAAGGCATGTAGATACGGTATATAATCTGTTATAAGCACACATTTTGGATTACTGAAATCTGAATGGAATTGTCCATTTTCTTTTGTGTACTCTTTAAAGTGTACCTACAGTATGTGGTGGTATCTGTCTGATTTATGTTTATCTCAAAGTCA
The DNA here is from genome assembly GCF_021184085.1 of Oncorhynchus gorbuscha. Classification (NCBI taxonomy): domain Eukaryota; kingdom Metazoa; phylum Chordata; class Actinopteri; order Salmoniformes; family Salmonidae; genus Oncorhynchus; species Oncorhynchus gorbuscha. Next base: position 17,760,723 of record NC_060176.1, read on the forward strand.
CACTAGAAAATAGGCCACTGTGAGTACCTGGCCATGAGAGAGCAGCTGTGACTCAGTAAGGACATTTTGAGAAGGCAGCGGCAATCATACAGTCATGTAATTTTCCGCCACCTCTTGAATGAGCAATAATTTCCTGTGCATCCTGTGCCAGTTGAAAACATGGCACGCTCTTCCTCATTGTGCTGTAAGATTTAAAGTCCTGCTTTATTACTCTGTGCTTCACTACCTTACTGATAGAGTATGTGTCAACATCTCAATAGACGACATGTCTACGTGTCTCAATTTGTCTCAGGCATTGGTTGTCCATGTGTGATTTAAATACTCTGTTCTCCCTGGATTTGAAAAACATTGCACGCTCAAACAGAAAACACACATTTATTTTCTCCTGTCTTGTTGGAATTTCCTCAGGAATGTTCAATCATGATAGTATTTCTTGTGCTTAACTGAAGTTAAGGAACAGTAAAAATATATTGTTCACTAAGATTTATACACTTGCTGTTAGCCATGGGAGTATACTCTTAGAAAAATATGTTCTTTGGAGTGCTGTATAGAGCTTTTAGGTGTTCCATGTATGAAGCAAGCGATAGAACCCTTTTTGGTTTGATATGGAACCTTTTTCCAATACTATACAACATAGACAAATGTGATTTCTTCAGAGCAAATGTTTTTGTGCAGTGTATACAACAGACATAAACAAATCAAAAGTTTATCTGTACCGGTCCTCTTCTGTCATTTTTCTTCTTCTTGTTTTTATCACCATACCTATGCTATCTGGAATAACAAACAATACATCATCAGGTTTGACTTGCTCTCCCCAAAAGCAGATTTCTAGAAAGATCACAAGGTTTTATATCGGGAGTGAATGTAGAGATGAAAAGATGCTGAAGGTTGATGGTCTGTCTCTAGACGTCACAGTTAGTCTAATTGGGGGGGGGGGGTAAAGATCAAATCCACGCTGATTTATTACGTTTAATATGTCTACATGAAAGTTCCCAAATGTTGTTAAAACTCAAGAGTTAGTGTGTTGCCAAAATATCTGAATTTGCCCCCTTAAGGGAGTTTCCCAAACTCAGCACGAATCTGCTGTTCTTGTAATTTTGTCAAAATTTACTACGTTTGTAATTAGTGGTTGTGCCTAGGCTTCAGGGGCAGACTGGGACAAAAATTCAGCCCTGGCATTTTAGCCACACCAGCCCCCATCCACATAATAATTCACATTTCCCGTTGCTGCAGGATACTTTCCCTGCTGTAGCAAACTGGCTCAAATTAAGATCATACATTTGTGTGTCTCTCTTTTCTTCCTACTTCCACTGTACTCACCTCTGAGCTGTCTCTGCTAAGCCTCCTTTCCCACAGCACTGGTAACAGAAGACCAGGGGACCCCACAGTGCCTTTGGAAAGTATTCAGACCCCTTGACTTTTTCCACATTTTGTTATGTTACTGCCTTATTCTAAAATTTATTAAATAGTTTCCCCCCCTCATCAATCTACACACAATACCCCATAATGACAAAGCAAAAACAGGTTTTTAGACTTTTTTGCTAATTTATTAAAAATTCAAATGGAAATATCACATTTACATAAGTATTCAGACCCTTTACTCTGTACTTCATTGAAGCACCTTTGGCAGCGATTACAGCATCAAGTTTTCTTGGGTATGACGCTACAAGCTTGGCACACCTGTATTTGGGGAGTTTCTCTCATTCTTCTCTGCAGATCCTCTCGAGCTCTGTCAGGTTGGATGGGGAGCATCGCTACGCAGCTATTTTCAGGTCTCTTCAGAGATGTTAGATCTCGTTCAAGTCCAGGCTCTAGCTGGGCCACTCAAGGATATTCAGAGGCGTGTCCTGAAGCCACTCCTGCATTGTCTTGGCTGTATGCTTAGGGTTGTTGTCCTGTTGGAAGGTGAACCTTTGTCCCAGTCTGAGGTCCTGAGTGCTCTGGAGCAGGTTTTCATCAAGGATCTCTCTGTACTTTGCTCCGTTCATCTTTTCCTCGATCCTGACTAGTCTTGCCACTCTACCATAAAGGCTTGATTGGTGGAGTGCTGCAGAGGTGGTTGTCCTTCTGGAAGGTTCTTCCATCTCCACAGAGGAACTATAGAGCTCTGTCAGAGTGACCATTGGGTTCTTGGTCACTCTGGCCAAGGCCTTTCTCCCCCGAATGCTTAGTTTGGCTGGGTGGCCAGCTCTAGGAGGAGTCTTGGTGGTTCCAGATGTCTTCCATCTCCACAGAGGAACTATAGAGCTCTATAGGCCTTTCTCCCCCGAATGCTTAGTTTGGCTGGGTGGCCAGCTCTAGGAGGAGTCTTGGTGGTTCCAGATGTCTTCCATTTAAGAATTATGGAGACCAATGTGTTCTTTCCAAATCATGTCCAATCAATTCAAATTCGCACAGATACTCCAATAAAGTTGTAAAAGCATCTCAAAGATGATCAATGGAAACAGGATGCACCTGAGCTCAATTTTGAGTCTCATAGCAAAGGGTCTGAATACTTTTGTAAATATGGTATTTCTGTTTTTTTTATATTCTTTTATACATTTGCAATATTATTTAAAAACCTTTTTTCACTTTGAAATTATGGGGTATTGTGTGTAGATTGCGGAGGAAAAATAGTTTAAAAATCTATTTTTTCTATAAGGCTGTAACGTAACAAAATGTAGAAAAAGTCAAGGGGTCTGAATACTTTCTGAAGGCACCGTAAGGGCAGTGTGTGCTAGCTTCCATTAACCAACACAGAAAGACCTCCCCAGCAGGTGTTAATACTATAGCTTTTTAAACAATTCGTGAAGCTTGGAGCGCAAACCCCTGGTTGTATTTCATCTTTCCAAGCAGACGTTGTAGTTACTGTATATTTTAGTTCGAAATGATGATAGCCACATATTAAAATTGCTTTCTGAAATGTTGTTTTGGTAGTACAACTACTTGTTAATGGAAGCCCAAGCGGTTGTTTACTGTAGTTCAACAGAAGTCCTTAAGTTTTTATTATGAAATCTATACAGAAAAAACGGTTGCAAATACCATCATGTGGTCACATTCAACAAGACCAATATAACCAGAGGACAAAGCGGTCAATTCATTCCATCCACTGCAGGATTTTCTCACCATTTTCTGTTATTTCAACAATGGTGTGAATGCAGATGTTGTCTTGTACCACACCTTGCAGGGCAAAGGGAACAACCTTATCCCCCAGCAGAATAATAATACACCCTTTGCATAACCAAATGACCCTGCCCCAAACTAATTAAAGCACCTGTATGCTATGCTGAGCCCCTCCCAGCCATCTCCCAGCACTCATAAACATTACATCACAAAAACACACTGATAACGGACTACAGAATGGGCCCAGAGTCATGAGCACGGCCATTGGATTGGCACTGTATATATTATAGAGGAGCCACAATATTAAGAAACTGTCAGTACATCTCTACAGCCTTTTAGCGAACAAAATAGGCTTTCCAGCCTCCAGTGTCGATGCCTATGTAATGTAATCCGACACCAGAGTCACTGTTACCAGTGGTGCCAACTTAGCAATTTTATTGCTAAATTTAGCAACTTTTCAGACTACCCTGGAAACTTTTATTTCAAACAGCACCTAGCAACAAATTTAGCTACTTTTAAAAATGTGTTTGGAACTTTTAGCAACTTTTGAAAAGTGGCTCAAACGCTAAAATGCACAAATTTTCCCTCTAAATGACACAACGATTTTCTCTGTCACACTCAGTCACAACACACGTGCCTGGCTGCAAAAGTGCATTGTGAGTGACGTCAGCAGCGGGCACTCAGCTCGTGCACAGGTAGCAGCAGGCCAGCAGCAATTTCAGTAAATTGCAAATCATTGTTGGCTGACTGCAGTAGTACGTGTTCGGCGAGCCAAACCCAATGAATATAGTTGGTCACGAATGTTGATCTTGAACAGAACTTACAACATCAATCAACATGTCTCAATCAAAATTGTACAGCCAGAAGTACAGAAAAGAGTGGGAGTCTGTACCTGAACAAATGTCAAATCATATTTATTGCCGAGATGGCCAGTCAATTTGAGAAACGTTATTGTGTATTCTACATAATTGACACAGATTTACGTTATCAAGCAGTGACATCTCAATGTCATTTAGCAACAAATCAACCTGCCTCTAGCAACTTACCCTGAAAATTAGTTGGCAACACTGCTCGTTACTACATCTCATAAACTTATACCCACTCGCTGACTGAACAGACTGAGATTCAGAAACATTGAAAAAACAATGTAAATACAGTCTTTTTAATTGACCTTTATCAGAGGATTATTTAGCAATTATTACACATTAATTCAGTGTTTCATTGGAATACATTATAACTTTAATAAAAAGCAGTAGCACTGTATTTAATGTCTTTTTTAGATGGCTATTGGCTTATGCATTATAAAAGCCAATCTAACAACCTTTTTAGGCTATTGCAAGTTAGTGTCCGTCATACGTGTTCCCTCAAACCCCCCATTCCCTAATTAGGCCTACGTGTTAATTAGCCTACTATTTCGTACAATATATCCCCCAAATATTAACTGGCAGCATTAGGCTACATATGTGTATTTTGTCTGTTTTCTCCCTACCTCGACTGCAGCAGAAGCTGATCCGTCGGTGCTAAGCCTAGCATCATTTCTCAGTACAGTCACAGAACTCAGCAGAACCAGACTCTGGGGCCTCAGTTTAAGAAAATAAGTTTGTAAATGTCACACATTTAGCAGCGTAGACCTCAAGGCACCACCTTTTTACAATCCATGATCTGGGCTGACTGATGACAGAGTCAGAGCGGGTGTTTTTACTGAGGCATGTTTGAGTTTGAATGTGACAATTTTTGTGACCTCAGCTCAGCCAATCAGAAAACCGGGCCGTCCCAAATGCTCCAATATATTATTGACAATGGAGAAATTGCCAAATCAAATCTTGACAGGCGCATGGACCTCCTGCCATGTCCGTTTTTTAAATTATTTTGTTTTGTTTTTACCAGCCAGCCCAACAAAAAGATGGTCTGACCCATCTGGCATTTGCTAGAATTGCCAGATGGACAATTTGCCTGTGTGAGGTTTGATTTATACACGGATGTTAGAGATAAAAAACCGCACCAGAGCACCTGCTCTGGGGCCTCAGGTTAATCTAATTGTATAACTAGTTTGACATGAACCAAGCCTTTGGATTCGGAGCTATGTCTCTCTCAGGGCTCACTACAGTAAAGACAAATAAACTGAAGTCAAGAAAACAGCAGACAACATTCCAAATTAGCAGCATCTGTCTGTAGGCTTATTCACAATATCCCAGAGCAGAACTGTGTGAACTTTCTTCTTCCTCTTTGTATTATTTCCTTCCTAGAGCCACACTGTGGAAGTGAGCACATGTTTCCAGGCAACAGCTCCAGCACCAGGACAGAACGAGGATGTGGGAGGTTGAGGCTCAGAAAGCAAATCACTTGCAGGATTTATGCATGGTTTAAATTGGTTGATCCTTTCAGTAGGATCCCGCTCTGCCAACTTAAACCACCACGGTCATCAGCAGGATATAAATCGGCAACTAGAACACATTAACACATTTCCCCTGGCTTGTACAAGCTCAGAAATCGGTCATTAAGGGAACTTTAAAGGAGTTTGACTCAGTCCTTGTGCTTTAACCTCCAGCAAAGGCAGTTTCACAGTGGCAGCTCTCCATCCCTTTGATCTGGACAGGAAAACAGACACACTCACATATCAGATGACCCAATAACACATCAGAGCTCTGCCACATGTAGCTGGAGGCGGTGGTGGAAAAAGTACCCAATTTGTCATACTTGAGTAAAGTAAACATACCTTAATAGAAAATGACTAGTAAAAATGTCACCCAGTAAAGTCACCCAGTAAAATACTACTTGAGTAAAAATATATTTAACTATTAAAAGTAAATGGAATTGCTCAAATATACTTAAGTATCAAAAGTAAAATTATAAATAATTTCAAATCCCTTTTATTTTTTTAATTTTACCTTTATTTAACTAGGCAAGTCAGTTCTTATTTTCAATGACGGCCTAGGAACAGTGGGTTAACTGCCTGTTCAGGGGCAGAACGACAGATCCCCGACCTTGTCAGCTCTGGGATTTGAACTTGCAACCTTCTGGTTACTAGTCCAACGCTCTAACCACTAGGCTACCCTACCTTAAATAAATTCCTTCATGTTTTTTAGACAGGGGCATAATCCAACACTTAGACATAATTTACAAACAAAGCATGAAGGGCGGCAGGTAGCCTAGTGGATCGAGCGTTGCTAGATCAAATCCCGACCTGACAAGACACAAGTCTTTTGATCTGCCCCTGAACAAGGCAGTTAACCCACTGTTCCTAAGCTGTCATTGTAAATAACAATTTGTTTACATTTACATTACATTTAAGTCATTTAGCAGACGCTCTTATCCAGAGCGACTTACAAATTGGTGCATTCACCTTATGACATTCAGTGGAACAGCCACTTTACAATAGTGCATCTAAATATTTTAAGGGGGGGGGCGGTGAGAAGGATTACTTTATCCTATCCTAGGTATTCCTTAAAGAGGTGGGGTTTCAGGTGTCTCCGGAAGGTGGTGATTGACTCCGCTGTCCTGGCGTTGTGAGGGAGTTTGTTCCACCATTGGGGAGCCAGAAAATTTGTTCTTAACTGACTTGCCTCGTTAATAAAATAAATGTGTGTTTAGTAAGTCTGTTGATCTGTCCCTGAACAAGGCAGTTAACCCACTGTTCCTAAGCTGTCATTGTAAATAACAATTTGTTCTTAACTGACTTGCCTCGTTAATAAAATAAATGTGTGTTTAGTAAGTCTGCCAGATCAGAGGCAGTAGGGATGTTCTCTTGATAAGTACATGAATTGGAGCAATTGCCTGTCCTGCTAAGCATTCAAAATGCTACTTGTATGGAGTAAGAAGTACATTATTTTCTTTAGGAATGTAGTGAAGTAAAAGTAAAAGTTGTCAAAAATATACAGATACACCGAAAAACGACTTAAGTAGTACTTTAAAGTATTTTTACTTAAGTACTTTACACCACTTGCTGGATGCATATCATGACTTTCTTTACCCTCAAATTACTGTAAGGGTTAAAGTATAATTGTGTTTACAGAGCAACAACCCCTAAGCACTCCATCATTGTGTTTATGATCACAATAAATGGTCATCAAGTGTCATGGACAGAGTCCAGCAGTCCTTTTTCTGAAGAGTGGCACAGATCCTTCAGGTCTGAAGGAGCTGTTCTCTTTGAGGTCAGCAACACAGTGTATTTATGTTTGTAGAGTGGTCTTATACAGATGTCAGGCTATCCTCCAGGACATGTGCTGTTTTCCTCTGGAACATGACACCTGTCTATTCTGAGCATGACTTCCCTGAAAGCTGCCTTACCGGCTCCTCTATTCCTTCCCTGTGGTCATACAGTGTCATATAAACCCCTCGGTGCCATTCTGAAATATGGAACAGAATCTTTGGATCCAATTGCCTCTGCTGACTGAATGTCTGTCTGACTGTCTTGGGGAATGTCTGTTACCAAAAAAAAATCTGCCTTGTGCAGTGTGCAGTCACTTCTCACCGTAAGAATCTTGATCTCACTCACATTATGAGGACCTCATGTTACTGTATGGTCTATTGGTGTAATGATTGCATTGAATATGGCATCAGTCCAGTGCTTCCCTGATTTTTCAATGTTGATTTAAGAACATCAGAGCATTCTTTGTGTGGGATCTTTATACATGGTGAGAGTTCACTGCGTTTGTCAGCTATTTGCTCATTTATTTGTGTGAAATGAAGAAAAGAATGTGCCACTGGATAAGGTCAAACTATTGTGCTAAGTGGATTACATAATGTCTGTCAAACTTCAAATAGCTGGACAGACATTATTTGTGTGCTTGGTGTGTCTGAAGTTTGTCCAGATAAATCTTTCTCCAAGTCCAAGAGGACATGTGGTTAACACACACTGCGTGGGTCAGACAGGCCTCCAGACGGCAGACAGCTGCTTCACCTCTCCAGCGCCTGCTTCTGTGTAAATTCATTATTTTCTCCTCTCTAGATGAATGACATTCACTGGGACCGGACAGATAACGCAGTGTTTTTAACCGTGTCCAAGACGCTCTCCTTTGTTTTGGCACCGCTGCCTGAAGAAGCAGCCAGATTTCTCAGAGTTGAGATAGTACAAGCGAGATATGAGGGCTGGAGAGGGGCAAAGTTGTTGGCGGGATGCTGGAACATATGGTTTTCTTAGATTGTTGTCCAGCCCTGAGGCGTAATGTCTGCTTATCAGGGGTTGAGGGCTTCCTTCCTGGTTTCCTTCAGTTCTCTCGGTAATTAACTGCATTACGTGTCATTCCCAGCCCTCACACGGTTTTCCTTTGAGTCGTCAGCTTCTCATTGTCTTTTGATAGCTAGAGGCTGTGTGGAGCAACACAGATGGACATCACGTCATTGTTTTGTGTTTTACTGGTCTAGCAGTATGTACTTTATTGCTCAGTTTCTATGGCCATGGCTGATGCAGCAATAGGCCCACTTATTAAGTTATTGGCCAGTGTTTTCTGCCTAATACCATGTATTGCCTGGTTGGTTGTTATTAGACTAAGTCTTAATACAACCTGACACTGGTGTTGTTGTAAAGGTATTTTAGGTGTTAAGGTGACTTGGGATTCTCCTCACTCCTCCACTACAAGTCTCATTGCATGAATTAAATAGCTGGTGTTTGAATAATTGTTTTGTTCTCAAAGAAAATGTGCCGATTTATTTACAGTATATTGCGTATACAGGTATGTGTGTGTTTGAGGGAGTGTGTGTCTCTGGGTAGCTCCCTTTAGCTGTTCTGCCTTGGCAGGCCAGCTGTAACAGGTACATACTTCACATCTCGGGAATTCCTCCTCTGGAAACTGATAGCATGTACACTCATCCCTCTGAAAAATGTGCTGGATTACTTGAACTCAGAATAACCTTCAGGACATATACTATATGCTATATACTGTAGCTCTGCCTCAGTTTCTCTGTAGAGTATACTCTGTCAGAGTCAAGTGTCTTTGAATAACAAAGTTATGAGAACTATTATCAAATACAATTATCAAATACAATATTTGTGCCCAGACACAATCCTGTCCTGGAGCTCTATGGACAATTCCTTTGACCTCATTGCTTGGTTTTTGCTATGACACACACTGTCAACTGTGGAACCTTATATAGACAGGTGTTTCTGTTTTCAATACATTTTTAAATGTGCTAACATTTCTAAAAACATGTTTCGCTTTGTCCTTATGGGATATTGTGTGTAGATTGATGAGGGAAAAAACATTTATTTAATCAATTTTAGAATAAGGCTGTAACGTAACAAAATGTAGAAAAAGTCTAGGGGTCTGAATACTTTCTGCAGGCACCGTAAGGGCAGTGTGTGCTAGCTTCCATTAACCAACACAGAAAGACCTCCCCAGCAGGTGTTAATACTATAGCTTTTTAAACAATTTGTGAAGCTTGGAGCGCAAACCCCTGGTTGTATTTCAACTTTCCAAGAAGAAGTTGTAGTTACTGTATATTTTAGTTGGAAATGGTCTGATATTGTGATAGCCACATATTAAAATTTCTTCCTGAAATGTTGTTCTGGGAGTACAACTACTTGTTAATGGAAGCCCAAGCGGTTGTTTACTGTAGTTCAACAGAAGTCCTTAAGTTTTTATTATGACATCTATACAGAAAAAAACTGTTGCAAATACCATCATGTGGTCACATCCAACAAGACCAATATAACCAGAAGACAAAGCAGTCCATTTATTCCATCCACTGCAGGATTTTCTCACCATTTGCTGTTGTTATTTCAACAATGGTGTGAATGCAGATGTTGTCTTGTACCACACCTTGCAGGGCAAAGGGAACAACCTTATCCCCCAGCAGAATAATAATACACCCTTTGCATAAACAAATGACCCTGCCCCAAACTAATTAAAGCACCTGTATACTATGCTGAGCCCCTCCCAGCCATCTCCCAGCACTCATAAACATTACATCACAAAAACACACTGATAACGGACTACAGAATGGGCCCAGAGTCATGAGCACGGCCATTGGATAACTGTGGTTGAACCATTGACAGAGCTCGGTAGGCATTGCCTCTGGTTTCTTGTTGATGGAGCAGTTCAGTGCTATGTGAGGCATGCAGCGTTGTAATGCGGTCTGTGGCTTGGCTGTCTCCAGAGAGAGGCCTATAGGGTTTTGTGTCTGACACTGGGACAGGAGCCGGGGGTCACTATGGTGTGTGTATCAGCCTGGGGGACAAAAGTTGACACCCCTCCCACATTGTCCTCAATACGAGCTAACATCCCATTATCCAGGATGAATGACTGTAAGGCAAAGAAACAACAACTGCGAACAGGATGCGAAATATACAGCTAGTTTGGGCCAAACGGGATTCTGTAAGATAGGATGATTTTGTTTGTATGAGAACTGTTTTCAGTGACCACAAATAGTGCTCATGTTCCAGGAAAAATCTATATTTTATTTTTTTCATTAGTCCTTGGTATATAGTCCCAAAATGCATCATCATCATGAGTGACACTTTGCTTCTTGAAAATCCTATATCTTGAAACTTGACTGCTGACATGCAAAACATTTTGAGACTGTATCACCAGTGGACTAATGGAAAAAACTACCTGAAGATAGTTTTTGAGTGGATTTTTCCTTTTAAGTATGCCTATTTAGAGTTGTTTCCCAAAACGCATCCCGAAAGCTGTCTGAGAACGAAGAGTTGGTTCAAGGACTTGACAACAGAAGACAAGTCTCATGTATGGAGTTGCTTATCGTGTGTCAGTGACATCATAACACTTTTCTTAATGGACAGATGGTATATCGTTCTCTCAACAGCTGCTGCACACTGGAAGAGGAGAGGTGGTGCCACTCGGCCCAACTCCAGTAGGCAGCAGGGCAGATACACTGCATGACCCTTCGCTGCTATAACAGCTTCCACTCTTCTGGGAAGGCTTTCCATTAGATGTTGGAACATTGCTGCGCGGACTTGCTTCCATTCAACAACAAAAGCATTAGTGAGGTTTTTCCACACCGATCTCGACAAACCCTTTCTGTATGAAGCTCACTTTGTGCACGGGGGCATTGTCATGCTGAAACAGGAAAGGGCCTTCCCCAAACTGTTGCCACAAAGTTGGAAGCACATAATTGTCTAGAATGTTATTGTATGCTGTAGCGTTAAGATTTCCCTTCACTGGAAGTAATGGGTCTAGCACGGAACCATGAAAAACAGCCCCAGACCATTAGTCCTCCTCCACCAAACGTTACAGTTGGCACTATGCATTCGGGCAGGTAGCGTTCTCCTGGCATCCGCCAAACCTAGATTTGTCTGTTGGACTGCCAGATGGTGAAACAGGATTCATCACTCCAGAGAATGCATTTCCACTGCTCCAGAGTCCAATGGCGTTAAGCTTTCCACCACTCCACCACTCCAGCTGATGGTTGGCATTGTACATGGTGATCTTAGGCTTGTGTGTGGCTGCTCGGCCATGGAAACCCATTTCATGAAGCCCACGACTAACAATTATTGTGCTGACTTTGCTTCCAGAGGCAGTTTGGAACTAGTGAAGTTACGCACTACAACACTTGGTGGTCCCATTCTGTGAGCTTGTGTTGCCTACCACTTCGCGGCTGAGCTGTTGCTGCTCCTAGACATTTCCACTTCACAATAACACCACTTACAGTTGACCGTGGCAGCTCTAGCAGGGCAGACATTTGACAAACTATGGCGATTGCATGGCTGTGTGCTTAATTTTATACACCTGTCAGCAACAGGTGTGGCTGAAATACCCGAATCCACTCATTTGAAGGGGTGTCCACACACTTTTGTATATATAGTGTACCTCCCCCAGGCCCTGTAGTGTTAGTTGAGTGGGGGACGGCACTGCAGCAGGTCCTGTTGGGCTGGGCTCACCTCTCCCATGGCCAAGCCCAGCACAGGCCAGCCCTCTCCATGGATGATTTGAATATCAAATGACTGCTGTTCCCAAACCTCACAGAAGCCATGATCTCCACCCAAAACGTTCCCATATTTTAGGAGAAGTTTCCATGTTTCGCTTTGATGTTGTGCTCTGGTGTGGATTCCCTGGCATGATTTTCAAATGTTTGATTAGTGGTTATTGAAGGAGGGGATTGGGTTATTTTTCTTGTGTCAGTTTCATTTTTCAATATATGGTGCATGAGGGTAATGCTTAAAGTAAAAGTAAGCATATGTGAGCCTCAATCATAATTAATGAAGAGTTTTCAGTCTCTCTCAGGTAATTTGTGGCCTGAGTACCACCCTGGCCACTCAATGATACAGAGAGGTTGTCCTCAAACTAATATTCTGTTTCACTTTTATCCTTCGGACCTGTCGAGACATCAATACTATCTTAGGGAATTCAACAGCTATGAAATACTAGCAGGAAGCGGAAAAAATACACAGCTCTCAATGTAGTCTCAGAGCATTTCATATTATTATGTATTAGTACGTACATTACGAAAATTATTATATTATTACGTAGATCTATGGACATTACATTTAGTGTGTGTTACATTTCATATGGTATGTATTAATTTGTAGATGTTTCTATGATATGTTTAGAATGACAATTCATTGATAAGTTACATATTGCAATTCGTACAATATGTTATGCATTTGCTAAACCTCTAATATGTTACAAATTCCCATGTGTTGTGGCTAATGTTATCTAGGTGGCTAATGCTAACATTTGTTTTTTTTAGGGGTTAAGGTTAGGTTAGGGTTAGCTAAAAGAGTTAAGGTTAGGGAAAGAGTTAGCTAAAATGCTAAGTAATTGCAAAGTAGCTAAAAGTAGTAAGTAGTTGCAAATCTGCTAATTAGTAAAAATGCATATCACTCATACTAATTTGAGTGTCCCGGTTGTACACTTACTATGTAATGTATACCTATGAGACCAGTCTACAACTCTAGGTAGTATATACAGGGGTAGGAGATGTCCCTCTTCTGCAAATTATTATTATTTCAAAAAAAAAAATTATATATATATATATTTACATCTGTCCAGTTTTCAGCTGGAGGGCAAAAGCCACAAGACAAGCACTTTTTTCTCCCTGATTAGCAGTATGTCCGTGTCCACTAGTGCCAAGTCAGTGATGTGCAAACAGGCATGGACAGAACTGTCTGACCTCAATGAGCTGTCTGGTATTTTTATCCATAGTTTTGGTCATTAGAATGAAACAAACTGTTTTTTTCTCGATGGTGTGTTGTGTTGATATTCTCTGTGTTACTGTATGTCCTCCTGTATGTCATTTAGTTCATAGAAATGGGAGTACTGCATCTTTTGAAACAGGTTTCTATTTTGAGCTTTTGAACTTGAGCTGTGACTTTTGGAAATGTGCACTCTTTTACAGTCCATTGTTGTCCAGAAATGAAGACAATCGTTATCCCAGGATCTATCTATAAACAATCAGTTAGTATGGCATGCTGCATTGGTTTGTCAGCAAGTAAAAATGCTTTCTATGAGAGTTCAAACACATCTATTCTTACATTGGAAATGTTACAATGCATTATCTAATGCCAAATGTTTCAATATGTACGTCATTGATTTGAAGCAACATAAATGCAATGAAACCTGTTCTGTAGAAAACCAGTGATTGTTGCAGGCTGGTTAATTGACTGTCTCTCTAATTATCTTCCCCATGCCCTATATGAACGATTCTATTCCCTCTGTGATTATTCTGAAGAAGGCCATTGAAAGTCGAAACGTCAACCTTTTAAACTTACCTAATAAAACAAATATATTTTGTTATGGAGGGTTGCCCCTTTTCCTGTCCAATATTTGACTGTTTTAAACAATTTTCCACTGTTTCATAAAGCCATCTGTTAAGGATTCTACACTTCTAAAGGCCTTGCGATGACATCAGACTCTATGTTTTCTCTGTACCTCCTCAGATTGGGCATGACCATGGGGGCCAGGCTGTGGGTGTAGCCACTGAGACAGCTGGGGGAGAGCGAGAGAGGAGGAAAGGCAAGCCAGCACCAGCCAAGCAGCCTGCACTCCTGCCGGGGAAGATGGGGGAGACCGAGGAGGAGAAGGACCAGGCAGGGAAGCTGTTTGAGAATTTCATCCAAGCCTCCACCTGTAAGGGCACCCTGCAGTCCTTCAACCTCCTGTGCAGGCTGCTGGATCTAGACCCTCAGGACCATGAGACGTTCTACTGTAGTCTGAAGACCAGGCTCACCTCCTGGAGGGCCAAGGCCCTCTGGACCAAGCTGGACAAGAGAACCTGCCACAAGGAGTATAAGAAGGGCCAGGCTTGTGTGGGCACCAAGGTAAAGTAACAGCCACTCACCCTGACATTCAAATAACCCTTGCTTTGTATCATACAGAGGTGTTGAATATACCTTTGGTTTTATTGGCACAGAGCTCTGTTGCATGGAAGTCTTTGGAGACAAAAGAGACAAAGAACTCCAAGACCATCAGTGTGAAAATTGTCTTGACAATGCCCAGTGCACACCCTACAGTAGTTTGAAATAAGATCCCAATATATTCATGTGGAAGTAATATTTATGAATGTTATGCATTTCACTTCTCGTTGTGTAACTGAGTTGTATGACTGGTCTGACCCATTGGCTTGTGATTAATCCAGATTCAAGTCACAATAGTGAGGTGTGACTGATTCTCTGCATTTCTCCTAGCTGTAATCGGTTTTAGTCAATCGGCAGTTTGTCCTTCCTTAGTGGAGAAGTGCTCTGTCATTGTGGAGGGTAGTCCCTTAGGCAACGTTACGGTCATCACTTTAAACCGTACCTGTCAGGACACATTAAATCCTCTACTATCCTTTACTGCTGCTGACGCATATAAACAGCTGAGAAAGTGTGTTCTTCTGATCAGACAGAACTTAAAGTTAATCTCAGCACACACACGCACACGCACGCACACGCACACGCACACGCACACGCACACACATGCGGTGGTTCTGTAGCTCAGTTGGTAGAGCATGGCGCTTGTAATGCCAGGGTAGTGGGTTCGATTCCCGGGACCACCCATACGTACAATGTATGCACACATGACTGTAAGTCGCTTTGGATAAAAGCGTCTGCTAAATGGCATATTATTATTATTATTATTATTACATGCCCACAATCAAACAAACAAACACACACAGACACTTAAGGCATCAGCATGCTTCAGGTCGGTTGGTGCCAGTTCGAACTCACCTAGGCGAACCGAACAAGCGTGCTCACATAGTCCCTTGAAAAACTAGAAAAAAAGTGGCAGGGGTACTGTTTGTACATTTTGAAACCCCATAGCCAGTATATACTTCCTCAAAATAGTCCGAATGAATTCATCTAAGATAACTCAACAAATCTGTCATTAATTTTGATGTTTTTGCAGAGGATATCTTATTTGGGCAATTTTACATCGAACTAAGATGTTTGGTTGCAGATGCAGCATTTCTCTAAATGTGTCCGAACAGCCGGAAAACCCCTCCAAAACTAACAAAAAAACACCACAAAATGTCATCCTAATATATTCACAAACTCCTCCGAACTGTTTCGGCTGGGAAGCATGCCAACGCCTTTACTGTAACTCCCCCCTCCCTCACTTCTGCACTATCCTCATTCCACCTCATCCACAGCTCTACAGAGTGTTGCCTCTTACATCACCCTCAATCAGTCACCAGAATACTTTCATAACACACATCCACAGACAGCATCACTCAGCAAGTGTGATTATTTTCCTTGGTTCTACTGAGGGGGCGGTGTTCTTTATTGGGCCCTCCTAAAAGGTTGGAACCCTGCCCAGATATGATTAAAGTGTGTTTTAAGTTATCCAAAATAAGACAGCTTTTTACTAGTTCTCTCTGATACCAACTATAAACCAGGTTGGAACACCATATACCCCCTTGATCTGAGAGTATGCCATGATTAGGTGCTATCCCAGTTCTATTGAACCCTTCATTTAAAGTGTCTGATTGTCTTTAGTCCCGTGCCAAATAGTTTCAGCTAGGTTTCCTCAGTCTGACAAGCCACAGAACAGTGTAGAATGGTCTTATTTATCAAAGTAATAAAACAGATGTACAGTCTCTTGGTTCTGGGTAATTAACCATACTGTTGGTACAGTAGGAGAGACTCACGTAAGTATTTGATTTATGCTGGCTGTGTGGATGGAAACAGGAACGACCTTGTAAAAAAAATTGAGGCTAGAATTCAACTTATCCTCACCTCTTACGTTTCAAGTCTGTTTACAGAATAAGAGATTTAAGGAGTAAAATAATTGACGGACAGCTCCCACAGCATCCTGTTGTGATTAATTGCGGCCCACCTGCCACAACTTGATAAATGACTTTACTTGACTTTCTTCACAAGGTGTGGATGGCGTAAGCGATGCGTTAGGGTTTGGTGGTGGTTCACAGGGAATAATAATGTTTTAGCATTCCTCACCCAGCCTCCAAATGCCTGCTGGAGATACAATCTGTAAAGGATATGAAGTCATCCCCAGTGTGTTACTGCATACAGCTGGCCATAATGCTAATGACACAACACGTACTGTTGGTTTCTTATATATACATTTTTAATAGGGAACACAGTGAAGGCCGTATTTATTTTTTAAAATATGAAACAGATACACTGAACAAAATGGTCATATGTTACTGGGCTTAGTCTCTTTCACTGATTATGCTGTTAAATGTAAGCGCTTTAGGCCTATTGAAGTGGCTTCTTGAGCCCGAGATCTGACAAGCTTATTTTATTAGTATCAGAGTTGCTTTGTGCTCGTCTCATCTGAGAGGTCTGGAGAAGTGAGCTGAAGTGGGAAGAGGCCCAGTGAGAGAGACGGTTAGTTTTCCAGGGCGGTGCCGCTGTCCAGTGCCAGATTCTATGGAAACTATTTGAACCGGCTATGTCCTGAAGGTGAGCTCCTGACCTGCACCTCAGCGCCAGTATAACTCAGCAAAATACAGACACTGTTTTCTATTAAGGGACTGATTTGTCTGTTCTCTGCATTTTTAAGTATTATAGTTATCAGGCAATCAAACTCCACGTTATGACACATACTATCATTGCAATAATAGCCTAGTTAAATCATACGGCAAATAGCATGATCATTTGTGGTCTCAGTTGTGCAAACACAAAGCAACACGGCAATATGTTTGGGATGGCTTTGCATTCAGGAAATGCCTTCAATCATAAGTGCTACATTTCATTTCCTTTTTCTTACGTGAACTGTTATGCCTGTATAATGTTGGCACATACCTCATGTATGAAGCACATGGAAACGTTTTCATTGTGTTGTTGTTTATTGCACTGTTCAGTTCCCCAGTCGCCTGCCCTTTAGACTAAACTACAGTGAAGACATGAACTCTTTACTTCACAACCCACTGAATGCGGGTTAGAATGAAGTACAGAACAACTGTTTTTTAAGGATTATTTCCCCCCCTCATTGTAGAGGAGCTCCCCTTTATAACAGGTTGTCTTTGTCAGGCTCGTAAATCTCACCCTAGATGGCCCAACATTGAACAGTGTGTCATCAACATTTCCATGCTTGGCATCCTCCCTTGCCAATTGTGACATCTTGACAGATGGACCTATTTTCCCTTAATTATATGGTTTGACACTGTGGAAAATTGTGCTTCCACTGAGCAAATAATTCACTGTATGGAACCTTCTACGGTATGATTTGAAAGTTCAGAGACACACTGTGCCCTCCTTGCCTGTTTCTCAGGCCTATTTCATGCCCAGACACGAGTATTGCTCCTTTTCTCCTGTTCTAATTCCCATGAAGTCCCAGATGGCTGTCTGAGAGGGTTGCCAGTTCATGTTGTGGCTCTCCTGGTGGTCTCTCTCAGTGGATTTTGTACCTTAAGTCTGACGTTTTGTCCTAAAACAGCGTGAGCCATCACCGTGCGCTGGGCCAAGCTAGTGAGGCATCACATCATGTCTGCAGGTGCACAGGCTCCGCTCGCTCACTCACACACACACAGGCAGTTTGTTTTACTCCGGTGAAGCCAGAATAAGCATGTGTGTTAAGGAGCTCCACTCAGCCCAGTGTTTGGGGGTGTTCCTGTCAATCTAACCTGGCTGGCCTGTTGAAGTGGCTGGACAGCATGTACACACTAGAGACCACCAGTCAGCTAATGTCTTAGACCTTAGAGGACATACTATACTCCTTAAAGAGATATAGCTGTAGAGTTTAACGAGTCATTTGTATTCATTCAAAAACAGTGCAGTTATGGAGGATAAGGTTTGGTTCAGCAGTATCTTATAGTCTTGAGCTCTATAGATTGATCAGGATTCCAGGAGACAATAATTGCCAGCTGCCTGACATTGTGTCCACTTTCCATTTGATAAGCATGTTTGAGTTGGCCTCCAGTGTACATTCTGCATGAAGTGAGTATGATAAACTGTGTACGTGACCAATAAACTTTGATTTGATTGCCATCTAATAGGGCTCCAGGTGCAGTAATGTAATGAACGGGAGAGAATGAAAGGTAAAGGCGGGGGGCGGGGTCTTCCAATCCTGGTGAGGGTGAGCGGGTGAGGTCACAGGTGGGGGCGGGACAGGAAGTAGCTGTGATCTGACTCAGCAGAACTGCAGTGGGCCCTCAGGAAGCCCTCCCATCTGCGATAACACAGCACCGCATAGAAACAGGGAAAACAAACCGCTCATCTCTCATAGCACCATAGAGACAGACTAAAACAAAAGTAATGCTTTGATAGTGATTATCTAGTTCATATCAGGTTTGATAATTCCCCACATTGTGGGATGTGTGTTTAGGCACATCTGAATAAACTGAGCTAATGTTGTTCTGTGTTTGTGAATAAGGCATTGTTCCATATGTTTTTTTCTTTTTCCTCTGTGGCGGTGATGCTTAACACACCTGGCACGTCTCAGTGACTGTCTGATTCTTCTGACAATGGTTAAAGAGCCCATTCACTTTAATCACTCCTCGTGATGAAAAGAACTGGACCATTCCTGTTCAGACACAGCCACGCGCAGCCACCTGGGTTTGGCTAGTATACCTGATGAGTATCGAATACCTCATACTCTTACTCCTAGGCTGGTAATGTTATGTTCTCCTTCGCCTCCTGATGACACCCTGCAGCAGACTCACACACGCAGAATGAGAAAACAGAATGACTAAAGCCCAATATTATTTTTATTGCCGGGAGCAGTGGTACCATTTATGGTGTGATCTGGGCAGCTGGCACGTTTAGCTCTGTAAACAGCACCCTGGGAGAGAGCGGGAGAGAGAGAGGGGTGGGGATAGAGGGGGGAGAGAAAGTGTGGGAGAGGGAGAACGAGAAAGAGAGAAGGATAGAAAGCTAGAGAAAAAGAGAGCGAGTATACCCCATTCAGCACAGAGCTACAGTATACAACCATGATAAGGCCCCCGAAGCTGGGGCTGAAACATGACCGTGTCACAATATTGATCAGATTGACACCTCCTGTGCGTTCCTGTGGCTCTTCAGGCAAACACACAGGGTGACAGGAAGTGAGACCCGCTGTTCAAATATACTGCTGGCCCTCCCTGCACACAGGGGGGATTTAGAGTTCAGGTGTGTGGGTTGACTGGGCTGGGGAGGAAATAAGGGATCTAAAATGAAAAGGTCACAGTGGGCTGAGATGGCAGAGCCTGGTTGAGAGAGGCTCTGATTGGTTATAAGGTTAAGGAAACAGGAAGCCACCCAACTCGTTGGCCACTGCAGGGGCTACTGTCTGACTCAGGAGTGGTTGGATGGTGAGATGATTCCTCCGAAGAACTAACACTCCAAAAAAGTTCCTTCTCATCCTTTCTAGAAGCCTGGATGAAGTCATGTTCTCACCACACATTCTCAGAAGGATCCTTTAAACCAAAATAACTGACTTCATGCATATTTGAGTGAGGCAGATGAGTGAGGCAGATACATGAATCATGTCTTTGATAGGACTAGGCTGTAATAAGGATCTACGGTTGAGGTAATGACACATACTCTCCCAGCGCTGGGTCAGAGTAACACACAACATACTGTAACCATAAACATCCACCCCAGGCACTTTACTTGGCAATATACAGTAAACACTCAACTCATCCCCTCATATTTAATCTGCTATTGAGTATGTCTACAGGTTAAAACAATGATTCTATTTTCAGTAAGTATTATTTATGATGATGATAAGGCACGTTACAGTATATGATCTCTTTGGCAGGCATATGGTTATAATGCACACATGTATCGTATTTTGTGTAACAGAAATGTGACTATGAAATACAATTTTGAGTCCTTTATTTGCACTCATAATGATAATGGTGTCCCTCTGTCATTCTTGTCCCTGCAGTGCCTGATCATTGGCGGAGGTCCATGTGGCTTGCGGACGGCCATCGAGCTGGCTCTGCTGGGGGCCAAGGTGGTGGTGATTGAGAAGAGGGACACCTTCTCCAGGAACAACGTGTTGCACCTGTGGCCCTACACCATCCACGACCTCAAGGGCCTCGGGGCCAAGAAGTTCTACGGCAAATTCTGCGCTGGAGCCATAGACCACATCAGTAAGTACTTTTACATGTGGGGTAAGCATCTCATCAGGAAACCTTTCCACCCGTACAGCCATAGCAGTTGTTATTAATAAGTGCCATTCCCCATAGCCCGACATGTACTTACTTTTGCAATGGAATATTTTGCTTATCGATATTGTTTGATTCAGCTAATGATTATGCTATTGTATCCTCTTCCCCTCCAAAGCTATTTTTTGTCTGGTAGCCTTGATGCTGCCAATCCCTTCCATTGCATAATGTCAAGGTTGTGAGCCATAGAAGGTGAAGCTTCCATCTGCTCTTAGCTACAGAGATACAAAGCAGAGCTGAGAGGCCAAGTTTTGTTGTGTGTATAATGTGTAAATGCATGGATACCGGTGCAGTGTGCATGTACTAGGTACTGTATTAGATGATGCAGAAAATACAGCTGGGTTTTTTGCATGGTTCTAAGAACTCCTAATTCTTGTCTGTGTTTGCCAGGTATTCGTCAGCTCCAGCTCATGCTGCTGAAGATCGCCCTGCTCGTAGCTGTGGAGTTCCATGTCAATGTGGAGTTTGTCAAACTGCTGGAACCTCCAGAGAACCAGGAGAATGACGGTGAGTGACAGCCCACTTACAGGCCGTCACTTACAGTAGCTGTATGTCCATTGAGCTCCATCAACATTGGCCTAGTACCAATCAACCCATCATCCCTGCTCCTTCCTAATAACCATTAAGGGTGTTTTGGATGCAGTTCAGGCAAGGGCTAGGTTACAGCATTTGAAACCAGACTTCCAATATCTGACAGGTTAGCTGGGGTTGAAGAGCTTCATGCAATGCATTTGGAGAACATCAACAGTGCCTCTTAACATGAGCCTTGCATCAGCAACAGTCAGCAGGAAAATAATCATGCAGCAACAGGAAATGTGAATTGTTATGTGGATTATAATTAATGGACATTTTTGTAGCGGTTGATACATTTTTCTTAAGGGAAAATCAAGTCTGACCAACTTCAGAAGCCTTTTGAAAAACCTCAAATATACTACACGTTTAAAATGTCCTGCATTGCAGGAAAGTTCTCCTTCAACAGGGTGATCAAATTAAGATCCTACATCTGTATGTGGCTGCCCAGAGGATCCCAACACAGTATATTCTCTCCCACACCATAGCATTCCGCTGCTTTACATCACTGTACCTTGAGCTACAGGGAGTTACTGAAGTCCATAAGTAGTACCTTTTGGAGTAGTTCTGCCTCCCAATTCAACAGTGTATCTCCTTGGCAACCAGCCGTAAACAGCAGCACTGTTACAGTAGTGCACTGATCACCCTTTATTTGATATTTGCATTGCCATGGAAATCAAAATGTTTAAAAGTCATAATCATTGCTTCGCCATTCCTATTCAGCTGCTAATGGTTAGCAACCTCGCCAGATGCTAATGTTATTTTATGGTTGCTGCTGAGCAAAGCACACAGTAAATTCAGTGAGCAGAGCAGACCTAGTGGCTTTGTTTAAGGAGCAGCAGAGCCAAATTACGGCCATGGAAGTTAATTAAGAGCTGATTCGCCAGTGTAATTACAACCGTGCCACCTCGACTAAGTTCTTATAACAGTACAGTACTAGCTGCTTCAAGATGTGAACACTGCGGGGTGGATGGTGATGTGGCGCCGAGCTGAAAGGCTGGCTATCTGAAATACCTCTACACTTGACCCCCCTCCCTCCTACAGAGCTTTGTTGATTGGACTCCTGGACTGGAGGTCATTAGCTATCCCATGTGTGGCCTCGACAGCGACGTCAACCAACTGATAAAAACAAGAGTCTTTACTAAATTTGGATACAGAATGGTCCCCCTACTTTTGCTGTCACAGGGTGCTCGGTGTCCTTGACATGATGGAATGCATTTTTGACATGGTGATATTACACAGCAGATAGACAGCCAACCCAACGCTGCTGGGGTCTCACACTGCCTCTGTGGCTGACATTATTCACCACATTTGATCCACTACGTGCTAAAATGTTGTAATGTATTGAATTATATAATGTAGATGGTTGACACCCTGGTATCAATTATACAGTACAAGTGAGACTGACATTTTAATTTATTTATTTGATTTGTTATTTAACCAGGCATGTCAGTTAAGAACAAATTCTTATATACAATGACGTGCTAGGAACAGTGGGTTAACTGCCTGTTCAGGGGCAGAATGGTCGATTTTTTACCTTGTCAGCTCGGGAATTCGATCTGGCAACCTTTCGGTTACTGGCCCAACACGCTAACCACTAGGCTACCTGCCAGCCCACATTAATCAATATCTTATATAATTACTGCACGGTATAGTCTGCTGAGTTAAATGACACAATGTGTGTGACCTCTGTGTCACCCTCTTTGTTGAGAGCTGTCAGGATTAGCAAACCATTTTCCCCACTGGTGTTGATAGGCATCATAAATATTGTTCCCCAGAAATAACAGGCCGAAAGAGCAACCAAGTAAATATTGTGTCTGTTTCTCTAGCCCGTGTCCTCTCATTCTCTATCTGGGTTGAACTCTACCCATTTGTATACTGATAAGTATGTTTGTTTGAGGTGTGTGTCCCTGTGAATGTGGAACTGTACTGACCCTCTCTCCCCTACTCTCCTCCCTTCCTGCTCTCTCTCCTCTCCTCTGTCTGTGTTTCAGGGCCTGGCTGGAGAGCTGAGATCAGGCCTGCCGATCACCCCGTGGCAAACATTGACTTTGACGTGGTGGTGGGCGCTGATGGGAGGAGAAATACCCTGGAAGGTGAGAACTCTGGAGGGATGGGAGGGTTGTATCCATGCAGAGTATATCTACATACCGTTAAGGACCTGACCCCAGACATAGGATATGGTGATATGGTACTGTATATGATATCATGTGATGACATCCGTGGAATGGCTCTCTCTGAGATTGCTCAATATGTTTACTAAACACTACTTGCTCCAAAGCTAAATTTAGCTACAAGTTCAAATGCAGTTGGATATTATCTGGAGGCCCTTCAAACACTATTTCTATATTGAAAAGTATGTTTTACGTAGCTTTGTTGGCAGTAGCTTGTTTCAAATAATATCCAGGACACCTTTCTCATATCATTATTTTGTCTGGATAGCAGCCTAACAACTGTAACTAAGAAACATACGATTGTTATTGGCTGCGGCTTTTGGCTACACAAAGCATCCATTTAAAAAAAGCATAGTCTCATCCAAGAAAGTTAGGAAGCCATAAAATCAAGCTCGCCTCGGTAAAACGATACCCTATGTCATTAATCTCTCCTTCAAAGGGCAAGGTTACACATGAAATCACCATATCGTTGCAATAAAAAAGATCTGGGACCCTGTTTGTGTCGTCATCTGGATGCTGTTCAACCGTTGATGCATGCATGCAGGACTCTCCCTCACAGATGCCTGTCATCTCCTCACCAATCCACATCAGATGCTTATTCCTAAAAAGGGCATTTTCTGTCTCCAAACAATGAGGGGTTTAGGTCATCGTCTGATGACGAAAAGCCTGAGGCAAACTTTCTTTTTAGAAGTCCTTCTACTTTTGAACTGCCATGCAAGCCCTGTCTGAGAGGGGGGTTAAATATACCGCAATCTGTTCTGTACCCAGCTAATCGTCTGAGAGGAACACAGCTGCATTGGAAAGAGTGATGTGAGGGGGGGGGGATGCCCCAGTGAATTAGCAATGACCGTAATGGAACATTTCTGGCTCATATTAAAATGCTACCTCCTAGAAAAGCATCTCTCAGAAGCTCATACATTATTTTGTAGGAGGAAGAGAGGCTGAACACATTAGAACATTCATCTCCCTTTCCTTCCTGAGTTACAGGTCTAGAGGTAATGTTGATGTATTTTCCTCCGCTAAAGGGCTTTGGTACAGAACCCTCCTCTTCCCCAGGACAGTTATAAGCATACTAACATGTGGCCTGTGGGACATGCATCCTGGAGTGACATATCCCGGGTATTGGCTGTGGTTGGTTGCCTTTTATTGGCTTTAGGAGCTTTGGTAGAGCTTTGACACCACAAAGAGACTTAAAAAAATATATCACCACATTCTCTTTCACAAAGGCAAGGTTTTGCATGTCATTTAAAAAGTCAGACAGCTTTTTATAAAACTGTAACTGTGAGAATAGCAGCAACAGGAACCCAAGTGAATAGCAGTCTGGCATTAAAAGTCTGAGCCCATGATTCAGTCTATTTTAAGGCTTGCCTGCAGTAATGTTTTGGCCCTGGATAGGACACAGAAAGTTCATATTAAATGAGCCTCTAAAATGTCTCCATTTAAAAAAAAGAAATTCAGGATCAGTGAGAGGATGGCATTAAACTTCAATGCAAGAAGCATTCCCCCAATGTTTCTATCTGAAGAGGAACTGAATTCTGTTCCATTGTTGTTGATATCCTAAATAGCAGAAGTATACGAAATTGCAGCCAAAGTAGTACATATTGTAAAATCTCACCGTGAAAAAACGAGACTGCACCTTCTCTTACGATAGTCCAGTTCATGTAAGGAGTGACTGCACTCTACTCCACCTGAAGTTGTGAAAGTTAATCATCCTGGAAAACATATTTATTAGATCATAACATTTTAGTACTGACCCAACTCTCCTGCCGAGGCTTTTGTTCCCCTGGTGATATAAACAGTATCACCGCGGTAACAAGCCTCTCTGATCCTAAAATAACTGGCCTGTGAGTACAGCTCGGTGCTAGATTTCCTCTGGATTAGTATGACTCCGCTGGCCTGGCCAGAGAATAGTAACATCCCATCTCTCTCTCTTTTCTCTATCCCTCTCTCTCTTTCTCTCCCTCTTTCTCTCGCACTCAGGGTTCAAGAGGAAGGAGTTCCGTGGTAAGCTGGCTATCGCCATCACGGCCAACTTTGTCAACAGGAACACCACGGCCGAGGCCAAGGTGGAGGAGATCAGCGGTGTGGCCTTCATCTTTAACCAGAAGTTCTTCCTGGACCTCAAAGAGGAGACAGGTGGGCCTGAGATCCCCCACAGCCAATGAGTCAGCCAGAGGAGCAGACTGGCCATAGAATGCACTTAAATTCACACATTGTCAAACAACAGCAGTCTTCAACCCTGTCATTATCATGGGGGGGTTTAACCTTCCTGTCTGTGTCTGCCATTTGTTGCAGGTATTGACCTGGAGAACATTGTGTACTACAAGGACAACACACACTACTTTGTCATGACAGCAAAGAAGCAGAGCCTACTGGACAAGGGTGTCATCATTCATGTGAGCAAACATTGTTTAGATCAGGGATCATCAACTAGATTCAGACTCGGGTATGGTTTTTCCTGCTGTCTGAGGGTGTTGTATTCAGATGTGTGTGAAAAGGAAGAGAAATAGAGAGAGGGGGAGAGAGAAGGAGAGGTGAGGAGTTAATAGAGGAGGGTGCTGGGTCGGAGGAATCTCATCCTTGGTGGTCTGCCAGTTGAACAGCCTATGAGCCGGACGGGCACCACAATGACATCCATGAAAGCTAAGTGTTATAAACATCCCTGAAGGAGCACATATTTCACTGGCTTATGAATCCCTCTCAGCGCTCGCGCTCACTTCAATTTGCCAGGGTTTTGCATGGGTCATCCCATGAATTCATTCATAAAGACAATGTGGGACTTTGAGACTGGCGTCACAGTACAAATTAAAGAGCATCCATCTTTAATGGTCCTCTAATATACAAGGTGAATAACTGTTGTTACACCTAGGGTATCAATGTTGCAACTCATTTTGCCTCTTTTACTTCATCCTTTTGGTCATGTTCTCTCATAAACACAATTCCCCTGACTTTGTCTCGTAGGACTACATAGACACAGAGATGCTGCTGAGCAGTGAGAATGTGAACCAGGAAGCTCTGCTGGGTTACGCCCGTGAAGCTGCTGACTTTGGCACCAATTACCAGCTTCCCACGCTGGACTTTGCCATAAATGCTTGTGGCCAGCCGGACGTGGCCATGTTTGACTTCACCAGCATGTATGCCTCGGAGAACGCAGCGCTGGTCAGAGAACGCTTCGGACATCAGCTACTGGTGGCACTGGTTGGGGACAGCTTGTTAGAGGTGAGGAGGCTGTGACAACAGGGTTCAATCATGCTTTAAAATAGTTGGACATTAATACTGTATGTTCAGCTAAATGTACTGTTATGCTGATGTTATGTTTCTGTGTGTGCAGCCATTCTGGCCAATGGGTACAGGGTGTGCGAGAGGCTTCCTGGCTGCTTTTGACTCTGCCTGGATGGTGAAAAGGTGGGCTGAGGGCAGGACCCCTCTGGAGGTGCTAGCTGAGAGGTCAGTGGTCAAAACACACACACACACACACACACACACACACACACACACACACACACACACACACACACACACACACACACACACACACACACACACACACTAAATATATATATTTCTCCAGGGAGAGTCTTTACAGAATCCTGCCGCAGACAACCACTGAAAACATTGGCAAAAACTTTGAGCAGTACACCATTGACCCTGGGACTCGGTATCCCAACCTCATCTCCACCTGTGTCAGGCAAAACCAGGTACGAAGGCCATTCTCAAGGATCACATTGCTTGCTGCAGTATTCACTTTCTGCTGTCACCAATATCAGATTCACCCTTAACATTGACACAAGAAGGATGGACTGTGCTTGTCTTCTTATCTCTTATCTCTTCTTCTGCCTAAATCTCAGCTGTGTCTCTTTGTTATTTCTTCCAGGTGCGTCACCTGTACATCAATGGAGAGCTGCCAGTGAAGTCGTGCTCTCTGGAGCGTAATGGTACAATACGTCGCCCTGTGAACCTGGCCAGACGAGGTGAGCCACACACACGATACAGGAGAGGCCAGAGAGACTGTGGAGTTGGGAGGCTTTAGTACAGTGTTTGGATACCGCTGTCTAGTATGGACTTACCTCTGATCCAGTGCATGGCTCCAACCTACAGAACATGTTGTGATGTCTATTCAACTGGTTCAAGTAACTCGAAAATGATGACGGATGAGTCCCTTGGGTTTCATGGGCCCAAATATCTGCAGCACTCATTCATTCAGTGGCTATTTAACCAAAAAGTAGGAGAAGATAAGCCATTCCACTCTAGTTCTATTGAGTTCTCTCCCGTTCCCTGTGCCCTGGGAGTGTTCTGAGACAGAGGCCCACAGCAGTCTTTAAGGCGAGGCAGACCTTTTCTCTCGCTAACAGCAGTGTCAGACTGAGGACGAGCCCCCATGAATCTCTGCTTAGGAAATAAGTCGCCGTCTGAGGTTTGTTTTTTCAATGATCCATGGTGAGAGGGGGGTTTTGGTGAAGCCTCTTGACTGTGGACATATAGGGTACAGACCCTCCCCCCTATATTCATCATTTAATTGGAGGCCAAAGCTGGTGGTTCTGTGTATTGTGAAAAGGAAAAACGTGACTTGATACACTAGTAGTTAAACGCATCTGTGATATCTTTAGGATGATCTCAGATACCAGACCTAACAAAGTCTAGCTGGTTACGTTTCAAGATATTTTTGGCCCCATGGATCATGTTAAACATGAGTACGGTCTACATCATCAGAAAATGTTTCTTCCATGTATACAGTATATCTTTAAGCACACCCTGGCCTCTACATAATGCACCAAACACATTGTTACACAACCATGGGTCCTATTACACAATGACAGACAGGTTCAACATGTCCTGACAGAGTGATATGCATACCTCAGCCCCTATTCTAACTTACCTCTTATCAGTCTTACCTCTCATTAACGTCACCTGCTGTCACTGTCCCACATCTATGATCTCACTTCCTGTTAGCTCTGTGTTTGTGTTGCCGGGTGAGTGGGTGGGTGGCTGTTAGCTGGGTTGTGTTTAGTATTTTATTTATTTGGATCCCCATCAGCTTTCGCAGAAGCATCAGCTACTCTTCCTGGTGTCCACAAAAACACAACACACGACAAGTGACAAAACACTGATACACTGGTAGACAAGGACAGTCACACAAATGTCAAATGGGAAATAGAAAACAAACATCTATGTTCTTCTTATTGGACCAGCTTAGGTAGTGCCTCCCATTTTCACGCCATTTTCACCCTATTGAACACCTTGTTCCTGTCTGTGTGTAGAGTCGGAGATCAGGCCGGGCAGACTGCTGACGTGGTGTCAGAAACAGACCGAGGGCTACAGGAACGTGAGCGTGACAGACCTGACCACCTCGTGGCAGAGCGGCCTGGCTCTCTGTGCCCTCATCCACCGGTTCAGATCCCACCTCATGTATGTAGAGCAAAACACTGCAACACACAACTACCCTGTAAACCACCACAGTAAGACTGGCCTCATGTACCTTCCTGTAACTGTAAATGACCTCCATGTGTGAGACTTCTTGTCACACCCTGGCATGTAGCACTTCGTCATTGTAAGTCGATAGACTGGCTCCTCATAAAATGCCTCTATGGCATATTGTGTAATGGGGAATTTCTACATTAGGCTAACATTTACATCAAGACACCAGTAATAGCACAACTTCTTACACCCACGCCGTAATATTGTCTCCTTCTGACTGTGTCTAATGTAAACTATGCCAGG
The DNA here is from genome assembly GCF_021184085.1 of Oncorhynchus gorbuscha. NCBI lineage: Eukaryota > Metazoa > Chordata > Actinopteri > Salmoniformes > Salmonidae > Oncorhynchus > Oncorhynchus gorbuscha. Next base: position 17,789,774 of record NC_060176.1, read on the forward strand.
CATGAAAGTATGTTAATGTATGTCCTGGTGTACTATCTACACACAAGCCCCTGCCTCTCACTACTCACAGCCCATCTTTGTGTGAGTAAATTTATGTCCTGGTGTACTATCTACACACAAGCCCCTGCTTCTCACTCACAGCCCATCTTTGTGTGAGAGTAAATGTATGTCCTGGTGTACTATCTACCCACAAGCCCCTGCCTCTCACTACTCACAGCCCATCTTTGTGTGAGTAAATGTATGTCCTGGTGTACTATCTACCCACAAGCCCCTGCTTCTCACTCACAGCCCATCTTTGTGTGAGTAAATGTATGTCCTGGTGTACTATCTACACACAAGCCCCTGCTTCTCACTCACAGCCCATCTTTATGTGAGAGTAAATGTATGTCCTGGTGTACTATCTACCCACAAGCCCCTGCCGCTCACTACTCACAGCCCATCTTTGTGTGAGTAAATGTATGTCCTGGTGTACTATCTACCCACAAGCCCCTGCTTCTCACTCACAGCCCATCTTTGTGTGAGTAAATGTATGTCCTGGTGTACTATCTACACTCAAGCCCCTGCTTCTCACTCACAGCCCATCTTTGTGTGAGTAAATGTATGTCCTGGTGTACTATCTACACTCAAGCCCCTGCTTCTCACTCACAGCCCATCTTTGTGTGAGTAAATGTATGTCCTGGTGTACTATCTACCCACAAGCCCCTGCCTCTCACTACTCACAGCCCATCTTTGTGTGAGTAAATGTATGTCCTGGTGTACTATCTACCCACAAGCCCCTGCCTCTCACTCACAGCCCATCTTTGTGTGAGTAAATGTATGTCCTGGTGTACTATCTACCCACAAGCCCCTGCTTCTCACTCACAGCCCATCTTTGTGTGAGTAAATGTATGTCCTGGTGTACTATCTACCCACAAGCCCCTGCCTCTCACTACTCACAGCCCATCTTTGTGTGAGTAAATGTAAGTGGTGGGTGTGAATGACTTTTGAGATTCATCGAAGAGCCTTTTTCCCGATGTCAGCTCTCTGTCTCTCTGTCTCTCTGTCTCTTTGTCTCTCTGTCTCTCTCTCTCTGTCTGTGTTACTGATAGGTGTGATGAAACAGAGCACACAGAAGACACAACTGCTTTTAGAGAAACCCTATAGTATGTGAACGGGAGTTTGGAAAGCATAACTATGTATTACATGTCACACTCAGTATGTAGGGCAGTTTGTTATTTATGACTTCTTCTTTGTGGTGAAGTGAGGGCTACACTGCTAGACTAGAACTGTTTCATAACTTCTATGTTGACACCAGCTTAGTCTTCACCTAGTTAACCACACAACATTACAACAACATTGCGTGATACCATTTCAATCGGTTTCCCTCAGAGAGTTTGATTCGCTGAATGAGGAGGATTCGGCTAACAACCTCCAGCTGGCATGTGACCTGGCTGAGCGGGAGTTTGGCATCCGGCCCTTCACCACTGGGGTGGAGATGGCTGCTGGTCAGGAACCAGACAAGACCAGAATGGTCACCTACCTCTCCAAGTTCTACGAGCTGTTCCGTGGCACCCCACTGCCCGTCTCAGGTACGCCTCACACCCCTCACCCCATCCCCCAGCAGACACGTGTGTCCTGAAGCCCCATACTTCAGATTTCACTCCTACACACACACACACACACACACACACACACACACACACACACACACACACACACACACACACACACACACACACACACACACACACACACACACACACACACACACACACACACACACACACACACACACACACACACACACACACACACAGTAGCAGCCCTTTAAATCATCAGGTCTTTTTTTGAAGGCTCCTTCCCATGTCAGAGTTATTTTTAAATGCAGCAGAAGCATTTGGCTCTGAACACTTCATTAGGAGGAGCAGACAGGGTGGAGAGGCATAAGGTCCTACTGCTCTGCCCTGGCCACTGGCAGGTGTATGCTCCCCCTGTAGACACACTCACTCACTCACACACACATTCATGCTACACTTACATCACAACGGCTGCCACCAGGCTCTCATTATTATTGCTAAATACTGCACAATTTAAATACTAGCACCCCTATCCCCATTCCCCATACTGAGTGTAAATATTGGACTATAAATTGTGCCTTCCTGTATTATACTTATCGTAAAATGTTTATTCTATTCTACTGAGCCATTTACTCGATGTTCGTATTCTTATCATTTCTTATTTCTTATTGTTGTTGCATTGTCAAGAAGGAACCTGCAAATCAGCATTTATATGGACTGTGTATACCATGTGTAGCCCGTACATACGAATAATAACAAAACCTGAAACTTCACACTTTAGCACCTCGTCATTGTCACCCTCGAAGGCCCTACCACTCCACTGTGTCCACTGTATTAAAAGCCCAGCCTCTCACTTTTTCTGTTTTCACCGGAGCCATTTCTTTACATATCAAGCAGTCTCTGTCCTTAATGTAATTCATCCCTGACCCCTGCTTTCTTTCAGATAAGTTATGTCTTTCTAGAGACACTTTTGCCGGTGTGTAAGAGGGTATGAGATTTCATCTAGCTTCCTTTGAAAGGAGCTCTGCGTTGCACAACCTTATCAGTCACATTGTCTGGCATGAGAGGAATGCACATCTGCCCAGCACAGTGCAGGTTACCTTACAGATAGTTTCTGAGTCTAGGGTGTCTGTAGAGAAAACACTATACCTTACTCCAGTTTCTGGTCTGAGATGCCTAAGGTGAACAGAGTATATTATTGCCACAGGGACATCAGTTACTAGCTTTATGGTCTCTGCGAGGTCACATGATATGCCTCTCTCCACAGCAAAGCTGGTTTCCCACATGACGGAATGAGGATGTACTATTTAGCAATAATTGTATACATTCTTATGATCGGAAGTGAAGTGTTCCCAGTATTTGTTTCCACAAAAAAAAGCCCTTTATTTATTAGGTGGCATTTCTCAGGAAAAGTCTGGCCCCATCTGGTTCTTTCCAACACAATAATATTAGGTTTCTTTTAGACACAATGTAAAAAAAAAACATTGGCCATTGCTTTTATATGGCATTCATGGCTGAGCTCCGTGGAATATATCATACCTTTTAATGCATTCGTGTTTCATTGCAGATTCTAGAGGGGCCGACGAAAACAGTGAAGACTATCCTTCCAAGGCAGTCAGAAGTATGAACAAAGTTCTGAACTTGGTACCAAGAAAAAGGGTACCAAAGGTAATCCCACTCCTCTCTCAAAGGTGCCTGTCTGCCTTGATCACTACTGCAACTTGAGAGCCTCCCTGTGTTATCATTTCAAAAGTCATTTCATTTGAATAAGTGGACAGTATTGGGACCTTCCACAAGTTACATGTATTCTTCTAGAGTTCTTTTGGGATGGGCTCTTTTTAATTTAGTTCACTTACATGTTGAATCTTTTTACCATTGAGTGCAGTCTGAAATATTTAGTCATATACTATGGCCTGTTTGTTTTCTTTCAGGATGAGAAGAAGCTAGAAGATACTGACCCAACGTACAAAAGGAGACGAAAAGTCTGCAGTTATTTGGAAGAGGTAGTTATTATCATCAACTACAATTTCATAATGACATTCTAAGCGCACCAACGTCAAATACGACAAAATACCATTTATTTTGGCCCTGATAACTCAAGTCACTATTTCTCATGACAGGCAACCAACTTCTCCAGTCAGAGTGCGTCCTGTGTGGGTGAGGGGAGGGGGGTTAAGGAGAACAAGGTCCGCTCCATGGCCAGCCAACTCCTGTCCAAGTTTGAGGAGAGCAACCCCAGCTTCACCCTCCGGAGACAGGTCAGAACCACCAAGATATGTCCTCCATTCCCCCTCCTCAGGACTTTGTCAGTTTTGGACAGTGTCCTCCATAGATTATACAGTACTGTAGTATGGTATAGTACCTGGCATGTTTGTTCTCAGATGCCTTATACCACAGTGTGCTATAGAACAGAGGCGTCACTACAGACACCCTAGTTCGATTCCAGGCTGTATCACAACCGGCTGTGATTGAGAGTCCCATAGGGCTGTGCACAATTGGCCCAGCGTTGTCCGGGTTTGGCCAATGTAGGCCGTCATTGTAAATAAGAATTTGTTCTTAACTTATCTTGCAAGTCACTTTCTCTCTTTTCTTCCTTTTCTGTCTTTCTACTAACCTTTTTCCTTGGCTTTGTTTCTGGCTGACAAACCCCATCAGTCTCAGTGTGATTGGGGTTCTGAGAGGGCCCCTCGGCCACGCTCCATGGACATGACTGAGACCCCACGCTTCACCAACCTCAGGCAGCAGACCCCACTAAACCCTCCCCCCAAGACACAGGTAGAGGACTGGAGCAACCTGGTCAACATACTGTAATACACACGCATACCCATGCTAATACACTCTGCAGAACACACACTGTCACTCAGTTTTGGTATACACTCACTCACAAACCAGTCATCCATTACCTGGAGTGAGAGTGTTTAATGCTCCCTGTGGGTTGGAAATGAAAAATAAGCCCCCCAGTGAAGTAGATTCACACGATAAAGAAAAGCATGGGGCATAAATCTCCCTCCTATTCTCTCCAGCTGTTAAACTACTGGAGCCTGTTAGCTGCAATTGCTTCTTGTTTTTTCATCAAGCTTACCCTGAGTTGACGGAGAGCCATAGAACTGCAGCTCACATGTGCTGTGTGTTTCCAGTTTCCGTCTGCAACCTGTGCCAAATTTGCAGCTGAGTGCATCGCTCGGCCCCCACCACAGCCTCCTCCCAAACCCAAGCTCTCTCCCCAGCTCCAAGCCCGGCTTCAGTCTCAGCACCAGCCCCAACCCCAGTTCCAGCCTCAACCTAAGCTCCAACCCCCATCCATCCCAAATCCCACCCTCAGGAAGGTCAGACAGGCTGATCAGACATGTGCTCAGACGCAACCTCAGACGCTTCCTCAAAATCCAGAGAGCTCAGAGTACCCTGGCTACTCTTCCTCCTGCCACTCAGCGGTCCTAGCTATGTCTAGAATGCTCCAACGCCTTCAGGAAGTGGAGGAAAAGATCACCCAGGTGACCTATTCCCCTCTCATTTCCTTTCCTCTCCTTTCCTTTCCATCTGTCCATTTCTCTTTGTCTGCTCTGTCTTTTTCTATTGTTATTGCCTCCTACTGTGTGATCATATAAGGCGTCCTTTTTAGGAAAAGGCTGAATATGAGTGTTGAGGTAATCATCGTGATTATACATTTAGCATTGTATAGCACATAGTCGGCTGGTGAAGTCAACCCCTAATCATCCACACTGACCACAATGGCAAGAACAGACTCACAGCCCTGGCAGAGACAAAGAGGCACAGAGGCTGCTGACTGGCAAGTTTAGCCAGTGGGCTGCCCTTGTAGCCTTGTTCTGTGCCAGTCCTGTGTGTCTGTCTGTCTCTGTCTGGGTCTCAGTCTGCTGTTCCAGGAACACATGTCTAAGTGTGGAGTCATCTCTGCTGGTGTGTCAAATTAGTGTTAAAAAACTGCCACTCTACTCAACACAGCAACACTATTGTTCCCCACCACCCATTAAACAATGTGCCATCCAGCTCCTTCAGTGGGAAAGTAGGACCAAAGTCCACTTATCTTGCTTGATCATCACCTTTGACATTTCAGTAGTTTGGCAGACGCTCTTATCCAGAGCGATTTACAATAAAGAGTGCATACATTTCATACTTTTATTTGTCCGTACATTATAACTGATTTGGGAGTTAATAATCTGCATAATTCTGTTACTATTCAGACCCATTCATCAGACGGGGAGTATGTGGTACTGTGTTGCGGGTGCAGCTTTCTCTTTCTGATGCCTGATCTTTGTCTCTGTGTCTCATGGTATGTGTCCTGCAGAAGAAAGCTCAGACCCAGAATGCTAGAGAGTTTCATAATAAAAGTATCAAGGAGAAAGCGGTCCACCTGAGAGCACTGTTCTCTGGGGATGTGACCTCTACGTCCCAGGTGACTATCTAACCCCTGAACTCTGAACACTCACCTCTCCCGTCCTTCAGTGTGTTTGTCGTGTTACATGCTCGGTCTTGTTTGCCATTACTGCTGCTGCACAGAGTTCATATAATCCTCCCTGTGTTGAAATTCAACATCCATCATCTCCAGAAGCATTACCTTTTTGGCGATGTCTTCATCAGCTGCTCAGAGTCTGTAGCAACAGAACACAGCTAGCGCAGGTGATTTCAGGTTGTTGTAGGACACAGTGTTCTGCTATACAGATGTCGGATCTTAATTTGAGACAGTTTGCTAAAACAGGAAAATAATCCTGCAGCAACAGGAAATTTGAATTATTATGTGGATTATAATTTAAGGGCCATTTTTTTGTGTTTTTGTGTTGATACATTTTTCTTTAGGGCAAAGAAAGTCTGACATTTTAAAGTGGGAATTACAAACTTTAGAAACCTTTTTAAACCTTGAATATGCTGCACGTTTCATTTCCTGCTGTGCAAGAAAATTCTCAGCAACAAAATAGTGATCAAATTAAGATCCTACGCCTGTAATTTAAATCAATATATGACTGTTTACGTTGTGGGTTTCAACAAGGCTTTTTAAAAACAATATAACGCCCTGTGAAAACACATCAGGCAGTTCGTTGTTTAAGCAGAAATAATTGTGAATCTATATTCCCACTGAGACAGACCTGCAGAAGAGAGGTCAGGCTGAAAACTAGGTAGCCTCCTCTCTCAGCTCTGCCTGTGATGGTAATTCGCCTACTCTGTGTGCTCAGAGACTCAGAGGGTTTTGGCATGGACACTGTTGAAAGGTTGCACTGAGTTCTCTGTGATTCACTGGAAGACGCTGCAGTCATCAAACAAGGTGTTTAGTGCTAGAGTAGTCATCATACTGCAATTTCCATTACAGGAAAAGGTATTTCCATGGTATTTTATCATCAAAAAAGAATCTGCTCACCTTCTTTAAATGAGTTTCTATCTCAGTGGAAACCAGGGTAAGCTGTTGTGTTGAGGCTCAGCAGGTTGGGGTTTAGTTAATACTATGATAGGAGAGTGCCACGGAATACCTTTGCTTAAAGCCCCCTGTGCACGCCATTTCTCATTGTAACTTATATCTAATTATTAACACTCAAAGTTCTCCTTTAACAATCCTCTCCCTCTCTTTTCATTTGCAAATCACCCCTGTCCCATTCCTCACCTGGCCTGATTCTGATAAACAGGCCATTCCCTCAGAGTCTGATCCCATCCTCCCTAAACCCAGCCCAGAAATCACCGTTTCTACCTTCTCACCTCCTCATCCCTATTCCTCATTCTCATCCTGTCTGCCCCAACCTCAGGTAAAAAAAAGAACCTCTCACTGTCTTGTATGTGTTCCTATCACTGTGTGTCATGCTACAACCTTTCATCATTTAACATTTATCATGGCGAAATACACGTTTTATTTAAATCAGTCTGAATTTCCATTTCAATGGAATGCAGTGTCATGGAATATCAGGCATTTCAGGCTTTAGGCCTAACCCACTAAGCATGCAAACTCTAATTTAACTCTCATCTGATGCTCATAATATCTTCCTCTCTTTGACTTTCCCATTCCCACACTAGTCTGGATCTGCTAGACAGAGTCAGACCATTCCCTCACCTCACATCCTCCCTGCTCCCCATCCTAAAATCTCTTCATCAGTACTTTGTCCAGAAATCACCCTTTCTACATTTTCACCCCCTCATACATATTCTCCATCTTCCTCCTCTTCCTGTCTACTTCAACATCAGGTATAAATAACCACATCCATGTCTGTGTTTCAGCATGTCAAATCAAATCAAATTATATTTGTCACATGCACCGAATACAGTAGTAGACCTTAGGGTGAAATGCGTGCTGTGTCCCTATCGTTGTGTGCTATGCTAAAACCTCTGATCATTCAATATTCATCATGCAGAGATATTGCACACCTTTAATCTGTAGCACTATAACTGAGTTGACATCGAAACTAATCTATCCCTTATCTGTCACTGAACTGTTAAACTAAGTTTTCTTCTCTGTTTCCTCTAATTCCTTCATTCTTCATGGAAAACCAAAGACCAGTCAATCTGGGGCACTAGATATGCAGCTTTGTAAGAAGGAAATGCAAAGAGATCCCTTGAATGAGTCACATGTGGTGAGTTCCTCTTGTGTGCCTCCAAACCATAGCACTATTTATGGCCACATCATTTCTATATGCAGAGCCTGCTGCCTCTCAGAGAAACACAACATGAAGTGCTGTCTGTTTGATTTTAAACATGATGTCATTTGGTAAATTGTATATATTTTAGAAGTATATATTTGTTTAACTTTGAATCTAATTTGCCTGTAAATTACAGTTGTAGTTATTAAGATCACAGTCATGTTGCTGTTTCAGTGTCACAGCAGTGGCTCCACATATATATCCCAACAACAACGCACTGCAATACTACAACCAAAGCCAGAACCTGGTTTTAATAACGTCAAACAGGTATTTTGCCCCCAGCGCCACATGCCTGCTAAAGTAACTTGTACTATCCTCTAAATCACAAAGGACACGTGTAGACACAAAGGTCTAGCATGCAAGAAGCATTTGAGATGTTTTTTTTTACCTATCCTGGGGCCTCTCATGCAATGGTTGAATATATTTTTGTGGTGCTGCACTTTGTGGGTTAGACTGCCCCTCCCTGTCCACAGATTTCTGATCATTTTGAGCCAGCGCCATGCAGTCAGTGCAATCTGAAGCATCCAGACAGGCCCACCAGCTAACCATAATGAGAAAACGTTCCCTCCTCTTCTGTGGCCATACTTTTGAGCTGAGACTCTTATTTTGATGAAAGAACTTTACTAATTTCCCCAACCGTGACCTTAGTCAGAGAACAAAGTAATCAAATCACTATCTATCTGTCTATCTGTCTGCCTGCCTGCCTGCCTGCCTGCCTGCCTGCCTGCCTGCCTGCCTGCCTGCCTGCCTGCCTGCGAGCGAGCGACGTGGACTATCACTTTTGCTTTCATCATTCTGACCTTTATTCTTACTCTCTTTCTCCCTTCCTACCTCTCGTCCTCCCTGTCTTCCTCCTGTCTTTTCCTCCTTGCTGCATGTCAGAGGACGGTGGGGAAGGTGTCTCTGGCTATAGCAGCCAGGGCTGAGACGCTGGTCACCCTCTATGAGACTGACCACAGGCCTAAAGCCTCCTCCCCCTGTTCACCCCCAGCCTCTGCGCCCCTGTCTCCGGTAAGCATGTCTGACTGAGCATGCAGCCACTCAGACTGTACCAGCCTTGAATAACAGCCCTTATCTAGGTGAAGAACATAGACTATGTCCCAGGCCCTGGCTCTGAGTCAGATGAAGAGGGATTGTGTAAAATAAGGATTGGGATGATTATTCTTTGCAGGACTCTGACTCTTTATGCTTTGTGAACTAAAGGCCAAACTCGGCCATAAGGCCTTTTAGGGTCAAAGTTGTGGAATCTGATACAAGTGCATCACTCCCTTATTATCGTCATTTTCTGGGCTGACAACGTTTGTAGCACTGTCTGCCTCTCTGTTCTGTTTCCCAGGGTTCCTTGCGGAGGGAGTTCCCCAGGTCTGGTGACCAGTGTCACTCCTGTCAGAAGCGTGTGTACGTGGTGGAAAGGATCAGTGCTGAGGGACTTTATTTCCACAGGGAGTGCTTTCGCTGTGACACCTGTGGCTCCATCCTGCGCCAGGGAGGCCATGCCTTCGACTCTGAGCAGGGTATGTGTTTCCCAACACTAAGGTTTAGATGTTCGCTTGCTGTCAATCAATCAATCAATCAAATCAAATCAGCAGTTGTGACAAAGTTCTATACAGATACCAAGCCTGAAACCCTAAAGAGCAAGCAATGCAGATGTAGGGGCACGGTGGCTAGGAAAAACTCCCTAGAAAGGCAGGAGCCTAGGAAGAAACCTAGAGAGGAACCAGGCTCTGAGGGGTGACCAGTCCTCTTCTGTCTGTGCCGGGTAGAGATAATTAACTGTTTATGTGCCAATTTTTCTAAATCCTCCTTTGATCATGTTCAATTAGGCAAGTTGTACTGCAAGCTGCACTTCACACAACGTAAAAATGGAATGAACCATCGGAGGACATTCAATTCACATCTGGTAATTGTTCTGGATCATTCAATCATCCACTTGCCATTGTCATTTTGATGTTTATTTGTGGGACATCTTTGACTCAATGGGTCTCTCCCTCAGGGTCAGAATGGAGCCGGGGTTCAGGAGGGATCAGGGACACAGACTCCTGATTGTGACACAACAGAAGGACGGCAGAGCCAGTCACCAGGTACCATCAGCTCCCGCCTGAGGAAGTGCCTGAGCTGGCCCCTGAGTGTGACCCGGGTTGTGTGTGACTCCCCCCGCCTCCTGTCTCGCTGGGTGCATGGTACGGCCCAGGCTGTGGGCCTCCACTTTAGAGCCAATGTGGAGGACTATGTCTTCCTGTATGAGCTGCTGAGCCTGGGAGTGCCCCTGCTGTTCATGCTCCAGGAGGTGCTGCTGCAGATGTACTCTGAAACCGGGCCTATCTCCCAGTCCATCCAGCCCCTACTGCTGTGGCTGGAGGAACACCTAGGCCATAGGCTCATGTAGAGGCCCACCAGGGAGGGAAGCCTAATCCTAACCCTAACCCGATCCCTTTCCCTATCCCTAACCTTCATGCAATAGGGTCTGAAGCCTGGCCGAACATTAACTGGCGTATCTTGCATTTGTGCCATGTCATATGATGGCAAGCTACCGTTTGACCATGTGTACAAGCACCTTGTTAATATTTTCTCACAGAATACGTAGCTGTCAGTGCATTAGATCTAGTCCTACACCAACCAAAGAACAAATAACATTTTCCAAGTGGTAGCTTGGTTTGTGATACGTGCAATGTTTTCATGAACATGACATTTTTCTTTATGATGAGGGGTAATGTGCTGTACATGGTTTCATGGTGGTCTAAATCATTTACGGTATGTGGTTGATATGACTGCTGAAATCATCCAATCTATATTGCTCTAGAGTTGAGTCTTTCAACAACTGGCTGTCAAAGTCGAGCCAGTTTTTACATGGCTTAACTCAGGTTATGACAGATTTTTTTGTGTGGAAAAAGTAATCTAAATGAAAAGACTGACTTGAAGCACTTTAACTTGGGGAGCTGCCTTGATCTGTGGCTGATGCCTGATGAATGGTGTGGGAGTTAATGGCTGCCTAATGGCTGTCCAGGCCTTGGATAATGACTAGTGCTGACGCTGCACGTTTACTAAACCCTGCTGAACTCACAGGTCAGGGTCGGGGTCTGGGTCGGGGGCCAACGTGGATCTGTGCTCGACAAGGTTTTCTCATCTTTTTTTCAATTTCAATATTGTTTGACACAAATTAAAATGTTTTTATTGTAAGATCTCGTATGACACCGTGACCATAGTGTACTTTCGCTACACATTATGATAACTTTTATTGCTTTATTTTATGGCCCAGTGCCTCCAGTATTTTTGTGCATTGTCTGTTGTACTTAAAAAAGGGGAAAAGGTTTCATGAACATGGGCTTTGGTTTACTACTCCAGTTCATGGACTGTTTAATGCTTACTCGTTGCTGCCACCTGTTGGTGAAACAGATGCAAGGCCAAATTCTATTTACTGTATGATCAGGTGGAATAAGAGACAATCTTCTAAAGAGTTGTTGTATGCTTGTAATAGAGGGGGTTCTTTTTCATTTGTATTATTTGTACAGGTCTATTTCACTTCAATATGTTTTTCAGATTGTTAAGAATATTGCTGAATTGAATTGTTCAGAAGGGCTGAATTACATTTACATTACAATTAAGTCATTTAGCAGACGCTCTTATCCAGAGCGACTTACAAATTGGTGCATTCACCTTATGACATCCAGTGGAACAACCACTTTACAATAGTGCATCTAAATATTTTAAGGGGGGAGGAGGGAATCAGACATGATAACACAGGCTATGTTTGAATGCTGTGGTGTGTATGTGCTTGCCACTCATCTCACTGTTAATAACCATGTTAAGTATGATAGCAGGATCTCAGCTTTATTACCAATACAAATTCCAAAGATACAGTTGGTGCACTTTAAAAATGAGAAGTGTTTTCAGCCCTAACCAGAAGTTACATCATTCATGCAGTACACTGTACAGTGCTAAATTGCATGTTGTTGAATAGCACAATCTCATGTTATCTAACAATTACAAAGTTTCTATGCATTTGAACTGGATTTGATCCTTCCTCTGATTTTTCTCTATATTCTAACCTACTATATTTCCTTCCTTTCATTTCTATTCTTGTTCACTTGGAAGTCTATTTTCAACTTTCTGAAGATGGGCCTCCTGATTGGTTAGGAGACATGCCATTCTGAAGGTGATCACCTGCATGGTCACATGGTTTTGTGAACAATGTTTTGGAGTGGATGCTTTGTTAGATTAGTCCAATTACTGTCAGCATTTCCACACACAAGTAAAAAATGCTTCTGACCCCTGTGTTTGAGCTACCGACAGCAGTTTTTAGCATAGGATTTTTCTATTTCGTCTGCATCCGCCGATATTAGACCCCAAAAACGATTCTTCTCACAGAAATGTCTAATCTACAAACTATTATGACCGTACTCTGAAAGGCTGAGATACTCACAAACACGTAAATGTAATCTGGTCTGCTCTATGACGCCCATAAGCCAATCAAGAGTTGTTAGGAGGTAAGAGGTTCTTCTTAGTAGATCATAGGAAATCTCAGGACATAGTGTCTATAAACTCACATAGTTGCTGTCACAAACTCCATACTCCACACAGTTGTCACTGACTAGTTGGATATTAATTTCCCACTAAGCAAACCATTTTTGAATTTACAATTGTAATTATTATATACTCATTTTTAATCAGCTTTTTTTGAGGCTGGACCTTGTTTTTTTATAGACATTTCTCAGTAAAACTCATGAATGCAACTGTTTATGTCAAATGTTATGTTCTACTTGTAGCCCTGGTTGTCCTGAAAATAAAATGGTAAAACACGTCAATGTGAGGCTAAATATGTGGGATTCCCTGGAACCTATGAAGTTATTAAACTACTAATGTCCGTGTCCTGCACCCCCAGCAGATCCATAACTACAGCACACACTTGTTATAGGTTGAAACGCATCATAATACCATGATGTTCAAAGTCACACCTTCTAAGAGACTGTCTTTTCAGTGTCTGCATGCATAACAAGGAAACTGTGGTGTTCGGACTGCATTGGTCTTCCCGAGTGCATGTTGAACGATTGACAGACAGCATTCTGTCATGTAAAGGCTTTTTCTCCCATCTTTTGCCATCTTTCTTTCTCTCTTACAGACACTGTCACCCAGGATAACTTTTTCGTGTCCCACACAAACAAAGGGAATGAATCTCCCAACAGGTTCATAGCTCATGTTGTCTTAAATGAATACATGGAACAATGTTTTATGGGACTTCAAATGCAGCCTGCTTTTCTCATGGAGATTCTGTGTTGCTTTATGTATGACCTAAAGCAACAAATGTAAATAAAGTGATTTGTCATCTTGATCCAGTTTACTGTCATTCTTTCATAATATCACAATGTTGTTCTCCCCATGGGTTGATATGGCACATAGAATAGTACAGTTAGGGGTAACACGTTTAAGTCGAGCCGTTCAGCATCACATAGTATACAGGCTCAGTACTCAAAGTAAATCCTAAACATGGAACTCCTTTTACAGAGCATGTCCTATATTTAGTCTACTTACCATGTCTAGTCTCCTAAATTAAAATGTATGATTGGATGGGTTAAGTTCCTCTGTCCCAGGCGGACATGTTCCTGGATGGGTTCCTGGAGCTCTTTCTGGATCCGTGAGAGCCAGAAAGGATTCTTTTGTGATGAGGTCAAAGGGGACATGACAAACCATACAACTCTCTCCCCAGCCAGTCCACTGTATTCCTGCCAGATATGGTTCATGGTTCTCACAGGAGGGAGTCAGTTCTCTTTCCCCATATGCTCCATCAGTGTCTTGTGTCTTATTCAACAGCCATGAAATCATCTCTCATCATACCTGATTAAGATGTTTTATTGTGACATACAGTACACAGGATAGGTGCAGTGAAATGTGTTGTTTTACAGGGTCAGCCATAGTAGTACAGCACCCCTGGAGCAAATGAGGGTTAAGTGCCTTGCTCAAGGGCACTTCGGCAGACTTTTCACCTTGTCGGCTCGGGTATACGAACCAGAGACTTTCGCTTACTGGCCCAATGCTCTAACCTCTATGCTACATGCCACCCTACACCACTAGAATACCTTTTTTTAAAGCATCTACTTTAGAATTTTAAGTGTTTTTTTTAAATTGTGTGTACTGTTTATAAAGAACACAATTATTTCAAAGGAAACATACAGTCAATGTATTATACTAGCTGCCAAAGCATATGTCCCTGGCTGTATTATCACTAGTATCCAATACCTTTAGATTAGCTTTGCTTTTAAGGGGAAAGCTTGATTTAATGTAATCACAACAGAGGTACATACTATTGAAGAACTCTTTTTTTTTATAGTATCATCCACTTGTCCCTTCAACCTATCACAGCCTGGACATTTTGTTCAGAAGCTGTGCATCACACAGTATGACGGACCAATGGTGTGTGTGCTGTGATGTAATCAAAGCTACTGGGGTCAGCAGGTTATGCCTCACTCCCTCCTCCAGTACAGCAGAGATCAGGGGGAAGCTGAGGAAATGTGACCCCTAAAAACATTGAAAGGTCTACAGAAGGCCAAGTGTTTCTTGACTAAATAACAATGGAGGTTTGTAAAAGCAATGTATTCAGTGAGATAAATCATGACACACACAGGTATGTGTCTCTTTGGTGTTGTATAAAAGTAGATATTTTATTTCATTAATCTGCTGCCTTCAGAGCATTCAACCCTTAGCATAGATTTGAGATTGTCAATTGAGAAATGCCAACTGTTTTACCTCAGCCATTGGAGCTATCAAGTCAAGGGTAAATGTGCATAGCTGACATTATTTAGTAATTGAGTGATCAACAGGACAGAATATAATAAATAATTTGTAAAAAATGAAAAAAACTGTTTATGCAAGCGGGATCCGGGGGCAAGCTACATTTTTTTAAAGTGGCATTTGAGCTATTTAATGTCTCCAGAAATTACAGAACAATTACTTGCAAAGGGAAATTACACTCAACTGAAGTGGCACACTCTCTTGACAGTCAATTAGAGTTGACCGCCTTTGACATGGCATTTTCTATTCAGCAGCCGTGCTTTGTAAATCACTGCCTTATAGTAATATGCAGCTGGTTAAGGGACTGAGAACTGTTTTTCCTATCTGGCCTGGATGAGACTAACGTTGAGCCTCTCATGCCACCCACTGGCGGAATCACTGTTTCCAATAACAGTGTGATATGGCTTCACTTTCTACTCTGACTCACACCTTCCCCTCAGCCTGATCCCTGATCTATGTCACTGTCCCAGGAGAGGGAGGGTGATGAGATATTAATATATAGTGCCTGTATGTGCGGGTATGTATGTGTGCCTGTGTTTCTCACTCTCCCCTACTTTGTCTCTCCTCTGCCACTATACTGCATGACTGCCTCTCTGTCTGTAAGGTCTTCCTCTCTTGTCTCCACCATTTCCTTTTCCTGTTGTACCTCTTGCCCCTTCCTTCCTCCTCTGTCATCACCCGTTGCTGTGCAGCTCTGCTACGTAATAGCAATACCCTCTGGACTCTAGTTCTCACAGTAACTTTTGTGATCTCAACTCTGGGAAAATAAACTAAATGGATCAAATTACATTATCTAAGTTATTAACTGATCACGTATGAGTCATTTACGGGTTGGCAGCTACCATCTACCACAGCTCATAACAGTGTAATGATTCTATCCTACTGATTCTATTTCATGTCCTCTAATATGTCATTGGAACAGGTAACCACTAGAAAGCACTGTTGTTTAGAAAGAGGCTCATATCAAGAGATCATGGAAATGACCCAAAAATGCCTCTATGTAATTGTCTAATATGTGGGTTCAGGCATTGGCCAGCATAAACATGTTTAAAAGAACCAAGGCCTAGAGCATACCAATAGAATTGGAAACACTTTCTTTCTCTTTCTGTCTCCAACTTTCTCACTTGTTCAGCTCACTGAACCAGTTAAACCATCAGCTTCAGGCAGGTTTATGTTGGTATCACAATATGCATGGTGGCTGATTTGATATCTCTCCTATCAGACCACACTGGCTGCTCCATGCTTAATGTCATTCACAACAGGATGAAATCTTGCCTGAATAATCAAATTGCTCAAGGGAGGGTCTGTTTGATCCCCAGTGTTTGGCTCCTATCATATGGCTCACCTCTCTATTGTAAGATAAGGCAGCTTGGTGACAAACAGGCCAAGTTTTACAGGACAGACTGCATTATCTTCCCAATGGAAAGGTTAAGGTGCTCTGAATACCACGACCATCAGTCACATCTCAATCTGACAAACAATGTGACCGTGTGCCAACCTGTCAGATCCAACATGTGACCAATACTGACACAGATTCTAATGAAATCTATCAGTTGAAGGAAATTAAAAAGTTCTGTTTCTATTTTAGGAACTTGCTAAATAGTTAGCTATCAGTTGTGATAACCACTTCTATTAATTTGTTTCATACATTTTGTATAACCATACCTCTTGACGTCAGTTATTTATCATGGAACAGATGCTTGGGCAAGTGGAGGTACCAGATGCTATATAATACAGTACCTAAGGGTTATCTGCCTATTAACTGGCTAGTGATATTAAATTAAATTACCAGCTGAGAACAAATCATGCAAAGTCATTTAGACTCGGCACACACTCCTTGCTTACGTAATTGAAGAGAACAGAGATGCAGTTTAAAAGCATTTAGCCCAACCAAACTGCACAGATGATCTCTTTGGCATTGGATTACTTGTCTGTCACGGACACAGCATTTAATGCCTGGAGATGGAATTGGTGAGAGCTGGGGTTAATTGAGACCAGTTATGGAGGGCAAGTCAAGTATCACAGTGATAACTCAAGTCTGTTTTGATGTGTGCACATGTGTTTGTGTGTGTCACCGCTGCATCTGAGGAGCCCCCTGCCTGTGAACTTGACCGTCCTTAACCTGGTCACCGTTCTGAAACAACAGCACCGCATCAATCAAAATACATGTTTTTAATTCAGTACGTTATGATCAGCGTGTTCTGGGAGTCCACCTGCGAGCCGCACTCATGACCTAAGGCTTCAGATGAGACAGTAGTCCGTGGTGTAAGGTGACAGGGTGCATGGCCCTGGATGGTGGATAGAGAGGTGGGACTCCACTGAGAGGAAAGGGAGCGTTTTAGAGTTGTGTTCTTTGTTATTCTTTGTGTCTGTGGAGATGACCACAGCGGGGAGTTTAGAAGGCACAGAGGAGGCCGGATGCTGAGGTCGAGGGATGTGGAGGTGTAAGGAGGAGGGCTGTGGGCTCAGCGCTCAGCGCTCCCACTCCTCTTTAACGTGCTCCTCATGCCTCACACCACAGCAGGATCCTCCAGCACAGGGGAAAACCTAACAGAGCTGACACGGCCATGGGAGAACACATGCACTGACAAATAATCACACAAGCCCTATCACAGATCTCTCTCATTAATTGTATCTAGTCTAAAGAGTTACATTCCCACCTCCGCATGTGATCAACACAACAGAAGCTGCAGGGACATGTTGAATGTGATTTCAGAAACGTATCTCTAACAGCAGAGCAAAGACCGATATGAGGTTTCAGTCATGCAAAGAATATGTGAAGTGGCCCTGCTCTTACCCCTCACTGTCTTTCACAGAACTGAGTATGGCACAGCAAGGGGCATTGGTAGAATGCTAGTGTAAAATGGAATCCACTGCAGAGGTCATTGTTCGTTGTTGTATCTGCCTGTTCGCTCTGCTCATCCCCGTGGACTGCAATGTGACTGTGGATTGACCCTGAGAGCATTTCATATTTTCATGTAAATGCCCTTATCGCAAATGGAAAAAAACTGTCGTTCACACAGGTTATATAATAACAATGATTAGCATTAAAAAAAGAACAGCAATCTAAGGCTGAAATTGCAATGAAATTACAGAAGCTGTGAGTGGCAATGAAAATAGAACGCTGTGGAGAGGATAAATAAATAAAATTCACATTTTCATTTTCTTAGCACTTTTCAAATCATTCCCTTAAATGAAACAAGACAAATGTTCCCATAAGCAAAAAAAACACACATTGTTACAGTAAATGTATCTCAGAAGAGTAATATCTACATGTGTTAATTATAAACCATGTTGCAGGTGAAATAATGTATCTAGGACTTCTATTCCTTTTGCTGTATGACTCCTGATGGCAGAAGAAAAACCTATAAGTTGGTAAGCATGCTCTTAGTCATATCAGTTGAGTGCTAATATGAGTCAATTTGATTATGTCATTCTTAAAGCCTGCCTTAAAACAAGCTACTATGAGCATATCTGTCCATCTCTTGTCAAATAAGAGAACGTCAGTCTAGTGAGAAATGCATTTGAAAGCTTGGTCAGATGGGTCAAACTCAATGTTAGAGCTCTTGGGTGATGTGGCCCCAGACGTCCTGACCAGAGGGGCTCCTCACTGTCTGCACCAGGGCCATGCCACAGATAGTCCAACAGTACTGCATGGGAAATGTCTCCTCTAATGACAGCCCAGGGCAAGGCCAGGGCCATTGTGCATTTTGTTTACATGGCTTTGTTCACATAATTGTATCAAAAGAGAGGGCAAAAGGGCTGCACAATAGGCCTTTTGTTCACCCAAAGGTTTTCATAAAACTAGACAGCAAGAGTATGTTACTATTAATGTAAAAACAACACACAAAAATGTATTTATTATCATCTGCATATTTGATTACATCCCAAGATGTTGGAGGTAAATAATGTGGCAGAAATGTGTAGGCCTGTGTTGTCAAGTAGGGGCTTGAATGTCCTTGCTTTGCTAACAGCTCCCACTTGCCTGGTCAGCTGTGCTAGCTAGACCAAGTTCACCAGATCATTAGCAGAACGAGGTAAATAAGCAATCATGTATTGATCTGGCTGAACACTGATTGAGTCCGCTGCCTTGGCTTACCCGTTCTCCCCCATTAAGGATAGGGGTTCTTTGAACAAGTTTGTTACACTCCATGTTAGGACTGCAGAACGAGTGTGCTGTATATCATTGGTGATATTTCCTATATTGGCCTTGTTCTAGCCCCATGTAAACTCATGTTTAGCAAAAGTCAAATAAAACTGATGGAGAATTATATTGCTGAAAGTAAATTAATCTGGATAGTGGAAAAATACGTTTGATAATTTCGCTGGACTTAATTTTCCTATGAATATAATCGAAAACCCTCTGATTCTTTTATATTATCGGCTCATGCTTCACTATACCGTTATTCCTCATAGCTGGACATAGGCTATCTTATTTTTTCCATATCCATAAAATGTGGGTGGGAACGGGATGTGTACGGGAATCAAATAACAGGGAGAAGTCGGATGGCTGCGCAAATACTTGGAATTCCGTTTCCGTCGTTGTCTATTCCGTAGACTTTGACAAGCAGAAAGTTGTGTTTCTATGATAGGCTACAACAGTCTCAATAGCTTGAATATCCAGTAAAAACGGCAAATGGCTTCTTCGCCACAGAAATCACCTTCTTCTCCCAAATCTCCGACTCCAAAATCACCACCTTCAAGAAAAAAAGATGACTCTTTCCTCGGAAAACTTGGGGGAACTTTGGCCAGAAGAAAAAAGGCAAAAGAAGGTTCGTTCATTAGGCTATATTTTTGTATTTATTATTAAGGCATCTACATAAAAACGTTGACATCACGAAAGCTAAAAAAAATATAGAAATAAAATACGATTCCTGTTGAACAGTAAGCTACATTAGGCTATATGCTATAAATAGACACATTCCACCGTTTTTTCCCTTCAGAATTAATCAGTTTGTTGAATAGATTAATGACAGTTTTTGCGTGAAAACAAGTTAAGAAACGTTGCTATATGGTGCTTTCATGACAACTGGGAACTCGGAAAAAACTAGGTCAAATCATGGCGTATATGATCTTCATGTCGGAAATTCGGGGCTCTAGAAAGATGCCCGAGTTCCCGACTTTGAATTCCGAGGTGGATGAAAAAAAAACATTCCCAGTCGGAGCTCGTTTCCCACCCCCCAAGTTCCCAGTTGTCTTGAACACACTGAAGAATGAAGTCGGAGATTTCTGAGTTCACAGTTGTTTTGAACGCGGCAATAGTATAGGCCCACGAGGAATTGCTGAGGTGTGTCTATTTCCATGACGTCATTTTGTTATACGACAACGGGGATGGTGATTGAAAGGCCCTCTTCATGTTTGATGTCTGAATCTATCATCAAATAACTGTGATAATAATTTGGATAATTTTGTTTTTGGTGAGGGGGACAGGGTCTATTTGAGTTGTAATTACATTGTGTTTGTCCAAGCCATAGCAGAAGAAGGCTGTGTGTGTCTGTGTTTACAGTACACATGGCTGAGCTACTGCCATGTAAGGATAAGAGGCTGCTGATATTCCATCACAGTTGTGTTCACCAAGGAATGAGGAAAAAGTTGCACGCTCTCTCCAGCACAACCACTGCCTGAGTTCAGACCAGAGGCTGCCAAGGCTTTCATTGTTTCACATTTAGTTAAATCATACCTTTAATTAAGTATGATGAATTAGACAAGCACTTGAGTTTTCATTGAATCTTTTTGGTAAATGAGCAAGCATCAAGTATGATTAAATGTCTGAAGCACTATTATTGTTTATAATGTTTCTTGGAAGACACTTTGACCCCTTTTTTATTAATTACATTTGAAGTGTATCTTTTGATACAGACATGCCCTATATATACTCCTGAGGGGCATGTGAAAGTGAGTGTGCAGCTGAGCCCCATTCACCAAAATACTGAACAAATACCGTCCAACCTGGTCCTGTAGGGGTCTGTTCGATGGAGGGCCTCTCCACTGCCGTGACAGCAACATACAGTATTTCAATCATATGAGCGTTATTGTAAACCATGTTGTGTCTCTGCCTGTGAACTGAGGAGCAGTACTTTCAGATCAGAGAGACAGACAGAGAGGTTTACATTATCCAGATGACGCTTTTGCGTTGGTTATACAATTTGTTGAGGAACCAAATGGATGCAGCTCTTTTAGTGTGAGGAAGGAGGAAGGTGTCTCTGTGGGTTAGGCCTGAACAGCAGAGGGAGATCTTGGTGTTGATTACTAACAGGATGTTGACATCTCCAGGGGGCACTTTCTCTGTTTGGGAGGAAACTGAAAAAAAACATATAGTAGTTCGTTCTGCAGGCCTTTATCACGTTATGTTATGCAGCTCTACATCAGTGCTATAGGGATCTTACTGACATCAACTGGTCCGGACAGGAACTAGCAGTGCTGGCACCATGGCCAGACAGAGTGGTCAGGTTGTCACATCACCTGTGTGAATTCCCCACATGTGCCAATTTGCACAACGCCAGGCGAGGTAAGTGAAATGATCAGGGAAGGAGGCGGATGCTCAGGACAGCAGCGTGAGACCGAGACTAGATCTATGAACGCCTAGCAACTGGATGGAGAGGATGGCCTTGTCCTGTGTGGGGCGATGTGTCTCAGAGAGAAAGCTTTTTTTCAAAGAGGTAATGGCTATCAGCATGGTCTGAGCTATCAGAGCAACTGACCATGAATGCTTAGTTAATAGACATACACTCTCTTACATCTACTCCAATTTACGGTAATAGTGTGATTGGCTCATTCTGGGAATCTCCCCATATAGTATTATCACTGGCTACAATGAGGCGCTTCATCTTATTGATCAAAGCTAGACTGAGCTCTCTCTCTCCTGGCTAACCCGAACGTGACCAAAGATAACCGGTTATAATTAGAGACATGCGTTGTGAGCCAACTTTTCCTGGTAAGACCAATGTGCCATAATACTGACAACCTGGCATGAAGAGCACAGCTTAACCTGAAGAAAAGAGCCCTAAATTGGGTGGAATCAGTGTAGAGGACAACCTTAGGTGAGTGGAGGAAAGACTCACTCTCTCTGTTATTTGTGTACATGTGAGCTTTACTGCTGAGATGATGAGGGCCAATGTTGTGTGTTGCTGATGCTACTTGACTTGCCCTCCGATTTTCTCTGCTGGACACATTTTTTGTGCCTATTAACTCAATGGAGGTCTCAGCACAGTTGTATAATAATTAGCCTGCCACACATTGAGTCACGCCACTAAAGGTCTCTGCTTCTCTGCTTTTGCAGTGTCTGAGCTCCAGGAGGAGGGCATGAATGCCATCAACCTGCCACTCAGCCCCATCCCCTTTGAGCTGGACCCAGAGGACACCATGCTGGGTAAGGCCTCCACCTTCACTCCTGCAGTGTATCACACACACACACACACACACACACACACACACACACACACACACACACACACACACACACACACACACACACACACACACACACACACACACACACACACACACACACACACACACACACACACACACACACACACACACACACACACGCTCTCTCTTTCTCGCTCTTTCAAATCAAATTGTATTTGTCACATGCGCCGAATACAAGTGTAGACCTTACCATGAAATGCTTACTTACAAGCCCTTAACCACCATTGCAGTTCAAGAAGAGTTAAGAAAATATTTACCAAATAAACTCAAGTAAAAAGTAACACAATAACGAGGCTATATACAGGGAGTACCTGTACCGAGTTAGTGTGCGGGGGTACAGGTTAGTTGAGGTCATTTTTTACAGCAGTCTTATGGCTTGAGGGTAGAAGCTGTTAAGGAGGTGTTTGGTCCTAGACTTGGCGCTCCGGTACCGCTTGCCGTGCGGTAGCAGAGAAAATAGTCTATGACTTGGGTGACTGGAGTCTCTGACAGTTTTATGGGCTTTCCTCTGACACTGCCTATTATACAGGTCCTGGATGGCAGGAAGCTTGGCCCCAGTAATGTACTGGGTCGTACGCACTACCTTCTGTAGGGCCTTACGATCAGATACTGAGCAGTTGCCATACCAGGTGGTGACGCAACCGGTCAGGATGCTCTCGATGGTGCAGCTGTAGAACCTTTTTGAGGATCTGGGGACCCATGCTAAATCTTTTCAGTCTCCTGAGGGGGAAAAGGTTTTTGTTGTGTCTTGTTCACGACTGTCTTGGTGTTTTTGGACCATGATAGTTCATAGCTGATGTGGACAACAAGGAACTTGAAACTCTCGAGCTGCTCCACTACAGCCCTGTTGATGTTAATGGGGGCCTGTTTGGCTCACCTTTTCCTGTAGCCCACGATCAGCTCCTTTGTCTTGCTCACATTGAGGGAGAGGTTGTTGTCATGGCACCACACTGCCAGTTCTCTGACCTCCCTATAGGCCATCTTCATTGTTGTGTCGTCAGCAAACTCTAATGCTCTATCTCATTGTGTGTGTGTGTGTGTGTGTGTGTGTGTGTGTGTGTGTGTGTGTGTGTGTGTGTGTGTGTGTGTGGTTCTAGAGGAGAATGAGGTCCGCACCATGGTTGACCCTAACTCCAGGAATGACCCCAAACTACAAGAGCTGATGAAGGTGTGAGATATAAAATGACTGCCGTATGTCACAATCAAAGCATTGGAAAGCAATATTGTGCCTTTTGAATGTACAGTTTGTATGTGCCTGTTAATTTCTATATAAGGTTTTGTATGCAGGTACTCATAGACTGGATCAATGATGTGCTGGTGGGGGAGAGAATCATTGTCAAAGACCTGGCTGAGGACCTCTACGATGGGCAGGTTCTGCAGAAACTCTTTGGTAAAGTATTTAATTCCCTCCAAAACATCCCTTCTATGCTTGCAATGCAGCACATTATCCTCTGGTATTTGTCTGATTCCAATTGGATCCATGTGTTCTCGTTGTATGTGACAATAAAACATATTTATTTATCTTTGTATTACAGAGAAGCTGGAGGGTGAGCGGCTGAATGTGGCTGAGGTGACCCAGTCTGAGATAGCCCAGAAGCAGAAGTTGCAGACAGTTCTGGAGAGGATCAACGACACTCTGAAGGTCTCAATCAGAAACATCAAATGGACCATTGACTGTAGGTGACATGTTTCACAGAGCGCTGTTTCACTCAAATCCCTGGTATTCTATTAATTTGTTAATAAACCATTTGGAATGTGTTGATCAAAATTATTATTATGCCAATTGTGTGTGTAAAAGACAATGTAAAGGTAATGTAATAAGGTCATTATTTTTTTTACCCTGCTTGTTTGGTCATTTTGTTGGGTGACAGAGAGGCACAGAGAAAGTTCACATTGGACTAATCTGCACCCTGCTGACCCTCTGACATTATGACCATAGAAGTAATCCCTGTCTCAAGTGGTGGGAGGTCACGGTACACAGCAGGTCAATGAAAAAAATAATAATTTTCAATTCGATTTTTGCCATGTTTATTTTTTAAGAATATGCTGAAGCCATGTTTTTTTTCTCCATTGGTTTATTGTTCTTTGGTGTATTGCAACCTTCTAATTCTCTTAAATTTCAGTTTAATTTTCGGTTTATCCTTTGTAGACGATCTAAAAGCACTTGAGGAAATCAATAGGATTGTTTGACTGATCAAAGGACAGCTAATCCCTTTGTTTTTCACTCGTATCCTCCCATACAGGTTCTCTAAATAGTAAATGTAATATTTTTGTGGTAAATGAGCATGTTTGGAATTCCATCTTTCAAGAAGCTGTAATTTGCAGCTCGGTGTATCAGTCACATGGATCGCTTTGACACAACAGACAACAAGAATGGAATTGGTTGTAACAGTTTTCTAACAAAGACATTACTTCTACCCCAAAGACACAAGTTCAGTTTGTACCTGACACGGAGTTCATCGTTTTGTTTTTGACCTTTGTTTAACCTTCAACTTGGCATTGTGAAAGCTGAGAGTCGCCTATCTCGCTAATTGTGAAAAAAGAGAATTCCTTATCTGAACCCTGCTCCAGTGCACCAGCGTGTGTATCATCTGTTTAATGACAATGCCCAGTGGATGTACTATAACATTCCTCTCGTTTCCTTTCCTATGTTCTCCCCTAGCTGTCCATGCTAAAAGCATCGTGGCCATTCTCCATTTATTGGTGGCACTGTCTCAGCACTGCCGTGCCCCCATCCGCCTACCTGATCATGTGTCCATTCAAGTTGTGGTTGTACAGGTATAGTCCTTTCCTGATACATTTTGTACTATGAAAAGGGAAACCCTGAAAACAAGTGAAATATTTGTCAAATGTCATAATTGTCTGTTTTTCCCTACAGAAACGGGAGGGGATCCTGCAGTCTCGCCAGGTTCAGGAAGAGATCACAGGGAACACGGAGTATGTCTTTTACTAACTATGTGCAGATGTCTGGATGAAACTACCGAACTTGTCCTGTCTTCCACTAGGCCTTTATCAGACCCTCAGGGTATGAAGAGAAAATGTTGGGAAATTGTTTACAGAGGCAGCCAAGAAAATGAAGGCCAATGTTTAAGGAAAGATGGCCTTAGAAACTTGTCAGTGAAGATTATGTTAATTATATCGTTTGCTTTCGATATTCGAAGTTAATGGAGGTATAAGTATAAGGGACGAGAACCGAACACAATCATGTACTTTGCCTTGGAAAGGTCATTCAAAACAAGGTGATTATAGGGCGAATCACATGTCTGTAAATATCTGTTTACAAATTAGTCAGCAAATGAGTCCGCTGGGCATTGAAGCAGTTGGAACAATTGAGGGACTGATGAGAGGAATGGAACGGCCTCTCCCGGTCTCGCATTAAAGCGGAAAGACAATGCAGACACGCCAACACCTTGGGGGGTTGATATGGACAGTTGGAGTCCCATGCTGATGGGCGGATTTAGTGAGGGGAGGAGGGTTTGGGGGTTCTGCTCCTGCCAGCCACACCACTGCTTTATGGAGCTGCATCTGATTAATAGTGGTCCAACGGGTGCAAATCAGCTCTGGAGATAAGAGGGAGGGGGCCCTGGGCTGTTGTCCTGCGAGGGGCAGCAGCTGCTCAAGCATGTCTCTGCCGGGGAAGATTGGACCGTGAAGACAAGCCACTGCCTCCCGGGCACATGTCCACCAGGCAGGCCCACCACACAGCGTTTGATCGGACTGCTCCTGGGATAGAACCACAACGCAAATCTCTGTCTTTCCGCCTGGCTTTCTTGATTAGACCATCTGCATTCAGTTAATATTTTCCAGTTTAAACAAAGTCCTAGTTAATTTCTTCTTCTCAATTGAACTTGTCTGTTTCGTCTAATGTCGGTCTCCAGCGCTGTGATTACACAGTACGATACCAGTGCTGAAATACTTTGTTCTCTTCTCTTGCAGGGCTCTATCAGGAAGACATGGTAAACATTTTCAAAATGTGTCATATTACCATGTATTCATTTGAGTTAATTAGCCATTACATTATTACTATTGTATTACTTCTGTGTTACTAAAATGAACATTCTGTTATTGTAATCATTTAACCTCCTATTCAAATTCAGAGCGAGATGCGTTTGACACTTTGTTTGACCATGCACCAGACAAGCTGAATGTGGTGAAAAAGGCATGTCTCCATCCTATTTTGAAAAATCGAAGGTATTCATTGTTTGTGTAACATTAACATTGACTGAGTACCTGCCCTTCTTGCAGACTCTGATCACCTTTGTGAACAAGCACTTGAACAAGTTGAACCTGGAGGTGTCTGAATTGGACACACAGGTGAGATTACTTTGTTTCCCTTTTAATATACCTGCTTATGAACATGGTCGTTATTGGTATGTTGTTCTACCTGTCATGCAGTTTGCTGATGGTGTGTACCTGGTGTTACTGATGGGACTGCTTGAGGGCTACTTTGTTCCTCTCTTCAACTTCTTCCTAACACCAGAGCATTTTGACCAAAAGGTAGGCTACATTGTGAAAGTTTACAGTGAGCTGCTTACTGGACTGGCATGGCTCATGCTGGATCTCTTTTCCCATATAGGTGCACAATGTGGCTTTCTCCTTTGAGCTGATGCAAGATGGCAGCCTGGAGAAACCCAAGCCACGGGCAGAGGGTGGGTGACTTCATTCTGTACACATACATTGGGGCAAAAAAAGTATTTAGTCAGCCACCAATTGTGCAAGTTCTCCCACTTAAGAAGATGAGAGGCCTGCAATTTTCATCATAGGTACACTTCAACTATGATGGACAGAATTAGAAAAAAAATCCAGAAAATCACATTGTAGGATTTTTTAAATGAATTTATTTGCAAATTATGGTGGAAAATAAGTATTTGGTCAATAACAAAAGTTAATCTCCATACTTTTATATACCCTTTGTTGGCAATGACAGAGGTCAAACGTTTTCTGTAAGTCTTGACAAGGGTTTCACACACTGTTGCTGGTATTTTGGCCCATTCCTCCATGCAGATCTCCTCTAGATGTTTTGGGGCTGTTGCTGGGCAACACGGACTTTCAAATCCCTCCAAAGATTTTCTATGGGGTTGAGATCTGGAGACTGGCTAGGCCACTCCAGGACCTTGAAATGCTTCTTACGAACCACTCCTTCATTGCCCGGGCGGTGTGTTTGGGATCATTTTCATGCTGAAAGACCCAGCCACGTTTCATCTTCAATGCCCTTGCTGATGGAAGGAGGTTTTCACTCAAAATCTCACTATACATGGCCCCATTCATTCTTTCCTTTACACGGATCAGTTGTCCTGATCCCTTTGCAGAAAAACAGCCCCAAAGCATGATGTTTCCACCCCCATGCTTCACAGTAGGTATGGTGTTCTTTGGATGCAACTCAGCATTCTTTGTCCTCCAAACACAACGCGTTGAGTTTTTACAAAAATGTTATATTTTGGTTTCATCTGACCATATGACATTCTCCCAATCTTCTTCTGGACCATCCAATTGCTCTCTAGCAAACTTCAGACGGGCCTGGACATGTACTGGTTTAAGCAGGGGGAAAACGTCTGGCACTGCAGGATTTGAGTCCCTGGCGGTGTAATGTGTTACTGATGGTAGGCTTTGTTACTTTGGTCCCAGCTCTCTGCAGGTCATTCACTAGGTCCCCCCGTGTGGTTCTGGGATTTTTGCTCACTGTTCTTGTGATAATTTTGACCCCACGGGGTGAGATCTTGCGTGGAGCCCCAGATTGAGGGAGATTGTCAGTGGTCTTGTATGTCTTCCATTTCCTAATAATTGCTCCCACAGTTGATTTCTTCAAACCAAGCTACTTACCTATTGCAGATTGTCTTCCCAGCCTGGTGCAGGTCTACAATTTTGTTTCTGGTGTCCTTTGACAGCTCTTTGGTCTTGGCCATAGTGGAGTTTGGAGTGTGACTGTTTGAGGTTGTGGACAGGTGTCTTTTATACTGATAACAAGTTCAAACAGGTGCCATTAATACAGGTAACGAGTGGAGGACAGAGGGAGCCTCTTAAAGAAGAAGTTACAGGTCTGTAAGAGCCAGAAATCTTGCTTGTTTGTAGGTGACCAAATACTTATTTTCCACCATAATTTGCAAATAAATTCATTAAAAATCCTACAATGTGATTTTCTGGATCTTTTTTCTTCTAATTTTGTCTGTCATTGTTTAAGTGTACCTATGATGAAAATTACTGGCCTCTCTCATCCTTTTAAGTGGGAGAACTTGAACAATTGGTGGCTGACTAAATACTTTTTTGCCCAACTGTACATTGTTTCTGAAAGAAAGATATGTGACAACAGAATTTCAACATTTTGTATTAAGGGATAAAAAAAAAATTGTAATGTTTATCCCTTGGGGTGTGTTACTCAACACCCTGTATATAATCAGAACATGCCTTCTAATCATAACAACCAAGAGAGAGCGCACATATTTTCATTTTAGTCATTCAGCAGACACTCTTATCCAAAGCGAATTATAGGCACTACTTTGCTCAAGCGCAAATCAACAAAATGTTCACCTAGTCGGTCGGCTTGGGGAATTGAACCAGCAACCTTTCAGTTACTGGCCCAACGCTTTCAACCGCTAGGCTACCTGCCGCCCTATTTGATGTGGGATTACTTTTCCCCCTGGGTATTACTATGTGACCGTTGTGTTAATTGAAATGAGGCCTGTAATAGTTTTAATGGTACGGTCAAGCACCAGTGAGTGGCCCATGATGACTGCATTGGGCTGTAACATTTAAGTGTTCCCCTTTATGTTTGATTTAAAGGTGGTTGCATGCCAAATTATAGCAATAGGCCTACTTAAAGTGCACTGCAATCAAAACATCTTCATGGAAGCATCTGTTTTTATAATGCATCTTTCCTCACAGCGTAGCTGAAAGAGGACAGTTTTGCCTCACTGGATGTAATGGGCTAATGTAGATCTTATAGGTGTTGTGTCTTAAGTATACAGTAGCTAGCAACAGGAGCTGGTTCCAATTACAGGCAATGTTTGAAGAAGGTATCATATAGCATGTAAATCGTAGCTCTGAATCTGGGTCATTTTAGATTATTTTCTAGTAAATGTTTCCCAGACTAAAGTTTGCCTTTGGGTTTTCTGATCTTTTGGCAGATATTGTGAACTGTGACCTGAAGTCTACTCTGAGGGTACTCTACAACCTCTTCACCAAATACAGAAATGTGGAATAAAGACGGGAGCTTCACCGTTCATTCAGTTATATCGACGTATCTATCAAGCAAATGCCCTGTTTAGATGTATATTTCAGGGCAAACACGATGCATCTAATAGGGAGAGCCCACCTGTGTTAGCTTTGTCCTGCTGAAGGCTCACTAAAACACAAGTACAGCACAGTATGTTGTAAAGTACTTGGATATGAAAAGACAGATATATTTCAGTATTATTGAAGGTTAACTTAATGAGTTATTGATTATGCCGTCCTATTGTTGAGTCATTGCCATGTTGAATTGTTCTTGTCATTCCGGGCCGAAACGTTTGAAGTCTACTTGGATTCTCTTCCGACTACATGAAGGATCAGAATATAGATGTATTGAATGTATGACAGCTGAGTTTGTCCTTATCAAAGTATTTACTTCCCATCTTTTGAAAGAAATCAGAAGTTTTGAATTGGCTCGGAATGTTTTTGATTTTTAGGGTTAATAACGCAGTGGCACCCCATAGTACGCACTATTAATTTATATACTGCCACGCTGCATATCTTTACCTTTGTTTGGTTTATGTCTAATTTTATATATTTTAATACTGGTCATTGTGCTTTAAAAATAGTCTACCTTTTAGTGACATTTTGGCTCATCATTTACCAAAGAAAGTATTTTAGATAAATTATATGAAGCTGTTAGTCTTAAAAATATTTTGTACTTATCCAAAGTATGATGTATGGCTAA
The DNA here is from genome assembly GCF_021184085.1 of Oncorhynchus gorbuscha. Taxonomy (NCBI): domain Eukaryota; kingdom Metazoa; phylum Chordata; class Actinopteri; order Salmoniformes; family Salmonidae; genus Oncorhynchus; species Oncorhynchus gorbuscha. Next base: position 17,820,088 of record NC_060176.1, read on the forward strand.
TTTTGACTATTTGTTTATAATCTATTCATAAAAAAAGTTTGTAAAGTAATGTTCCAGAGCAGTGTTTACTAAAACTACAGAACAGCAAGACCCCAGTACAGTGCCAGTTTCAAGAGTGGAGTATGAATTCAAACGATAAAACATACACTATATTCAACAGAAGGAGCTAGTAGTGCTGAGAATGTTGTGTGGGAATTTGACCAAAATTGATTCTGTTGTGTACTTTAATTTGAAGGTCGTAATCATTTCTTCCTATGTTGTGGTCTTGAGTGCAGTTTTGATTATGGGCCTTGTGCTGTAGCAAACTTGTGGCATTCCTTCCCATGGAAACTTGTATGCTCTGTATTGTTAATATGCCATCTCATCAAGTGAAATATAGAAGAGCACAAGAAAATGTGGCACCCGAGTGGAACAGGGGTCTAAGGCACTGCATCTCAGTGCTAGAGGTGTCACTACAGACATTCTGACCGGCTGTGATTGGGAGTCCAATAGGGCGTCGCGCAATTGGCCCAGCGTCGTCCAGGTTTGGCCGGTGAAGTCCGTCAATGTAAATAAGAATTTGTTCATAACTGACTTGCCTTTTTTAAATACATTTTTTAAATACCATCAGGATTTGGTGGTTTTAACATAACTTTACCCAACTTTCATTACACCTGACATTGTACCGTTTCATAGAAAAATAATACTGTATGGGACGGTGGATGTTGGTGGAAGTGGCTGCTTTACAATGAGAACTTAGCTTACAGTATTCCCAAGAAGTAGAGGTGCTCTAAATGCAATTCATGAATGAATTTGCTAACCACACACTGACGGAGTGGCTTTGCTAAGTGCTTAGCTGCGAATAGGAAGGTCACATTTTTTCCTTTGAGTAACAACACTACTGAGCACAGCACATAATGCATGACAAGGGTACAATAGAAGTTTTAGTGGAATTTCTTTGTGCCTGATTTGATCTATGTAGCATGTTTCTTTTATTTAATTGCTTCTTTTTAGGAGTTGAAATTCACTTCTTTCAATTTACAGACACTTAAGATTAGTTAAGATGCTTTTAGTGTGTCATGTCAACTCATTTAATTCAGCACAGAAATGAGTGAGAGGAGAAATGAGTGACTTACCTAAAGTAGAAAATACTCATAGCTCAGTTCTTTGTTTTCTTGATATTTCTGTTTTTACTCTTGGTCATATCTCTTGTGAATTGAGTTTCTATCTTTCTATACATCATACCGTATAACCTCTGACCCTCTGTCTTCATCTTGCTTTTTGTGGTGCGTTTAACAAATACCACTATTTCCATGAATTGAAGCTCAGAACTGAAGGCTTAGACCTTTAGGGGAGAATGTGACAATGTATTTTGGTACTTCATTGTTCTGACACATTTCTGGTCATGCTATTATCAGTCAAGCCCAGAGACTAAGAGCTCTGCGTTTTCATCAGAAAGCTGAAATGACCATCCATAATCAACCATTGTGCGCAAAGGTGTTTTGAACAGGAGCCTTTGCAGCCATTAAAGTAATTACCCTCCCATCGCATCTTCTACATCCCTCCCTCCATTCATTATATAAAATAAGCCTCTACGCATGACTAACAGACATGATACTCTCTTGCCTCTGTAGTGTAAGAGCTGCTCTTATGCTGAGAAAACAGACGCACACACAAAAGGTGAGGTAAGAAGTGAGTAATACTACTGATAAGTGGTTCATAGTTATTACAGGGTTGGCACTTTATGTTGGCATCTATTGATTGGCACCACGGATTCTGATCTGAAAGAGTGAATTGGTCCTTCATTGAAGTTACTTGAAAGCTCCTATTTTCTATGTAGCATATGGGTGTAAAGGCTTTACCTTGTACTCCTTTTGTATGGATGGTTTGTTACATTTCTTGCTGAAGATTGCTTAAGCCATTTTCCCTGTGTGCAATCAGTTTTTTCCTTTCCATGATTCTTCACACATATTTCAACAATAGATGGAAGATATTGATTTATGTTTGGTAAGGGTTTTGAGATTTTCTGTAATTAAATCCGGTCAAGAGATTAGCAGATAGGCAGCAATGCATATCACGTTTAGAGACACATCATTCCTGTTTGTTGCTTAAAGACATTTTCTAAAGGGAGAGATTCTTAATTTGATTAAAGCTGTGCAGCACTGAAGTGATTTTTTTCTAGATGGCAGGACATGAAACTCTGCTTTAAAAACATGCTTTTGTGTGATACCGTAAAACCCTCTGCCTCATACAATCTGCACTCCCATCTGGTTTTAATCACATTTTAGAAATCGGTTATGCCATAATCTCTCTCTAATGGCCGTGGTTTACTGGCAGATACCTTCTGCTGAATAGACAGTGAAGTTTGTAGATGGAAAGTCCTGCTCGGTTTAGATTAATCTACAGTTGAAGTCGGAAGTTTACATACACTTAGGTTGGAGTCGTTAACTCGTTTTTCAACCATTCCACAAATTTCTTGTTCACAAACTATAGTTTTGGCAAGTCGGTTAGGACATGTACTTTGTGCATGACACAAGTAATTTTTTCAACAATTGTTTACAGACAGATTATTTAATTTATAATTCACTGTATCACAATTCCAGTGGGTCAGAGGTTTACATACACTATGTTGACTGTGCCTTTAAATAGCTTGGAAAATTCCAGAAAATGATGTCATGGCTTTAGAAGCTTCTGATTGGCTAATTGACATCATTTGATTCAATTAGAGCTGTACCTGTCGATGTATTTCAAGGCCTACCTTCAAACTCAGTGCCTCTTTGCTTGACATCATGGGAAAATCAAAAGAAATCAGCCAAGACCATAGAACAAAATTGTAGACCTCCACAAGTCTGGTTCGTACTTGGGAGCAATTTCCAAACGCCTGAAGGTACCACGTTCATCTATACAAACAATAGTACGCAAGTATAAACACCATGGGATCACGCAGCCGTCATACCACTCAGGAAGGAGACGTGTTTTGTCTCCTAGAGATGAATGTACTTGGGTGGGAAAAGTGCAAATCAATCCCAGAACAACAGCAAAGGACCTTGTGAAGATGCTGGAGGAAACCGGTACAAAAGTATCTGTATCCACTGTAAAACGAGTCCTATATCGACATAACTTGAAAGGCCTGCTTAGCAAGGAAGAAGCCACTGCTTCAAAACCGCCATAAAAAGCCAGACTACGGTTTGCAACTGCACATGGGGACGAAGATTGTACTTTTTGGAGAATTGTCCTCTGGTCTGATGAAACACAAATAGAACTGTTTGGCCATAATGACCATTGTTGTGTTTGGAGGAAAAAGGGGGAGGCTTGCAACCCGAAGAACACCATCCCAACCGTGAAGGAAGTTAAAGCTAATGGACAATGACCACAAGCATACTTCCAAAGTTGTGGCAAAATGGCTTAAGGACAACAAAGTCAAGGTACTGGAGTGGCCATCACAAAGCCCTCACCTCAATCCTATAGAAAATTTGTGGGCAGAACTGAAAAAGCGTATGCGAGCAAGGAGGCCTACAAACCTTACTCAGTTACTCCAGCTCTGTCAGGAGGAATGGGCCAAAATTCTCCTAACTTATTGTGGGAAGCTTATGGAAGGCTACCTGAAATGTTTGACCCAAGTTAAACAATTTAAAGTCAATGCCACCAAATACTAATTGAGTGTATGTTAACTTCTGACCCACTGGGAATGTGATGAAAGAAATAAAAGCTGAAATAAATCATTCTTCTGCCGAGGTTGGCTCTCCTGCCCGTTCAGGAGGTGCTCGGCGGTCGTCGTCACCGTCCTACTAGCCACTACCGATTCCTTTTCGTGTATCTGTTGGTTTTGTCTGATTGGTTTCACCTGTGTGTTGTTTAGTTTATTAGTGTCTGTATATATAGTAGGTTGTCCAGCCCTTGTTTTGTGCGGGATTGTTTATTTGTCATCATTGTCTGTCGGTGTTCTTGTGTTCTTATTCTCCGGTTCGTCTTTTATCCTGTGTTGGATTGTTCACCCTGTGTGTATTGGGTTGACCGTGTTTCTTGTTCACCGGAGAATAAACTTTCATATCGCTATCTGCTCTCTGCGCCTGATTCCACCCACCTTGATTAGACGTGACAGAATCCCGCACCACACATGGAATCAGCAGGAGCAGCAGCGTCTCCTCTCCCATCAATGGAGGAGAGGGTCCTCCATCATACCAGCGTGATTCACTGGATTGGTTCTGCTATGGACCAAATTATGGAGAGAATAGATCGATGGGAGAGGAGTGGCCTCCCCACCTCATCTCAAGCAACCCCTTCTCCAGCACCTCCTGTTTCTTCGACCACATCTGGCTCCGGGGCTCTTCAGCTGACACTCCCACGGGAGTATGACGGATCGGCGGCTGGGTGCCAGGGTTTCCTCCTTCAACTGGAACTATACCTGGCTACCGTGCGTCCTGCTCCCTCTGGAGAGGAGAGTGTGTGCGCCCTAGTCTCCTGCTTGACTGGGCAAGCCCTCAAGTGGGCCAACGCAGTGTGGAATGGTCCGGACTCGGCTAAGGATAATTACCCAGAGTTCACCCGCCGATTCCGAGCTGTTTTTGACCATCCACCCGAGGGTCGGGCAGCGGGTGAATGGCTGTTCCACCTGCGTCAGGAGACGAGGAGCGTACAGGATTTTGCTTTAGAGTTTAGGACTTTGTCAGCAGGAGCAGGATGGAACGACAGGGCCTTGATTGATCATTTTAGATGTAGTCTCAGGGAGGACGTCCACAGGGAGCTGGCATGTCAGGACACCACATTCACACTGGATGGACTTATCGATCTGGCTATCCGTCTCGACAACCTGCTGGCTGCTCACGGGCGTTCGGATCAGGTCCTGTCGTTTCCTATCCCCAGCCCCCCTGTCCCTATCCCTATGGAATTAGGAGGTATGGCTTCGAGGGGGACTGGAGGAGGAGTGTCCTCCTGCACCAGTTGTGGTCGAAGAGGGCACACGTCCGACCGGTGCTGGAGGAACTCGTCTAGGAGTCGGGAGGACAGGCGGAACACTGCTCGATCACCCCAGGTGAGTAAGCACCAAACTCATTCAGAGCTTCCTGTCGGTCATGTGTTTGTATTGATTTCTTTCCCTGGGTTTTCCCCCTCTCTACAGCATAAGGCGCTAGTCGATTCAGGCGCAGCTGGGAATTTTATGGATCGTGGGCTTGTGTTAAGGCTTGGGATTCCCCTGGTGTCGTTAGATCGACCTTTCCCCGTGCTCTCCTTAGATAGCCGACCATTAGGGTCAGGAGAAATTAGGGAGGCTACGGTGCCGCTGGACATGGTAACGCAGGGTGATCATAAGGAGCAGATTAGCCTGTTCCTTATAGATTCACCTGCGTTTCCAGTGGTGTTGGGTGTTCCCTGGTTAGCTCAACACAACCCGGTGATTTCCTGGCGACAGGGGGCTCTTAAGGGGTGGTCAGAGGAGTGTTCAGGTAGGTGTATAGGAGTTGCCGTTGGTGCGACTACGGTGGAGAGTCCAGACCAAGTTTCCACCGTGCGCATTCCCTCTGAATATGCCGATTTGGCTATCGCCTTTAGTAAAGGGAAGGCGACCCAATTACCACCTCATCGTCGAGAGGACTGCGCGATAAACCTTCTGGAAAACGCTGCACTTCCTAGGAGTCACGTGTATCCATTGTCCCAGGAGGAGACAGTTGCGATGGAAACATATATTTCTGAATCGCTGGGAAAGGGGTACATTCAGCCCTCCGTATCACCCGTCTCCTCGAGTTTCTTTTTTGTGAAGAAGAAGAATGGTGGTCTGTGTCCGTGTATTGATTATAGAGGTCTAAATTCCATCACAGTGGGGTTTAGTTACCCACTACCTCTCATCGCTACGGCAATGGAATCATTTCACGGGGCGCGCTTCTTCACAAAATTGGACCTGAGGAGCGCGTATAATCTGGTACGTATCCGGGGAGGAGATGAGTGGAAAACCGCATTTAGTACTACTTCTGGTCATTATGAGTACTGCGTCTTGCCATACGGGTTGAAGAATGCTCCAGCCGTTTTCCAATCCTTCGTAGATGAGATTCTCCGAGACCTGCTCGGGCAGGGAGTGGTAGTGTACATTGATGACATCTTGATCTATTCTGCCACACGTGCGGAGCATGTGTCTCTGGTGCGTAAGGTACTTGGGCGACAACTGGAGCATGACCTGTATTGCAAGGCGGAGAAATGTGAGTTTTTCAAACAGTCCATTTCCTTCCTGGGGTATCGTATTTCCACCTCCGGGGTGGTGATGGAGGATGGTCGCGTTACAGCTGTGCGTAATTGGCCGACTCCGACCACGGTGAAAGAAATGCAGCGGGTTTTAGGGTTTGCCAATTACTACCGGAGGTTTATCCGGGGTTTTGGTCAGGTGGCTGCTCCCATCACCTCACTGCTGAAGGGAGGACCGGTGTGCTTGCGCTGGTCAGCAGAGGCGGGCAGAGCTTTCAGTCGTCTGAAGGAGCTGTTCACTAATGCCCCCGTGTTGGCGCATCCGGACCCCTCTTTAGCGTTCATAGTGGAGGTGGATGCGTCCGAGGCTGGGGTTGGAGCCGTGCTGTCCCAACGCTCGGGCGTGCCATCCAAGCTCCGCCCGTGTGCTTTCTTTTCGAGCAAGCTCAGCCCAGCGGAGCGAAACTATGATGTGGGGGACCGGGAGTTGTTAGCTGTAGTCAAGGCTCTGAAGGTGTGGAGACATTGGCTTGAGGGGGCTAAATACCCTTTTCTCATCTGGACTGACCATCGTAATCTCGAGTACATCCGGGCAGCTAAGAGACTAAATCCACGTCAGGCTAGATGGGCCATGTTTTTTACCAGGTTCCAGTTTAATCTCCCATATCGGCCAGGCTCCCAAAACACCAAAGCTGACGCACTGTCTCGCCTCTATGATACCGAGGAACGGTCAGTTGAGCCAACTCCCATCATTCCACCGTCATGTCTCGTGGCACCGGTGGTATGGGAGGTGGACGCTGAGATAGAGAGGGCCTCACGGTCAGAGCCGGCTCCTCCTAACTGTCCAGTAGGGACCAAGTACGTGCCGAGGGTGGTCCGGGACAAGCTGATTCGGTGGGCTCATACTCTTCCCTCCTCGGGTCATCCTGGTATCAAGATGACAGTGCAGAGTCTGAGAGGGAGATACTGCCGGCCCACACTGGCTAAAGACGTGAGATTTTATGTCTCCTCCTGCTCAGTGTGCTCAGAGCAAGGCTCCTCGGCACCTGCCTAGAGGGAAATTACAACCTCTTCCCGTTCCACAACGGCCGTGGACACACTTATCGGTGGATTTTCTTACCGACCTTCCCCCGTCCCAGGGAGGTACTACGATCCTGGTCGTTGTGGATCGGTTTTCTAAGTCCTGTCGCCTCATTCCGTTGCCCGGTCTCCCTACGGCCCTGCAGACTGCTGAGGCTTTGTTTACCCATGTCTTCCGGCACTGTGGGGTGCCTGAGGACATAGTCTCTGATCGGGGTCCCCAATTCACGTCCAGAGTGTGTAGGGCGTTTATGGAGAGACTGGGGGTCTCGGTTAGCTTAACCTCAGGTTTTCACCCCGAGAGTAATGGGCAGGTGGAGCGCGTAAACCAGGATGTGGGCAGGTTTCTGCGGTCCTATTGTCGGGACCGGCCTGGTGAGTGGGCAAGGTATGTTCCATGGGCCGAACTAGCCCAGAACTCCTTACGCCACTCCTCTACTAACTTGTCTCCTTTTGAGTGTGTGTTAGGTTACCAGCCGGTCCCTGGCTCCGTGGCATCAGAGTCAGACCGAGGCTCCTGCGGTGGAGGAATGGGTACAGCGCTCCAAGGACACCTGGAAAGCCGTTCAGGACTCATTACGGTTAGCGGGAGAACGGCAGAAGAGGAGCGCTGACCAGCACCGCAGTGAGACCCCCGTGTTTGCACCGGGGGACAGGGTCTGGCTCTCGACCCGAAACCTGTCCCTCCGCCTGCCCTGTTGGAAGCTGGGGCCGCAGTGTGTGGGGCCGTTCAAAGTCCTGAGGAGAATAAACGAGGTGTGTTACAGGTTACAACTTCCTAGGTATTACCGTATTAACCCCTCGTTTCATGTGTCTCTCCTCAGGCCGGTGGTGGCTGGTCCCCTGCAAGAAGGTGAGGTGCCTGAGGTCCCTCCGCCCCCTCTGGCCTGGGGGGGGGCTACAGTACCTCGTGGACTGGGAGGGGTACGGCCCGGAGGAGAGGTGCTGGGTTCCGGTGAGGGACATTTTGGACCCTTCTCTCCTGATAGAATTCCATCGCCTCCACCCGGATCCTCCAGCACCTCGTCCTCCAGGTCGTTCTCGAGGACGGTGGCGGCGCGCTGCAGGAGCCGCGCGTCGGGGGGGGTTACTGTCACGACTTCCGCCGAGGTTGGCTCTCCTGCCCGTTCAGGCGGTGCTCGGCGGTCGTCGTCACTGTCCTACTAACCACTACCGATCTCTTTTCGTGTATCTGTTGGTTTTGTCTGATTGGTTTCACCTGTGTGTTGTTTAGTTTATTAGTGTCTGTATATATAGTAGGTTGTCCAGCCCTTGTTTTGTGCGGGATTGTTTATTTGTCATCATTGTCTGTCGGTGTTCTTGTGTTCTTATTCTCCGGTTCGTCTTTTATCCTGTGTTGGATTGTTCACCCTGTGTGTATTGGGTTGACCGTGTTTCTTGTTCACCGGAGAATAAACTTTCATATCGCTATCTGCTCTCTGCGCCTGATTCCACCCACCTTGATTAGACGTGACAATTCTCTACTATTATTCTGACATTTCACATTCTTAAAATAAAGTGGTGATCATAACTGACCTATAACAGGGAATTGTTACTAGGGTTAAATGTCAGGAATTGTGAAAAACTGAGTTTAAATGTATTTGGCTAAGATGTATGTAAACTTCCGACTTCAACTGTATATGTTTTACATGCAATGCAGTGAAAGAAAAAAACTATTTCAATTAATAATGTGTTGACCAGGACTTATGTGTCTTATTTAATGATTACCAGTTACCTCTTTAAGAAGTTACCTCTTCAAGAAGTTAATATCCTTTGTTGGGGATAATCAAATGTCAAGACAAACCTGTAGCTGTTCTTCGTTCTATTTACATTGTGTCAGGTTACTACAAAACAGACAATTGATTAACTCATCCACTCTCTCCCTTGCTATTTGTATTGATCTGGCAGAGGGTGTAGTTATGAAGAGATAAGATATGTGAATAAAGATAGCGCCTGGTCTGTTCTTCTCAATGCAGGGTAGGGTTGGTAGGATTCATGCTTACTGTATAATGGTCTTCCAGTACCTTAGGAGTTGTACTCAAAGAAGAAAATGTTCTCCACATGGTTGCACACTTATCCTTCATGTGATTTGATTCTGAAATAGCACAAAGTCCTCTATGATGAGACAACAATGAAAGGATCTGCATGGCCACGTTGGCTGCATCATGTGATGGGGTCCTTGTTGTTCTCTGTAGTGCAGGATTGGTCCATTGACATGCCTCACTACCAGGATGACCATCAAAGGCAGCAGGCATCGATCCATATCTTCAAACACTGCATTATGGAATTGAATTAAAGAGGAATTTAGTGCACAAACATTTAGACATCAAAACCTCAGCTGTTGCCTGGAGACTAGTGAAACTGGCTAAGTGTCTGCACCCTCAGAGAGAGAGATATAGAGAGACAGAAAGAGAGAGAGGACGAACGGATGGACGGGCAGATTGTCTGTATGTATGTCAGTTCAGAGGGTAAGAATGGTAAGGAGTGAAATTGCCCCTCCTTGTGAGAGGCCCAAGTGTACCCTGTTATCCACTGTCTGTAATTCAGTCTGCCTGCTGAATTCACTGCTGGAGTATGCAGTAATTCCAGTTTTGCCCTTTGTCACAATTTGGCCTTTGTCAAGGCACTTTTTTGCTGTCAATTACTATTGAATATTCATTTATATACACAGATAAATATATTTTCCAACTTTGAGTTTACATCATAATTTCCCAGCTTAATATTCCGCATGAAAAAATTACATCCTCATACTTTTCAACTGTCTTCAATTTCTCATTGTTCAATACATCACAATGATTGGTCATGGAAAGTTAATTTGAAGTGGGGGCTGTGTACAGTGTTGAAAATTTTAAGGTCACATGAAGTTGGACCTTAGAGAGAACATTTGCAATTATGTGTCAGTCGTTGACTGAGCTCTGGCTCTACTATGGCCTGGTCATACTGTACTATGTGTTATTGACTGTACGTTTGTTTAACCCATGTGCAACTCTGCGTTTGTGTCACACTTTTTTTGCTTTATCTTGACCAGGTCGCAGTTGTAAATGAGAACTTGTTCTCAACTGGCTTACCTGGTTAAATAAAGGTGAAATAAAAAATAAATCAAATAAAAGTAGTCGACATATGCAGCTCACTCAATGTTCCTTAGTATGTTCACAAAGCACTGTTTCTAAGTGACCACAAGATGGCATCTGCTAACACAGTTGGTTTGTTTGCATGATGCACTTTAAAAATATATATTTTTTACCTTTATTTAACCTGGCAAGTCAGTTAAGAACATATTCTTATTTTCAATGATGGCCTGGGAACAGTGGGTTAACTGCCTGTTCAGGGGCAGAACGACAGATTTGTACCTTGTCAGCTCGGGGGTTTGAACTCGCAACTTGAATGTCTATAGTTCCCAAACAAACTCCAACGCATGTCCAATTTTGGCCAATGTCAACACAAAAATGGCCACACACTATGATATACTGTTTTGGTAATAGTAATTTAACCTTCAGGTGTTGAGGAATCATTCTGGTATTTCATTTTAAGAAAAACATTTTACTTTATGTAAGATACACTTAATTTGAAATCAATTTAAGTGATCATATTGACCCAGAGCCAATTATGTGAGCTTTTTCCACCAGAGAGAATGGTCCTCAGCTCCTTGCTAACCCCTCTCTTATCTTCTAATAAAGCGAATCAGTGTGCCGTCAAAGCAGAGAGCCAGTGATGGTCTGCACCTGCCCTCCCAGGGCTGCCTGATTAGGAGAGGTCGGAGGGCAGGGCAGCCGGTTCACCTCTCTCCCCATCCTCCCCAACCAGCAGCACCTCAGGCCTCCCCTGGAGCAGAGGCTCCAGAAGGCTCCAGTTCAAAGCCCTGCCACACTAGACCTGTAGGGCCTTATCTGCCCTGGTGTCAGGCAGCAGGCAGCTATCCCTGGAGGCTTCTGTAGTGACAAATGGTACTGTAGAGCGCAAATCCTTATCTGGGGTAAGACCTATGTAGTTAACACTGAATGAGAAATGTGTCGTATAAAAAAGTGGCCTGTTTGAATTAATATTCTAAACTTCTTAAAGATGTCAATGTTAAAAACAATGATCCGTGAACAAATACATATCCCCCCCCCACACACTAAAATCCTTGCTGTGAGGTTTCTGTCCTCCCTTATTCCACCCCCACTCCTATTGCCACACCCAGTCATAAAAGAGTTTGAAGGCTGTGTGTGAATAAGGGGGTGGGGACAGAAACCTGCAATGTCTGTTTTGGGGTAAACAGTTCAGCCGTGTTGAGCACTGTCTTCTCCCCTCACCACATGCAGTGGTCCTTTGTAACAATGCACACAGATTCAATGATTAGTCTTGGTAAAATTTGCCAGCGGAGACACACAAGAATTTCAGATGTTACGTTTTCACGCGCACTGATAAATAATTCAGGTCATACAGAAATGTGTTTACATACTGTCAGATAACACTTTTATGGCTTCATTATGACATGTAATATCTATTGAAATGTGTACTATTAACTCAGTTTAACTTGTTCACCTACACATAGGAAGGAATAACAACACATTCTACACTAAAATTAGTGTTGGTTCAATATTGTACCTTGTCAAATGCCATCCAAACTGGGTACAAACACACACACACACACACACACACACACACACACACACACACACACACACACACACACACACACACACACACACACACACACACACACACACACACACACACACACACACACACACACACACACACACACACACACACACACACACACACACACATTTTCATATGGCCACATTTCCTGGATGCAATCTGCCAGGCGACTCATGTGCCCGATAAGGCAATGAGAACAGGCTCTGATGTAAGGCTATGAACCATTTTACAGTTTGCCATTATGCTGGGATCCATCGGTGGGCTTCCTGGATATGCAGGGCTAATATTTAACAAGGAGCTTGTGAAACACTGTCGACAGATGACCCCACGGCTGTGAATGAATCACCGCTGTGACTGTACTCAGGTGTTGGTGTGGTGTCACATGTGCTGTGCTAGCAGAGTTTGTTCCTCCAGGGCTTGCTGCATTTGCATAGATAAGACTCCCTTTTGATGGTTAATAGGTTGGTATTGATGGAACAGACACCACCCTGGAGAAGAGAGAAGCTGATAAGATAAGGGGCCCTTGGAAAGCAGGCATGCAGCCGGTAGTTAAGAATCACAGCTTAAAGTAGAGCTCCCCCAAGATTATGCAATTGAGACTGCCTGATATAAGGAATATGGAAGTGAACCACAATTTAAATGAAATTGTAAATGAGGATGTTGTTGACTGGCAATCCATGTGTGTGTGATACTATCTATAGTTCAAGAGCAAAACCCCACCTCTCTCCCTCTTCACCCACCTCTCTCTCTTGCCTGCTCTCTTCCTCTCTCTCTTTTCTAAACATGCACAGACAGGTGTTACAAGTGTTGATGGATGTCTTCAAAAAGCCAGCCATTCATCTTCATAGATCTCTCTATAAGAATTGGTGTCAAAACATTGCCTCCTAATGGATGGCTTGCACGGACACGATCAGACATGTAGCCCAAACCAGGTTTGCTGTAAGCAAACTTGCTCTATGTTCTTTGACATGTCTTATGATTGTCTGCTCTCCCATATTACCAGTTTGTACTTCATAATTCCCCCTCCCATGTGGTTGTGTGGTGGCACTGGCATGGTTCTCTCCACAGGCTCACAAGGTCTAGCCAACAGTTCTCTCCTGCTTGTGTCTCAGATGATACTGTATTGAAGATATAGTTCTGAATATATGAGTCCTACTGATGTTACATTTACAACCCATGCAGCTACCGAAGTATGAGAGGCAGGTGCCAGATGTTCAACCTGATAAATGTTTCTAAATGTGCTCCATTTCATGTCCCAGCTGTGGAAGTGTCAAATAAAAAATGTCAGTGATGTATTCACATCATATATTTATCAAGCAACAACATTTGAAATGACTGACATGCTTGTGATAAAGGTACAACTTTTATTCAGCTTTATTGAGGTAGATGATTAAAATAGAATGAACTAACTCTACAAAGAAATCCCATCTTCTTTCTCCCACCAATTTGAATTCGACATGTCCTGTGAGGTCATTCTTCTTATTTTTTCCCCCCGCTTGTCCCTCCTATCAGCCATAATCTAGGGCTGTTCGGTTCGGGATGACGCCACCTGTGCTCCGCCCCCAATGCAAACTCGCTCTTCGCGTTCATTTCATTCCTGTTCTCATTCCGAGCATTCTTCGCATCTCTGTCCGTGCGTTGTCGATTCACGTACACATATCTGGCTGACCCAGAAACACAACAATAACTTTACACAGTTTACAAAAACTATAATATCCCACATTAGACAAACAAAGGGGGACGAATTTTATTTCAAATAACAATAACGGAGGTGTTTGAGGTAAGTTTCAATGTAGTTAATAATATGCAAAATGGTTGCAGACTAACACTGTTATGATGAAGTTGCGCCTTTCATTAGAAATAAGAAACAATGTATGGTATTAGAATGAGTGGGCATATTTTTATGTTACAATAAAAGTGTGTCTCGGTGAGATTGTAGGTTGCCGTTTCTTGTCGCTGTTGCAACAGGGTGCTTTCACTTTGTCCACTCAGTGTTGTATTCGACTGACACGAATATCTTTGACATTTTTCACATTTTTGTAAAGAAGCCCGACCATACGCCCTGTTATATCACAGTAAGTCCAGTGCATGAACCTCAAACTCCTAACAAGATTCCGGATACGATTGGACGTACATTATTTTATGAATGACAATTTTGGACAAGATGACGGATCAAAATGTTGCTGTTTTCTTCTCCTTAGTTGGCTCAGCCGGGAGTTGGAGATTTCAGTGGAACATTTTCGGAGCAGTGCAAAAACATTCTGCTGAAAGACTTGTTGCTCCAACACCTTTGGTCGTGTATTTTATCCATCGTCCCTTGAAGTCACTGTAAGTATATTTTTGTTCTTTTATCAGGTTTAGGCTACAAAAATTCCATCAAATTCTTTGCATTCCATTTTCCACATGCGGAATTGGTTCAACCGATCACAGGCGAGATCCATCAATGTTGCCGAATTGATTATATGTGTCTTTTAAGATAATTGTTGATCATATTTGACAGTAGAAGATTATTGCCTACATTTAAATACATATTGCCCATGTGCTCTCCCAGTGTAGGATAGTGGGCCGGGCAACATACTTTTAGAGAATATAATTTATAAAACACATCTTTTGCATTTACAAAATAATCTAAAAATGTTATTACATAATGTTGGTGTTCTAGTGATAGTGAATGGAAACATTTGATATCTGTTTGGATTCAATGCTAGGTTTTTCTTGCTTTCGGGCACTATTGAAACGTTGCAACAACAACAAAAAACGACCATTGATACCCAGTCCTTATTTGCAACTCTCTTTGTCTGTTTAGTTTTTAAACAATTGGTAATTCAATATTGATTTGAACTATTTCAAAAAATAAATTATTACAAGTAGACTATTGTGGGCTCTGAGCTATGTTTATGTCTGTTTCATTGCTCTGTTAGATCCTTTTCCATATCCGCCTTTTTTCGGGATACATTGTTGCCTGCTCAGCTAAAATCTGAATAAATCACAGGGATGGGGGTCGTATTATGTAGCCAAGGCCACTTCTTTCTATGTGTTATAAAGTTTCATCGCATCCGAAGAAACCGTGTGATCCGATGCCTATTATATGTAGGCCTATAACGTTAATCTCAGGAAAGTATAGATCAAGATTAAGGAATGTTAAGGAAGATTATGTCGTTTTTTATTGCTTCAGAATTTCGTAATATACTTTCATTACCTATAGATTACACAGATGCTCAACTGTTGCTATTTTAAGGATGAATTTGTTGGGGGTAACTTTGCGGGAAACTTTCCACTGCCTTTAATTGTAGGCTGTGTGGATGTAGTGGTTTGCGCTGATGCTATTACAGAGCTTAAAAACATATGAATATGAATAGGTTATGTAGCAAATATATTTTATAGAGTAGGCTATGCATTTATTGTGTAATTAACTTATAGTGTTGTTTAAATTATCTCAAATAATGTAAATATTCAAATATATCTGTATATGCTTGTTGGTGAATATAGAAGGTGGGATGTCTGGTTTATTTTGATGCGTGGTAATATCCACTTAATTCGCCACTAAACAAACCAAACTGCATGAGGGTATTCTTTGGCTGTGCAAGTTCTCTGATATAGAGTGGAATTCACCTCTTAATTCTCTTAAGTTCCCCTATTGTGTGATTGGAGAAAGACTTCCTTTCTTGCAGTTAATTATAGCCTTATATTTCAGTTTGTCTCTCTTGAAAGTAGGGGCCAGCAAGATACAATGTGTTATTTGTTGATTCCTCTAACTAGGCATTTAGAATTTACTACATTAATTAGGTTGACTTCTATCAGACTTAACCCCTGACATGTCATGATGTTGAGAAGTAAAGCTGCTTGCTGTAGAGGGGAATCAGGACCAGCAATAGATGCTTTGTTTTCTGCTTATGCAACAAGTGGACCTGTTGGACACTAGCCCGCATGGCATTTTCAAGTGCAAGAATAGTACCTTGTCTTTGCATGACTCCATGAGTTTTTACTTTTGAAAGTGGGCTTATCAATGCCAATTTTACCAGATGATATCAGTTGAACCCCAAATTTGTCCTTAAGAATTAGAATAATTTTCTGGAATTTCTCTTATTCCAAAGTGATACCATCTAAACTTATGTTAAATCCCAATCACAGAAACATATAAGATTGATACAAAAATAACAAGTCAATGTACATTATGGCAATATGTATTGAAGGTATTTTGAACTTGGCATTTAACACAGATCGACTGTAGCCTACTAAGTAAGCCCTTCCTCCCCCTTTTCTAAACATAAGCTTTGCATAGTTTTTTGTTATAACATTCATTTAGCCCCAATGACTCATTGGACAGGTATTTGTTAGCACTCAATTTTACATGTGCAGTTTCAATGTGGTGGAAGTGAGCTTCACAATGTATTACATCGTACAAAATCACATATAAGCTTAAAGCTGTTATTTAAACAATAATACAGTGGTCTCCCCGTCCCTGTTTTGCTAAAAAAGCTAAGGGATGAGGCTGGAGAAATGTAACGACTCTCTAATTCATAGACAGAGCTATGGATGCAAGGACTGACCACCCATTATATGAAATATGTAGTTTAACCAGGTTTTGAGGCTATACAGTGTTTGTTTACACTTGCATTGTTTACAAACATTGGAGTTAAACAAGCTTATATTTTGGGTTCCGGTGGGGTACGACAGTAGACCTAATCTCACGACACATAAGTTATATTCTTCAAGAATCAATGGGCATACAGTGACTTTGGGAAGTATTCAGACCCCTCAACTTTTTCTACATTTTGTTAGGATACAGCCTTATTCCAAATTTGATTAAATATACTTATTTTCTCAGCAATCTACACACAATGCCCCAAAATGACAAAGTGAAAACTTGTTTTAGATTTTTTTGCAAATGTATTAATAATAAAAACAAAAATACATTATTTACATAAGTATTCAGACCCTTTGCTATGAGACTCGAAGTTGAGCTCAGGTGCATCCTGTTTCCATTGATCATCCTTGAGATGTTTCTACAACTTGATTGGAGTCAACCTGTGGTAAATTTAATTAATTGAACATGATTTGGAAAGGCACATACCTGTGTATATAAGGTCCCACAGTGCATGTCAGAGCAAAAACCAAGATTACCAAAACATTTCTGCAGTGTTCTTAAATGGAAGATGTTTGGAACAACCAAAAGTCTTCCTAGAGCTGACTGAACTGAGCAATCGGGGGAGATGGGCTCTTTATTTAACTAGGCAAGTCAGTTAAGAACAAAAAATGACGGCCTACCGGGGAGCAATGGGATAACTGCCTTGTTCAGGGGCAGAACGACAGATTTTTACCTTGTCAGCTCGGGGATTCGATCCATCAACCTTTCGGTTGCTGGCCTAATGCTCTAGCCACTAGGCTACCTGCTGCCCCAAAACCTTACAACCATCTCTGCAGCACTCCAACAACCAGGTCTTTATGGTAGAGTGACTAGGCGGAAGCCACTCCTCAGTAAAAAGCATATGACAGCCCGCTTGGAGTTTGCCAAAAGACACCTAAAGACTTTCAGACCAAGGGAAACAAGATTCTCTGGTCTAATGAAACCACAATTGAACTCTTTGGCCTGTATGCCAAGCATCACGTCTGGAGGAAACCTGGTACCATCCCTACGGTGAAGCGTGGTGGTGGCAGCATCATGCTGTGGGGATGTTTGTCAGCGGAAGGGACTGGGAGACTAGTTCAGGGTCGAGGTAAAGATGAACGGAGCAAAGTACAGAGAGATTCTTGATGAAAAGCTGCTACAGAGAGCTCAGGACCTCAGACTGGGTCAAAGGTTCACCTTCCAACAGGACAACAAGCCTAAGCACACAGCCAAGACAGTGCAGGAGTGGCATCGGGACAAGTCTTTGAATGTCTTTGAGTGGCCCAGACAGAGCTTGGACATGAACCTAATCGAACATCTCTGGAGAGACCTGAAAATAGCTGTGCAGCAATGCTCCCCATCCAACCTGACAGAGCTTGAGAGGATATGTAGAGAAGAATGGGAGAAACTACCCAAATACAGGTGTGCCAAGCTTGTAGTGTCATACCCAAGAAGACTCAAGCCTGTAATCACTGCCAAAGGTGCTTCAACAAGTACTGAGTAAATGATCTGAATACTTATGTAAATTTGATATATCCATTTTTTGGTTTTCATAAATTAGCAAAAAACTATAAAAACCTGTTTTTGCTATGTCATTATGGGGTATTGTGTGTAGATTGATGAGGGGGGGAAACTATTTAATCAATTTTAGAATAAGGCTGTAATATAACAAGATGTGTAAAAAGTCAAGGGGTCTGAATACTATCCGAATGCACGGTATATCATTAATTTATACTTTACAAAATGGATGTAGCAACTAAGGATTCTAGCTTAAAACATGCTCAAAAATGTGAGTTTTTGAACCTCAACATTCAGTAGTTGTACGCAGACCACCTCTCTCTGAATACACATGCCTTTTTATAGATCCCACCACTGTACTGTTTTGGCTAGGAATGTGGAAGTCTCAGGGCCGGGAAAAGAAGAATATAGTCTTTCACTTGTGAAATGTGGGGAGAATATGTGCATTGCTGAGGCATTGAGTGGATTGGATTACTTCTGGGAGCAGAGAGAGACCCATTGTCTTTCCTGTTGTCAAGACTGAATGTGTGCGCGGCTGTTGAGCTGCTGAGCGCAAACAAGCCCGTTCTCATTGACATCTGCTTGGGTCATTTTCTGCACCTGAATGAAAAAATGCAAATATCAACATTTGCTCTAGCTTGTACTGCTCTGAGATTTCATGCCAACGACCATTAGTCAACTTGTGATTCTACGTCCTGGCCAGGCCATTGTTGTGTCAAAAACAGGCTGTGCTGACTATGACACCATATGGCTCTTGTATGCTTCCGATAAGCTATCTGTTCCCTTACCTTATCAATAGCATTTAATATGCTTCCTATTTGAGTCGCCATCTGTAGGACAGTGTGTGTGTGTGTGAGTTATTGTAGGTGAGCGCATGTGTCTGTATGTGTATTTGTGCACATACGTGATTTCTTCTTGACTTGAAATTCCTGGCCTTGAATTGCACTTCAAGGTTTACTAAGCGAACAAATACGTTCATAGTTTTGTAAACAATTTCACATAGACAAGGCAACAGTAGGTATGAATGAACCACACATGGGCATTACCACATCATTTACAATCAGCAAGCTGGTTTTTCCCTCTGTGGTCATGGGTCATTGTGAACATGTAAACTGTAGTGGGATTACAGCCCAAAGCAAACAGGCACGTCCTGTCGTTTTAATATTCCACTAAGTCATAATTTCCTATTAAAATCCATCTGCGGTCAAAACGAATTAAGAGTTATCATAGGAAAAAAGAATGCTATGGAAACTGTTGGATGTTTGAGTGCATTGCTTTTGTGCTTGGGCTGGTGCCACATATCAAGTTTTCCTTCACAATGTTATTTTATGTATTTATTTAGGAGTGTAGGTTGGCATGGAAGACATTTATTTTCTTCAGAAAAATCTATTATTTTTCAATCCTCTTACATTTGTTGCATTCTTTAAGAAATGGAAACAGCTGTTAGGAAAAAAGGCCTAAACTGATCAAAAGCACAATTACGCATACCCAACAAATATTTTCTATTTCCTGTATGATAACAGACTGAGAAATGCCTTGTGGGAATCAGAATGGCACAAAGCATTCCTTTATCTAATCAAGGGAAGAATTGATGAAATGAAAGGATGCTGCTTTTGTTATAGCTACACAAAACAAGAGGAGTAGGGCGAGTAAAAGAGATGTGATCTGTCATTTAATCTGGACACAGGGTCGTTAATTGTGTAATTACATGGAGACATTTAGCAGGGGAGGGACTCATCGTCACATCATTGTGTCTGTGATCGGATAGCATGCTTCA
The DNA here is from genome assembly GCF_021184085.1 of Oncorhynchus gorbuscha. Lineage (NCBI taxonomy): Eukaryota > Metazoa > Chordata > Actinopteri > Salmoniformes > Salmonidae > Oncorhynchus > Oncorhynchus gorbuscha. The sequence continues at coordinate 17,839,869 of NC_060176.1, forward strand.
CTAAAACACACTACCGTACTGCTGGGTTCCAGTCACTCTGTACCCCGAGGTAAACTCTGTTGTAGAAAGAGAATTTTGCAGTATGGTCTGCTGCTCAACAGTTTCAGTAAGGCCTCAGAGACGCCGGTGTAGAGTGCCACCGAAAAGGGAAAGCTGGCTCAAAGCCACTGACGTCATCTAAGTAAATCTGCTTCAGGACTGCAGTCATAAAATGACTGCCAGCTAGAGTGCACTTTGGCCTTGTCAACTGCCTTTGCAAGTGTAATTCACTTTTTCTACATATGTATAATTATAGCAAACAGCTTTTGTATAATTTTGTTTGTCCCGCTTTGTCTTTTGGTATATTGACCTTTACCTCATCATATGTTAATTTTCAAAAGGTCCAAAGCAATTTCTCTCTAGATAAGTCAAAGAGTCAAAGAAACCTTAAAAAGCTGTAGAGCACTATGCTGCCATACTGTTGCAGGAAATCTGGGGGAAATAAGAAGGAAAGAGAAGAATAAAATGTAAGAGCTTTCCTCATCTTTAGAAGTCATACAGTAAAGAAACCACTGTTTCAGCACTTTACAATTATAGCCTCATAAGTCATACCATATGTCAGCCTCAGTCAGCTTCTCAGGAAAGTCGTCTTCATCGCGTCTTATTAAACTGTAATGATTTGGAAGTTATTGGGAAATTGTTATAAGTACCTTCCCCACTTTCACACTCTCCGAACTCTTTGTTTTTGGATGGGAAAAAGTCATTTAAACGAGCTACCACATTACCAGACACACATGAGAAGCAATATCTAATCCATGAATCATTAGATGAGTCAGTTCCTGAAACCACTATAAACCTTCAAGTTGTTGGCCACAGCTGAAAGCAGGAAATCCAGGCTTCAATAACTTCCTTTCCCAGTGCAGGCTATGCTAGTGGTTTAGTGCCCACTAGCAATAGGAAGATGTACGCCCGTAGAACAAAGGCCCTCAGTCACTTCATTTACTGAAACTGTTTATAATTTGTGGTCTGTATTCAAATGTGGGCTGTCCAGGCTCTCTGGCACCGTATTCCCCAGTCCTCTCCTGTAATAAATCCCTACAGGGCCTTTCATTAATGGCTGCTGTATTGTTATCATGGCCGACAGAGATCAGGCAGGCTCGCTCTGCCCTGAAGCTGCCCTGGATTCAGCCGAGGCACAGATAGACTTTGGGTGAGCTCCCAACATTAGTATGCACTCTGTGCCCAGTGAATGAGTTTGAACTCTAGCCCGAAGCACAGCATTCGTAGGTTTCTTTACGGCTTAGATCAATGTGTATGTAAATACTACTGTAAGCATGTTTGGCTGGGAAACATTGGCCTAATATGATTACATCTCATAAACAGTTTTAATTGCTCCGTCTGAGGGCCATACAGTACATATTGCTTTGGTCCATTTTTGCGTTGTTGCTGTATGTGGCTATGGACTACAGCATGTTGAGACATTCCTTGCATTTATTAAAAATGTTGTCTCAAAATGTTCTGACAAAGTTGTGTGTTTTGGTATCGTTTTGCCCTGACAAATAAATGATATTACAAGGTAAGCACTTCAATAGAGTTCCCCTCCTTACATTTTGAGCTTCAAATAGGGAAATGATCATTGTCAATGTAAAACTTTCTTTCAATAACTGTTCAATGGTTTTTTGTTTGTGTACACTGCTTGCTTAATTGAAATAGCTCAATGAAATGAATTAAAGCTTTGTGCTGAAGTTGGGTGAAAAATTCAGTTGAGTAAATCAGAGTTTGAGAAAACCTTGAGTGAGGTTTGAGCTTTTGTTTGACACTGGCAGATTTATATGCTATTTGTTTCGTACAGTGACTCAATATGTACTTAACCAAGCCAGGTCAACAAGGAATTCTCTCCATCAAATTACCTTGGAGCTTCATGGGGGATGATGTGTCTCATCTGGCCAAGCCTTCCTTTAAGTACCAATAAACTGGACAGCATCCGCCACACAATGAACAGCAAACAATAGTTTCTAGAAAATTCCATTTTACCTTTCTACCGGTAGCACCTTGGGCTGGTTTATGGCAGATGGAGGCCCAAACAGACGTCCTTCCTGAGATGGAGGGCTCTGTGATGGTGAGTGTGGTGTGGAGGAGCTGGATGCAGATGGTGGTCTTCATCGCTGATTTGTTTTTTTCATGCCAATCCACAGTGTCCTGACTGAGCCCGCGCCCAGCTTGAAGCCCCCAGACTGCTCTGCTCTCATAACTGTCAGGGGATCCTTTATCTGCCGGACGTTTATTTACAGCTTTAATTTCCTGCGCTTTATGTGCTCCCCCTTCTCTCCTCACTAGTGTGACGCGACCACAAGCAGACGTTGGAATGCCCTGCATATTTTTGACGAACAGAAGTGTATTGCGTCGAATGCATTGATTTCCAACATTGTTGCGGTTGGATGGCATGTTTTTATGTCATGGATTTGTAGTTCAATATTTCTGACATGAAGAATGTATCATGGGCACATTTTTCAGCAGATCATTTGCTAATTTTCCGAATAGACATCTACAGTAAAAGACTGATGGAAATTGGTCCCCTGTACTCCCACTGTATCTGATGTGACCAGGTGTAGAAGATGCTACTTGATTCTGATACGTCGTAAGGCAGGTGGGGACTGGGAGAGCTTCTTTGACAGTGCCTGTAAATCAATCCCATTCTCTACCGAGTAGAGATTGATCCCCGAGCGGGCGGCCTGTTGGTCGGGCGCTGGGCGGCGGGCTCTAGGCCTCACATTTGAGTGGGATATTATCAGACAGATTCACTACACCCAAACCTGCTGGTTTAAAGAGGCATGAAATAAACGCTTGGCCATTGCCAACAACAGAGGGAGCATTAGCGAGCTACTCTACTGAACCTTTTGCTCCCTGCATTGGGAGATTGGTATTGAAAACCGTGTTCATTCATTTATCAGCACTCCATACCCAGCAGATTTATTCATGAAACCTGGAGGAAAATCCAATACTACGTAGATCAATCGGTTTGTCCCTGTGTACGGCTGGACATTCTTGTGTTCCCCTGTACACCTTGTCATTTTCCCCTCCTTAAAGAGGCTACAGCAGAACAGAAATTGTGCCAATTGGACATTTTTGCACAATACTGGTGCACTGGGTTCGTCAGTCAAAACTTGCGCCCATAGTCATAGATGGGTTAAAGCTTTTAATAAGCCTGTTTCAGAAAGAATAGATGTCTTACAGAAGAAACGTCATATTTCGATGTTGCTAGGTGTGCATCTAAGAAATGAAAAGAAATATAAAGCTTTATGAATGTTTGAATTGTATCATTTCATGAATGTTCTATAACTGTATATCTCAAGGTCCATACCGTACTACAGAAAGGGTTTCTGATCGTCATTCTTGATACATGCCATTCCAGTTATAATGAACATGTTTTGATGAAGCAAACTGTAAATGGAATCTCAGTAATGTCCCATCATGGTAATATGCATAATTGGATACTTTTTGTTCCAAACATGAGGGCTTTGGCATACATTCAACATTACTGAAATAATTAGCCGAAGCCCATAGTACGCCTTTAAAACTCACAGCGAACATTGAGTTTTGTAATCACATGGTAATTATAGTTCTCCACAGTGCAGGCTTAACTACTATGGGTCATTATGGGGTGCGCAAAAGCCATTCACAGGATCATTATTGCACCCTCTGAGATAACAGCACAAAAGGACTCCACATGGAAAATTACATTTGAGACCTCTCATCTGCTATTTCATTACCCAGGTCTGTATGATCGGTGAAATGGTTTCTTTTAATTTAAGGAGCTGGATTCCAACTTAGCGTGAACGAGAGTGGTTTATGTAATCTGCCGATAAGTGTCATCTCCCATAATGCCATGTCACAACTATGGCCCAACCCTTGCCAATGCATTCACTTGTTGCCCGCTTTTGTCCTTATCTCGCTAATAAGACCATTTCCATGGTTCCCACCTTGGTGTGATAGGAGTATGCAATTATCTGTTAGGGCCCCAAGTGTTTCTACAGGTGACATTCCTACCTCTCTCTTTGGCCGGGATAATTAGTGTTCAGATTCTCAGACTCTAGGAGACCAGCTCAATAGGAAACCTCACAGTCCCCATGTACCTCTCACATCTCAGGACTATCTGATTGATGCCACATGGTGTTGAAGACCTGGCATCTGGGGACAGGGATGGAGATGGAATCTGGGCACACATAGTTTTGAGCATGAATTCTATGATGCACTCTCTCAATCCATGTTTCAGGAGTAATTTTCACAAAAATGATGTATTTACTAATTCCTAACAACTTTTAGTTCTCTATTTATCACATTTGACTGTCGACAGCATTATTACCTTCAAATCAAATTTGAATGGTCACGTGCGCCGAATACAACAGGTATAGCAGACTTGACATTGAAACGCTTACTTTCGAGCCCATTCCCAACAATGCAGAGTTAAAAAGTACCTTCTAACAGCATCAGTAATGGCTGTTCTTCCTTGTGGGCCTGGTGGCTACTGGAGGTTTTGTGATAAACAAGGTGTAACATGGTGTCCTGGGGATATGTGGAGTCTATGAACACCAGTAACAGGAATACACAAGGAGATGGGTCTGTTCCATGACAGCCTGTGTGATGAAGTGATAATGATTCTCACTGCCACAGAGTCTTCTGCAGGAATACAAGAACCCGGACCCACTCAGCAGAGAGTGAGCAGACACAACAAAATATGCCTTACAAATGTGTGCCACATACATGTGAAAGGTCGGTGGAGATTATGGGGTTATTATGGGGTTATTATGGGGCTATTAAGGGGCTATTTTTTAGGTTAGCTTAATTGAGTAGACATTTTATGATTGTAGTCTGTAGAAATGATTTTGAACTGATCCAATAACCTTATTCATAATCCTTGGCAATAACCTTATTCACAAGAAGCTTGTTTTAAAACATATGGGTTGGAATGTACTCCACATAGTTGTACCGTAAATTAAAATGTCAAACCGAAGCCATGGAGTTTACTAGGGTTACAAAGACAATGGAATCAGAATGTAAAATATTGTATAGAATATTAGGAATGCCTGCTTTTTCCATGACATAAACTGATCAGGTGAAAGCTATGATCCCTTATTGATGTCACTTGTTAAATCCACTTCAGGGTAGATGAAGGGGAGGAGACAGGTTAAATAAGGATTTTTAAGCCTTGAGACATTTGGGACATGGATTGTGTATGTGTGCCATTCAGAGGGTGAAGGGGCAAGACAAAATATGTAAGTTCCCTTGAATGGGGAATGGTAGTAGGTACCAGGCACACCGGTTTGTGTCAAGAACTGCAGTGCTGCTGGGTTTTTCACGCTCAACAGTTTCCCCTGTGTATCAAGAATGGTCCACCACCAGAAGGATATCCAACCAACTTGACACAACTGTGGGAAGCATTGGAGTCAACATGGGCCAGCATCTCTATGGAACGCTTTCGACACCTTTTCGAGTCCACGCCCTGACAACTCAATATTAGGAAGGTGTTCCTAATGTTTTGTATACTCAGTGTAGATGCTTATTATCTGTCCAAAAGTAATCTTGTTGTAGTTGTATTGTCATTGCTAAGGAAAAGCAGGACACAGAAAACATTCAATTATGGGAAGAATGTCTCCCCCCTGAATATTGTACATTTGACAATCTCAAACTTTGTTCCGTAGTGGTTTCCTTTGTTAACGAAATCTCTTTCCTCCATCTTTTCCAATGACCTTGAGAGAGCGTGACACGTAAAATTGGCCCCAAGTGAAATTCTATGATTGTCAACATCTTTTGAATTGTCCGTCCTATATTACTAGTGCAGTGAGCCGAGTCTTTGCATCTTTGAATAGCGCTATCGCCTTTGGAGTTCCAGTAAGCAAGTTTTTGGCAAGCACCCAGATTAGACAGTTCACTTCTCTAGGGACTTAACATATCCATCATGATATAGTTTGTGTCATGTTTTATTACAGAATAGGGTTGAATTTTTTCCCCCTGTATTTTACAAATGTTTACAAAACCCGGTATTTCCTGCCAAAACCGGAAGTGTCATTCGAAAGCATTATAAAGCATGTCTGGATTTGATTGGAGCTTTGATCAGCGTGAAAATTCCAACCTGATGCTACCTGAGCCTGATGAGACATACATTAAAGACATTTAACGAGCCCAAGCGTAGAAAAGCCCAAATGCCGTTATCCAATACATACAGTGTCTTTGGAAAGTATTCAGCCTTATTCTAAAATGGAATAGATGGTGAGAGACAGAATGCGAGAGAATGCTTGCGTGTGCACTGATTTAAAGCAACGCTATTCGAGTGATAGGCTTTTTTAAAACTCTGCAGCTGTAATTTAAAAATATATAATCTTTACAATTAAAAAACAAGCTGACCCCCGAAAGCCAGATGGAGATGGGTAAATTAGACGCCAATTCGGTCTTTATATTACTGTAGCATAGACTATTCTGCAGCAAATGTAGGCCTACCTGTCACAAGAAAAAAAGTTACCATGATGAGATGGTAAGTCTACATGCATTGTGAACTGCGCTCCATACTGAGATGGACTGTCTGTCCCCACCCTCAGCGTTGATTCATCATGCAGAGGCCGTAGAGAAGCCAGATTTAGGCATCACATTTAATTTAACAGTTGCACTTCACACCATTGTCATGTGTGCTCCCTCTCCGGCCTCTAGGTCACCACGCTGCTAGTTATGGGTCACACCTGTCACCATCGTTACTCGCACCTTCGCGTCTTCAGACTCAACTGGACTCCATCACCTCCCTGATTACCTACCCTATATATATGTCACTCCCTTTGGTTCCTTCCTCAGGTGTCATTGTTTCTGTTTCTGTTTCATGTCTGTGCGTTGTTCGTGTTTCTTGTTTTGTATTATGTTTCGTTTATTGATTAAATCACTCACTCCCTGAACTTGCTTCCTGACTCTCAGCGCACTCGTTACAACCGTGCTGTTCATATAAATCATTTATTATAATTTTACCAGTTTCTCATACTTATTTATCCCGGGAAAAGGGAGTGGTTTTGGGCGGTAAATCCAGGAAAATTTCAGTAACCAGGTTCCCGCCATTCAACCGTATCACTGAACTCTCTGAGGTATAAGTTGTCATTTTCTTTGTTTATGCATGTTGATAAATTGATTTTTGCCCTGATTCGCTCTATCACTCTCTTGCGTTCTAACTTTATTTTTTCTACCATTCTCTCTCTCCCTCCTTCTCTCTCTCTCACTCTCTTTCTCTCCCTGTCTCTCTCTCTCTCTCTCTCCCTCTTTATCTCCCTTGTGTAATAATGGATGAGACACATCAGTGCCTTATCATCCAACCAGAACAGATACCAGAAATCCTGCCATCAAACAACAGCCACGTGGTGTATCCTGCTAAGCTTCCATCATTTTGTTTTACAGATCCAAATCCCCAATCCTTGAAGTGTGTGTGTGTGTGTGTGTGTGTGTGTGTGTGTGTGTGTGTGTGTGTGTGTGTGTGTGTGTGTGTGTGTGTGTGTGTGTGTGTGTGTGTGTGTGTGTGTGTGTGTGTGTGTGTGTGTGTGTGGGGTGCGTGTGTGTAGATGTCTCTGAGTTGTGAAAGAGGCGTGTAGGGGCACATCCTGGCTGCAATGATTGGGGAGACTTTTCAGAGAGGGGTAGAGCCTCAGGAGAACCTGTGAACACACACACAGATACAATAAACACAACCTTTTGGTGAGTGAGGAAAGCTATTGAACTCCACTATGATATTATAGGCACATCAGTACAAAATTATATAAACATAGGCCTGGCTTATGACCGTGCCACTGAGATTTAAAAGCATAGAATTTGCCATCCACAGTGTTAGGCTCTTAGAGAAGGGAAATCCTCATTTCCAATTTTATGTTAGAGTAGACACGATGCAAGAAATCATCCATTGTATGTGAAGAGGGTTACAGGAATATGTGTGAGGAGAAAAGTACACACTTTGGGTACACGCAGTTGTTTCATCATTGATTTGATTTTGGGGAATTAAATTAATCAAATTAATTTAAAGTGGTTGCATTATAGTCATCACATACTTTTCATGTGGGGGTTTTTGTTGATGTCTGTGTTCTTGTCCATTAGTCTTGATGACTGAAACAGTTGGGCTTAGTTGAGTTGGGAATTTGATTAGAGTTTTACAGAAATATTTCCAGACATTAAATGAACTGTAATGACTCACAAAAGCCACAATGCTCTTTAACTGCTGAAGGTTGCAGGTGTTCGTATTGTTTCACCATTTTTGTACTATTACGCAGAAATATATGAATGGAGCCAGATTGAGAAGCTCCCATCTACCATACAGTTCCATTATTACAGCCAAATGCATTTTAATTAAGCATCTTTCTACTTTGTAGACTTGCTGTAGGGCAACTAATGCAATGTTGCTCTACCAGTCTAGCTCCATAATTGTATTGAAAAGTGTGCAGCAAACACCTGGTTATAGTGATACGTTAGTGCACACCAGATGAAATTATCATGCTTGTTGGTGGGCTATTTTGTTTTGAGTGATGTACGTACGATCGTGAGAAAGCGCCTCTCCCTGGGTGGGAATGGGATTTGTCTGTAGCCTATGGTGTCCTTGTTCTGGGTATGTCTGAAATGCTTTCCCCGCTTTGAGAGCGAGGTGTAGCGACAGCAGCCCAGCCACAGTATATTGTTGCATGACTAATCTCTGTCTCCCATCTGCCACTGGGGCCTGGACAAACATCACCACTTCAGCATCATCTGGAGACATATTGCACTAATCACAACACGTGTCTCTCTCCCAGTCCAAACACACAGCCAGCTCAGCATAGCATACCTGTTATGGCTAAAGCACCCAGGCACATTCTCCTCTGTGCGTATTTATACAGAAGGCTGTGTAACATAGACTAAATATTAGAGACACACTTGTTTGATTGCTGTACAAAAGTTCTTAACAGCACAGTAAGTCTGATAGGTTACTATGCTCTTGGCATGGTGTGCATTTGGTTTTGGCTCAGTTCAGCTACATCATGTTGTATTGGTGAATTTCTTTCCCTTGCCTTTCATTACTCAAGTCTATAGGGGACAGCAAGGATTTATGTTCGCCATGTAAGTGTTTTAGGGACGAAAAGTCAAGGTCTTGGGAGTCAGCAAATCCTCCATTCTCTCCTATCAAGAAAGAGAAGTGTTTGATTTTCTGTTTGCAAACATGCCCCTGCGTTTGTTTCTCCATTAAGACAGCTGAGTGACCATAGTTTAGAGGACGTTCATTAGAAGAATATTCAAGGTGTTCTATGATATTTTGTCTTGTGTTTAAAAACATGTTTTATCCGTTAAAAAAAGTGCGAACTTTCAGCAAAGAATGTCTACTGCTATGCTCCACTGATGATCTCACTCTGTTCAAAACGGCAAGAACGACTCACTTGTCAATGTCGAGAGATCAATGAAACAAAGGGTTATCAGTAATTGAAAGATGAAGACATACCCATCAAACTCTGGCTAATTGAGTGAACCTGACCTCATATTTCCTCAGCATGCTCAAGGAGGTGGTCATCCGCTTGGACCCAGAATTCATCTGGTTGTCGAGGTGCTCTCCTGAGAGATGCTCCTTATGCAATAGTGACAGAGGTCAATTATGTAGGGTGATTTATTACTAAGCCAAATGACTGCAGAGTCACTTCAGCCATGCCCAGTGATTAAGCTGTTGTAACTCAATAGATTTATCTGCTGTTCTCTAACACTTGTTCAGGTTAATAGACTACAGCGTGCTAATGACAGTGTTAGGTTAAAGTCATTCATTCAGGGGACATACGGTAGAGTGCTTCTGGCTGTGGTGTCTTGGTGGGAAATAAACTTCTTGACGCCCTTGGCAATGTATTATGCCATTGAATTGACTTTGGAGAATGGTGGCAATAAACGTACCAATAACAAGAGAAATGTGTATTCTATGACACCAGTATGTTATAGAATTATGCAGACATGGATTATATCACAATGTAACTGCCACTAAGTAAATGCATTTGTAAATAGCATTGACTTACTGTAGGTCTGTCAGCTGTACGACGCGGATGCTTCTATTGGCCAAGAGAGGTACTCTTGAGCCCCTTTGCTACCTCAGTCTTTGAAGCTCTTTGTGATTACATGGCATGGAGTGTGTACCGCTGTTTCCCCCCCTCAGAGTAATCCTGCAGCAGATGCGGCTTGCCACCATTCCCAGCAATGGATGGAGGAGAGAGGAAAGGTTTATTTATAGTGGTTATATTAACAAAATTAATTTAGAGTACCACTTAAAATGAATGAATTAGCCTACCAAGTTCTATTATACCATTTCAATGATATGTATTACCCCTCCACCCCCACCCCCCTCGATCTTTATACCCCAGATTCAAATATTTTCTGCTCTATTCTTTTCATAGCAATATGATAGGCCAAGGCTCTCTGTTGCCTTCCCTAGCGGTAAATGCTAGTTGTGGTTGAGAGCTCAGGTTTTTTTTTTGGACAGGGTGGGGTGGTGGATTCAATAATTCATTGCACGCTTCAGTGTAACAGTATTCATTTCCTGGTGTGGCGCGTCAGGGGAAACCACCTGTAGAAGAGCGGGGAAACATCAGACCATTGTGGAATGAACATGGCCATGAACTCACTAAACACCCCTCCAAATATCAGTGTTGTTTCCCTCTTTTGGAGGGAAATCATGAGCTAGCATGGAAACCAGACGTGTCCAGACACTCACGTTAGCTCTCGCTCTCTTTCTCTCTCTCGCTCTCTCTTTTCTCTCTCTCTCTCTCTATATATATTTTTTTCTCTCTCTTTCTGAATGGTGAACCCCTGGAAAGAGTATTCACAGCCATTTAAGAAAAATAAATGCTGTATCACAGAGAAGACTCATTTTTCAGAATCCCTTACGGCATTGGCAATGACAAATGCAAAGGCGTGTTTTTCAAAGGTCCTCTCAAAAATACCACTATTATGACTTGACTGGGTTTGACTTGTTGAAGAAGTAAAGAGAAAATCTTGCTTGAGGTCAGGTATTACAATCATCGTGATTACCGGTGTAGTTTATTATTCAGTCGGGGTGGAGGGAGCAAGGCTGGAGAAAAAGCCCAAGCCATTTAGTGGTCGAAATGGATGTTTTTTTCCCCTCCCTCATCAGTCTGTGAGTAAGTTCTGCAGAGTCAGCAGTCAGTTCACAAAAACAGAATTCAGTAAATGCTCCCTCCACTCTCTGGGAGGTTTTTTTCTTCTCCCAAACAGCTTGCTCCCATCCCCCCCTCTCCCCCCTCACGAACCGACATTCTAGAAGAAACATATGCTGCTAGTCCCACTTCACAACAGCTTGTGCAGCTTGAATAGGATCTTGCCTAGAGAGGAAGCGGTCGTCTGGAAGGGGAGAGGAGGATAGGGAGGGAGAGGGGAAGATAGGGAGGGAGATGGGGAAGTGTGTGTGTGGGGGGGGGGCTAGAGTGAAGGGCTACAAAAACATCCACCAAATGAACTCCCTAGTTGTGATTTTCACTGTTAAAATTCAACTTAGCATGATTGTCTACAGCAATACATAAGAACCTACATTGCTTTCATGAGTTACTTTGTGGACAATAGTTTTGATTGAGGAGAGATGGACACTTTCAGTTTAGGTATTTTTCTGCCTCGAATTTAAATGTGATTTCCTCCTTCGCTTACAGTCTAGCAGTTTGAATGAGTTTTTAATGGGGATCTAATTCAGAGCAGGTTGTTTACACAGCATAAATGCAAAGAAAATTGAGGAATCTCACAGTGGAATTTTCTGTCAAGGGAATTCACAATGTGGAAAACAGACTCTTTCCTTGAACAAAGAGGACAGGGGATATATTTTTCCATTTGAAATTTAAAGTGGTACAGATATGGTTGTGTCCTTTCTTGAGTGGGCTTCTCTATTTCTTTTTGCCTCATAAACATTCTACAGTTGTCCTACATGAATTTCATCCAGATTTAAGAGTCTATTTGACTGTCCTGACAGCTGGTATTAAAAGGCTTCAACTGCTCCTGTGCAAGAGATGCCAGGTGCGCTGAATGTGTTTTAGGGTTATGTTCTCATTAGATATTTTATGTCTGCAGTCTTGTATTTTTTATTTGCCTGATTATCTATTTTGGAAAGTAAAGGAGGGGATTCTACTACAACAAGCTAAAAATGGATCCTGTGATGAAGTCGCTGCACTTGACCTCCATCACATCATTTGTTTTAAATGGGAGATTACATGTATTTTCAATAGTACCATTTAAAATGTCGGACAAAAACTAGCATGAAGGAACGTTTCAGTCCCTTCCATGGCATCTAGTAAAACTGTACCACAGTCATCCTAATCCTAACATCATAGGTAGATAGCCAGGCCAAGAATCCTCTCCTGTTTGGCTCACCACACTATTGACCAGTGGCCATGAGCAGTGTGTTGTCGTCTTGGAGGCAGATGCCTGTGCTGTGGAGAGTAACGGATGGCTTGTGTTTGTTTATTTGGGAATTCCAGATCTCTCCCTACTGTGCTCCAGGCTTCGGCTTGGAGATCCCAAGCACCACCATGGACCCCAGCAGCTGGAGCGGCAGCGAGAGTCCTGCCGAGGACATGGAGAGGATGAGCGACTCGGCAGACAAGCCCCTGGACAATGACGCCGAGGGAGTGTGGAGCCCCGACATCGAGCAGAGCTTTCAGGAGGCGCTGGCCATCTATCCCCCCTGTGGGCGCAGGAAGATCATCCTATCTGACGAGGGAAAGATGTACGGTGAGTACATGGGGTCAGGGATGTGGGTTGGTACATGGGAGGAAGAGCGACGATACCCTCTTTTGTAATTATATATATATATATATATATATATATATACTAGTTTTTTAACGTAGATTTTTTAAGATGGTAGTCATAACATTTCACTTTTAAAACCAATTGCATATCATCATTTCACACTCAAATAATAATCTTGGTATGGGAGCTTGTGCCCAAAGTGACTGAGGAAGATTTTCAGAGAGATTCAGTGTTAATAAAGGGACCGTACAACTGAAACAATAGACTGGGAGTGAAAATGTCAATCAGGAATTCATTTGTGGGACTTGCAGGCTGTTAAGGGCTCCTTGGCGGTAGCCATACATTCATGTCCCTTCTCTGCAGAAGCAGGAGTCTATAAGTAAAGCAGCATTAACTATTAGGCAGGGGCAGATGGTGCTGTGGCTGCCACCAGCTGTGGCTGCCACCAACCCCCCCTCCCCCATTCCTGGCTGGGTGATGTCATGGAAAGAGGGAATATTTTCTTTCTGCAGTGTTGGACTCTCTCACAGCCTGTCAGTGTCAAGTGAAAGCAGAAAGCCCCTCGGGGTGTTAGTTTGCAGCTGTCATGTGACCCCTCCGGCCAAACCAAATGTAAAGTCTAGGAGTTGCAGCGAAGCCCCCTCAGCTGCCGGTACAAAGAGGCTTCAGACCACACGACCAACCAGCTCACCACCTCAGCACCACCTCCTCTCTCCCACAAGCAGAATGGGAGTGCCATTCTGAGCATGACAAATAGGTTTGCCTAGCAAGTTTTAAATGATTAACGCCAAAGACAAGGCTCACTAGTGCAGACTGGACACGCCAGTCTCAATTTTGGTTGGACGCATTCTTCTCTCCGATAAGAGATCAAATGGCCACCATCAGACAAGTTATATGGCTCAGGCACTTCCACCATTTCAAATTCCACAAAACAGCATCTAACATAAAACAGCATGTTTTGTGTCAAATGCAAACCTTGGGAGAATTGATAGGCCTTTGCTGGCTCTGCTAATGCATAAAGAATATGATAATAACCGATTCAAGGTTATTCATTTTCATAAAAATCCATTGTCTTCTGCTTTGTTTGTTTCCAGTGCTGTGTAAAGGGAAGTGCCATGCAGAGTGGTGTCTACAGCTATTCTGTCAGTGGTTGTGTTATTGGTGGTATTGAATGTACCTTGACCTGCCTGGGATCAGGGGGATTGAGCGGAGGTCAAGCATGCTTGATGTGCTGGGTATCCGCTTGCATATAGTGGGGCAAAAAAAGTATATAGTCAGCCACCAATTGTGCAAGTTCTCCCACTTACAAAGATGAGAGAGGCCTGTAATTTTCATCATAGGTACACTTCAACTATGACAGACAAAATGAGAGAAAAAAATCCAGAAAATCACATTGTAGTATTTTTAATGAATATATTTGCAAATTATGGTGGAAAATAAGTATGGTGGCTGACTAAATACTTTTTTGCCCCTCTGTATATACTCACCAGCATAATCCACTGTGTCCCCAGACTGGCCTTTCACTGTGCCCTGAGCCAGAGATGTCAGCCCATCACAGTGAAATATTGACTGAAATATACACTCAGTGGCCAGTTTATTAGGTACGTCGTTCACGGAAATGGTTCGCTCCTACAGACAGAGTCACTTGGCCGTGGCTTGCTATATATAGCAGGCAGACTGGCATCAAGGCATTCAGTTACTGTCCGATTGAACATTAGAATGTGCAAAACAAGTGACTTAAGCGAATTTGCCTTGTCTCAACAGTACAGGCTGATGGTAGTGGTGTACTGGTGTAGGGAATGTTTTCAAGGTCCCTTGATAACAAATCAAATCAAATGTATTTATATAGCCCTTCTTACATCAGCTGATATCTCAAAGTGCTGTACAGAAACTCAGCCTAAAACCCCAAACAGCAAGCAATGCAGGTGTAGAAGCACGGTGGCTAGGAAAAACTCCCTAGAAAGGCCAAAACCTAGGAAAAAACCTAGAGAGGAACCAGGCTATGTGGGGTGGCCAGTCCTCTTCTGGCTGTGCCGGGTGGAGATTATAACAGAACATGGCCAAGATGTTCAAATGTTCATAAATGACCAGCATGGTCAAATAATAATAATCAGAGTAGTTGTCGAGGGTGCAGCAAGTCAGGACCTCAGGAGTAAATGTCAGTTGGCTTTTCATAGCCGATCATTAGGAGTATCTCTACCACTCCTGCTGTCTCTAGAGAGTTGAAAACAACAGGTTTGGGACAGGTAGCACGTCCGATTGAGCAACAATTGAACACCACAGCACATCATGCCCAAAAGAAGTCAGGCTGTTCTGGAGGCAACATGCGTAGGTGTGTAAATCTAGTGGGATGATCCTTGTTTTTAAATAATGCTTCAAGTACCACTGAAGTTTATCAGGGGATGTGTTAATGGACAGTGTATTATGTGAGTAACACTCTCTCTTAATTTTCATGCTGTACAATTCAATTGCTTTTCTGCAGCACAATGGCCAACGGATCCAAAGATGTGAAGACAACAAGCTTACATGCTGCACATGAAAGCTCTATACAAGGTTGTTTGTTGTGCCTTGGAAACAGACTGGGTCGAGAGCCAGTGTTCAGCTGTGTGAAAGAGCTTTTGAAAGACGGTGTGTAGAGGAATATATATATATATTTTTTCAGGGGGCTAGGGAGGAGGGGAGACGTGGACTTTCTGTGCCTAACTAACACAAAGTTTGGTGGAACTTTGAGGCGGGAGGGCGGGGAGGGGAGCAGATTGGAACTGGTCTCAGTGTGTTTGTGGGCTTTTTCTGGGGGCAAGGCTAGCTGTTCTGTTCAACCCTGCAGCTGTTGCTGGGTCCTAGTGCCAAACCCATCATAGCGTGAACTGTGACCCCACTCATACTCACTGAGCCATTAAGAGGACTGTAGCACTGCCCAGTATGGAAAATAGGCTGCCTTTTTATTGGGACTGTTTTGATTTTTAAAAACATGGGTATAGTGTTTGTTTACATATTATGACTGTGTAATTAAGGAAATAGTAAGAAATTTCAAACATCTTACCTTCAAGCAATTTTACCAAAATAATTTAACTCAAATGTTATTGTTTTATTAAGAAATACTATTTGCACAAAAATGTAATAATTATCAAACATTGAAATTGTATTAGTATTATTATTGGAAGAATGCCCATTTTTAGAGGTTATGGATGTAGTCAGTGGTGTTGTAAACTGTGGAAAGATGCAGCTCTCAATGAGGCAATGTTGTCTCACAGGAGACACTGTGTCTGACTGGAGAGCCAAGAGGAATCTCACAACACAGCCTCTTCCATCTCCCTCAGGAATCTCACACCTTCCTTCCTTTCTCACCAATCATGAATTGTTGGGATATCTGTATGATGCCGGTGTCATTCTTTAAAAAACAGAGAACAAAGGGGATATCTCTAGAGGTAGCCCCCGTCAAAGCAGATTTACCAGCAAGAGCCTCATCTTTAGACATTCCGACCTGTTGCATTTCCCCGAGAAAAACTGAAGCGTTTTGTTTATGATGTTAGATATGTGTCTGGTTCTCCCTGCATGCTACAGATTTCCATTAGTGAGGTGCTCTAGCTCGCAGGGCATCACTTCAGAATGCCACCAGAGATGATGAGAAAGCCATGAAGTGGTCCTCAGTGCTGATGGAGGGCATTGATTGGTCTGAAATGCCACAGTGATTTGTGTTTTAAGAGGGCGAGCCGGGCCCTGCCAACCATAGAGCATCTCCCCTCACACAGCTTTGTAATCCTGGTCCACAGGGTTTGGTCCTGATGGACAGACAGACAGACCACCACCGCCCCTCTCATGGCATCTGTGACAGGTGGGTGGTGGAGACGCAGGTATTTTGGTGATGAGAGACCCTGGGGATAGTACTTGGGTACCGTGCATAAAGCTCATCACAAGAGGAATTGTCCTGAGTGCCCTTAAGCCCTTTGGTGCCCCCGGACCGAGTGCAGTTAATTAGCAACAGTCTCTATAGCAACTGCCTCATGGTTCAAAACAATGTCTAATTTCGGCTTCTTAGCCTATCGTGGCGGTGTTTACCTGAAGAGCTTTCTGGTGCCCTGAGTCTCATCGGGGCTGGCGCCGTGCCCAGTCTCAGAGGTTAATTGTGACTAGGGTGAACAACAGCACAGCTGCATGGTAGGCAGAGCCTGGCCCTGGGCTGGCTGATGAGAGGATCATGAAAAGCACAGTGAGAAAGTGGCTGTGGCCCCAAGCCCCCAACACTGCTGCTTACTTACATAATTCACCTGCTGTGCAAGCCTCTATTTAACTCAGCCCAGAAATGGGGTTGACGCATGAAATGACATGCCCCACATTATGAATGTATTCACTGTGTATTTGCATTTACGCGCTAGCCTTGCAATACAAGTGAGTGAATCTTTCCCATTTTACTGCTGCCAAAGAAAATCTGAATTCATTCAATTTTCCCAGGTGTTGCCTATAGTCACATTTCTTGTATTTTATGCTCATCACTTTCAAAGGATGGCTGTATCTAATTTATGTGTTCCATTGCAGAGCTGGTTAACTCTGGTGTGTGTGTTACATACCGCAGCAAAATATTCCACTTTACATCAATGTTGATAAAGCACTGGCACAGCTATCATAAACCAGTCTAAATATCACAATATGTTTGTGTTGGAGCAGTAAAGCCGTGGCAACAGTAATGATTATGATGTGTGAAACGACCATCTGTGCTCTGCTCTTGGAGGCTGTCTGATTGGGCCCTATCTGGGCCTGGCCAATCACTACACTGTATCTGTTGAGTTTGAGGTGGAAAATGTTTACTGCTTTCTGTCATTTCAGCTTGATGACTAAGGTACAGGTAAGACAGGGCTTTACATGCGATTCTGGAGATTGGCGACACTATCAGTCCACATACAGTCCACGTATGTCTTGGTCCTTCTTGTCTTTTGAAACAAAGCTTTCCCATTACTGCTATGCTGTGTGCTCTGTCATCTCATCAGTGGGCCGACCCATGCCTCTCCTACGGGCACTAAGTGGCACTTGGTTTGCAGGGATGCCAAGGATGAGTTAGGCATAATGAGCAGACCTGGCTCACCCCCGATGGCCCAGCTCTGTGCTCCTCTGGGGCCCGCTTTGCCGGCCCTGCAGTGCTTCCAGAGACAGCGAGCGGACCTGAGATTCCCCGCTGGGCAGATAATGAGGAATTCTGGGATCAGCTCAGGCTCCCTGAGTCACCTGCATTCACACAGATTGGAGTGTGCGGAACTTCAGGACGGAGAGGCATCAGACACCTCCACAATAATCCCCTCTTTGTTCCTGAGCCATTGTGGCAATGGAGCACTGCTGTGTTTTTACACACATGATGGAAAAATTCCAATTATATTATATTTTTCTCCTGATAAGAGGAACCCTTGAAGTGTAATCGGAGTTCAGTCTGGACCGGCTAGATGTTGGCATTGTGAGACTAGCAGGGGGTTGTGTTGAATAATGTAAAGGATGTAAAGGTCATGAGTTCATAGGTTGACACACCAAAGTTATGTAGTCATTCTGGGTCAGTCAGTGAAGATGTTTCTGCTTCTATCTGCCCGTCTTTCTGTTTGTTTGTCGTCCGCCCTGCCCCACTCACTACAGTATATTTAGTTTATTCTCAGGGACAATGGTTCCAATTGTCTGCTCCTTAAAATTCTGTCGGATTTTCAAAGGGAGACTGTTGCAGTATAACGAGACTCACATGACATTTCAGCCTCTAAAATTCGAGGAGGGTACCTTTTATATGTGCTCTTTGTGCTGTCACTTTAAAGCAAACTCAACGCTGACAATCCTGCTGCTGCTTGCCTGCACCTGTTGTTGTTTTGTGCCCGTGGCAATGAAGAGAGAGACGTGTGTTCGTTCAATAGGCCCAGCTCGAAAAGTAGGAGTACAGGTGATAGAAACAGGTCTGGTTATATTTACAACTGGATTTCATATCACCCATGTAATCGTAATGTAATCAATTTACATTAGAAGGGATTTTAATCTAGATTCTCAGCTTTTTTGATGATCAGTACTGTTGTTTTTAGTAGGGGTCTCCCCAGCATGTAGACCCCAGTGTTAACCTGTGTTGTTATTGAAGTGACCCCGTGTGTGAGGTGTGACCAGGCATGGCATGTTGGCACTTGTCTTAGATTCCTGCCTGCCTGCCTGCCTGCCTGCCTGCCTGCCTGCCTGCCTGCCTGCCTGCCTGCCTGCCTGCCTGCCTGCCTGCCTGCCTGCCTGCCTGCCTGCCTGCCTGCCTGCCTGCCTGCCTGCCTGCCTGCCTGCCTGCCTGCCTGCCTGCGTTAACCAGCCTCAGGCTGTAGGGGGATTGCACCACGCTTGGCTGCTCAGCCAGAACAATGGGCCCTGGACTCTTGTTGTTGTTATTTGTTGACCAGTGGGTGACGGGATGCTATTGGCAGGCGCTTAAATAGTGCTAAAGAGACGGCTTGCTCGCAGACGGAGCAATAGGAACGGAGATTTGATTTTGATTTGATTTGAGATTGTGTGCAACGTTTTTGAATATTGAGGATACTTTTGGTGTATCCATATGTCAGGGTTAGATGAAGGAAAATCCTTGTAAATCTCTTTCCGCAGGATTTGTTTAGTGGCATTTAGGGACTTTTCGGTATATTATGTAAATCCATCAGCATACAGTGGCTGGTATGAACAGCAGTCTCAGTTTGTCTTTTGTAGGTCAGGACCTCAGTTGGTTTATCAATGTCCAGACACAGGCTCCTCATCAGAATGGAATGTACCATGGAATCTCAGATGGCTTTCTTAGAGACTGTGAGAACCCAGACACATTTATACACAGACAAAACAGACACACATACATGCATGTAGGCTAAACACACACACACACACACACACACACACACACACACACACACACACACACACACACACACACACACACACACACACACACACACACACACACACACACACACACACACACACACACACACACACACACACACACACCTCTGTCCTAAAATGATCAACACTGAGGCTGTTTTTATCATTAAATGATTGTACAAAATACAACGTTCGTTTTTCCCATGTAAAGGACACAATCGTGTTTTCAAGTTCCATCCTGTTCTAACAAGAGAAGAAAGAGCACTTTCTTAAGGTGCCATGTAATTCCTGACATGCAGGGAAGAGAGAGGGTTACAGTGTGCTCAGTTGTGATTTGACCATAGTGAGGTTTGCTCAATGTTTTATCAGGAAAGGTTTGCATGTGAGAGCAGGGTTAGGTTAGTAGGGAATATTCTGCTGCCTGTGTGTGTCAGGGACTTTATGGGGTGTGTCCCAGCAGGGAAGCCTGTGTGAGTCTCTATAGAGCTGGGCTGGTTTCAGGTTGCACGTTCCCAATTGGCTGCTTTTGTTTGAGTAAAATGCTGGAACTCTGGACTTCTTAAAGATACAGTGTCTTATGCTCTCCATTCATGTACACAGCATCAGTTTAACACTGATGATGGCACCATTTTATATTTATGAAACACATTCTACTGATGAGACCAACCATTCTACAATGATAAAACCATTCTGTGTAATCAATTGTGTAATACATTTTTATTTATTTCACCTTTATTTAACCAGATAGGCCAGTTGAGAACAAGTTCTCATTTACAACTGCGACCTGGCCAAGATAAAGCAAAGCAGTGCGACAAAAACAACACAGTTACACATGGGATGAACAAATGTACAGTCAATAACACAATAGAACAATTGTATACAGTGTGTGCAAATGAATTAAGGCGGTAAGGCAACTAATAGGCCAATTTAGGTATTTACACTGGAGTGATAGATGTGGAAATGAGGATGTGCAAGTAGAAATACTGGTGTGCAAAAGAGCTGAAAAACGAAATCAAATATGGGGATGAGGTAGGTAGTTGGTTGGATGGGCTATTTACAGATGGGCTGTGTACAGCTGCAGCGATCGGTAAGCTGCTCTGACAGCTGACGCTTAAAGTTAGTGAGGGAGTTATAAGTCTCCAACTTTAGTGATTTTTGCAATTCGTTCCAGTCATTGGCAGCAGAGAACTGGAAGGAAAGACGGCCAAAGGAGGTGTTGGCTTTGGGGATGACCAGTGAAATATACCTGCTGGAGCGCTTGCTACGGGTGAGATAAGATGAGATAAGGTGGAGCTTTACCTATCAAAGACTTTTAAATGACCCGGAGCCAGTGGGTTTGGCGACGAATATGTAGTGAGGACCGGCCAACGAGAGCATACAGGTCGCAGTGGTGGGTAGTATATGGGGCTTTGTTGACAAAACGGATGGCATTGTGATAGGCTGCATCCAATTTGCTGAGTAGAGTGTTGGAGGCTATTTTGTAAATGACATTGTGGAAGTCAAGGATCGGTAGGATAGTCTGTTTTACGAGGGTATGTTTGGCAGCATTAGTGAAGGAGGCTTTGTTGCGAAATAGGAAGGTGATTCTAGATTTAATTTTAGATTAGAATGCTTAATATGAGTCTGGAAGGAGAGTTTACAGTCTAGCCAGACACCTAGGTATTTATAGTTGTCCACATATTCTAAGTCAGAACCGTCCAGAGTAGTGATGCTAGTCGGGCGGGCGGGTGCGGGCAGTGATCGGTTGAAGAGCATGCATTTCATTTTACTAGCATTTAAGAGCAGTTGGAGGCCATGGAAGGAGTGTTGTATGGCATTGAACCTCTTAACACAATAGAAGGTTTGGAGGTTTGTTAAAACAGTGTCTAAAGAAGGGCCAGACGTATACAGAATGGTGTCGTCTGCATAGAGGTGGTACAAAGAATCACCGGCGCAGCAAGAGCGAAATCATTGATATATACATAGAAAAGAGTCGGCCTGAGAATTGAACCCTGTGGCACCCCAATAGAGACTGCCAGAGGTCCAGACAACAGGCCCTCCGATTTGACACATTGAACTCTATCTGAGAAGTAGTTAGTGAACCATGCGAGACAGTCATTAGAGAAACCAAGGCTGTTGAGTCTGCCGATAAGAATGCGGTGATTGACAGAGTCGAAAGCCTTACCCAGGTCAATGAAGACAGCTGCACAGTACTGTCTTTTATTGATGGCGGTTATGATATTGTTTAGGACCTTGAGCGTGGCTGAGTTGCAACCGTGACCAGCTCAGAAACCAGATTGCATAGCGGAGAAGGTACGGTGGGATTCTAAATGGTCGGTGATCTGTTTGTTCACTTGGCTTTCGAAGACTTTAGGAAGGCAGGGCAGGATGGATATAGGTCTGTAACAGTTTGGGTCTAGAGTGTCTCCCCCTTTGAAGAGGGGGATGACTGTGGCCGCTTTCCAATCTTTAGGAATTTCAGACGATACGAAAGAGAGGTTGAACAGACTGGTAAATAGGGGTTGCAACAATGGCGGCAGATAATTTTAGGAAGAGAGGGTCTAGATTGTCTAAAATGGAATCTGTAAGAATGGAATCTGTACTGTATCTCTATATTTTTCAACCAGTGCTCCTAAAGCCTGTCATTTAATGTTGGCAGCAGATGTTGAAGCCTGTGATTGTATGACCAAGGTGAAGCCCATAGGATTCTCAAATGTACAAACTGTAAGTCTGTTTGTGAAGAGGATCATGAAGAACAGTTAGGGGATATGCTAGCCTTGCCAATAATGTGTTTAGTGTTTATCGCAGCGAAGCAGACAAAGGAGCTGCACTTAGAAGACTTCTATATTCATATCTCAACAGCAGAGAAATGATCACATTGGGCACGTTTACTATCATTAACTATCGTGTTTGGTCTGTATCACAAACAGCTATCTCAAATAGACTGATTGGAGCTGTCAGACTGTTACAGCCTTGACAGAGAGGATTGTGTGTGATTTCTCTGTTGGCAAAGGATAGAATTCCCTCACAACTTTGAGAGATAAGGTTTTTACTCTCAGCCCGTGTGAGTTAAAGAGAAGCACACAGGAGAAGGAGAGGCAGACCACATCAGGGCCACAAAGTTGGGCTTTTCATTTACACATATTGGTCGCTGCTAACAGGTTTTTCTTTGTGTTCAGATGCCGGATTGATCCTGAGAGATTGAAAATATTGATTTAACCCTGTGAGGAGGCGGGTGGGGGTGCCTCCCTGCCTGCCAGCCAGCGTCATGTTCACACATCGGCCGCGCTCCGCTACAAGTTCCTCAGGGGACTCCTAATTACCGCCGCCCTCACAGATTAGTCCAGCAGCCAGTCCGACTGTACCCCGACTCACTGGTTGTTTATTTAATCCCTCCCACCTTCTCTCTCTCTCCTCCTCCCCCACTACTCCTAAAAGACACACCCCGACCCAACGGCCAAGCCTGCAGTAGTGTATGTGATGATACACTCAGTGGCTCCTAATTGATAGAGTGATTCAGACTAGTGCTGGCTGCGTTAATTGTTCCCCGGTGAGCGCATGTATTGCTCTGAGAGGGGGGAGTAGGCCTCAGCCGCAGGCTCGCCTGAGCAGGACAGGCCAGGGAGAGAGGACGTAGAGCCGGCCAGGGCCTCTGAGTGATGGGTGGCGCCCCTAACTCCTCGCTCCTGTCCAAAACACAGTCAACATTTAGCAGAGGTTAGCTGGTGTAATCCTCTTTGCGTCTCCGTGAAGACCCGGGTCAGTAACCTGTTGATATCTGATGTCCTATTAGCTGGATATAAAATACCCCACCTTTAACCTCTCACGATTAACCTGACTCATTACCTCAACCACTCACTGGGCTTTTACCCCACTTTAAGGTCAGTTAAAGTGAAGTATTGATTTCTTTTTGGTGTTGGCAGAAATAAATAGATTTCTAAAGAGGTATTAATTACATACAAAGACATTATACGAAGAAATGAATTGATCCGCAGTCAGATTTCCAGCCACCGAATGAGACTTTTTATCCATTAATCAGGCCGGAAGACTAAACACAGTGCCTTTGAGTGTGTGTGTGTGCGCCGATCTCCACTGGGTTGAATTATGGATGTGTATCAGGAGTCGCAGGAACTTGGCAAAAGCCCATTCAGCTGGCCACTTTCTGCGGGTGAAAGTGATGGTCTACTACCACTGAATGCTTGTAGATCCTGGTTGCATACCATGCTGTTACTCACTGTGGAACAACAGTTATATCACATGACAATGATTAAGTAGTGGATATTGTTGGACGGCTCGACGACTGAATGAGAAACGTTACTCAAGTTTGGGGTCTGCTGCTCTGTTTGTTCTTTGTTTTCTTAAGACTATAGGCCAAATATAGCCTAGCCGTTCCATGGAAGAGCTCACCCTTTGTAGCCCTGATCGTCAGAAGGAACTGCTTCTATTTTCTCAATCAATCAGCAAAGTCCTTACATTAGAAACCACAAATTAACAAACTGCAGAAATGGGATCGATGAATCACTTGAAATCAGTGTATCTAAGAGAAAATGTGATTATACTTCAATAAATATAAGATCTTATCTTCTCATAAGAACTTATATCTTCTCATATCTTCTCATAAGACCTTATCTTCTCGTAGATAAATACATTTTAGACGCAAGTATTAAAAATATAGGTTTATGGTAGTTTTGCAACGTATATTTGTCTGCAACAGATTACTAGCACATCGATTTTAGAGAAATACTGTAAATGTATTTGAGTAATAGTTTTGAGTAATAGTAGGCCCCTGTTCCTAAAATTACAATCATGTCATTACATTTGAATGTGACTTTCTATCATTTCACATTGTGTGCTAAAGGTTATGCAAGAGATTGGGAACGTCATTATATCCATGTCTTTGAAAGTGGACTGGATTACGTCTTTTTGTTTGTGGAGCTCATTTTATACATAAAATGAGCTCTTTTATATTAAACGTGATATTATGTAAGCATAATCTTAAAAACATCATCTGTTCGTGTAAACCCATATCTGAGTTTAGTGAGTTATTCGAGGGCATTCATGTTTCGTAAATGGGTGATATGAATCTCTGTGGTTTCTGTCTGCCCCACCGGCCTGTTTGAGAAGTCCTGAAGAGGGGACACATTACTTAATGACTTTTTAAACCAAATTCATTAGCTCTTCACATTTCTTCTACAGTGTTACATAAGTGCCCTCATGGATTGGGTTCATTTTTTCATGTTTCTGTTTCAAATGAGCACAGAATTGTTGTGGTCTGTGGCTGTATGAATGAGAAATACCCATGTTGAGTGTTGGGGCCGAGGTCAGAGCCGAAAGCAAACAGCCACTGATGTTCCATTTCTCTCTCCCAGAGACATTAAGGAGCCTGCCTACATTTACACAGGCACACAGCAGGCTCTACAAATCAAATAGTCAAATCATGGATTGTGGAATTTTGGGTGGAGGCTACAATGAATGTACAGACTGCAGATGACAATCAGAATCCCTCAGTCTGTTTCACTTCAAATAATTCAGAACAATATTCTTGAAAACTATTTGCACAAAAAAAACGAACATATGGTCTTTGTTAATCCTTGTTTCCTCTAACTCAGCAGCATGGCACCATGCGATGGATTATCAAAGTGAGCTGAGTGAGTAGGATGTAGAGGATGTGTATACGTTTGTTTGCGTGTGACCGTGCCCTCTCAGCAGGAGGCAGATGGACACACACACAGACAGCCGCTCTGGAAGATATAAAGGCTTAGATATATAGGCTTAGATATATAGGCTTAAACGTTCCGTTTGTAAAAGCTAGGAGGGATGGATGGATGGGACGTGTGTGTGTGTGTCATCGTGGGGGGTGGGGTAAACTATTGTGACCCTAAAAATGTCCCGAGTGTGTGTGATCGTCGACATTCCGACTTTGACCTTGAATTCTTTCTTAGGGCACCACGCTTTAAATGGGGGGGGTTAAGGAGGAGGAAGAGGGGAGGGAGTTTCTTTGAGCCACACCTTCACGGGGAAACACCTGCAGGATCTTAGCAACTTCGAGCCTTTATTTTTAGAAGCATTGGAATTGTTTCAGCTAGCCTCTCGCTCAAAGGACAGACCTATTGTTTTGTTCAATACAATACAAACAACATACTTTTGCAGTGTGGTTATGTTTAACGATTATAAAATCTGGGCGATCGTTACGTAAAAATATTTGTTTTATTATTTTGTACATATTCAAATGTAGGTTACTGGAAACTGACAGCCACATGTAGGATACCATTGTCTGTCACCTGTTCAACTTCCAGGCCACAAGTCTCCTTTATTGTTAGTGACAGGTTCTCCTCTTGGCAAGCGCTGTTTCCCAGTGTGCCGCTGTTCTTGTCAAGTTAAAGGCTTTCTGCCTCCTCTACCCACACTCTGATCCAGCCAGGGACCCTCCTGCTGAATGCCTCCTTTACCCACACCCTGATCCAGCCAGGGACCCTCCTGCTGAATGCCTCCTCTACCCACACCCTGATCCAGCCAGGGACCCTCCTGCTGAATGCCTCCTCTACCCACACCCTGATCCAGCCAGGGACCCTCCTGCTGAATGCCTCCTCTACCAACACCCTGATCCAGCCAGGGACCCTCCTGCTGAACGCCTCCTCTACCAACACCCTGATCCAGCCAGGGACCCTCCTGCTGAACGCCTCCTCTACCCACACCCTGATCCAGCCAAGGACCCTCCTGCTGAATGCCTCCTCTACCCACACCCTGATCCAGCCCGGGACTCTCCTGCTAAATGACTCCTCTACCCACACCCTGATCCAGCCCGGGACCCTCCTGCTGAATGCCTCCTCTACCCACACCCTGACCCAGCCAGGGACCCTCCTGCTGAATGCCTCCATATTGTTGCTTTAGTCTATTGTGATGCTAATGTCAGCCTGAGACCCCTGAGTCATCTATCAGGGATGACAAGGAAGTCAGGCCTATTGTCTGAACCTGCTACTCCATCCACATAGATAGAGAGGCTGGCCTCTGGCCCACACTGCATTCTGGGACAGGAAACCCAATGGAAAAGGATCAATGCCGCTCTTACTCTACCCAGACAGGAAAACTGACTAGCCATTTACATTGACAAGCATTCATGTAATCAACACTTACATAGATGTCTGTGTCTGTAGAGGGAGGGTGGAGATTTATATATATGTGTGTGTGTGTATATATATGTGTGTGTGTGTATATATATGTGTGTGTGTGTGTGTGTGTGTATATATATATACGTATATATGTATATATATATATATACGTATATATGTATATATGTATATATATATATACGTATATATGTATATATGTATATATATATATACGTATATATGTATATATATATATATGTATATACACGTATATATGTATATATATATATACGTATATATGTATATATGTATATATGTATATATGTATATATATATACGTATATATGTATATATGTATATATATATATATACGTATATATGTATATATATATATACGTATATATGTATATATGTATATATATATATACGTATATATGTATATATGTATATATATATATACGTATATATGTATATATATATATATGTATATACGTATATACATATATACGTATATATATATATACATATATACATATATACATGTATATATATATATACGTATATATGTATATATATATATATATATGTATATACGTATATACATATATACATATATACGTATATATATATATACATATATACATATATACATATATACGTATATATATATACATATGTGTGTGTGTATGTGTATATGTATGTGTATAGAGAGAGAAAAGAGAGAGAGAGAGAAAAGAGAGAGAGAGAGAAAAGAGAGAGAGAGAGAAAAGAGAGAGAGAGAGAAAAGAGAGAGAGAAAAGAGAGAGAGAGAAAAAAGAGAGCGAGAAAAGAGAGAGAGAGAAAAGAGAGAGAGAAAAGAGAGAGAGAAAAAAGAGAGAGAAAAGAGAGCGAGAGAGAGAGAGGTTTGAGAAAGTCCCCTGTAGTGCTCCTTGACTTACAAATGAATGTTTTGAGACAGGAGAATGTGTAATAGGTGCTTTACCCAGTAGTTTCCTACAGCACAAGGTTCTAAATATTGTGTTGAGATAATGACTGAGCAGTGTCGTAACATCTTACAGCGTGTTAAGCTTTCACAGGTCTAATTCAGGTTAAGCCTGGGCGAAATCACATTGGTGGTTCATTTTGGGCTTTGACAAGTGACACTTGAGAAAATTACATTGTAATGAGAATGAATGATAGATATGTTTGGCAGGGCGTGTGGGTGAGAGGTTGCCCCCTGTGCTGTTCAAGGCGTGTCCCGTTGTCCTACTAAGAGGAGAGAGTTAAAACCACATGAGTGAGCGCACCGCTGGCTGACATGGAGCCAGGCCCAGCACGGTCTCAACATCCATTGACATCATCGCCCACCGCCGGACCAGATGTGACTGTGGTTGTGCCTGCATTAAACAAAAGTGCTGCTACAGGAAATGATCGCCTTGGAAAGGAGGAGGGAAAAAAACCTTCAGGAAAGCGTTGTTATTACCACTCAAAGGACGTAACCAAGGCAGTTAAAACGTTTAATACACCATAACCTAAATTAGCCCAATGTCTATCATATGTGGGTGTATTGCTTTGGGGCCTTTTCAGAATTAATCATCTTTTCATTGATATGCCAGTGGAGATGCTTTGTTTACAATGGCCTCTGGGTGCATGATCAATGGCTAATGTATGCACATCAAGCTCACTAATTGACCAGCTCACCCTCTGGAGAAATGTATCTCATCACTGCCATGGCTGGGCTGAGTTCAAGTTCTGAAGGGTCAGCTCCATTTTTGAGCAAAATGAAGCTCTCATGCCATATATATTTAGTGGATATTATGGCCACATGACCCAGATCTATATCTCATTCCCTTCTTCAGATGAGGCTCTAGCACTGATGCTTTTTTTGTTTTATTTGATTTAACTAGGCAAGTTAGTTAAAAAACAAATGATTACATTTACATTTAACATTTAAGTCATTTAGCAGACGCTCTTATCCAGAGCGACTTACAAATTGGTGCATTCACCTTATGACATCCAGTGGGACAGTCACTTAACAATAGTGCATCTAAAACTTAGGGGGGGGTGGGGTGAGAGGGATTACTTAACCTGGGCTCAACTGATTATTTACAGTGAAGGCCTAGGAACAGTAGGTTAACTGCCTAGGTAGAACAACAGATGTTTACCTTGTCAGCTCAGGGATTCGATCTAGCAACCTTTTGGTTACTGGCCCAACACTCTAATCACTCGGCTACCTGCCGCCCCCATGTTCTCCTGGCAGGTGACAAAAGTCAGGCCACAGCACCACCTGTCTTCCCCCCGGTGTCACTCACCACTCATAAGGACTTTAGAATATGGGCTGAAGCAGAAGGACATGTGGGATGAACTATCTTCAACTCAAACGTCAATATACTGTATCTCCTGCAAGACTCAGCTTCTCTGCTTTTCATAGAGCAGCTAATGATGGAAGTTTTGTTAGCAGTGATTAGTTTTAAATACAGAGACAGTAATGTGATGGGAATGGAAGAGGAGAGAGAGTCAAGACGTATAAATGATGCGAAGGGCTTACACCAAGAAAAACTTCCAAAAGGACTCATTCAAGGTAGAAAGGAGTTGGAGCGCTCAACCAGAAAATGACACAGTGGGGATTTTTGAAACGTTGAGAAAGCCTCTATAAATTTCAGAGGAAATGATTGCTAAAGAGCGAGTTCAACTCTGAGTAATGCTAATGTTACTCAAAGTAGTATGATGGAACATTGTCAGAATACGCACAGGGAAAGTGGAGTAGTTGTAAATAAACTGTGAGTCTGTTCTTTTTTTGGGGCAGCAGGCTCCAGCAGCACCAGAGGGGGTATGAGTGGGGTGGGGTAGAGGCAGTGTGGGGGCTGGCGGTAGAGGGGTGTTGGATGGGAGCTAGGAGCAAGCAGACACAGCAGCTGTGTAAACCCTAACAGTCCATGGGGGATAGAGCGGGGGGGGGGGACTTTCCAGTGACTACTGCTGTCTCACTGAAAAAATATGGTCTTATTTTTACAGTTTTAATGGTGGAACGTGTTATGTGCTACAATAACTACATACCTTAGATGTTTCAAACCATGAACGAAGTGGTGCTGCTGTCTGAACCATGACAGCTAATAGGCCTAAGCAGCAGGTCATCCATCACATGTTGAATTGAAACATTATCCTATTAAAAGTGTGTTTGTGCACCCTTACCGTCCAGCAAACGTTACCGGAGCATGGGCTCTTGGACCAACAGGCTCCGAGACAGATTCTACCACCAAGCCATTAGAATGCTAAATAGCCATAAAACTGCTAAATAGTTCATTAATGGTTACCTGGACTATCTGCACTGACCCTATCTTGCACTGACTCTATGCACACTTACAAGACCTTATATACACACTATATACACACTCACAGTACATTGACACACACACACACACACACACACACACACACACACACACACACACACACACACACACACACACACACACACACACACACACACACACACACACACACACACACACACACACACACACACTCTTATACAGTCATCCTGTGCTGCTGCTACTCTGTTCTTTATTTTACTGTTATTATTATCTATCCTGATGCCTAGTCACTTTACCCTGCCTTCATGTACATATCTACCTCAAATACCTTATTATTATCTATCCGGATGCCTAGTCACTTTACCCTGCCTTCATGTACATATCTACCTCAAATACCTTATTATTATCTATCCGGATGCCTAGTCACTTTACCCTGCCTTCATGTACATATCTACCTCAAACACCTCATCTGATACTGGTACTCCCTGTATAGAGCTCCATTCTTGTGTATTTTATTCCTCTTGTGTTCCATTTTTTTAAATGATTATTTTTTAACTCTGCATCGTTGGGAAGGGCTCGGCTCGTAAGCGAGCATTTCACGGTTAAGTCTACACCCGTTGTATTCAGCTCATGTGACATATAAAATTTGATTTGATTTTTGATTACAGGGGAAGAAAATATGCATTCCTGTGGTCAGGCTTGAGTGGACTGTGACTTTATTTTCTACTACTATTGTAACACACCCAACAGTGCTAGGGACCAGGGTGAGGCTGTCCCAGGATCCTCCCAGGGAGGAAGGATGCTAAGGGCCAAATGAGACTTCTGTCTGAATGAAGAATCAGCTGCTGGGGGACAATCCCAGGAAGAGTGGACCGACTGGCTCTTTGTGGTGCTGTGGTTTGAGTGCCATTGATATGGCCCAGGACCTTCAGGGTCATTGAGGGTCAGAGGAGACCATTCTTACCGGGGGGAAGGAATCCACAAAGCGACTCTACTCTGGGGGTCACACCATAAATATCTAATCCTTTTCCTGCTGCTTTTAGTGACAACAAGAACCCTCCTTCAAGAGTTACTCCCTCAGTCAACCCGCATCCCCACGTCATGACTTTCCCCGTTTTTCTCTAGTGGGGCACAACTATCCACCCGTCAACCTGAATGAAAATGAAATCACTTGTCCTTACGATGGTCCCAACTCTCAAAGATTGAGAGCTTCCCCCTCAGCAATTAACTTCCAGCGCTCTGTAACTCAGGTGGATGCCCAGGGCATCATCGGTTACGATGCAGGGTTACTTTTGCCCAGCGGGAAACCTCTGGAGGAGAGATGCAGAGGAGCCAGGCCAGCGTAAAAGTCTGTCTTGCGTTGGGAGAAGGTGTTAGCCAACATGTTGACAGATAGTGGAGTAAAACAGGCGGCTGCAGCGTCTTTAGGGGTGATAATTCATCCCAGTCGTATACCTCACTAAATAAGATGAACAGCTCATGTCAGCTCCGACTCTTACCTCCCACAGAGTTGAAATAAGCATGTGTGATGAAGCAGAGATGGGAGCCTTATGTTCATGTGGAGGAAAGGGTCTATCTTGATTCACAACAACTTTCAACTCCCATTGGTTCTCACTGTTTAGGGCACAAAAATCTGTTGATTCTTATTTGAATTGATTGTTCTCATTTGTATGAATGTAATTACATCTTTCAGTTTAGTTAAGTCAAAATGTTCATGGCATCGAAAAGCTTGCTTGACCCAATGGCAATTGTTTCCAATTATGTTATGTGCTTTTAAAAGAAGAAAATAAAAACCCAAAGATTTACTTGAAACCAACTGTACTTGAAAAAGTGTGAATAAAAAAGTAGAGAGAGATAAATAAAGTCATGTGACACTGCTTAGGTTCCAGTGAAATGAGAAGGCCGGACTTTAAAATGTTGCATTATTTGTATTTCTTTATTTGATTTATTGAACCTTTATTCAACTAGGCAAGTCAGTTAAGAACAAATTCTTATTTACAATGACTGCCTACCCCGGCCAAACCGGGAATTAGAACTCTCAACAGGGGTAACTTCTCTACCCCGCGACTCCAGGCACTGTGCCACATCTCCCAGAGTAAAACACAAGTGTTGATTAGTTTATGGGAGACACAGTATTGCCCCTTCGAAACTTTTTATGTAGGAGGAGGGCAGTTGAATAAAGTGGATTCAGAGTGCTGAATGTGGCCAGTTGCTGTTTTAGCAAATGTTGTTTTGCAGTGGAAACACAGGAAAGAAAGCAGGCTTGCCAAGACCCGCTGAGCAGTCTTTTTTCAGCCTGGTCAAGAAAAAAAAAAAATTCAGCGGTAAGCATTTGTGTGCTTTGATCTAGGAATCAGGCGTCTGCGTGAATGCCCTTATTGTCATGTTATGTGTACACAGTGTGTGAATGATTGAAAATAGCGCGGCTCCCAGGTTCATCTGGGAGAGATGACAGTGCTGGGAGGCCCGGGCCGGGATTGAAATCCCCCAGATGCTGTTTATTTTTCCAGGGGAAGGAAACTTAATTCAGTCGCCCTGGCCTTGTCTAAATGCTCCTTGCGAGGAGGCAAGACTTGGGTCACGACTCTCGCCACACCCCTCCCTCCTGGTGCCTCGCCCACAACAATCCCCAGCCCCCGTCACGCAGCTGAGCAACACCTGCCTGGGTGTGCCAGACACATGGAGCAAGGTGTTGAGCTACACAACATGTGTTTACTTAACTTCTTCAGTTTTTTTCAGTGCGTTGATTTAAATGTGCTATTTTGAAAAGGCACGGGTTATATCTGCTACATCTTTCAAAAGAAACTGAACATTTGAAATGCTTATATGTGGAGCCAGTAGTGAAACTAGCGGCTAATACATTTGATAAAATAGTGAAAGCAAAGATCTTGGCATCCAAAACCCTCTGGCATCCAAGAGAGAGAGAGTCAGCCCGAGAGAGAGAGAGAGAGTCAGCCCGAGAGAGAGAGAGAGAGAGAGTCAGCCCGAGAGAGAGAGAGAGAGTCAGCCCGAGAGAGAGAGAGAGAGAGAGAGTCAGCCCGAGAGAGAGAGAGAGAGAGAGTCAGCCCGAGAGAGAGAGAGAGAGAGAGAGTCAGCCCTAGAGAGAGAGAGACAGCCCTAGAGAGAGAGAGAGAGAGAGAGTCAGCCCGAGAGAGAGAGAGAGAGAGTCAGCCCGAGAGAGAGAGAGACAGCCCTAGAGAGAGAGAGAGAGAGAGAGTCAGCCCGAGAGAGAGAGTCAGCCCGAGAGAGAGAGAGAGAGAGAGAGTCAGCCCGAGAGAGAGAGAGAGTCAGCCCGAGAGAGAGAGAGAGAGAGAGAGAGTCAGCCCGAGAGAGAGAGAGAGAGTCAGCCCGAGAGAGAGAGAGAGAGAGAGTCAGCCCGCCCGAGAGAGAGAGAGAGAGAGAGAGAGAGAGAGAGAGAGAGAGAGAGAGAGAGAGAGAGAGAGAGAGAGAGAGAGAGTCAGCCCTAGAGAGAGAGAGAGAGAGAGAGAGTCAGCCCTAGAGAGAGAGAGAGAGAGAGAGTCAGCCCGAGAGAGACAGCCCTAGAGAGAGAGAGAGAGAGAGAGAGTCAGCCCGAGAGAGAGAGAGTCAGCCCGACAGACA